>NC_064638.1:1238792178-1239417178 GCF_023864345.2 Schistocerca serialis cubense
TAGTGCTCGTCCACTCATGTCATGATAATATGACGTATTTGCATGATGCTGTGGTACTCCAGCGGCCAACTTGATCCTTCGGTTTCTTCCTGACAGAATACAGGGAGGTCCACTGATCGTGACAGGGCCAAATATCTCAAGAAATAAGCGTCAACTGAATAAACTTGTCTAGCTTGAAGGGGGAAACCAAATGGCGCTATGGTTGGCGCGCTAGATGGCACTGCCATAGGTCAGAAGGGTATCAACTGCGTTTTTTTAAATAGCATCCCCATTTTTATTATATGTTCGAGTAGTACGTAAAAAAATATGAATGTTTTAGTTGGACCACTTTTTTCGCTTTGTGATAGATGGCGCTGTAATAGTCACAAACATATGGCTCACAATGTTAGACGAACAGTAGATAAAAGGAGGGTTGGTTGGTTGTTTCGGGGAAGGAGACCAGACAGCGAGGTCATCGGTCTCATCGGATTAGGGAAGGACGGGGAAGGAAGTCGGCCGTGCCCTTTGAAAGGAACCATCCCGGCATTTGCCTGGAGCGATTTAGGGAAATCACGGAAAACCTAAATCAGGATGGCCGGACGCGGGATTGAACCGTCGTCCTCCCGAATGCGAGTCCAGTGTCTTACCACTGCGCCACCTCGCTCGGTTAAAAGGTAGCTTTCTTAAATTAAAATACAGAACGTAGATACGTTTGAACATTTTATTTTGGTTGTTCCAATGTGATACACGTACCTTTGTGAAATTACCATTTCTGAGAACGGATGCTGTTACAGTGTGAATACCTGTAAATACCATATTATTGCAATAAATGCTCAAAATGATGTCCGTCAATCTCAATGCATTTGGCAACACCTGTAACGACATTCCCCTCAACAGCGAGCAGTTCGCTTTCCATAATCTTCGCACATGTATTGACATGCGCTGACGCATGTTGTCGGTGGATCACGACAGCAAATATCCTTCAACTTTCCCCACAGAAAGAAATCTGTGGATGTCAGATCCGGTAAACGAGCGAGCCATGGTATGGTGCTTCGACGACCAATCCACCTGTCATGAAATATGCTATTCAATACCGCTTGAAACGCACGTGAGCTATGTGCCGGACATTCATCATGTTGGAAGTACATCGCCATTCTGTCATGCAGTGAAACATCTAGTAGTAACATCGGTAGAACATAATGTAGGAAATCAGCATACATTGCACCATTTAGATTGCCATGGATAAAATGGGGGCCAATTATCCTTCCTCCCATAACGACACGCCATACATTAACCCGCCAAGGTCGCTGATGTTCCACTTGTCGCAGCGATCGTGGATTTTCCGTTGCCCAGCAGTGCATATTATGCCGGTTTACGTTAGAGCTGTTGGTGAATGACGCTTCGTCGCTAAATAGAACGCGTGTAAAAAATCTGTCGTCGTGCCGTAATTTCACTTGTGCCCAGTGGCAGAACTGTACACGTCGCCATGCAATTCCTGGTACATAGAAATATGGTACGGGTGCAATCGATGCTGATGTAGCATTCTCAACACCGACGTTTATGAGATTCCCAATTTGTCGGCTACTGATGTGCACATTGTCCTCGACAGCAGCTAAAACACCTACTTGGGCATCATCATTTCTTGCAGATCGAGGTTGACGTTTCACATGTGGCTGAACACTTCCTGTTTCCTTAAATAACGTAACTAACCATCCGGCGAACGGTCCGGACACTTGGATGATGTCGTCAAGGATACCGAGCAGTATACATAGCACACACCCGTTGTGCACTTTGATCACAATAGCCATACATCAACATGATATCGATCTTTTCCACAATTGGTAAACGGTCCATTTTAACACGGGTAATGTATCACGAAGCAAATACCGTCCGCACTGGCGGAATGTTACGTGATACCACGTACTTATACTTTTGTGACTGTTCCGGCGCATCTATCACAAAGCGAAAAAAGTGGTACAATTAAAACACTCATATTTCTTTACGTACTACACGAATGTGTAATAAAAACTGGGGGTTCCTATTAAAAAAAAAACGCAGTTGGTATCCGTTGGACCTATGGCAACACCATCTAGCGGGCCAACCGTAGTGCCATCTGGTTTCCCGCTTCAAGCTAGACAAGTTTCGTTCGTTGTAGTTTTTTGTTTGACGCTTATTTCGTGAGATATTTGGCCCGGTCACTATCAATGGACCACCCTGTATATGGGGGACCAGCTCGGATGTCAACTCCATTCCAGTGCCCTTATTTGGTCTATCAAGGGTCAGTTAAGGCAGCTGTCGTCCAGCTTTCCACTGCATGGAATGACATGGTATTATGATACGCTTCCCAGTCAACTCAGTGGACCCTTTCAGGCCCTAGGATGTGCAATGTCATACAGTCCTCCGTTAATTTGACTTGATTTTCTAATTATTGCCACAGGGGAGTGTTATGGGACCATTGCTTTTCACAGTATATATAAATGACCTAGTAGATAGTGTCAGAAGTTCCATGTGGCTTTTCGCGGATGATGCTGTAGTATACAGAGAAGTTGCAGCATTAGAAAATTGCAGCGAAATGCAGGATGATCTGCAGCGGATAGGCACTTGGTGCAGAGAGTGGCAACTGACCCTTAACATATACAAATGTAATGTACTGCGATTACGTAGAAAGAAAGATCTTTTACTGTATGAATATATGATAGCAGAACAAACACCGGTAGCAGCTACTTCTGTAAAATATCTGTGAGTACGCGTACGGAACAATTTCAAGTGGAATGATCATATAAAATTAATTGTTGGTAAGGCGGGTGCCAGGTTGAGATTCATTGGGAGAGTCCTTAGAAAAGATAAACCTAAAGATAATTAAAAATGAAACTTCCTGGCAGATTAAAACTGTGTGCCCGACCGTGACTCGAACTCGGGACCCTTGCATTTCGCGGGCAAGTGCTTTACCATCTGAGCTACCGAAGCACGACTCACGCCCGGTACTCACAGCTTCACTTCTGCCAGTATCTCGTCTCCTACCTTCCGAACTTCACAGAAGCTCTTCTGCGAAACTTGCAGGGCTAGCACTTTCTGGAAACATCCCGCAGGCTGTGGAAAAGCCATGTCTTCGCAGTATCTTTTCTTTCAGGAGTGCTAGTTCTGCAAGTTTCGCAGAAGAGCTTCTGTAAAGTTTGGAAGGTAGGAGACGAGATACTGGCAGAAGTGAAGCTGTGAGTACCGGGCGTGAGTCGTGCTTCGGTAGCTCAGATGGTAGAGCACTTGCCCGCGAAAGGCAAACTTCCCGAGTTCGAGTCTCGGTCGGGCACACAGTTTTAATCTGCCAGGAAGTTTCATATGAGCGCACACTCCGCTGCAGAGTGAGAATCTCATTCTGGATAATTAAAAATAATCAAACTTTAAACCCAAATAATAAATAACCTTTACAACACGAAAAATCCCGTAACCTCCCAACTTCAATAAAACACCAGCGAGAATTATTCTACCTGAAATCGCCCATCAACAAAGGAGGTGACTTACAAAACACTCGTTCGACCTATACTTGAGTATTGCTCATCAATGTGGGATCCGTACCAGGTCGGGTTGACAGAGGAGATAGAGAAGATCCAAAGGAGAGCGGCGCGTTTCGTCACAGGGTTTTTTGGTAAGTGTGATAGCGTTATGGAGCTGTTTGGCAAACTCAAGTGGCAGAATCTGCAAGAGAGGCACTCTGCATCGCGGTGTAGCTTACTGTCCAAGGTTTCGAGAGGGTGTGTTTCTGAATGAGGTATCGAATATATTGCTTCCCCCTAATTATACCTCTTCCCGCGAACCATACGCGGCTGGAACAGGAAAGAGAGGTGGTGACAGTGGCACGTAAAGTGCCCTCCGCGACACACCGTTGGGTGCCTTGCGGAGTATAAATGTAGATGTAGATGATCATCGCATATCATCTCTAACCCTGAAGCATCATCCCCTTTCTTCGTCCATGTTTGGTTTCTTCACTCTTTTTATCAGTAAGTGTGAATGGGACTTTCACGTCGACCCCCTACGTCTGCGTGGGGACGGTTTTACTGGCGTACCTGAGCGACATATCCAAGTTCGTCGGCACGGTTAGCTTGCCCACTGCAGAAACGTGCGGCAACTCCACCGGTTCGGAATACCTTTCGCCGGTGTATCATTCGTTCGCTCTGGTAGTGCGGCGGACACGTCCGGGACGTCCTGCGGGAGGCGGAATGTGGGGCCCTTAGCGCAGTTGGACGGCAAGTTTTTATGGCGGCTCGCGGCAGGTCACCGGATGCTCCTCAGAGAAGTCCCGCCGCGAGGAGGGTTCATACAGGCGGCGCAGGACTGCCGCATAATGGGGCCGTCTTTATTCCCGTCAGGTGCCGGCCGCTATAAACTTATTTGCCGCGCGGCTCTGTAGCTGACATCCCGCAAAGATGACTTTACGGCTTCCCGCTGTATGGGAATATATGTGCGGCAGAGGCGGGTTTTATGCGGGCAGACACAGTTACTGCCGCCCTGCTGCCTCGCGCACGCTCGTCCACACGTCTGTCCCCGCCGCGGCCGGAAACAAAAGACACGCGCGGCCGTGTGTGCCGTGTGTGTGTGTGTGCGTGTCGCGAGTGCGTGTGTGGGCGCGACACGGCGACGTGAAAGAGCAGCGGCCGTGCTGTCTCCCGCAGGAAATGCTCTGCAAACGACGCGCAACTGAATAACGAGACGGCTTCTTTGACCACAGTGCGGCCTATCGAGTTTCACCGTAGCTTCCCAACTTCAAAAAGCTCCGAATCATGTCCTGGCATGATATGTTCTCTTCTGTGTTTTTATCAGTCAAGAGTGCCATATTCGGAGTTTCCCTTTAGTTAGTTATTATGTGCAGTGGGCGTAACGCACTAACAGAAGTGACTCGAGTTAGCAGTAGTCACAAAATGTATTCGTGGGAACTTCCTTAAGGGGGGTAGGACGTCAAACGGGCCGACTTGGAGCACCACGGGACATTTTAATTTCCACTGTCTATACTTTTACAAAGAAATTCATAAAACTTTGAAAGCATGATCAGGAAGGATTCAGGATTCATACTCATAGTAGTGGAAGCTCAAAAACGTAACAGAATGGCTCAAATGGCTCTGAACTATGCGACTTAACTTCTGAGGTCATCAGTCCCATAGAACTTAGAACTAATTATACCTAACTAACCTAAGCACATCACACACATCCATGCCCGAGGCAGGATTAGAACCTGCTACCGTAGCAGTCGCTCGGCTCCAGACTGTAGCGCCTAGAACCGCACGACGACTCCGGCCGGCTAAAAAAACGTGACAAAATACTTTTTTTTTACATGTGAAATTTCATCATTTTTCACTTACTACTGGCTACATTTGTTGCTATAGGTACACTTTTCTTCCTGAGTAAGACAGATTATTCGATGAATTTTGCACAGCACACAAACTGTAGTTACATGTGTATGAAACTCCAGAGTTTATTTAATTTATGAAAGAAATGAATGAACTGTTACATTTTAAACTTCTTGTTTAGAGAAAAGTCAAATTTTATAGTTAATTATCTCAATTTTTACCACAGTTTTTAATAGATTTGGAAAATTCTAGTGTTTCATACACATGTAACTACTGTTTGTACGCTATGCCAAATTCATCGCAGAATCTCTCATACTTAGGAAGATAAGTGTACCTACAGAAACAAATGCAGCCAGCAGTAAGTGAAAAAATGATGAAATCTCACATGTAAAAAAAGGTATTTTGCTATGTTTTTGAACTTCCACTGCTATCAAAGTGAGTCCTCAATCCTTCCTGGTCATGCTGCCAAAGTTTTATGAATTTATTTGTAAAAGCATAGAGAGTAAAAATTAACATGTCCTGCGGTGTCTCTCCTACTCCAAACCGACCCATTTGACTTCCTACCCCCCTTAATGGAGGACCTTGTTAACCTCTGAAAAGGATAGGTTGATGGGGGAAACGAAGGGACAGCCTCGTACATGTGTTAAGTTAACAAGTGGTAAAACTTCCAGGGCATCTGAGACAGCTGTAGGGTGAAAAAACCGTGGTACATGAAGAGAAAGACAAGGATGCACAGGGTGACAATTATTGAAGTGTATGAATTAAAATCGTCATAACCTCTGAACGATTTGCGTTAGGACGTTCAAACTGCTAAGTTGGCCCCGTGATATAATGTGAATTCGTATGTGTATGCGCATATGAAGGCCATCTTCATTTGGATCGGTTCGTCTATTAGAAAGTCTGCCGCAGCTGGGGGACTGAGAATCCGCATTTCGCTATAGAGAAGTCCGTTCATCCGCAACGGGCAGTTGTGCATTGTCCGGTCAAACAATAATCTGTGCGATATTCCTTGATGGCACTGTGACTAACGAACGGTAGGTGAGGTTTTGGAACATGATTTCATCCCCGTTATCCAAAATTACCCTGATTACCTCAGAGAGTCACAATGGCCGCCATATTCACCGGATCTGAACACAGGCGACCCATTTTTGTTCAAAATGGTTCAAAGGGGTCTGAGCACTTTGGGACTTAACTTCAAAGGTCATAAGTCCCCTGCAACTTAGAACCACTTAAACCTAACTAACCTAAGGACGTCACATACATCCATGCCCGAGGCAGGATTCGAACCTGCGAACGTGGCGGTCGCGCAGTTCCAGACTGTAGGGTCTGGAACCACTCGGCCACTCCGGCCGGCGCTCCATTTTTGTATACATACTAAAGACAAGGTGCACAGCAATAACCCCAAAATCATTGCTGAGCTAAAAACAGCCATTCAGGAGGTCATCGACAGCATCGACGTTCCGACATTTAAGCGGATCATGCAGAATTTCGCTGTTGGTCTGCGCCACATCATCTCCAATGATGGCAGGCATAGCGAACATGTCATCACCTAAATCCCAAATATGTGTAGTGACTTTTATATGTTGAATAAAGTGTGTGCACGCAGTAGTTTGTCACTAATTTATGATTTTTTTCTTACAGTTCAATAATTGTCACCCTTCATTTGGAAGATAAATGAGGAAATAGTCTGAAATGGAAACGGTGGTAGAATAGAGTGACTATTTGTAGGTCACATTAATCTACTTAGAAATCTGTTGTCCCGAAAAGAAAAAGAAAGCTGACAGACACTCTGAAGCATATTAGAGAAATAGTGGTTAATGTGTTTAGGCTCTCGGTACGGTAATGGACAAAGCAATTTTGTAAATTCTTCGGTGGCTTAGTGTGATGTCAGTGGGATGAGCGGCCTGAAGCTGTCTCCCTGCTGGCAGGTGAAAAAGTCTCATGTCATCCTCTGTTCCTTTGATAGTGTAGACATCAGTCTTCAACACCTACTGCGTGGATTGGATTGCCTAAATAAATGACGTGAATAATGGAGAGAACATGGAGAAACTACCGTTGAGTAAGAAGCAGTGAACTGAAACTATAGCAAATGAATTCTTTATAAGAACAAATATGTGCAACAAAGGTTTGTCACAAAGAATGGGTCTAGCAGACTTACAGTTATGAGCTATACTGCGAGCTGCTGGCTTACTGTAGGACAAGCTCAGTGTACACGAAAAATATAAAGAATCAAACGAGATGCAATGATCACGACCAGTCCTCAGGGAGAGTGATAATTGAAATGGTTCAAATGACTCGGAGCACTATGGGACTTAACATCTGAGGTCATCAGTCACCTAGAACTCAGAACTACTTAAACCTAACTAACCTAAGGACATCACACACGTCCATGCCTGAGGCAGGATTCGAACCTGCGACCGTAGCAGTCACGCGGTTCCGGACTGAAGCGTCTAAAACTGCTCAGCCACAGCGGCCGGTGCGATATATCTAGTAAAACACAGAGCACGTTCCAGTCCTTGCCACGCACGATGCTATATTATCTGCTTTAATGAACATGAAATTCTTGTTGGTGTGTTATATAGTCAGCTGAGTGGGTGGTAGATGGACAAAGGGAGTCGACTTCAAGGGATAAGATCGATACGCCGATGTAATTTAATGTTCTTACAGCTGAAGGGATCCTCGTAGCTGAAAACTGTAAATCAAATATTGGGGAGGTCTGTATCTTGCAGTGCATACATGTTAAGTAGTTAATGTATATGTAACGGTACATTTGAATTTGAATATGAGTAATTTTTATTCATGAAGGAGGTATTTGCTTTTATTTTATTCGAAAATTCCTCTGCGTTATTGAGGAGTTTCATGCTGTAACTTTTTTCATCTGCGTGTGAAAATACCTAGGCAAATGTGCCCTCCGTACAAACATGCATCTACATGTTGTGCTTTTCAGACACGCAAATACGAATACAATGGTAACAGCACTGAAAGGTTTTAATGTAGTTTTGTAGCTTCCCTCATACGCTATTACTGTACTGCTGTTTGATTCACTTTATCCTAAAAATTGTATTGTCGTATATGACCAATTCAGTAAACAACTATTTAAGAATTGTATATTGTTCAGTATTTTCACAGCGGTAACTGATGAAAACTTTTCACTTTGAATTATATCTTCAAGCTTTAAGCCAAATTAATTCTGGTGCTCATCTCGAATATCCTGCTATTTTCATCGTCCTTCACTGTATTGGTAAAACTGGATACTGCGAATGTCCGCTGTATGTAATCATAGAAAGCAGGTTTGTTTTGGAAAGTTGAAATGATGGACTTGGTATCGAATACCTCGAAAGTAAAGCAGGTTAAAGCTATCGTCATCCCGAACATCACAGTGCTTCACTAGGCAACATACCACCTCTTTTTTGTCTTATCCAGTCAAATAGCCGCGCAATTCGGCGTGTTTCAGGTCAAAAACATTGAGCGAAGTGGCAAGTGAGAGACAGAAATCTGGAGACTGATCAGAGGTGGAATCAGAAAACTTTTGGAGACAGAGCACTGTGCCCTCAGTCCGCTGATAATCAGTTGCTATATGACGGTATACCCTCCAAACTACTCCTACCTCACGCTCCATCATTTCCATTTCTGCTGTTTACAGCCCGTCCACCTTCACAACGTCACTACATTTTGTCACGCCAGTAAATAAATTCGGTTAAGATTGCTGGTACCAATATCTGCCGCTTATTCTGTTAAAAAATCTTGTATGAAATCGTATGGAACATCCTTCTTTCTTCGAAGCTGTATTATTCCACCCCATACTTCACAGCGTCAACCTACAGGTTTTCAGCTGTGTATGTATTTTATCATTTAGTGTATTCAATGCGTGAGTCATAAGTGGGGCATAACATTCTGAAGACCATAGTTTGGTATGTGCAACTAGTAAAGAAGCATTTAAATATTTACCTTCTAGATACATTGTTTACAAAACAGTGAAAATCATAAAGAGCTTAAGTACACACTAAGTAGCTTTAAAATCTGTAGACACTTTTCTCCCACACAAGGAGTGCAGACAGTACTCGGTTGAGTGAGGAACGGTCGTGTTTGGCCCGGAAGCATGCTGCTGACTGAGCGATGTATTTTAATCAACTTTAAATACACATCACATCGCGGAGGAAAGGAATATGTGGGAAACACTGTCAAACAAAAGGGACAGAATGGTAGGACATCTGTTAAGACATCAGTGAATGACTTCCGTGGTACTACAGGGAGCTGTAGAGGGCAAAAACTGTAGAGGAAGACAAATGCAGGAATACATTCAGCAAAGAGGACGTAGGTTGCAAGTGCTACTCTGAGATGAAGAGATTGGCACAGGAGGGTAATTCATGGCAGGCCGCATCAAATCTGTCAGAAGACTTTTGACTAAAAAAAAAAAAAAAAAAAAAAAAAAATTACGCACCCCTTCATTAGTAATGCGATGCGGCCGCGCCCCACGCTGGCATCCATTGCATGCGACAGCTTGCTGGCGTGTCCATTGTGGAGGTAGGTGGAGACTGCCATGCATGGGGTATGAGCTTTTGCGTTCTGGCAGGAGTCTGGTGGCAACAGGTGCTGATGCTAGATCAGTGGCGGTGGCTGGCCCAACCTGGTCTCGAACCTATGGCTGCAGCTGCCAGTGCGCAGTCTTCTCCTTGTGTTTGATGGACCTGGTGGTGCTGCTGGACTCTATTTTTACATCGACATTCACACCTATTTTTGTGTCTGTGATGCGCATTTGCTACACTATTCCCCAAAATCTGGTGACACAGCTCACAACATGGGTCTTGCTGCAGCGTGGTGACATTACCTGCTCGTTGCATGGTGCTGAGTAGGACTAGCCTGTCCTGCAACCCTTTTATGTTGGTATTATTCTAACCCACATGTCACCACACTACACTTACCGAACCACAGTTGCTACTCCAATACTTCTGATGGCTTTCTTTCAGCCTCTTACTAATCTCACCAAAAACTATACTGAAATGCATCACATTACATACCAAAATCCTGAAGCGTTGGTATGGGTAAAATCGTATCCCATTGTAGAGTGCAAGTAATAGTAAAAAATCCTATGAACCACTCAGTGCTGGTAGCGACGTATTAAAAAAATGGCTCTGAGCACCATGGGACTTAACATCTGTGGTCATCAGTCCCCTAGAACTTAGAACTACTTAAACCTAACTAACCTAAGGACATCACACAACACCCAGTCATCACGAGGCAGAGAAAATCCCTGACCCCGCCGGGAATCGAACCCGGGAACCCGGGCGTGGGAAGCGAGAACGCTACCGCACGACCACGAGATGCGGGCGAATCGAACCCGAGAACCCGGCGTGGGAAGCGAGAACGCTACCGCACGACCACGAGCTGCGGACAGCGACATAGTAGATCACATCCCTAATTCCTTGGAGTTCAGTGCAAAATTTTACTCCCAATATTTTTGTTTACTGTTGAAGGAATCGTTCAACATGAGTGTCCACAGAAACTATGCTCCTGGTAGCACTGTAGCATGACATTGTGAACAGTATTTTGGTAACTACCTCAGCAGTATGCAACCATTTGGTGGCGGGTACTGGCCACTCATTGGGGTGCACAACCCAATGTGGTCCCTCCCTTGTACTTCATTTCTATTACAGAGCAGATGAGTCTATATTATCTGCCTTTTTCTCTTGTCTTTCATGTTCCCTAACGAGTAGATCTCTCTCTCTCACTCTGTTCTTCTTGATTGGCCACCAACTAATTCAAACTGAACTGTTTTGTTATAGGACATCATAGTCGCCGTTGACTCTATGAAATATTCCTTAGGACCATTTTCAAGTAACACTGCAAAAGTTACCTAAACACAAAAATAAAGCACAGCGTGTATATACATAATTAAACAAGAATTCCATTGTGACAGTAGTGTAACTACTAAAAATTGGTGAGATATGTACATAACTTAATTCTGTCAGAATATAAGACTATCCGAACTCTTTTTTTTTTTCTTTATTGTGATTTTAAACACCTTATACAAAGGCGGGCTGTCTGCAGCACAATACGCCGCTCTTCAGCCTCGAGTTTGACAACAAGTAATACATAAAGGTGGCACAGAGAAGACAGTCAAAACGGGGGGCAAAAAATGTAGACACTAAAAATCGAAAAAACATGGAGCCGTTCACGCTGGACGAGAAACAGCACTAACACTAGGCGACAGGGTGCACATAACATGGATGATGGCGACGGCATGTGAACGGTGGTGGCGTGACGGCGAACAACACTACACAAACGAAGGCACACACACGAAACACTGACGGCGACGATCTCCGGCGCGCGAATGTTCACTGAGCGTGTACGAGTCCGGGGACCTGCCAAGAGTGGAGGTGGAGGAGGAGGAGGAGGGGAATGGGAGAGGGGAGAGCAGAGATCCCATGGGCAGAGGAGAGAGGGGGAGGGAGGAAGGGGGAGGGGAAGCCCAGGGAAGAGGGTAGGAGGAAGGGGGGAAAGGAAAGAGAAGGGAGGGGAAGGGAGGGAGGGAGGAAGGGAGGGAGGGAGGGTGCCTAAAGGAAAGGACACGGGGGGAGGATCAAAGTTGATAGGAGGGGTAGATGGAGGGGAGGAGGACATCATCAGGGAGGAGGAGCTGGCGGAAGCCACCTTGGGAGAGGGTAAGGAGGGTGGAGAGATGGAGACCGGGTGGGACGTGGGAATACAGGCGCGGCAGCAGGCGGGGGTGGGAGAGGATCGGGGAGACAAGCGGGTGAGGAGGATCGAGTTTACGGGAGGTGTACAGGATCCATATCCTTTCAAGGAAAAGGAGGAGGTGGGGGAAGGGGATGAGATCATACAGGATCCGCATGGGGGAGGGGAGACGGATGCGATAGGTGAGGCGGAGAGCATGGCGTTCAAGGATTTGGAGGGATTTGTAAAAGGTAGGGGGGGCGAAGATCCAAGCTGGATGGGCATAACAAAGGATAGGGTGGATGAGGGATTTATAGGTGTGGAGGATGGTGTAGGGGTCCAGACCCCACGTACGGCCGGAGAGGAGCTTGAGGAGACGGAGTCGGGAGCATGCCTTGGCTTCGATTGTCCGGAGGTGGGGAGTCCAGGAGAGGCGATGGTCGAGGGTGACGCCAAGGTACTTAAGGGTGGGAGTGAGGGCGATAGGACGGCCATAGATGGTGAGATAGAAATCAAGGAGGCGGAAGGAAGGGGTGGTTTTGCCTACAATGATCGCGTGGGTTTTGGAGGGATTGACCTTGAGCAACCACTGGTTGCACCAAGCGGTGAACCGGTCAAGATGGGATTGGAGAAGGCGTTGGGAGCGCTGCAGGGTTGGGGCAAGGGCAAGGAAGGCGGTGTCATCGGCAAACTGGAGAAGGTGGACGGGGGTGACGGCGGCGGCATGTCCGCCGTGTACAAAAGGTACAGAAGGGGGGAGAGGACGGAGCCTTGGGGCACACCGGCGGAGGGGAAAATGGTGTAGGAATCTGTGTTATGGATGGTGACATAGGAAGGACGGCGGGAGAGAAAGGAGCCGATCAGACGGACATAGTTAATGGGAAGGGCGAAGGTTTGGAGCTTGAAGAGGAGACCGGAATGCCATATGCGGTCATAAGCACGTTCGAGGTCCAGGGAGAGGAAGATTGCGGAGCGACGGGAATTAAGCTGGTCGGAAAGGAGATTAGTGAGGTGAAGGAGAAGGTCGTCGGAAGAGAAGGACGGCTGAAAGCCACACTGGGTAATGGGAAGGAGGCGGTGCTGGAGGAGATGCTGGTGGATGCGTCGGGTGAGGATAGATTCCAGGACCTTGCTGAAGACCGAGGTAAGGCTGATGGGACGGTAGGAGGAGACGGCGGACGGCGGTTTGCAGGTTTAAGGAACATGAGGATACGGGAGGTTTTCCACAGGTCGGGGTGGTAACTGGTGGACAGGACTACATTGTAGAGCCTGGCCAGGGTGGAGAGGAAAGAGACAGGAGCTTCACGAAGGTGACGGTAGGTGACACGATCGTGACCAGGAGCGGTGTTGCGTTTTGTGCGGAGTGTAGCAATGAGATCCTGTGTAGTGATAGGGGAAATGAGTTCCGTGTGTGTAATGTTGTCCAAGTACTGGAAACCAGGAGCGAGGGGAGGGACAGAGATGTCAGTTCGATCGCGGATATCCGGGAAGAGGGAGTAATCGAACTGGGGATCATCGGGGATGGAAAACACATCGGACAGGTAGGAGGCAAAGTGATTGGCCTTACTAAGGGCGTCAGGGAAGGGGTGATCATCATGGAGAAGAGGATAGTAGGGGGAGGGCTTAGTTCCGGTAAGGTGACGGAAGGCTGACCAGAACTTGGACGACTTGATAGGTAGGTTAGCATTTAAACGGGTGCACGTCTGTCGCCAGTCCAGGCGTTTCTTAGCTGTGAGCAAATTACAAATGTGTCGCTGGAGTTGCCAGTGGCAGCGTAGGCTGTCCGGGTCACGTGTGCAGAGGAAGGCACGGTAGAGATGGCGGGATTCACAGAGGAGGAGGATGGCCTGTGGGGGTTAGGTAGGATGGTGGGGGTGGATGGTGACAGTAGGGACGTGGGCCTCCACGGCCTCAGACAAGGTCGGCTGGAGAAAGGAGGCGGCATGGGTGACATCATCTGGGTGATGGTAGGTGAAAGGGTGGCTATCGACCTGGGTGGAGAGGGTATCGCGATAGGCATTCCAGTTGGCATGTCATGGACGTACTTAGGGGGAGGGTCATTACGAGGGTCGGGGCGGGGGCGATGACCGTCTGAAATGGTGAGGAGGACAGGGTCGCTACCAATAGGCTCTAGGACATCCACCGTTATGTGACCAAGGAGGTTGGGGGAGGAGAGAATAACATAGGGAGTGGAGTTGGATTCGGGTTGGGTATGCTGGGGGATGGGGATGAGGTCGCCTTGAAGGGAGGAGAGGAACCGATGCCACCGCCGTAACTGGGCAGCGGAACGACTATGGATGATGAGGTCGGCGGCGATCACATAGGAGGAGAAGGTACGGTCGATGTGGGAGAGGAAGTCGAAGGGAATAGGAGCTGATATAGATGGTGGCACAGGTAACGGTAAGACCGGGGAAGAAGAGACTAAGGATCAGGTGTTCGGTGGGGTCGGGAAGGAGAGGTTGGAGCCGAACGGGGATCTCGCGGTGGCGACCAGTGGCAACTCCGCCAGGCGCAATTGGGAGGGGATTACCAGAGCGGTGGAGGAGATAGGATGAGGTGTGGATGGAGTGGTGGGGTTGGAGGCAAGTTTCATTGAGGAGGAAGGCATCCACGCAGTGGGTGGCAAGGGTGTGCAGGAAGAGGTTCTTGTTGGCGGGAAGGGAGTGGATATTGTTGAAAAGGATATGTTGCTGTCGCGCCATGACAGGGATTTAGACGAGGGTGTCATGACGGGAGAAGGTGAAATGGGGCTGGTTGTTGGAGTAGGTGGCGTACATTTTGAGGTGGAAAATGGAACGGGCAGCGAGGGAGATCCATTGGAGGGTGTGGGGGCGCTGAAAGGGATGAACATGCTGAAGGACGATGGTGAGGAACCTGATGATGTCCTCAGCGGTGGGGGGGGGGACGAAGGGAATTGCCAGGAGCGGTGGGGGCGTCCAGAGGATGGACAGGTATGGTGAGTTCAGGAGTGGTCGGAGGGGGTCGGGATTTACACTTTGGGGAGTAGGTGGAATGGGGGAGATTGCAGGTATTGCAGGAGGGAGGGGATTGAAGGTTAGGGCACTGCCGGAGGAAGTGCGCTTGCCTACAATGCGGTCAGGTGGGGGCCTCGCGGCACTCAGCTGTGGGGTGTGCGTTATAGCGCAGACACCTCTGGGAATGGGAGGGGTCGACCTTGTAGCGCTGGTTGAAGAGGAGGGCACCCTCCTTCAGGGGACGGTCAATGGAGGGGGCGTCCTCGGAGGAAACCCGCATAAGGCAGGTGGGTTCGGCCGAGTTGAAAATGTGGCAGACTGCCCGCACCTCCAGCGTGGGATGCACCTTGAGCTCTGCCAACACCTCCTCCTCTGTGATCGACGGACTGAGCTGAGTGATCACGGCGGTGAGGGTTGGCGGGCGATGTGGGGGTTGGGGTTGGCGGGTATGAGATGGAGAAGGAGCAGGGGTGAGGGAGGAGTTGGGGCCAAATCGAGTGATGGGGAGGCGGTAGAGGATGTCAGTATGGAGGGTTGGGCTGGGGGAGGAGATGAGAACAGAATCCCATCTGGGAGTAAGCAGAGAGATGGGGGCACCAGGGAAGTGTTGGCAGAGGAGGAGAGAGAGATTCTGGGCCTAAAGAAGGGAAGGATCGGGACAGGAGAGGAGGTATTTGTATAAACAGGGGGGTGGGGGAGGGGGAGGAGGAGGAGGAGGAGGAGGAGGAGTAGGAGGAGGCGGAGGAAGCAGGGCCAGGTGGGGAGACATCCATGGCACCCTGGGGGGGGGATGGAGGATGGGGCGGGGCCTTTTTGGGAGCGGAGGAGGTCGTGGTGCCACTAGGGCGTTTAATGGCGGCAGAAGCGGGGGTTGTGGTATGAGGGACGGGAGCTATAGGGAGGTGGTGGGAAGGGACAGGTCCCGACGTGGACGCAGCAGTGGGCGCCAGAGGCGTTGGCGCTGGCGCTGGCGCTGGCGCTGGCGCTGGCGGTGGGGAGAGCTGGGCATGGACAGTGGCCCAACGGGCCACCACCCTAGCCAGAGCTGCGGTGACAGGCTGGGAGAGTGGGGGGAAAGGATCAGATCGAGAGGAGCGGGAGGAAGAAGCAGGAGGGGGGGGGTGACAAAGAGCGAGGGCGAAGGGAGAGTGAGAAGAGGTGGGATGGAAGGAGGGGGCTGTGACTGGGCACACTATGTTATAGTGGTGGAGGCAGCGGAAGGGGAAGTATAAACTATGGCGGTGGTGGTAGTGGTGACGGTGGGGGCAGACATGGCGACAGGGAGAAACAAAAACGCACAGGACGAAAGAGAAAGACACAAACTGGGAACAGACAAAGACGGAGACAGAGGAAGATGAAGACGGACATAGACCAGGGTCTGGGGGCAGACATGGCGACAGGGAGAAACAAAAACGCACAGGACGAAAAAGAAAGACACAAACTGGGAACAGACAAAGACGGAGACGGAGGAAGATGAAGACGGACATAGACCAGGGTCGGACGGCGACGGCGACGGCGACGGCGACGGCGACGGCGACGGCGACGGCGACGGCGACGGCGACGGCGACGGCGACGGCAGGAACTCGCAGCTGCAGCTGCTGCTGCTGCAGGAGGAGGAGGAGGAGGCGGAGGAGGCGGAGGAGGCGGAGGCGGCGGCGGCGGCGGCGGCGGCGGCGGCGGCAGGCTGGCTGGCTGGCTGGCTGGCTGGCTGGCTGGCTGGCTGGCTGGCTGGCTGGCTGGCTGGCTGGCTGGCTGCCCCGCCGCTGCAGGCCGGGATCGGGACCGGAACCGGAACCGGAACCGGAACCGGAACCGCCGCTGCTGCTGCTGCTGCTGCTGCTGCTGGACCGCTGCGGCTCGGCTGGCACCTGAAAAACCTAGCACTTCGATTAGTGCTGGAATGGCACAATCGAAGGGCGGTAACCTTGCGGTGTACCGCCGGAGAAGTCCGATCTCGTCAAAATGCAGCCTTTTGACTGCGAGAGTCCCACAAAATCAGATGAGTACGACACTTATTACATCGTAAAATGTTGTTCAACATGTGCTGTATTGTCAATGTTACCATCGTTCTAATAATCTATCACAAATAAAAGCTCAGGTGCAGTGACAACATGTGGAGCTAAGTCTTTTGGTCCGAAAATACATTTACTATAGATACTGCCTGTGCACTTTGTCATTACAATCATATTCATCCATAATAACGACTATATTCGTTTTATCGGCCTTTAAGCAAATGGCATTCTGTGTCCAAAGTTTTTCGTTAATACTTCTAATTGTTAACTGGTCTTCTCATTCTGAATTGCTAAAATGATCCTGATTATGTTTTTTGTTCTGTTTAATGTTGGCGATTTTACATGTGATTAAATTTTGTTCATCTACTGGGAGTTTTATCATATCTAACGCTACTTTAGTATTTGCTATGGGATGCTTGATAGCACTTCCTTGGAGCTCATTTTTAACTCCAAGCCAAGGCACGTTCCCGCCTCCGTCTCCTCAAGCTCCTTTCCGGCCGTACGTGGGGTCTGGACCCCTCCACCATCCTCCACACCTATAAATCCCTCATCCGCCCTATCCTTTGTTATGCCCATCCAGCGTGGATCTCTGCTCCCCCTACCTTTTATCAATCCCTCCAAATCCTTGAACGCCATGCTCTCCGCCTCGCCTATCGCATCCGTCTCCCCTCCCCCACGCGGATCCTCTACGATCTCATCCCCTTCCCCCACCTCCTCCTTTTCCCTGAAAGGATACGGATCCTGTACACGTCCCGCAAACTCGATCCTCCTCACCCGCTCGTCTCCCCGATCCTCTCCCACCCCCGCCCGCTGCCGCGCCTGTATTCGCACGTCCCACCCGGTCTCCACCTCTCCACCCTCCTTACCCTCTCCCAAGGCGGCTTCCGCCAGCTCTCCCTCCCTGATGATGCCCTCCTCCCTTCCATCTACCCCTCCTACCAACTTTGATCCTCCCGCCCTCCTCCTGTACTTATTCCTCTGTGCACCCTCCCTCCCTCCTCTCCCTTTTCCCTCCCTCCTCCTTTTCTCCCCCCCTCCTCCCCCTGGCCTCCCCTCCCCTGTTCCTCTCCTCCTACCCCCGACTCCTCAGCCATTGGCATCCTTTTTCTCCCCTCTCCCCCACCTCCCCCTTCTACCCATCTTGGCAGGTCCCCGGACTCGCACACGTTACGTGGACATTCGCGCGCCGGAGGTCGCCGCCATCAGTGTTTTGTGTGTTTAGTGTTTAGTGTTTAGTGTTCACCGTCCCCTCCATCGTTCACCAGTGCCATCATCATCTTCAGTGGTTGTGCGTCGTCTCATCAGCTAGCAGTGTGGATTATCGACGAGTGTGAATGGCTCCGTGATTGTCTCTATGTGTCTCCTGTTTTATTGCCCACCGCTCTGTGACTTTGTGTCTTCTCACTGCTTTTGCTGCTTGTGTCTTCTATGGCTGAAGAGCAGCGTAGTGTGCTGCTGACAGCCTGCCTGTTGTACAGGTTTTAAAATAACAATAAAGTAAAAAAAAACTCATTTTTAACGTTAAACTTTACTCCTTTTGTTTCAAACACTTAACTCTTTCTCAGTAAAAACGATACCTGTTAAATTTTCAACTCTTCTAAAAAATTTTAAATTATTATGAAAATTTTTCGTAGACCTTAGACAGTCTTCCCCATGTTGTTTTGTAACCAAATTTTGTATTTTCGTAGAATGCGTTGTCCTGATCTGTTTACTGACATAATGAGTGTAATCGTTCACTAGTTGCATCACGTAGTAAAACTGTAATGGGGAGATTACTTTTGATAGCTGCAAATGAGCTAACTATAGCTTTACACCAAGCCACGTCTTACGTTTAAAGCTCTCTCTAATCTGTTCTTTAAGCCACATTTCTTGACATATCTTTTTAGCTATCTTTGCTGCTGTAGATGTCGTCTTAATTTTGACTTTGATATAATTAGGAGTTACATCGTTTGCTTTAGATTTCTTATTAAATTTTATACACTCTGTTTTCTTCAGTAGTTTAATCTTGGTGCGTTGGTTGTTCAGTAATATCCCATATGCCTGGCTAGGCATACATTTCATTAACTTTTCATGGTTGGGATTCACAGTCATATAATATTTCTTATAAGACATCATAGTCATCATTGACTGTGTGAAATATTTATTATTACGATTGCAATTCCGGCCCTAGAGCCATTTTCAAGTAACACTGCTAAAGTTACATTCTGCCAGTATATAAGACTATCTGACATGAGCCAGATCAGCTCAACAGAGCGGAAGGTAACTACTCCACTACAGAAAAGAATTGTTATCGGTTATATATGGAATTGTTATTTAAATGGCTGTAAGTTTAAGCTTCTAACAAATGGCGAATAATTAAAATAGATGTTGAAACTAGCCTTTTAGTAGGTTAACGAGAGAAACTCAGAGAGTAAACAGGGTAGGACATACGCGAATATAGATACATTACGTAGGATGGCTGCTGTGTTGAGCCCACTAGAGCCGGCCACTGTGGCCGAGCGGTTCTAGGCGCTTCAGTCTGGAACCATGCTGCTGCTACGATCGCAGGTTCGAATCTTTCTTCGGGCATAGGTGCGTGTGATGTCCTTAGGTTAGTTAGGTCTAAGTAGTTTTCAGTCTAGGGGACTGATGACCTGAGATGTTAAGTCCCATAGTGCTAAGAGCCACTTAAACCATTTGAGCCCACTAGAGAAATATGTAATGGAGTGACAGAGAGTACAAGTAGCCGACAAATACTGTCCGGCATTCATGTCACACTCACAGTTTGTGACAGTTTATGACTTTCTCTGAAGAACGACAAAATGGAGACCACGCATAGTGGTTCTGGCAGCCCTGAGGGATGAATTATTGAGACAACCATATGACAATGTGGGTCAGGTCGTGAAGGGAACAAAATGACGGACAGACGATAAGCGGAAAGGTTCTGGTAGAGAACAATAAAACCCAATACCGAGCAGTATGTAAAGGACTACGTATCTTGAGCAGAAAGATCTGATCATACTCAATAAAGAATCCCTTTACAAAGACTATAAGAACCCTATCAGATGTTGGACTTGATATGTTAGGACCATTAAATAGAACTAATAGTAATAGATCGTTTCCCAAGTGCCCTGTCAGTTATGACGATTCCTGAACAGAAGAATACTAAAGTAGCACTTGCAGCTCGAGAGTCCGCACCCACATAGGTATGTCACGTTCTGATGTGGAGTAAAGGTGGAAAATGCCATGCCCCTATGAAGTTATTATTCCTAAATTAGGACCTGAGTGCGAAAAAATTAAAAAAATATAAAGAAGACATGTGAAGTGAGCCAAAAGTTAAAGCAGGCCAGCACACAATGGAACACAATGTGTGCGAAAGTTGTCACAATATCGAGTGGGTCAGTGGGTGATAGTCACTAAGTCTTACACACCTAAGGGAAAGACAAGGAAGTTCTTGCTTAAACAGCAGGATCCTTATGAAATCACAACGTTTACTTACCCTGTGAACATTAAAGCGCCGTTTCCGTATAAAATATGTCTTGTCCTTGTCATTAGGGCTAAGCGTTTTGAAGGAATGACGGATACTTTGCTACATGTTGCTACAATCCTGTAAGGGTGCGTGAGAACGACTAGGACTGTCGGGAACCATGTACCAGTGGTAAAGCATTATGCACATAGCATACTCTATGCATTGAGGAGAACACAAGTTTTAATACTCAAGTTTGGCTATTTTATTCCTAAGAGCTATTTCATTCATGTATCATACTTGAGGAAATCAAAGAGAAACTGGGAATGAACTCTATAGATGTAGCAGTCAGGGCGAACAGGCTTAGATGGTGGGTTCATGTTACACGCATGGGAGAAGCAAGGTTACCCAATAGACTCATGGATTCAGCAGTAGAGTGTAGGAGGAGTCGGGGCAGACCGAGGAGAAGGTACCTGGATTCGGTTAAGAATGATTTTGAAGTAATTGGTTTAACATCAGAAGAGGCACCAATGTTAGCACTGAATAGGGGATCATGGAGGAACTGTATAAGGGGGGCTATGCTCCAGATTGAACGCTGAAAGGCATAATCAGTCTTAAATGATGATGATGACGATGATGATCATCATACTTTTCTCTCTATTCTTGTTCGATTACATTCCGAATTAATGTTAGTTACAGTAGATTGTTAGAGTTTTGTTTTGGTTGCATGTTATTTCTTAGATTTTCTGTTTTGTACAAGAATTTTGAAGGCGGGAGGGACTGATGAAAATTTATATACTCATCTAGCGGGAAAAGGATATCATGTAGAATGAGATTTTCACTCTGCAGCGGAGTGTACGCTGATATGAAACATCCTGGCAGATTAAAACTGTGTGCCCGACCGAGACTCGAACTCGGAACCTTTGCCTCTCGCGGGCAAGTGCTCTACCAACTGAGCTACCGAAGCACGACTCACGCCCGCTACTCACAGCCTTACTTCTGCCAGTATCTCGTCTCCTACCTTCCAAACTTTACAGAAGCTCTCCTCCTTTAGGATATCATGTAGCAAGTGACAGATGTCCCGGAAAATATCTCGGCAATACTTTACCTGATGTCAACTGTGAAAGTGAGTACGAACAGAGCAAAGATTTACATACTGGTCTAACTACGAGCAGTAGGAATGTGCGTGCAGTGTCAGTGTTGCACGTTTCACCAGTATCCGGTAAGATGGGGGACAATGATTAACTGGGTACAAGTAAAGACGTGAGAGGTATTAATAATTTCGGAGCATGGGGAAGATTGTGCACTAGGGGACCTACAGGAATGCCTGAAGGAAAACATCACCGCTTATTTTTACAGAGGACTGCTACTAACGTGCATACAAGCAACACAAAAATTTTCCTTGGGCAACACAATGCCAGAAGGAAATAATGGTCCCACAACCTCATATCATAAAGTAGGAGCACATTATATCTAATCATTTTGGCACCAGAAACAGTGATTACGAACTGCACTGAGAAAACCAAAGGGTATGATAAAGTTCTAGTAACATAGTAGTGGTGTTTCGGTAAACAGCAGAACGTCTGAGAGCGGGGGGCGAACTTCCGCCTCCCAGCTACACTCAAAGGTTACGACTGTACTCCAGCTAAATGGCTCTGCATTGTAGTAGATAGAGAAACCGTTAGAAGTATTAAAAGCCTAAAATCTAACCTACCTTAACAATACACTAAATCCTGACGTTGATTAAAGAAAATCAATTCTATAAAATATACTACAACAAAAACAAAATTATTTATATTAAGAATTAAATAAAGAAAAAATCAATATAATAAAGTAAATAATCAAGTATACTCTTTAGATACACTAATAGCATCTCAGCAAGGAAAAATTTCCATGGGGCAGTTGTTTCAACACATTCAACGACATGAAAAGAACCGATGTCGATATGAGGTAAGTAAAATCATTACAACTTTAAGTCTTGCTGTATCTCTGATAGCAATTTACACACTGTCAGTTCCAACGTAGTGGCTAACCGACCGCTTTCCACGAAGTGGGGCCGGGGCTGTACCTGAGCTAAGTAACATAGCTTGACATGGTACCACAGTACTTTAGCTTTACGTGTGACCGTGCCTTATTCTGCCGTGTATTAGATTATTTTATGCTTTTGAAGAAGGCTAGATTACTCTAGCTGAAACCTGGGTAACATTTCGCAACTCAGACGGATTTTTGACTTATTTACCGAGACCTGTTACTCCTCATAATGATTCAAAAATGGATGGATAGAAAATATTTTCTAGCAGCTGAAATTTGATTCAATTTTCATCTTACTTCGTATATTATGTAAACTTAAGAGACAAAGAACATTTATTTTGATGTTTCGGACGTGACGGTGTGTAAGATGACCATATGTAGAAATCTGTTTCTCATTTTTCATTGCGTTTACTGAGAAAGAAACATTGTACACGTAAAGTAACATAAATAATTGAACCATGAAATCAAACCCTAGAGACCTTAGCTGTTTCATTATAAGAACGCACCCCTCAGAAAACAAATTTATTGGTAGTGTATTACAGTCAACGTTAAAACATGTGAAGATATATGTCGTAATAATTCAAAAACATCACAAGTTACGTAGGGACGCTACCATAGGGCATCAGCCGAGAACTTTCAGTCACCAGGAGAGACATTAGGCAGCACAGCTGAAGGCAGTTGTGAGGAGAACCAGCTGAATGCTACTCGGAACATGAGGAAGTGGGAACTGGACGTGAGAGTGGACACAGACGAGTGAAGTTGAATTATGGAGGAAGAGTGAGATAATAAACGGTTATGGAGCAGAGTACTGAGGGTGGAAGGGTATGAAGGTATATTCTAAGAAGTTGGTTTTTGCACTCAAACGTATCAAAAATCAACACCATCGCAGCTCATCTCTTCTTAAGGTTACTTTGAACTGATTTGTACGGTAGGGGTTGCAGCATAGTTCCTCTGATGAAAAAAATGACTTGGCTTGGGGTTGTCATTGCTGTTTGATTGTCACAGGATCCCCAAATAACTTTCCTTGCAATAAGGTTTCACTCATAAATGCGGTCACATTCAGTAAGAGTGGCATACATAAATTCTGTCACATATGATCATTGACATTCTAGATCACATCTGGCTTGCTATACTTGGCTTAGCATACCAGAGTAAACACTGCTAATGAAAGGCTAAACGTACTTGTTAAGCTTTCCAGGGTATTATACTTAGCTTGGAATATCAGAATAAAATAACGAGCTATATAAGGGGAATATTTGCTACCACCAAGATGGATGGGATAGCGAAATTGGTCTTTTCTGGCTACATGTTTACCAGAAATCTTGTGAGAAGGTAGTACGTACTTTCATAAGAAAATGTCGTTCATTATGATGGCCCTCATTTTCAAATGTCATAACTTTTTCTCAGTACTAATCCTCCAACAGCGTCTTCCCCATTTCGGTTCTACTGCGTGCTAAAGTGAGTTATGAGTAGAATGGGCCCAACAGGGATTAGATAAGGGGCAGCCCTAAGTTTCCAGCTTTGAGAAATCCAAACAACTGCATTTTTTTAGATACCTTCCTGTTTCAAAAGTACTATACTAAAGAAGTTGACTAAATAACAGATCTATTATTTTAAACATTAATATTCATTTTGGTGCACGAACGTCAATAGTACAATCCACAACACAAATTTATACCATATTCATGTGACTTACACGATGCGAAAATTACTTTCCTTTTCACAATCTCTATTCTTTTATGAAGACTCATTTTTATGCCCCTGAAAGCAAACTCATACGCAACCTGTTAGTAATTTATTGCTATCTTTCGAGAACTTGATGCTTCTTTCAGGTGGGTCGTTCATCAACTGCCTGTGCTGTCCCACATTGGACATTTCTTCTGGTAGATGATATGGGAATACCTTCCAGATATAATTGGTACCCAGGAAATGATTTCAAAATCTCTGGAAGGGGGGGGGGGGAGGGTGGACCAAAGATAGCAATATAGGGGTATACAGTACACTGAATTACAAAGTCTAGGAAGACAGTCAATCTAAGTGAAGAAACCCTGAAAAAAGTAACCTGCTCATCCTGGATGGGGATTGGAGGGATGGGGCTGCGTCGTTCTTTGGATAAAGACATGCCTACGTCATTCAGCCCAAAATACTGGCCTCGGATGAGAAGGTTGTACAGGCGACGACAGAAGGTAACTCAATATTCAGATGGAAGTCTTAGCTGAATTAATAAGCTAGAACTGGATGCAAATTCAAAGTGATACTAAGAAGAGAGGCTCCAGAGAAGAATAGTGTCCAGATGACGATGTCTTCTGGCTGGAGACCCGACAGGGATATCGCAAATTACTACACTGGGAAAATTTACGGAGCCTCTCCATATATAGAGACGAATCAGAAATACACGAGATAGGACATCTACGAAAATGTGGGCCCACAAGAATGCCACATAAGTACTTTAGAATCATTGTCAATGATAATAAACAAATCAAAATGGCTCTGCACAATCTCAGTTATACCTCTTCTGACGATACACTGTGACACAACTTCTAAATGTTCTTTATATATTTCTTCATTAATGTCGATGCAGCGATCCTCAGAACATGGTATGTGATAACAAGTGGATATAGGAATCTTGATGGTGATGGTTTAGAGTGAGTACCAAGAGAGTATGATGCCTGGCCTCCTTGTAAAGTCCCATGAATGATAAGCCATATTAGCAGACTAGACTGGGAGAGCATTGGTGAGCTTTGTACGTGACTCATAGTGCAGAGTGGTGTCGAGCCGTAGTAGCTTCACCAATTCCATATCGGTGATGCTTATATCGGACACTGCTGTACTAACTTCCATGATTACAATGTGCTGTCTGTTTAGATGTATCATCTAGTTAATTATTCCATACTAATGATTAAAAATGTAAGGATGGGACGCTGAAAGGTAAATTTTTTATCCTTCTAGCCCCTCTTCTCTCTTCCCCCTTCTACTTCGTCTCTTCTGCACTTGCCGCTTCTTCCCTAATTCATGCTTGTGTCTTTTTTGAGCTGGGATATGAAAAATGGGTTTTGTCAGTGTAATTTAATAGGATACATATTTTATGATGTTAAGGTATGTAATTTGGCGATTATAGGATTTTTTAGAACATTCGCACGAATTCATTCTCCAGCAGTCCGTTTCAAGCTTTTCCTACGTGGTACTGACACCGAATTCCATGCATCATCCTGAAAGGCTTTTTTTTTGCGTAAGTGCTCTCCTGGCGTAAACTCAGGTGCTTGTCATGGCGTCCAATCAACTTCGTAGCTTTATTGGCCCCAGGCTGCCTCGCTGAACAGGTAAATGCCACTAAATGGGTCTTCTAAAATTTCTTTCGTCGCTCCAGAGTCTACCTGTCGCCTCGTTCTGTCTCTGCAGTTGAATACCTCAGCCATTCCTCAAACTGTCAGCTAAAGTAACGACAGGGGAAGTAATTACACACCCCTCTCCTTTCACTCTTTCCGCCTCTCTCCGTCGCTTTTAAGCTGCCATCTCTTCCGCTGTTAGCCAGCCAGTGTGGCCGAGCGGCTCTAGGCGCTTCGGTCTGGAACTGCGCGACCGCTACGGTCGCAGGTTCGAATCCTGCATCAGGCATGGATGTGTGTGATGTCCTTAGGTTAGTTAGGTTTAAGTAGTTCAAAGTTCTAGGGGACTGATGACCTGAGATGTTAGGTCCCATAGTGCTCAGAGCCATTTGAACCATCTTCCGCTGTTAGAAGTTCAAGTTGCCCCTGGGGCATCATCGAATTTTGATGTTGCGTTTTGTTTATCGTTATCCTCTCGTGTTCACAATAATTTTCCTATTGTATTACAAATTAAAACTACTTTTAAGAACATCGCCCAAAAACTTTATAGTAGGTGTGTAACTTTTCAAATAATTAGACTCAATGTTGACTTATAAGTATCTCTTCTGTGTCGAACATACCCAAGATTCCTCAACTTCGTTGAGGGAGCAAGAGTGCGGAATAATTCTCACGTACATTGTGAAAGGTTAGTCATAACATGCAGATAGTTCCCCATCTCTTTTTTTCTCTCTGTTTCTGACTCTAAACCACGAAAGATTAATGCAACATGAATAACAACGTAATCTGTCTCTAGGAAATCACTGCAGGTCTCCGTCAGTGCTCTCTTTCTCCTGAGGCATTCTGAAACATAAAATTCAAATTATTGAAAACCTATGTTCACTACACAGTATCTCTGTTAACTGATTCTGGCCTCTTTACCTATCAAAGTTTCATCTTTCTACATGATATCCGTGTCCATACATTACTTCGCTCATGCGAAAGTCCATAGTTATAAGTATCACTGTGATGTCAATTATCCATGTCCTGCAGAACAAAGATCTAATAAAGGCATCTAAAAGAATTAAAACAGCATTAATGCCCTCCTCCTTCATCAAATTCTTTGTTGAGAGCTTCAAATACTAAACTGTCATACCTCATGAGCTTTCAAATGACTTACATGTTGCATACCCAGTGATTTTTCTGTCTATGATTTAATCAGTTCCATGGCATTTGTGTGGACAACTCTATTGATTTCCATTTGACCCTTACATGCTGCAGACTATTTGTGCCATTGTGCCGTTTATTGGACAAATACTGTGTTTTCACAAGGACCTTCTGGCCTATAGAGACAGTTTGGTCGGCCCTGTTCTTCCTCTTTATGGCCGCACAATGAATGTCGTTTAGCGCCACCGCCAATATAGTTCAATGTTGTTCTCTTGAAATCGGAGTTAAATTTCATCACCGCCCTCATCATATCTGGGACCTGTTTATTCTTTAGATCTGCAATCGGAGGATGTAATGTGGTAGCGTGGGCATTTCATTTATCACTACTTGAAATTCCTCTAAATATGTATTCCATGTGTTATACTTGTTACTACAATGTAAACGACACAATATCCCCAACTACTTAATTGTGAATTCAGCTGTATTCACACACGGTTTGTATTTATAAACATACATAGGCCTCATCCTATATTTCTTAAGGATGGCCAGCCAATGTCTGGATCCATAGTATGGTCCGTTATATGACTGTTTATGGTCAACTTTGCCAACTTGCTTCAAAAATCTTGATTGCGACCTTTACTAACACTCACCCCTTGTACCGAGGGGTGACGATGACATACTTATAAGTTAATTCTATTACCACAATAATGAAAATATGTCCCTTCCTTGTTCATGGCAAAGAGCCCATCAAATCTCAATTTTGGAAAACATAGGTAGTCTGGTCTGAAACTTCGCATGTGTAGCCCACTGACTATCTTTACACTTGGCTTAGACTTCCCTACTTAGTCTGTCCATATCTGGAAGTAACATGACTGTTTTGACATTAAAAATAATTTTTCGGCCCATAGTGACCATTACTAAGGACTATATATGAAATATATTTGTTGCTCAGCTCATAACGTTTACACACAACCCATGAACTGATTTCTACACTAAGCCTATAAAACAAGACCTCATCCCTCAACAGATTATGCTGCCTAATTTCCAAGCAGTCTTTATTCTTCCGCTTAAGCTTGGTCCCCAAGATCTCAGGTTCTTTGTTTTCTTCATTTTTTTAAAATTTTGTAGTTATATAATTTTTAAATGGAACATTTTTCATATAATAAATCCTGAACTCTTCCTTCTCATTACTTCGTCCCATGTTATTAGAAACACCTCGTGGGGATCTCGATAGGTCATTTGCGAAACGTTTACTGCTCCTAGGACACAAGTTATCGAGAAGTCATATTCTTGTATGATTGATATCCAACATGCACGTCTACGATGGGTTAATTTAAAAGAATACCAAGGATTTATGTCTGTAAATACCCTTTCTTTCCTACCAAATGGAAAGTAACAAAATCTTTGAAATGTCCACAGTACAGCTAATGCCCCCAACTCTGTAATGAAGCTATTTCTTTCACTTTCAGTCAGGAGCTGACTTGCCAATGCAGTAATTTTATTAGTCATTTGTCCATTCTGTTCAAATTGTTGAAAGAACACTACCCCCAATCTCATTTTTGCCATATCTGTTGCCATTCAGAAATACTATCGATCTGAGTATTCTAATATGGGTGCTTATAACAATGCTGTTTTTAATTTATGGGATCCTTCATCTGCTTGCTGGTCCCACACACATGGTTTATTTTTGCCTGTAAGAGCACATGATGATAACACTCCTAAAGTGTCGCTCCAAATGAATCGTTTATAGAAGTTGATGAGTCCTAAGAACCTAAGCAGTGTTTCTCTATTCTACTGTGATTCAAAATCACTAAATGCTGGCAATTTGTCTGGAACTGACTCTGTCTCTTTCTCTGAAATAACGTCACTCAAAAATTCAACCTACTTTTTTCCGGATATGAATTTCACAATATTCATGGCAATGCTACAATCTTCCAGAGTCTGGAGGAGTTTACTTCAGACCTCATTATGATGTTAC
Source organism: Schistocerca serialis cubense (assembly GCF_023864345.2). Classification (NCBI taxonomy): domain Eukaryota; kingdom Metazoa; phylum Arthropoda; class Insecta; order Orthoptera; family Acrididae; genus Schistocerca; species Schistocerca serialis. The sequence goes on from NC_064638.1 coordinate 1,238,821,082, forward strand.
CAAGGTGGTTCAGGAACTAATACATCATTCACAAATCACGTCAGTCTCTGCTGTAGCTCTTCATTTGAGACAGTACCTAAACCCCTTATAAACGCTGCAGGTTATACAATGTATGCAAATTATAACCTTTTAAATTGATAGCATCATCTGATTTCTATAAAGGCCATATAACTCCTGTATTCTGGTGCTCACTATTTGCCAAAAGGTGGACCTCAGATCCAGAGACAAAAAGATCTTTGCACAAGGAAATTTTTGAATGAAGTTTTCTAACATCTCTGGCTGATCTGTCTCTGTAGCTATTACTGTGTTAGTTTTCCTAGATCTAATATGAGGCGAATACTGTCATCTTTTTTGTCTACAACTCATTTAGGATAATCATATGGTGATGAAGAAGGCCTTATGACCTCACTTTCAATCATTTTAGGTAACTGAAGAAACACATGTCGCCCATAGCTGAGTAATATGATGTATGGTGGAACTGTGATCGGGTTATCTTCTTCCACCTCAAATATATACTGAAAGTGCTTGACAGTAGAGTGCTGCAATGCTCAATGTTTGACCAATCACGGCTCGCCTGTTGACAGGGGGGACCGAACAGGTCGTGTCTGGCCCCACACAACTTGGCTCGGTCACGTACCCGCCCCATGTCTGTTGTTCAGATTCTGGACATGCGGATAACTGAGAATGACCAGTCACCACTGACATCTCACCTCACCTCGCCCAAGCTCACAGCACTGTACTGTACAAATCCAACACCACTCTCTCTCTCTCTCTGTCTTCCTCTCTCTCTCTCTCTAAAAAAATGGTTCAAATGGCTCTGAGCACTATGGGACTTAACATCTATGGTCATCAGTCCCCTAGAACTTAGAACTACTTAAACCTAAGTAACCTAAGGACATCACACAACACCCAGTCATCACGAGGCAGGGAAAATCTCTGACCCCGCCGGTAATCGAACCCGGGAACCCGGGCGTGGGAAGCGAGAACGCTACCGCACGACCACAACCTGCGGACTCTCTCTCTCTCTCTCTCTCTCTCTCTCTCTCTCTCACACACACACACACACACACACACACACACACACACACACACACACACAATGTGTTTATCTCTGTATCTCTCTTTTTTAATACAAAAGGAACGTTTCCAAGAACTGGTACACGACACAGCTAAATTCATAAAGCACTTCGAAAGTAAATTGATATTACAATACGACAGCAGATACAAGACGAGTCTCATTTCCAAACAGAAGATATATTTTTTCCTTTCATTAATAGGAAACATTAAATAAGTGCAGTTCCTGTAATCTAGAAGACAACCATCTTCGTAAAGAAAGCATACAAAGAACATTAAACATTTACAGACGTAACTTGTCATACTTTTCACTTGCTTGCAATAGAATCTAAATTGTAGTTATTGTTGATCAGCAGTAAATCACTGACGCATTCCGGATTTAATTAGCTGTGGTGATTTGTTAGTAACATGCCGGCTTTACTAAAGCATCTTTCACTAGGTGCGCTTGTTGCTGGAATACATAAACAACAACTGCAGCCAGGCCTGGTAGTTGTGTTTAATGTCTGTTTCAACACTTTAAGACGTCATCATCATACCCGGGGTGCACTAAAATGTAGAGATCTGCTTCATCTGCCGCGGATGATCTGTTGTTCCTCCATTCCTTGAAACGATCTCTCTTTCTGGGTGGTGAAGACACAGGACTTGAAGGATCTATGATAATAAACAAAAGAGACAAGTAATATAGAACTGATGAGGAAATCATCGAAACGCTCCCGTAAAAACGAGGTGTTTTTCGTTAATGAAATATTATACGAATTATAACATTCCAATTTCTCTATAATTCACTGTCCACTAACTATGCAAAAACGATTATATTAATGATTGCATGTTGTACCTGCGTATGTAGCCACATTTGTCGCACATTGCTAAGGAATTCCTGCTTTTCATTTATTTCAAACATATTACGATCACGGAAAGACGTCAAAGAAACATAGCAATTTTATGTCTAGAAGTGATCATAATCTTCTCACAAATGAAAGTCAAGGCTCGATTTTTAATCCTTTGTGTCTCTTGTTACAAAATACATATCGGTTAGTACACACCAATTACGCTAGTTTACTATAAAATTATCGCGTATCATAATGAAACAGTGCTTTTAACTGCAGTAAATACCACCTTACAGTCAGTGTCATTGACACTGCAAATTTGTTGCAGTTTGTGAAACCAAAGAAGAACTAACTGGATTGTCGGTTCTTTTTCGCCTTATAATTCATCTGTAGCCTCTTTAAATGTCTCAGAAAATGCTCAATTTTTCCTGCAAGCTCATTATCATATCCTTGCAATCTGTAAGCCGAGTCGTTTTCCGTCAGCAAAGCAGCAATTTCGTTATACTAATTGTGTAAGGATTCCAGCATAGTGTACAAGCTGTTCCAGCTGTGAAGACATCTTGTTTCAACGATGATTTCAAAGATGAGCAGATGCTACTTTTCTTAATGTACCTTACAGTGCATTTTGCAGTATTTATTGTTGATGCGATGTTCGGGGCATGATTTAACAAGAAGTTGTCTTCATCGAAAGTATGTCTAAGTGCTGTGTTTATACAATGAGCAGCACAAGGAATCCTTTCGTGATTTTCCAAAGCCTTTATTACATTGGCACTCTGGTTGGAGACAAAAACAAAACTGTGCAACATGTCCAGCGAAATGTCCCAATCAGCCATCCTCTCTTTAATATCTTTCGTAATATTTACTCCCGTCTTATAACGTCCGGGAATTCTGTTGTAAATAAAACATTGTTCACAAGAGACCAATCTGTGTTAAGGTAATGTGTTGTAAGCGTCAGATAGTTCACCTGATTATGCGAATCAGTCCACATATCAACTGTCGCAGCACATGTTTTAATAATAACTTCCGCAATAACACAAGGTATTATGCTGTTTCTTATTGTATCAGCTCGTTATTTGACGTGTCTGCTTATAGTATAGGGATGTGGCATGACATCTGGCACGTTAACTTCTCCACAATGCGCACCTAGATGTATTAATTCTTGGCCTAGTTCTCTGAAACCTTCAACGAAAACAGCATTACAAGGTCTCATATCTTTAGCACACATAACAACACACTTTGCTGTAATACTATTTTTTATTACCGCCGGTATCCCTGAAGTAGCCGTATCTTTGTGAGGTTCCTTGCAACTATGTTTCTTTAAATGAGTGGTTCCCAACTGGAAACACAATAATGTGGAGCAGTTTATGCACGATACGTGCCCAGTAGACGCACTATTTTCGTCTACAACCAACAGAAATGTACTCTACACTTGCTTTTTTAGACCTTCCCGTTTCTTCACTGTGTAAAATCATTCGTTTCAATCTTACGTCTTAGTGCATTGGCTTCCTCACGTTGCATGATTACAGACAGAGACACACCACAAATGAAAGGCCAGTACTGGCTGCAGTCTCACACGGACAATGGCACGTGCAATGCGCTTGAAGTTACATGCTACATATTCGGTCACGGCTTGTATGCTCGGTCACGAGCACTAGTGCGGGCAGCCCATCCAGTTAGGGTGTGCTCGCCCCATTTCGTATTTTGTGCTCTCTTACTCGGTCATGCAGGACTCTACTTGACAGCCCCAAGCTTTGGTAGACATTTTTCGTCAGTACTGCATTGTACCCTCTCAAATTCCTTTTCCTCATGCTCGTACATGTTATTTAATTCCTGTATTTCTTTATCTCTTTATGAACTTCGTCCATAAGTACATCATCTGTTGATCTGTCCAAACATGCTGAGGATGTTTTTTCTCTGTCCCTTCCTCCACAATTTGCATACTTAACAGTGAATATTCCATTGGAATCTCTTCATGTTCAACTTTTCCTCAAAGCAAAGGGTAACATTGCCTAAAGTCACAGTACCTTTGCCCATGTCTAATGTGGCCTGTTGTTGGTTCAGAAAGTCAGGACCTAATCATTTCTACCGATAATTTCGGCACGTTAATGAAGTTGTCTGTTGTGTTTCCTTGACATTTAAATGCGATTCTTGTCTGCTTGGTTATGTGAGTGGAATGACCTACAACTGGTCCTTCCAGCTACACCTTTCTTGTTTTGAACCCTGGAAGTTCATTTTCAGCATTAGAGCGATTAAACAATTGTTCAGAAATGGCAGTCATTTCACTATCACTACCACTGTATTAATGACCATATTCCCAATTTGAGTTTTAATTATTGGGCATACATCAGCAGGTAAATTCCTTTCGCCATCTTACATCAGAACTCCCTCAATAGAACCATAAATATGTTGGTTAACCTTCTTAATATCAGAAATGGAGATTTGTGGTCGAGGTACATTGACCACTTCGTCTCTTGTGATGTTGACTACTTCCCCAGTTTTTCTGCAAAAAATTCGCCGCAACTGCAATTATAAACTTTGACGACGGTGTCACAATCCCCTGAAATACACTGAAGAGCCAAAGAAGCTGTTACCCTTGCCTAATATCGTGTAGAGCCCTCACGAGCTTGCAGAAGTGCCACAGCACGACATGGCATGGACTCGACTAATGTCTGAAAAGTGCTGGAGGGAACTGACACCATGAATCCTGTAGGATTGTCCATAAATCCGTAAGAGTAAGAATGGGTGGAGATCTCTTGTGAACAGCATGTTGCAAGGCATCCCAGATATGATCAATAATATTCACATCTGGGGAGTCTGGTGGCCAGCGGAAGTGTTTAATCTCACACGAGTGTTCCTCTGCAGCAATTCTGAGCGTGTGAGGTGTCGCACTGTCCTGCTGGAATTGCCCAGGTCCGTCGGATTGCACGATAGACATGAGTGGATGCAGGTGATCAGACAGAATGATTACGTATTTGTCACCTTCAGAGTCGTATCTAGATGTATCAGGGGTCCCATATTACTCCAACTGCACATGCTCCACACCATTACAGAGCCTCCACCAGGTTGAACAATAACCTGCTGACATGCAGAGACATCGATTCATGAGGTTGTCTCCATACCCGTACACGTCCATCACCTTGATGCAATTTGAAACGAAACTCGTTCGACCAGGCAATATGTTTCCAGTCATCAACAGTCCAATTTCAATGTTGATAGGCCCAGGCGAGGAGTAAAGCTTTTTATCGTGCAGTCATTAAGGGAGTACGAGTGGGGCTTCGGCTTCGAAAGCTCATATCGATGATGTTTCATTGACACTTGTCGATGGTGCAGCATCGAAATCTGCAGCAATTTGCCGAAGGATTGCACCTCTGTCACGTTGAAGGATTCTCTTCAGTCGTCGCTGGTCCCGTTCTTGGAGGATCGTTTTCGGCCGAGGCGATGTCGGAGATTTTATGTTTTACCGGATTCCTAATCAGGGTACACTCTTTAAATGGTCGTATGGGAGAATCCCCACTTCATCGATACCTCGGAAATGCTTTGTCCTATTTCTCGTGCGCAGACTAAAGCACCAGTCACTTAAAATGTTGATAACCTTCCATTGTAGCAGCAGTAACTGATCTAACAACTGCGCCAGACACTTGTTGTCTCGTATAGGCGTTTCCGACCTCAGCGAAGTATTCTACCCGTTATATATATCTGTATTTGAATTCGCGTGCCTATATCAGTTTGCTTGTCGCTTTAGTGTATACGCATTATGCTTTCACTAGCTGTTGTATCCAATATTGACAGTAAACCATTTAACCCACTGTCACCTTCATTTCGTGTTACCTCGAGTGTTGGTACTTCAGTCTCATAATCCGTCAAAATCCAGTCAACAGTATCCCAATATGCTAATCATGTCTCTTGACCTATGTGTTCTGCGTCGGATACTGTTTTTTTCTTCCCCATGTCATACATGAGTCTATTATTCTGGTTACTGGCAGCTTCGCAAATTTCAGTGGGTCGCTCGTTATCCTCTTGGTTCCCCACTTCCACAGCAAGTCAGTTTTGACTTAGGTGGCCTAATCCCAAACTCAGGTTGTGGTTCGTTTCTTATTTCATTGGTTGATATTCGGGAATTCTGTTGCTCTCTTGCCACCTCTGGAGGGCAGCTCGAGTTCGAATAGTCAGGATTATCTGGCCGAAATCAATATGGTCTATCAGCATTAATCCTGTTGTTACAGTTTTTGTTATTATTAATATTTCGGTAGAATCGATTATTATACCCATTGTTGCCTTGTGATGAGTTCCAGTTTATGTAGTATGAAATCGCATTCAGCGAGGATCCACTTAAAGGCCCGCATTTTATTTCCTCCTCTTCTTACCAACAGTAACATCGTACTCTGGCATGGCTTGAATTGTTCTGTACAGCAACTTGCTGCTACGCGATTCAACTGTTGTGGTGCTGCGTATTGATCTCTTAGATCCCAGTCAGCATAAGTCACATTTTGCTCCTGAAGTTCTGGGCTCTGTTGCACTCCACGTAATTCTAATCTACCTGAGACATTTTGCCAATACTCATTGTGTGGATCGGAAAACTAGACTTTTTTGCGTTTCGTCACTTTCACATTCGTGCACTCAGAAACATAGCCACATTCGCGTCTATTAACTTTATCGCGATCTTTTTCCGTCTCATTACTACCGTCAGGGGATTTCGCAGCGATTTCGATAGTGCCATTGTTCGGATCTACTGTTGCTTCGGCCGTCACTATAGACTCCGAACATTCGCCGTCATTATAACTTTCACCTCTGATAACTGCAACAATTCCAACCACAGCCATTGGAGTTGTTCGTTGTTTTTCGACTCTATTTTTTAGAATTCGGCTATCAAATCGCTTTAAAGCTGCTTTTGTCACCTCTGTACATTTGTCTCCTCGATGACTTGTTGAAAGTCTGTCGACGCATTGGTTAACTTCTTTGAGACTCTGTTGACTCTCGTCACCCACCTTTTTGAACCCCATCCATATCGGATAGCAATTTTTTGTGACAAAACTTTAGCACTTCAGTCACATCTCGTGATTCTTTTGTGTCATTTCGAATTTGATCTAATTGTTTACCTACGTACTGTGTAACCATTTTGATGTTTTGTATGACCTTTCTGGTCTGTTGTCAAAGTTTCAACAAGACTTTCTGCACGTTTTCAATGGTCTGAGCCAAATAGTGAAACACTGCAAACATTTTATCGTGTTTGTTTCTAACTTCCCCGGTAGCCATATTATTCTGTCTTTGCTGTGCCGATTAATTAAGTTCGTAACAGAGTGCTGGTGCACTGAAATTCATTCTTTCGCTTCTATTTTGTGACAGTTGCTTCAGTATGATTACATTCCGTTTTACATACCATGAATTAGCAACACCTGGTCCGATTGCCTTGAAACTGTTTCTGTCTGATCGTGGCGTTCTCTGTTCTAAATCGTGTTCACGCTCGATCCTATACAGCTTGTCTAGTACCTGTCGTCGCTCTGATCTATGTGTATCTTATAACGGTCTCTGAGCTCCAATCCGTTTATGTGCCTGACTCTCTGATACGTAGAATCAGTGATGTAATTCATTCCAGAAACGGTCAAACAAGCCATTGAGCAGGAGGTCATAATGTTGATGCTGCTTTAAACTTACTTCACAGTTTATAATTCGCTGTATCAACTAGCTACATACCTGTTTACCAGCATACTTTCCACTTCTTGATAATGTTGGTTAGAACCGCTTCCATATCATATTTTGGCACCTCCTTACATAGTGGGAAATCGTTGGATGTACTACATTAATTTTACAGTTTCGTTCATTAAAAATGTGTTTATTAAATAGGTGTAGGTGACACTGACATGAAACTGTAATTGATTATTATTCTGATGTAACTCTGAATTTCTGTTTTTATTAGTTTTTATCGGTATACACTTCATGATGATAGTGGTAGTTAACGTGGTGTTGACGACTGTTAAATTGCTTTATACATGAATAATTCACCTTCATATTGTACTCGTCAGTATATACATGTGATTGTTTTGTTTCAAGTGACTCATGGGCACTGCACTAGCAGTACATTCTAGTTGTTTGACTCAGTAGTTATCTAAGAATGACATAATTCTGACCTCCCATATACTATTATATGTTTTCTTTCTTCCGGAGTTTATATTCTTTCATTGTGTATTTTTCTCGATTTATTATCGACTTTGATGTCTCAACTTATACAGTTTGGCCTTTGTTAAATCTTTATTGCGTATTGCCACTGTGTATAGAGAGTCCCATTTATCTTACTCAGCCGAAATAACTTTTTTCTGATGCGTTAGGTGAATAATTGTTTCAACCAGGGCTTTTTAACATAATTGGGTAGTTCTTGCTTAGCGTTAGCGTTTAATGTATCCCTACAGATGAAGGAGATAAGGAGTAGAGGTTAAATTTCTTAAGTGGAACCACGCACATGTTATTCAAGAATACACTCACTCTCTCCAAGAGCTACTAAAAAATGTAACGCACTGTATCACTATTGCCCATAAAACATAGATGTGCAGACGATGAAGAGTTGACAGGTCGCGCCGAGCTGTTTACTGTCTTGATTGTACACATTACGTACACAATGTAGATCTGGAGTAGATGTGTGGGTTCTGTTTATGTTTCCCGACTCATGTAAACACAGGTACTCTTCTCTCTGTCCGCCTGTCCCCCCCCCCCCCCCCCCACGCACGTCAATTTGTCATTTGTTGTTGCCTTAGCGTACAGTACACTGCATACCAATGTAGTCGTGCATCACAGTAACTTAGTATCTGCTTGGCGGTAGTACACATTGTGAATACAATTTTTGCTGTGTAAAGGTGTGTGATGCACATACGCGACGGTAAGGTAGAAATGCTACTCGCCTACGGAGAAATTACAATGACAGTAATTAATTCGTTCATTGCATTTATATGTTGAGTACTGTTAGAGAACATTATGATTATTACGTTATTATGTGTATATTGTTCTCTACTGTACATACATGTACCGTAATTTGCTGCAGGCGGGCAAAATTCTTTTCAGGCACGACTGCTGTACAGCAGACGATTCCCGGACAAGCCATCGCTGGATAGTTGGTCGTCTCATTTCTCGTCTACGTGAAAGTGGAAGTATAAACGCAAGATCTCGAAATACTCGGAGAACATGAATATATGAAGCTGCTGAGGTCGCTGTGATCGCTGCCATAGCCGTGACTCCTCAAGTCAGCACAGACGAATCCAACATGAAGCTGATATCTCGAAAACCAAGTGCACATCGCATTCTGCAACGTTATAAGTTCCATCCTTGCCATGTTGATTTACATGAAGAATTTCATGGAAATGACTCCAACAACAGGGTTCAATTTTGTCAATGGGCTCAGCAACAACTTCTGACTAATCCTAATTTCTCCTCCTGTGTTCTTTTTACCTACGAGACGTCATTCTCCAACAAAGGAATTGTCAGTTTGAGAAATATTCATTATTGTTCCATCAACAATACACGACTTCTACGATAGGTAGAGCGCCAACATCCATGGAGCGTTAATGTTTGGTACGGAATTATTTCAGATACCATTATCGGCCTTTGGTTGTAAAAGACAACAGAAATCGCAGTCAATGGGCCCGACTTTTAGGACACGCTCTTCCTGTTCTCTTGGACGCCATATCTCTGAATCGGTGAATGGTCAGACTGTATCAGCATGATGGGTGCCATGCACATAACTCCTCACAAACACGATTAATTCTGGACCGTAAATACACTCGCAGGTGGACTGGATGCCGTGAACCAGTTAGTTGACCGTCCAATCTCCGGACCCTACGCGCTGGATTGCTTTATAAGGGGAGCAGTCAAGGATGCTGTCTACCAAAATGTTCCAAAAACGCCATTTAGCAAGGCATTGTTGACACTTGTTCAGCCATCACAGAGGAAGTAGTAGCACGATGTAAAGCGTCCTTCATCCACCGATTGATCATATGTGTGAATTCTGGTGGCCACCATTTTGAGCATATGATGTAAACGCTTTGTTTGTCATGTACTGGTAGTACCACAGTAAAAGCTACTACAAAGAGCCATGTTACTTCTGCAGTGTCATAAGTGCTGTAATACGGTACTGCATACTAGTTACTGTACAGTGCAGAACTGTTGCATTCAGTGTTTATTGGTAATTTGTAAAATGTCCAAAACCACCTTGAAGACGTTAAATGATTTAATTAACGAACTGCACTGAAGGGATGTTTAAATAAGAGAAGTTATCTATTGTTTACCATTTCCATAATTACTAGTTTCGTGGATAAAAAGATACAGTATGATACATTTTTGAGTAGTTCTTCGAGAGGGTGAGTGACTCTTGAATAAAATGTTCATGGTTCCATTAAAAAAATTTAACCTCTACGCCGTATCTCGTACATCTATGGGGATACGTAAAAAGTATACTCTCAGCAAGAGCTACCCAATGATGTTAAAAAGTGATTGAAACAATTTTTCATTTAATTCATCAGAAAAATATTATTTTGGGAAGCAAGATACATGGAACACCATATCTAACTCATCTCTTAATGTTTACCCCGCTCCTTCTGTTACATATTTCACACTGTCATTATTGTTGCTGTCTTTACAATAGGACCTGTAGATGGTGTAGTGAAACGCCGAAATAGGTAGCACAAATAGCTTCCATTCGAAATATTGACGGCGGAAAGTGTTTTTAATTTCACATTTGGAGGGTCATCCGGTCGTCCCTTAAACTGACCATGCCAAACCTGTTTCTAACCATGCCAGGCTCGTGCAGTAACTTAAGGAAGTCTACTCATGAGAAACTTTTGTATGTTATCATCAGCCTGAAACACAGAATCTGTCACACCCGCCCAGTGACGCAGACATGACGATTCACTGCCAGTATTCGTTTTGTGAAGACTTGATGTCTGCAATGCCCATCAGTTTCGTCATTCCGAACAATAGTTATGAAATGCCAGTGTAGCCAAGGATCTTACCTTACTACATTATTTTATAGTAATTTTAAAACTGTATTACATTCGTTTCGTTTAACTTAGATGTAAAACCTAAGTCCTATTTGGTACTGGGATTTTCGATCCTGTTCTTTAAAAGTATTTCGAGATGTAAAAACATAATAAAATATTTGCATATTAATACTGTTTTTCCAAAGAAAATTCCGCACTGGCTCTATGAATGATTTTTATTAAATCAGCGACCGGTTTCGCACCACTTATACGTGCATCCGCAGGCACTATACGCTATTTATGACGTAGTAACGTTGAACATTGCCCTGTAGCCACTCCCCAACATTCACGTCCAATACACCGTCAACTGGTGAAAGCGGGAGTTAAAATTTAAAAATCTTTTTTAAAAATTTTTTAAATGATGGGAGCGGCAATGACCGTGCAAGTTGAGAGGAGCCGCGAGCCGCGTGGCAGCGGACACAGCCTGGCTGACTGGCCGGAACCCGGAAAGCGCTCACGCAGTGGCGCGAGAATCGCCAGAGGCCGGATGACGTGTACAAGGTGTGAAGAGTTGGTGGGTACTGAACATTTGAAATAAAGTTCATTATGTCTACTGTCCGCCCCCGGTAGCTGAGTGGTCAGCGTGACGGACTGTCAATCCTAAGGGCCCGGGTTCGTTTCCCGGGTGGGTCGGAGATTTTCTCCACTCAGGGACTGGGTGTTGTGTTGTCCTAATCATCATCATTTCATCCCCATCGACGCGCAGGTCGCCGAAGTGGCGACAACTCAGAAGACCTGCACCAGGCGAACGGTCTACCCAACGGGAGGCCCTAGCCACACGACATTTCATTATGTCTACTTTTTTTTAAAAAAAAAGGCTGATACCATACTAGGTGGCCAATATAAAAATGTACAGTTAGTTAAAACTATAAGGAGAATAAATGTGCTTCTGAATGCGTTCTCCGGGCCCTACAAAATAGCATTTATTCATACTGTTCCTTAACCCTCCATTTCCCTATGAGAGCTCTCCTCGGTATATAGCAGCAACTGAAGAAACAATACAGAGGGGAGACAAACGAAGAGAGAGAGAGAGAGAGAAAGGAAGAATGAGAGAGAGAAACGTGGACACAGTTCGCTGGCTTTCACTCGCATGACATGTATCAGTCCAACGGGCGATAGTTGTGCAGTTTGTCATTTCATCCTGGCCTATGCTGGCACACAATATTTTGCTTTCATAAAAATGGTTCAAATGGCTCTGAGCACTATGGGACATAACATGGTTATCAGTCCCCTAGAACTTAGAACTACTTAAACCTAACTAACTTAAGGACATCACACACATCCATTCCCGAGACAGGATTCGAACCTGCGACCGTAGCGGTCACGCGGTTCCAGACTGGAGCCCCTAGAACCGCACGGCCACACCGGCCGGCATGCTTTCATATTTCACAGTTTTATTTAGTTGCATTTCCATTATTTAACGTCGTGACATGGAAAAATAAGTTCGTGTGAGTCTCAGCATGAAATATTCTCCTCATGTATGATTTATCCTTTACTAGAAACGCTGCATGTGCTGGTATTTAGTAACAGACCTCTCTTGACCTTACCGACTTATCGGGATTAAAAAGAGAGGTCTCACTGTTTATGGACTGAGAAAGGTTTATCTGTTAAATCTGTCGTGAGGAGCTACGAGTACATCTTGACAGTGTACTTTCCACAGTCCGCTCTTGTTTGCTTCAATTTAAGTAAATATAATTGAGAGCAACTAATTACGTAAACACCATTTGTTCCGCAGATCTCCTAAAATCTGTAATTCACCCCAAAATTGGTTACGGTGCTATAGTTGCATGCTTAAGTAAGGAGATCCAATCAGTGCATGTATAGTACGTTGACGTCGGGTACCATCAGTAAGTCAATTAGTAAAGGATTCCGATACCGCTCCGCCAAGTACAGTTCAATTGCTGGCTGAAAACGCTGCGAATCGCTAAGCAGCGTTCTGCTGTACCAATTAAACGGGGCTTATCTTGAGATTATACATGGGGAATTCCTATTATGCATCTGCTATTGAACCGGGAAGCTCATCTTCTACTGACAATTCTTGACTGGCAGAAAGGATTAACCGTTCTTCAGATGCGCAACAGACTAGTTCTGGAACTCCGTGAAAAGTTCTTACCTTATCTGAAAAAGTTGTTATTAGAATTTTAGTTCCTGTAACTAGAAGCTGTTACTGTTTCTTCTCTCCCCGTAAAATTATTCTGCTTTGTAGACCGCGCAGTGTTGTAAAACGTACCAGCGTTTGCGCCAATACTGCATATGACATTATAAAATATACACTACTTTTAATTCCTGTGACGAATGAATCTTGCAATGTGGTTGAAACTTTGGTGTGCTATTTTAGAATATGGCGTGGGCTACAATCCGGAAAAACATTATAACAATTGACAGTTGCTGCGGAAGACAACGAACGTTTGTAATTTTTCTCTTAAGCTTATAACTCTTTCAGGGAGATAGCGCCATTGTCGACGTTCACAGAGTTCGTTCGTTATAGGTCTGATGCAGTGAACAGTGCGCAGATATACTGCATCGTAACTGAATTTACTGAGCGGGTTGTACATTACACGCAGAATTTGAAGTCGCCTGCAGCGGTTTTCCGCTACAAATGAACTTGAGTAAATTGGACTTCAATGATGAAGCCTACCTGGTTCAACAATCTCGAACTGGCAATGAAGACTGCCCAGCATTCACTTTCAGTAACTTAGAAATATCATAGAATATCTATACCTAGACATGTAGACGAGGATTTTAACCTACCCGTAAGTGAGTACAGTGTGTTACCACTGCGCCCAGCTGGAACCGAAAGAATAAGAGGAGAAAAAGTGCTTCGTTCTTCTACATCTACATTTTCATCTACATACATGCTCGGCAAACTACCGTACGGCCGTACGGTGCATGGCAGAGGATCCCGTACCGAACGAGGTGGCGCAGTGGTTAGTGTGTGTGTGTGTGTGTGTGTGTGTGTGTGTGTGTGTGTGAATTCATGAGGGACTAAACCGCTTGGGTCAAGTGGTCAGTACACTGGACTCGCATTTGGGAAGACGACCGTCCTAATTTAGGTATCCCGTGAATCCCTCAATCACTTCAGGTAAATTCCGCGATTGTTCCTCTGAAAGGGCACGGCCGATTTCCTTTCTCGTCTTACCCTAATCCGAGCTTGTGCTCCGTCTCTAATGACTTCATTGTTGACGGGATGTTCAACGCTAATCTCCTCCTTCTTCAGAGGATACACTGTATCACTTCTGGTTATTGTCTTTCTTTTTCAAGTCGCAAATAGAGAGAGAGAAATCCTACTGCGTGTATACCGCCGTAAGAGCAAGAAAAAAAATTTAATTGGGTGTGAATTCCTAAGGGACCAAACTGTGGAGTTCATCGGTGCCTAGACTTCACACTACTTAAACTATCTTACGCTAAAAACAACACACACACACACACACACACACACACACACACACACACACACATGCCCGAGAGGGGACTCGAACCTCCAGCGGGAGGGGCCGCGCAATCCGTGACATAGTGCCTCCGACCGCGCGGTCATTCGGGGCGGCTCCATACCAGCCGGAATTTCTCTAATCTTGCCTGTGTGGTCCTTACTCGAAACGTACTTTGGCGGCAGTAGAATCGTTCTGCAGTCAGCTTCAGCCGCCTGTTCTCTAAATTTTCTCCGTAGTGTTCCCTGAAAAGAAGGTTGCTTTCCCTCCAGTAATTCTCATTTGAGTTCCCACAGCGCCACCGGAAAACCTTTGACTGAACCTACCGGTAACATATCTAGCAGCTCGTCTCAGAACTACTTCAATGTCTTCGTTTAATCCGACATGGTGGAGATCCCAAATACTCAAGAGTGGGTTCTACTGTTCTACACGCGGTCAGTTTTACAAATCAACCGCACTTTACTAAAATTCTCCCAGTAAATCGAAGTCGACTATTCCCTTCTACGAACCTTACGTGTTCGTTCCATTTCAGTTCGCTTTGCAACGTTACGCTTTGATATTTATTGGACTTGACTGCCTAGCAGCGCAATACAAATTCTGTATAGGAACATTTCGAGATATTTTCTGTTACTTATTTTCACTACCTCACAATTTTCTACATTTCACCATTCATCACACCAACCAGAAACTTTGTCTAAGTCATGTGATATCCTCCAACAGTCACTCAACAATGACACCTTCCCGTGTATCGCAGTATCATCAGCAAACAGCCTCAGTCACGTTCTTACCCTGCTAGTCTGGTGATTTATGTACTTAAAACATGACACTGTCCTACCACACTTGCCTCTGCCACTTCTGACGGTATCCTTTCTCTATGATACTACGGTAGGATTTTGACAATCACTGAAAGACCAATCTCGAGGCAAAATCCTTTAATAAACGGTATTCCTTCAGAATTATTGGCACCCTCCTCGGGAGAGCTTCCACGATAAAACTATTCCATTTGGTGTGCAAGGTGTATGAGACACGTAAAATACTCTAAGATTTCAAGAATAGTAAAGGAATTTCAGTCCCAAAGAAGGGTGGTACCATTGTTTGTGATTCCGAATCGTCGCTTTCATAAGTCACGCTTGCAGACTACTGACAGGAAATACTTAAAGAAAATTGGAAATACTGGTAGAATCCAACCTTGAGGAAGATCAGCTGGGCTCCACAGAAATCTAGAAACACGTGAGAAAACACTTTGCTTAGAAGATAGGTTACGAAAACGCAAAAGTACTTTTATAGCACTTGTAGATTTTGAAAAGCTTTTGACAGTATTGATTGGAATCCACGTACTGAAATACTGAAGGCAGCAGGAATAAAGTACAGGGAACACAAATTTATGTTCAACTGGTACAGAAACCAGAAAGTAGTTGTCATGGTCCAATAACAAAAAGGGAAGGAGTGACAGTGTGAGGCAGGATTTTCGCCCATCCCTTTTGTTATTCACTCCGTACATCGAGCGATCAATGATGGAAACCAGGAAGATTTTTGGAATCAAAGTTTGCGAAGAAATACAAATTTCGAGGACTGCGCGATAACATCGTTATTCTGTCAGAGAAGGAAAGGTCTTTACTTGGAAGAGCAATTGAACGAAAGAAGTAATGACTTGAAAATGAGTTTCAGTAATCTAATCTCTCAGGTACTCTCAGCACCATTGACTAATGGTGTGAGTCGGGTGTCCTGTCGGGTTTTTGTAGAAATATTCCGCGTACAATGAAAACAACTAGTCAGCAGAATACACGGAAGCTTTATTTTAAGTTGTACATCAATAAAAATAAAAGCAGGGTAATGGAATGTAGCCAAATTAAATCATACGACGCAGAGGGAATTAGACAAGGGAATTAGACACTAATCCCAGTAGATCTATTTTGCTGTTAGAGTTGTAAAATTGCGCGACTACCACAGGGGCGGAGGCTAGGATGAAACTACTGCACATGTAAATATTCTCTTATGCTGTGCAATTTTGCTTTGTGTTCAAGACTATGTTACCTGTGCTCATACCTGGTTCTACTTTTTATTAATTCCACTTAGCGAGGTAGCGCAGTGGTTAGCACACTGGACTCGCATTCGGTAGGAAGACGGTTCAGACCGGGGTCCGGCCGTCGTGATCTGGGTTCTGCGTGATTTCCCCAAATCACTTAAGGCGGTATGATTCCTTTGAAAGGGCGCGGCCGCTTTCCTTTTCCATCCTTTCCTAATCCGAGCTTGGGCTCCGTCTCTAATGACCTCGCTGTCGACAGGAAGTTAAACACAAATCTTCGAACTGTAGTTAGTAGAAAGAAATGGTGTGTCGCTAAGAGCCTTACTCACCTAATTCTAAGCGATCACATTTTAAAATGTATGAGAAAACCCACTTTCTCCAACATACAGAGTTTGGACAAAATTATGGAAACACTGAAAACGGAACATATTACTACACCTAATACGGTGTAGAGAACCCAGTCATGTCTAAATGGATAACGATAGGTCCTGTAGGGTTGTCAAGGTAATTTTATACCATTATACCTGTAAAATAGGTGCAAGTACAGGTGACGCTAATGGAGACGCATAGCGATCATACGCTCTTATCCCCAAAGTACAGGGTGACACATGGGAGACGGACGGTTTTGAACTGCGTAGTGCTGAGGGCACGGTGGTGGGAGGTGGTCGTGGTAGGGATAGTTCTGATCCACACAAGACGCCATTTCATTTACTCAGTCACTATGGAGCAGTGAGACTTGCAACGTCGAGTGTTGGTCTATGACAGTTCCGTGAAAAGTGGTGTGTCTATTATTGCTACGCAGCGATTGTATCGTGAGCGGTTTAATGTCGGTCGATATGGAGCTGTTCCGAGCCGTGACACAATCCTGAGATGGGTGGAAAACTTCAGATCAACTGGAAACATACTGGATAAGAAGCATCCTGGCCCGAGACGCAGAGTAAAGACACAAGAAAGTGTTGAAAGGGTAAGGCAAGCGGCAGTCAGAAGCCCAGGACGGTCAGGTAGGCGTCATGCTAGTGAGTTACGAATCAATCGTGAATCGGTTAGACGAATTTTGCATAAAGAATTAAAATTCCATCCCTAAAAAATGCTCTTTGTCCAACAACTTAAGGAAACTGATTTTGCTGTATGAGAAGACATCGCTTACAGAATGCAACTAATTTTCGGACCGAATGAAAATGAAATTCTATTGATAAGCGATGAAGCTAATTTTCATTTAATTAGCAAAACCTACGTTACTGGGTTCCAGAGCATCCACACCTTATCAAATGGTTATAATGGCTCTGAGCACTAAGGGACTTAACATCTGTGCTCATTAGTCCAATAGAACTTAGAACTACTTAAACCTAACTTACCTAAGGACATCACACAAATCCATTCCCGAGGCAGGATTCGAACCTGTGACCGTATCGGTCACGCGGTTCCAGACTGAAGCGCCTAGAACCGCACGGCCAAACCATCCGGCTCCACACCTTATCCACCAGCGTCCTCTACACTCAGAAAAAGTAACAGTCTGGTGTGCTCTTGGCTCTGTTGGCATTATGGGACCTCTTTTTTTTTAAAAAAAAGAAGAGTTTGGGCCACAGTTACTGTTAATTCGGTTCGTTACATTCGTGTGCTTGAAACATTCGTGAAACCAGAACTAAGAAGATGACGAATCCCTTTAAAACCCGTTTCCTTCCAGCAGGATGGGGCAACATCGCACACCACAAACACTTCAATGACAGTTCTTAGACGCATGTTTCGTGGCCGGATTATCTCACGTTTTGGCAATGTTCCTTGGCCTCCCAGGTCTCCCGACTTGTCATTATATGACTTTTTTCTGTGGGGGTACCTTAGAAACTGTGTTTATAACCACAAACCACGAAATTTGGACGAGATGAAGAATGCGATCATTCAAGAAATTGCTGCCATCCATGCAGAGATTTTAGTCCTTGTGATAGAGGATTTTGAGAAGAGACTGGAGTCCTGCATTCGAAATGATGGACATCACCTTGACAACATTATTTTTCACAAGTAACTTTGTTAACTAAAATGGCAAATAATGATATTTGATCTTGTGTAAATAGACATGCATTAATTTTAAAGTTGGCTGAGTATTTAAACATTAAAAACCGTCCGTCTCCCGTGTGTCACCCTGTATAATACAAAGGCTTAATAACGCTGTGGTCTGGTGAGCGTGATGTTCCGGGGAAATGCGACAATTCATCGTCGTGCGCATAAAACCAGTACTGGAAGACGCGATTACGTGTGAAAAGCGGCCCTGTCGTCTTGGGGCAAGGGCCACTGGGGAACAAACATCGTACCATGGCATAGACTTGATGTGCCAAAATGGTCACATAATTCTAGGAAATAATTAGACCTGGCAAAGCCCGTGGGACACCACGATGGCTGTCCTAATCATCACCGAATCCCTTCCAAGTGAGACATTCCGTTCTGCAGCTGCTGCACTGTCGCACTACTTGTTTGGTAACAATCCCCTTTACTGAACTTCTGACTGGATCACTAAACTAGGCGGATAATGCTTTCCGCTTTTTCTGTATACGGTATAAATCTACGATACGAAACAGTACTCTCTTGGTTACAGAAGGAGAACTAACAATTTTCTCAGGTTCTAACTCACGTACCTCCATGTAATGGCGTCAAACCACACAGTACACTGCCCTGACCAAGTCTGACACTTATTGGGGACGTTACACGTGTCGTTTGTGTCCACATACAACGGTTCAACCTGCTGGCTTAAGTATGTCATGCATTTATGTTCAAGCACGAATTACAAGCTGTGTTTCCATATTTTTTCCCACCTCACTATATCTTGCCTAATCACCACATCATTAATATCAAAGATATTATGGCTCTTACAGATGGGTTCCGCAAGTAACGCCAGCCACACACTGTACAGAGGTCTGCAGTGAGCAGATATACCTATGGATTTCTGTGAGTAGGCAGCTGTGGTGAGTGCTGCTCGTTGACGCCATAATTGTCCTATGTATGCGAGGCTTATCTATACACAGTTTTGCATACTGACTGGCCTTCTGATGGAAATCAATGTGGGGCGTACGACAAACCTATCAGTTAGGACAGTGCGGCGAAATCTGGCATTATTGGACTATGGCAGCAGACGAACAACGCTAACAGCATGATGTCGCCTGCACCGCCTCTCCTGGCAAACCTTGGTCTGGTCATATGAGTTCAGATTTCGGTTGGTAAGAGCTAATGGTAGGGTTCGTGTGTGGCGCAGATCCCGCGAATCCATGGAACCAAATTGTCAACAAGGCTCTGCGCAAGCTGGTGATAAGTTCTTAATGATGTGGGCTGTGTTTACATTGAAATTACTGGGTCCTCTGGTCCAACTGAACCGATCATTGACAGGAAATGGTTATGATCGGCTACTTGGAGACATTTCGCAGCCATTGATCGACTTCATTTTGCCAAACAACAATTGAGCGTTTATGGATGATAGTGCACCATATCACTGGGCCCCAATTTTTCACAATTGGTTTGAAGAATTGGCCCCCAAATCTCCCGACATGAGTCCCTACGAACATTTACGGGACGTAATCGAGAGGTCACTAATTGCAGAAAATCCAGCAACGGCAACACTTCCGCAGTTACATGCGGTTGCAGAGGCAGTATGGATACTTCTGTACGTGACTTCGAACGACTTGTTGAGTCCACGCAGAACTGCTACACTACGCCGGCTTAAAGGAGGTCCGATACGATATTAAGGGGTATCCGATGACATTTGTCACCTCAGTACAGTGTTAGTTTCAGTACTGATGGAACTGCAGGATCTTGAATTACAATGAATTGTGATAGCTATAATTAATGCTTCTAGCCAACGGGAGTACGGTCGCTTGTATATAAATGTGACTTTTGATCACTGACGAGCACTGAATGAAAACGTGGAGCAGGTGTGCAGGGAAGAGAAGAGAATTCGCAGCCTATGCTGTCTTCCAAAAACCACTTGTTAAAATAACAGAGTAAGTCCACATTTGGTAACGTTTTATTGCAAGTGTTCAGAGTACTTAAAGGAGGAGTAACGTGTAATGAGCTTTTCAGAGGACTGTAGAGAGGTAAATGGACGAGATAGCGAAGCCATCAGAGAGAATTTTAGAAAATAGTGCGGCTGAAGCAATTGCTATATTGTGCCCCTAAAAATTTGGTCTTGTTGATGGTGTTATGTAGCTTTGATAAACAATGGAAATGGCATTCTGTAACACCGTAAGCAGCTGTTTAAAATATTATTTTACGTGCGGCTGCTGTCTGTCAAAGAACGTTATCCAGCACATGTTGACCTAACGCCATGAATACAGAGAAGTGACAAGTGAAGAGGTTGTTCCAATATTTTAGTAGTCATGTGGATCGAAAAAGGACACAGTGTCAAAAATACGGTAATTAGCAATTATGTTTAATTATGCACAGGTGGCTTCTGGAGTGATAATTATACACAATCATCCGAGGAACACATAATATGAACGGAAACGTATCAAGAGAAACTGCTAGAGTTATAAATCGCTAACCTGTAAAACCCCGTATGCCTAACTGAAATGAATAGGCCCTCATGTGTAGCATTACCTTTGTAACGAGAAAGTACTAAAATTATCAATCTTTTTTATTTTGCTGATTTCTTCGCTCAAAATAGAATTTAGTTCTTTAGCATCAAGTGTAAATGTTTCCATACAAAGGAAACTGTTCTTCCAGCTAGAAAGCTTTCGAAAATGAAGTAGCCTGTGGAACACTCATAACAACAGATGGGAGATTATAGTGAGGCACGCGTTCTGCCTTCCAGGAATAGTAAACTGAGCACTTATATGATCAGTAGAGAGGACTGCCCAAATTATATAACATGCCAAAAAAATTCTAGCAGATGTCGGTAATGTAGTTACAGAGATGTGAAAATGTTGGAACGAAATAAAAAAAATGCATCATAAATCAGCATCAAACTAAGTGAAATACTGATGATGTGAAAAATAGTACAGTGATGTACTTCTAATTATTGTGCAGGATTGACCGCAGTTTCCATATCGGTAGACAGAAGTTACTCCACAAAACAGTTTCAATTTTCCTTTCTAAGAACAGGTCCTAATAGTATTTACAAACAGTCAATCATTTCACAAAATTCAAGCTATACCAAGGTTGTTTATAATTTAAGAAGGCATAGAAAGAAATTTTCCTCAAAGATCAGTAGAAAATATATCAAAGATAATTTGTTACATAATATAGGAAGTTAATAAAAAATGTAACACATTTATTTCCATAGTCTTCTGCTTTTTCTTGTGTTCTTTTCCCGTACTGGCGCAGGATCGGTATTGCCTGGTCAGCTTATGAGCTTGCTGGATGCACTTCTTGTCGCCACATTGTTAGCCATCGCGATGGAATATTTGTACCCCAGTACTGTTATCTAAAGTGTTCTTCATGTGAAAGTGAGCGAATTTTTTTCAGCTTAAGTGTGAATAGTGTAACTGAGTCGGCACTTGCGTACAAGCTCGGTTTTCACCTAGTGGGATGTGGGAAACCACCTAAAAACCGCATCCTGGCTGGCTGGTACACCGAAGATAGCCGCACGGTGGATTCGATTCGGGGCTGGGCCAATTACCCGCGTCGAAAGTGGCATCATCTGGACGGGATATTTATCTCCATAACAAAATCTCAAGTTAATCTGAATGATCTCAGTTATTTTTCAAATGCTAAGTAAGTGAAAAAGCAATTTCATCTCGACATTTGACGGTCAGGATTCAGGTGAAAGGAGATATGACCAAGCTTAGCTCCAAGAATGGCTGTGACCATTCCGTGACATTGTCGACTAACAGAGGTGGATGTATATGTTCGAGTATAGGTGAAATCTGGTGACAGGCCTGATTTTCACGACAATGACAAAATATGTCCCATTGTTTTTTTCCCCTAACGGCTTACGTTCAATTTTTTTTTCAGTGGCTCAACAGATATGTTGATAAATGGTGTGGTTACACTGCAGTTTACGTTATACAAGAAGACAAAATCCAAAAGTAGGCGTTGATCACCACATACTCTTTGCGCATTGTGTAACAAATGTTCTTTGCCGGCGGGATGGAGCGTGACGTCACAGCCATGATGCGCTACGGTGCAGGGTCCATTGTCACCCCGCACGCCACGGGGGCGGCCATCACAGCGTGAAGCAGATACCGGCTTATCGCGCGGTTCGCAGCCCGGCACCGCAGAGGCGGCTGTGATGGAGGTAACAAGCTCTCTACCCCCGTCTCCCTCTCCGCCATCCCTCCTCTGTTGGGCGTGAAGGTTCTTTGTATCCTGGTGCTGGGATCGCCAGCCGGTGCTTTTTAACCGACTATCCGTCGCCTGCTGTGCTCGGAATTACAGTGGATCTCAAATCTATTATCTTTGTGCAGGTTGTGAAACGTCGATGTCAACTGTGCTGCATAGTTAGAGAAGTTTGGGTTATATCTATCCTTGGTCGACATCTCCACCAGGTCTGAAAGAAATACGTAACTACTTCACGCCGATGGGGAGATGAACCTTATCTTTCGCTCGCAAAGGTCTTAGCGACTGAGCTCTCCAACCAGAAGAATCCTGCATTGCTACAATTTTCACACTAATTCGCCCTTGCATTCTAAACTCCACAGAGACACTTTTGCAGCCTTAGTTTCATTAGTACCCGTGGTAGGAGAAACACTGATGAGAAATAGCTTAGCGTTAGCTTGCAGAGTGAATAATTCACTGCGCCTTGCAGTGTGTGCCGTTTGAAAGCACTGGACATTTTGAAAATCTACGCTAGAATGGGACTCGAAAGGAGAGATTCTGGGTTCGAGTCACTGTTTGATGCATAGCTTTAAAATGGTAGATAGCTTCAGAATGCTTGCACACTTCGATGTAGGGTAAAATACTGATTCTTCCTAATGTTTGAGTTATAACTAAGCCAGCGAGTGACGCAAAAATTGCCAACAAAGCCACATTTAGAAACAGTACTTCTGTATACTGAATAATTTAATGAGGTCCTTTGATGGCTTACATAAAGTCGTATTTGCTATTTTCTACACTGACAAGGGAACCTCCCCATCGCACCCCCCTCAGATTTAGTTATAACTTGGCACAGTGGATAGGCCTTGATAAACTGACCACAGATCAACTGAGAAAACAGGAAGAAGTTGTGTGGAATTGTGAAAAAATAAGCAAAATATACAAACTGAGCAGTCCATGGGACCTATAGGCAACATCAAGAAGAACGTGAGCTCACGAGCGCCGTGGTCTCGTGGTAGCGTGAGCAGCTGCTGAAGGAGAGGTCCTTGGTTCAAGTCTTCCCACGAGTGAAAATTTTACTTTCTTTATTTTTGCATAGTTATTATCTGTCCGTTCGTTCATTGACGTCTCTGTTCACTGCAATAAGTTTAGTGTCTGTGTTTTGCGACCGCATCGCAAAACCGTGCGATTAGTAGACGAAAGGACGTGCCTCTCCAATCTGAACCGAAAACATTTGATCGCAAGGTCATAGGTCAACCGATTCCTCCACAGGAAAACACATCTGATATATTCTACACGACACTGGTGACAGGATGTGCGTCACATGACAGGAATATGTTGTCGACCCACCTAACTTGTACACTTGGTGAATGGGTAAAAACATTCTTCTACCTTGCCCGATTTAGGTTTTCTTGTGGATGTGATAATCACTCCCAAAAAAGTGATGAAAACATAAGAGTTTGTCACATAAACTAAAAATAAAAAATCAAAGTTTTCACTCGGGGGAAGATTTGAACCAACGACTTCCCGTTCCGCAGCTGCTCACGTTACCACGAGACCATGTCGCTCCTTAGGTCCCAGTGTCCTTGATGTTACATATCTTGCCATGAACTACTCAGTTTGTATATTTTGCTTATTTTTTCACAGTTCCACACAACTTCTTCCTGTTTTCTCAATTGATCTGTGTTCAGTTTTTCAAGGCCTATCCACTGTGCCAACTTATAACTAAATCTGAGGCGGGTGCTATGGGGAGGTTCCCTTGTGAGTAATCGTTTCCTGTACGCTGGGATTTTTGTAACTATTGGTGTTGTCTCTAATGTAGCATTATCAGTGATCGATCACTGCATATACAGGCCCAACACTGTGGGCAGAAAGCAACCAACACTCACATACAGTAAGAATGACGTCAGGAAAATACCTTTGGCTACCAGTAATCTGGAGACAGGAAATGGTTCCCTTGCTGAGTGGGGAAGAATATTGCGTATGTTGGAGAGTAGTCACACTGAAGAACTATGTAACTATAAATGGCATATAAGTAAATACTAGGCATTGTACAGACATGGAAAAAGCTTAGAAATTAAGTTATAAGGAATGTGCTGGCACTTACAAAATTTATATCACTGATGATATTAATGTGACTGTGACGAACAAGATGTAATCGATTAGCTGTTGTTAAGGGCAATCGATTTAACTGCACAGTATTTATATGCGGTACTTGAAACTGATGCTGTAGAATAATACAATTAACCTGTCGATAGACACTTGGTAGTAGGATACAGACTGACACAAAGCAGCTTGCCGTTCTGGGATCAAAGAAGCAGCATAAACCCTAATTAAAATGTTCAGCTGACTCATGTATATGTAGGTAAGTTGATGATGAACTGTGATACAATAAAGTAGGCAAAGTAGGAAATTATGAACAGAAATGACACAAATCCGATTTCATGGTGGAAAGCATGTGAAAATTTCCCTTCAGAACATCGGTAAAGAGTAAATTAATATTTACACGTATTTACCGTGTACCATAAACTGTGCAGATTAAGAGCAATATTTAATACGAAGGTTGTCCAGAAAGTAAGTTCCGATGGGTCGCTAAATGGAAACCCCAGTGAAAACGAGAAACATTTTATTTGCAACAGTTAGGTTCACCTTCCACCTACTTCTCTACATAGTCGCCGCTCCAACTTCGAGTTTTGTCGTTGTATCAACTTTCCAATATCCTCGTCATTGAAAGCAGCCGACTGTGGTTTCGGTCAGTTATCTGCACTGGCCTGCAGCTCGTTGTCAGTGGAAAACTTTTGTCTTCATAGACAGCAGTTCTTGTGAGCAGAGATGAGACTCAGGGGGAGCCAATTACGTACTGTATTGTGGGTGGTTAAACACTTATCATCGGGAACGCCGCAGGAGCGTCTTCATTTCCCCTCCAGTGGGCGGCAGAGAATTGGCATGAAGAAGTTATTATATGTGAGCTGCGTGACACAGGCGACGTCTCTAACCAGGCCCTCATACTTGGCGGGAAACACTATTCCCTACGCATCTTTACGTGCTCAGTGTCCACTCAAAAATGAAAAGAGCGACGCGACACGATCGACGAGCGTACTAGAGACACTGCCCAACATATCGTTGGGAAGCTTTACCGGATTTTCCCAGTGGTTTCCATTTCGTGACCGATCGGAACTTACTTTCTGGGCACCCCTCGTACCATGTATGTCGGTTATCGATAACTGTAGAGTCGTGTGTTCAACATAAGTGTAAGTTGGCTGTTTAGATTTCCTTATTGGTAACGCCACGTAGCGCTCTGTATGAAAAATGACTGGCTGTGCTGTGTGCAGTCTGTGGCTAGTTTGCATTGTATGCCATTGTACTGTTGGGCAGTTGGCTGTTAACAGCGCGTAGCGTTGCGCAGTTGGAGGTGAGCCGCCAGCAGTGGTGGATGTGGGGAGAGAGATGGCGGAGTTTTGAAATTGGTAAGACTGGATGCATGAACTGCTATGTATATTATGATTTTGCAACACTATTAAGGTAAATCCATTGTTTGTTCTCTATTAAAATCTTCCATTTGCTAACTATGCCTATCAGCAGTTAGTGCCTCCCATAGTTTGAATCTTTTATTTAGCTGGCAGTAGTGGCGCTCGCTGTATTGCAGTAGTTCGAGTAACGAAGATTTTTGTGAGGTAAGTGATTTGTGAAAGGTATAGGTTCATATTAGTCAGGGCCATTTTTTTGTAGGGATTATTGAAAGACAGATTGCGTTGCGCTAAAAATATTGGGTGTCAGTTTAAGCCCAGTCACGTGTATAAATTGTTCAAAGGGGACTTTTCATATGTCGACCCTTAGCCGAGGATACCTCACTGGAATCTACTGATTTTTCTTGTAGTTTGTGTAATTAGTGTAGCTTTTGTTTATTGCTAGCGCGTAATTATAGAGAGAATTTCCTTTGTAGTAGTAGTTTTTCATTGTTGTACAGTAAACCAGTTGTGGCATCATGTAGATTTGCAGCAAGTATTTCGCAACTGCGCTTGCAATTAACTAGATATTATTTTAAGTGCTATGTTAATGTGTTCTCTTATTTTTGCTCTTCAAATTGTGTTTTTCTGTGTTGTCGTGTGAAATATTGTGACAATAATGGCGTGTGAAAAACGTAGTACTAGGCTCCAAAGTAAACTGAGAAATGACAGTGAAGACGAAAGCAGTGTGTTAGCGCCACCGTGTAATGAATTAACTAATGTTCAACATAGTAGTTTGGTAATTGTGCATAGGGAAATGGAGCGGGCGGCAAACAATGGCGTAGGCAGTGAAACAATTAGTGAACAGGGAAGCATTATCGATCGATCGGTCGGCAATAGCTCGCCTCAGGAATCCGAAATGACAGGACACAATTTTGCAAATACTGTAGATTCAGGTTTTGCGTCCTCACCGTTTTCTCAAATAAGTCAAGACATATTTTCTGCTTGTCAAGATGTGAATGTTGCCGGTGCAAATGCACTGCCGAAAAGCGTAGAGGAACAGATTCCAGCCATAAAAGAACTGAAAATTATTGTTCATGAAAATCATGAGAACTTGCAAGCTAAATTTGACTCAGTTGCATCTACCGATTCGGTTACGCAACTTGCAAAAACTCAGGAAAACTTAAAGGACACAGTAGAAAGACACATGTAGTAAATTAGTTCATTATCAGAGAAAGTAGTTGAACTTTCGGATCAGCTAAATAATTTATCTACGAAGGTAGATGATAATCTGAATGACACAAAACCGGTAGTCCTTAATGACACAGAAGAGTGCGAACAAATTAGAAAATTCAAACAAAATCAGAATCAAGTTAATACGCAACATCAAAGAGAAATCCGGGAAGTACAAGATCAGCTGATACAAAAATTACATATTTCAGATAACACTCACGCTCCAACACGGGAAGAGGGACTTAGAAACACGGAACAACCACAAAATAATAACACAGGACACTTCGGAACCTATGAAAGAAACTGGCAGGGCACACCGAATTTTGAGATGGAACCGCCGAAACGACGTAACAATGACCGACATGTGACTCGCCGACATGATGATTTTGACTATAAGCTGTTCTTTACTACACGTAAATTCAAAACATTTAAGAATTCTGGCAACGACATTCATCCACAAGCATGGCTCCATCAATTCTCTCATTGTTTTCCTCTCAACTGCTCATTAGAGCACAGATTAGAATTTATGTGTGGCTACTTAGAGAATGAACCAGCTGTAAGAATGCGATCGGTCATTCACGATTGTCACAGTGAAGGAGAATTTTACCATACCTTCCTCTTAGCATATTGGTCTCAAGCTACAAAAGACCGAGTAAAACATAGCATCATAATGATGAAACATTTCGAACAATCTGAATTTTCCAGTCTTGTGAAATATTTTGAAGACATGTTGCACAAGAATCAGTACCTGTCAAACCCATACAGCCCCTCAGAACTCATCCGCATTTGCTTAATCAAACTACCTGAACATTTACTTCATATTATTTTGGCAGGACGTTGCAAAGACGACTTTGAAGCTTTTCAGGGACTCTTACAAGAATTAGAAATTGACACTGATAATCGCGGAACGCGAAAACAGGAACACAACAATTACAAGTCAAATCCGTCACAATTCCGTGATGACAGAAACAATAACTGGACACGACAAGTCTATTCTTACAACGCAAATCGTGACCAAAACAGACGCCTCCCATATGACAACCACTGGCAGAGTAATAACAGTTACAGAGAAAGATCGCATTTCCATAGTAATGAATATGACAGAGATTACCATAGAAACAAACAATATGGGAACCAAAATAATTATTATCAGGGGAGACAGAATAACTTTAGATGCAATGGTCCAGCGAGCAGTTACGATTCAGGGAGAAATTCTCCACCACATGACCGACAAGAAAGAAACTACAGGAACCACCGACATGACGACAGACGATATAATCATAACGACAGACGTGAATTTCATCAGAACTGGCGGGATTCTAACAGAGCTGGGCCCTCTCAGCAAGGCGAATTTGTAGAAGTTAGGTCTCCTAATCCCAATAATAACGCGCGCCAACAAAGAAACAGACAATGACTCGCAGCGCAGGCAGCCACGTGCGCCGGCTGGCTCATAGAAAAATAACATCGACGCTAACACTGAGAAAAATTCCAGTATTCTTTACCGATGTAACCGTATGATAATTGCGTTCAAGTTGAAACTCTGCATACTATAGTTCAATTCTTTTATCTTGGCGGCTCGTGCATGCCCGCCCAGACGCGGGAGATTGCTGCGTTGCCAGTTGCACACGACGCACGCGCCAATAGAAGCAGCGCCATAGTATGGCATAGTTCGCAAACTTACGTTTAGGGGGGAGCGCACAGTTCATGAAGTAGACCCACCACGGCCGCATTAACCCTTTCGCTGCTACAAAGACGTGCTCCCTGCATTCCGCGCTGTGCGCGATTTTGTCACTGCACTGCTCGCCTGTGCAGACACATCGTGATCTGACTGCTTTGACACCCTTATCATTCGATTCCACAAAAACTATTTGGCCCAAAAATTTGATTTTTACGCATCTTCTTGACTGATACCTTCCCCCCATAAATGACTTAATTTTGTTTCGATGTTCAACGCAGTCATTGTGCATTAAATATAGTAAACCATTGCACAAAATTTTGAAGAGTTTGCAGAGGTAAAAGTCCGTAGAGTATACTTTCCGTATGGTCTATTTTAGTTGCCACAAAGTTGAGAATGAAATGCGGATAAGATAACTAAATTTCATATAAAATTTACTGTATAACAATATCTCATTTAAGTACCACATAGGTGTCGTATGTAATATTGAGAAATATTCCGTCTTTCGCAACTGTAACAACAGTTTTATTTACACTGAGCACGTTCGGCTTTATTTTAAAGCACTTCAATTAATCAAAAGGAAGTAGACAAAATACGTTAAACAAAACTGTGGACTTACAAAAACATTAGGACTTGAATATACCGTCTATCAGTGAAGTGCTCTGAGCTATGTCAAATATAATTTTTGTGTGTGGCACACACAAACATCATTTATTTGCTAAAACACTGATCAGCCAACACAAACGTTGAATATTGTGTTACCGCAGCACAAAACTACGAAAGGTGACTTGTTGCAGAAGAGGAATATATTTCAGTACCATTGGTAAAATTGCGACTGTGGAACAAAAACAGGAAAGAGAACATGAGTACCATTGTGTATGTGCCATACCTGTCATTGACTGAAGTGCATTAAAATAAAGCCAAACGCGTCCAGTGTAAATAAAACTTTTATTACAGTCGCGAAAGACGGAATATTTCTCAATATTACATACGACACCTTTGTGGTACTTAAATTAAATGAGATATTGTTATACAGTAAATTTTATATGAAATTTAGGTACCTTGTCCACATTTCATTCTCAACATTGTGGCAACTAAAATCGACCATACGGAAAGTATACGCTATGGACTTCTACCTCTGCAAACTCTTCAAAATTTCGTGCAGTGATTTACTACATTTAATGCTGCATAATAACTGCGCTGAACATCGAAACAAAGTTAAGTCATTTATGGGGGGGGGGGGGGGGGGGGAGGTTTCAGTCAAGAAGACGTGTAAAAATCAAATTTTTGGGCCAAATAGTTTTTGTGGAATCGAATGATAAGTGTGTCAAAGCAGTGGGAACACCATGTGTCTGCACAGGCGAGCAGTGCAGTGATGACAAAATCGCGCACAGCGCGGAATGCGGGGAGCACATGTCTGCAGCAGCGAAAGGGTTAATGAAGAGACAAAGCACTAGAAATTTCAAGAAATTGCATTCTGCATTCAAACGATTATAATTCGTGAAGTAAGGCACTTCGATATTGTTTTTAAATAATGAAAATATTAAGCACCACAAAAGGTTTGAACTCATAACTTTTAACGTAGGAGCCCAACACCTTAACCGTTACGCTAACGCAGCTCATCTCACTAGTGAACGCCATGACGTTTCTTAACACATCACGCAAAATATTCACAAACACTGTTGGTATGACTATGATCTAGTCACACTTCGTCAAAGTGCAATAGGAAATAAACAATTACCTCTGTTGTTTATTGCGAAAAAGTGGTTCGTGATATTGATACAAACACCTTTCCTTGCTATCGCCTGAATTAGAAGTCTTATTGCTTGTTTGGTTTAATTAATTAATAGAATATGAAGCAATTGGTATAAAGAATACTTTTTCCAAACTTTCTATAAAAGAAAGTCTGCTATCAAGACATTGCCTTTGTTCTATTACTTTATTTATGACTGAACGTTTCTAAAGCTGAAGACACTCATCCATGCTCTGCACTGCAGTCGAGATCTGGCAACGTCGTTCTCTGTTCATTGGCTGACTGTGTTTTGTGACGTCAGATGCGCAGAACGAACCTAAACTCGGCCGCCAACATAAATGACGCGCACTTTAGGAAGAGTAAAGGTTTACACCACATTTCACATGTAAAACCGTTTATTGAAAGATAATCTGCTTTTTAACTTTGTCTTTGCCATAAAACTTTTCACTTCACATTTCAAGTATGCTTTGTCAGACTTAAGAAACTGTTAACATGCAACAATGTTTGAAGTTAAATATCCAGTCTAGAACCCAGGGAACATTTTTAAACAGAATTTACGAATGCAATGTTATAGTGAACAGATGACACAGTGTTGTATTTGTACATTCTTGCTTGTTAGTTGCACGATTATGTAACGACTATCAGGCTTACATACTTAGGACACATACTGGTACTTCTAATGAGATTTTAGTGCAACATTTTGGTTTACTTGAAAATACATTCTGGATTTAAAGTACTTTCAGTGGGATACCAGATGACATAGTGGTTAGTTTATGTGACAGCTACACGATTTTATCACGACGCTACTAATGAGTGACAATTTACAATGTTGCTTTTGCAGTGTTTCTGTTTTATATCTGCACAGTTTTCTGTTTTATTCTGCAAAGTAAAACATGTTTTAGTAGCAACTTTTGTGGTATAGCTACAATGAGACAGCCTTTTCCGTAGCACAACAATACGTTACAGTACAGTACTTTCTTCATCACAACAATAAGCGTAATAACTACGATATCTATACACAAAGCATTTCACTTTTGTTTATCATGAGGTAAGTACATTGACTTCTGCAGAACTTAGCTTTCGGAGGACGATAACTACGATACTTCCACAGAGATTATCTTACAACATGACGCACAGTTCAGCGCTACAGTACACGTATTTGAGCGATTAATTTCGCACTTAAAACATTTATTTTTTTAAGATATTTGAAGTACAATGATACAAGGGTGTTCTGTAATACATTTCATTCCATTGCTGTAATCTGTAACACCTGAGGGTATAATTACATTAATCCTCAGTGGGCTACACGCTTACTTTGTGTACCATGTGTTTGGCAAGCACAAGGAGCCCTAGCTAATATGGTATTTGCTTATACAACTTTACACATCGGTACCATATTTCTGTAACACATAAATTACACAGCTATCTGATCATTTAACTGAGAGATAAACATTTTTTTACTACATCAGTGACACATGTTTTCGCAATTACACAGTTGGGTAACTTCACACTTATGAAATTGTATTTTGTCTGTAATTTGTGAACTGTTCATATTTTTTGGAAACATTGTGATACTATGAGAGCTTTGAATGATGTATTTGGTAAGGGAGCATGATTTTTAAAGTATGTTTGAGGCAGATGACACTATTGAAATGAGCAGAGAATTTTTTTTAGGTTTTGAAATTATTGGAGGAAGCTACGACGATTTTGAGAGTTGACTGAGGTGTTATGATGTTATTATTACGATGACTATGTGTATTATGCTGTTGCAGTATGTTCATGATTAATAAGCTGATGCTATATGAGCTATTTGAGTATGCTATGTATCTGTTATGATGAAATATTGAAGAAGTGTCAACGAATAAGGTAAGGAATAATGAGTAGTGGTTAGGGACTCTGGTTTGTGAAAAAGGTTGTTGGAAACCAAGAATCGTACTTTAAGAGTTATGAAATGTATGTAAATGGGTGAATGTGTTACAATGCTGACGAAAATTATTTTGGACTCTGTTATATCAATAGGATTTTGTTTCTACAGATTTGTAACGCAAATTCTTGACCTGTGAAATATTTTATATGAGACTGTCACTGTAGCGGAAACTGCTGTTGTAAATATTTCCGTAAGAAAGTTAAGTGACCACCTGCACGTAATGCGTCATGGGCACCCAGCTGTGTCAGACGCCTGGAGAAAAAGCCATTAGTGTGTGCTTTTTCAGAGGCACAGGTAGAAAAAAAAGGGGAAGCCATTATCCTCGCTATTGACATTCCTTTGTAGAAAGCATCGCAAATACGACACGCTCAAACTTGAAAACATATGATTACACTGTGGAGCTCTTCATTTATGATATTTACTAAAATGCCTAATGAAACGATGAGAAACATTTCATGGCTATTGTCTTGCTAGTTGAGAGAAATGCCATATGGCTTGCTTTATGTATTTATTAACTCATTTTGTTTAATATCTAGTTTCTAGCTGCACTTCAGTGTTGGTTAAAATAAAATTTTATAGATGTACTAATATAAATATTTTCTGTCTACAGATCGAGTAATAATAATTTTTTTCAAAAAAATGAGGGAGCACAAAAAGACATTTACCTTCACAGGAACTGCATTCATAATTTTCTTTTCAGGTACTTGGTAATTTATTTTGTAGAATAAGTTGTGGTGCACCACTTTAATGACATAGATATTAAGATGTGAATAGACATATCCCTTATCTGCATTGTTGTCTTTACTGTCATATTTTTCTGATTGAGCTTTGTCATGCTTAGATATAATTTATTGCATTTGCTGCTGCTGTTTGCCAGGCATAGTGCTACTAAATTTCACTTTACATTACTCTGTTAAGCCAGTTTTACTACTGATTTATTTTTCTTGTTTGCTGCTCATTGTGTTATATTAGTTGTAATATTGCTGCTTGCTTGGCCAATTTGAATATTTTGTCATTGCTGTTTCTGTTAATTGTTTTGTACTGCTGCATTGCCTCGTCCCTTAGTTTAGCATCTGAGCTCAGTAGATTTAAGTTAGCTTAAGAGGGGGTAGACTATATAAGAGAATGAGTTGCGATGAATTGGAGGAAATGCATTGAGAAGTTATACGAAAAAAGTACAGAAAGCAGGTATAGATAGGACTTTTTGGGAATAATGATGAACGAAGGGAGATCTCCAAGAAAAAAAGGTTTTGTTTCCAAAACACTGCAGTACCAAATGTTTCACTCAAAACAAACCCTGTCCATTCCCCCTGTCTTATTCTGCTATGTGTTTGTGTACTCTTGCATTTTTGTGTTTTTCCTGCTTTATGTGTTTAGCTAATAAGATTTATGTTGTAGAATTTTTCTAGTACTAAGCTACACTTACTATGATGAGGAATACTGTTATCCTCAAATATAATTTGCATTAATAATATGTTATTTACTTTGTAAAGATGTTAGACATTATTAATTCTGTTCTGTTTTAATGCTCATGTGTGAAGTTGATGTTTCAATAATTCTTCTGATCTTTTATGTATTTAATTATGTCATTATTCCTGTAACACTGATGTATATGTTTATTTCTATTCTTTTGTAAATCCCCTATTACTACAAATGTTATCTGTATTATTATGTTTTTAATGACGTATTTTGTACCTTTGTTATTGTATTCTTATGTTATAAAATTGTAATTGTCACCAGTTCATGATATTATTAACTTGTTACTTACATTTCACTGCACACGTTTCTGTTGGTCATAGTATATGGACAATATGTGAGAAGTAGGGACTGTTGGCGTTTGCACATGTGTTAATAATTCAGCAAGGGACTGGATAACAACATTGCTGGTACTAAGGACAATTCCAAAAAACTTTGTGAGTGCACAAGTGGTGGTTATGGACTTGCTATATTATCCGCAAGACTCTTCAATGGTGATTGTGCACCTGCACTGTCACAACAGATGGCTGCTGGCCATCTCTACAAGGACTACAGTGGGTCTGTATCTTTGATGACCCACCAATACCATTATTTCTACAAGGACTACAGTGGGTCTACACCTTTGCTGGCTCACCAGTACCATTATTTCTATAAGGACTGCAGTGGGTCTGCACCTCTGGTGGCCCACCAATACCGTAATCTCTACCAGGACTACAGTGGGTCTACTCTGTGATGACCTACCTACCAATATTCTTCAAAACTTCGAATGACTCTGCTGTGGGTTTGCTCTGTTGTGACCCATTACCTGTCTGCATGTCAAGAGTCAGCATTGCCTTTCTGTTGGAAGGACAACACTACTTCTTCAAGACTGCATGGAAATCCACTACATCCTTGTGCATTGTCTTTACTGCTCAGACTTTGAGAAAAGAAACGGCAGTTTTACTGTGATGAATGATCAGGACTGTCTTTATGGACTGTGAGAAAATTTTAGCTTTTGACCGACATTGTATTAATAAGTGTCTGCATTTGATATCTTTCTTAGTGTAATTATGAAAATTTTTTTCAAATCTGTGTTGGCCAGTGCCCAAAACAATTTGTAAAATTTTTTGTGGGGAGCATAGGGGCTATGCAAGTAGGCTGTTTAGGTTTTCTTATTGGTAACGCCACGTAGCGCTCTGTATGAAGAATGACTGGCTGTGCTGTGTGCAGTCTGTGGCTAGTTTGCATTGTTGTCTCCCACTGTAGCGTTGGGCAGTTGGCTGTTAACAGCGCGTAGCGTTGCGCAGTTGGAGGTGAGCCGCCAGCAGTGGTGGATGTGGGGAGAGAAATGGCGGAGTTTTGAAACTGGTAAGACTGGATGTCGTGAACTGCTATGTATATTATGATTTTTCAACACCATTAAGGTAAATACATTGTTTGTTCTCTATTAAAATCTTTCATTTGCTAACTATGTCTATCAGTAGTTAGTGCCTTCTGTAGTTTGAATCTTTTATTTAGCTGGCAGTAGTGGCGCT
Source organism: Schistocerca serialis cubense (assembly GCF_023864345.2). Lineage (NCBI taxonomy): Eukaryota > Metazoa > Arthropoda > Insecta > Orthoptera > Acrididae > Schistocerca > Schistocerca serialis. The sequence continues at coordinate 1,238,856,715 of NC_064638.1, forward strand.
CGCTGTATTGCAATAGTTCGAGTAACGAAGATTTTTGTGAGGTAAGTGATTTGTGAAAGGTATAGGTTAATGTTAGTCAGGGCCATTCTTTTGTAGGGATTATTGAAAGTCAGATTGCGTTGCGCTAAAAATATTCGGTGTCAGTTTAAGCACAGTCATGTACAATTGTTCAAAGGGGACGTTTCATAAGATGAAAGTAACTGTTAAGTAATGTAAACATTGACCATACATAGCACAGAAGATAAATGAAACAAAGATGCAAACAGACGAAATGCAATCATACTTTTATTCTAAGACAACAATTTCACTGACATCACAGTGGTTGGTGACAGATCAAGGCTACTACAAACGGCGGGACGTGGTTCTGGAACGTGTAGCAACACGGACGGCACTGCACACTCTCAAACGTGGTTCCATATTGTCCACAGAGTTGGTAAGGATATCTTGTGGCAGGGCGTTCCAGCACTGCACCAGCGCTGTTCATAGCTGCTGGATGTCCGTTGGTGCATGAGGACGTCCTGCAATATGTGTGCCGACCGCATCCCGCACCCGATACATGTCATTTACGCCAGGGGAACGAACAGGCAAATTAGTTCGTCGAAGATCCTAGTTCCAGAAACTCCTCCACCTGCACTGTTCTACATCTACATCTACATTTATATTCCGCAAGCCACCCAACGGTGTGTGGCGAAGGGCACTTTACGTGCCACTGTCATTACCTCCCTTTCCTGGTCCTCTCGCATATGGTTCGCGGGAAGAACGACTGCCGGAAGGCCTCCGTGCGCGCTCGAATCTCTCTACTTTTACGTTCGTGATCTCCTCGGGAGGTAATAGTAGGGGGAAGCAATATATTCGATACCTCATCCAGAAACGCACCCTCTCGAAACCTGGACAGCTACACTGTGATGCAGAGCGCCTCCCTTGAAGAGTCTGCCACTTGAGTTTGCTTAACATCTCCGTAACGCTATCACGCTTACCAAATAACCCTGTGACGAAAGCACCGCTCTTCTTTGGTTCATCTCTATCTCCTCTGTCAACCTGACCTGGTACGGATCCCACACTGATGAGCAATACTCAAGTATAGGCCGAGCGAGTGTTTTGTAAGCTACCTCCTTTGTTGATGCACTACATCTTCTAAGTACTCTCCCAATGAATCTCAACATGGCACCCGCCTTATCAACAATTAACACTGTTCCAAGCGGTCGCGCATTGCCATCCATAAAAATGAAGTCAGGTCCGAATGCACCAACGAAAACGTTTGTGACAATCTTCTTACGTGCGTTACATGCTCAAAACTCTTGCCATATGAGGATACGCATTGCTCCCGGAAACATTGTCAAACATGATCGTTTCTGTGGTGTAGGTGTTACGATATTACTTGGGAGGACAGACATTCAAGTCTTTGAATACCGTTTACTAGGCGGTCAAAGCTGACGTGGCACTCTACGTGCGTATTTTCAAGGGTGTATTCAAAAATTTAAATGGTTCAAATAGCTCTAAGCGCTATGGGACTTAACACCGTGGTCATCAGTCCTCTAGACTTAGAACTACTTAAACCCAACTAACCTAAGGACATCAAAAAGAAAATGGTTCAAATGGCTCTGAGCACTATGTGACTTAACAGCTATGGTCATCAGTCCCCTAGAACTTAGAACCACTTAAACCTAACTAACCTAAGGACATCTCAAACACCCAGTCATCACGAGGCAGAGAAAATCCCTGACCCCACCGGGAATCGAACCCTGGAACCCGGGCGTGGGAAGCGAGAACGCTACCGCACGACCACGAGCTGCGGACTAAGGACATCATACACAGCCATTCCCGAAGCAGGATTCGAATAAGCGACCGAAGCAGCAGCGCGGTTCCGGACTGAAGCACCTAGAACTGCTCGGCCACAACTGCTGGCGGTGCATTCGAGCCCGACTTCATTTTTATGGGTGACAGCGCGCGACCGCATCAAACAGCACATGGAACGAGAGGATAATAGGCTTATGGACCGAATGGCACGTTTCCCCGAATTAAATCGGATTGAGCACGCGTTTGATGTGTTGGGGAGACGTGTAGCAGTACGTTCAGAGGCAACAACGACCTTCCACTAGTTGTCAGCTGCGCTAGTGGCGGAATGGAAAGTTCTCCCACAAGAACTAACCAGCTTTGCAGCTAGCCCTCTGGTCTAGTGGTATCGTTATTGATCGTAATCAAAAAGTCCTCAGTTCTGTGTTCGAATCCCGCCAGGACTGAAATTGTGGTTAATAATCAGCTTTGGCACCCGAACACACCTTTATTCAGCCAAAGGATTTTTCAAAGAGGGTGGAGGAGTGGACAGAGTTTCTGCCCCTAAAGGCCTTAGTATCAACAACGGCCAACGGTATGAGGATGCAGAAGGCGATGGAAACCAATGTATGAAAGACACATAACATGTATCCACAGGGCATGTGGCTTGTAACTGAAGAAGTGTCGTGACGATCTCTGCTTTGGCAAAAGATTTCAAAATCGTCCCCCATTCGGATCTGCGAGAGGCGGCTGCCAAAGGGGAAGTGACAGTGAGAAAAAGATTGGATAACCAACGAAAGGACAACGTTCAACGAGTCGAGGCATGGAATTTCAGAAGTTTGAACGTGATACGGAAGCTATAAAATATGAAAAGGGAACTGCAAATGTTCAGTGTAGGTATAGTAAGGGTCAGTGAAGTGGAATGGAAAGAAGACAACGATTTTTGATCAGAAGAGTACAGGGTCATATCGACGGAAGATGGAAATGATATAACGGTAGTAGGATTAGTTATGAATAGGAAGGTAGGGGAGAGAGTGTGTTACTGTGAACAGTTGAGTGATACGGTTGTTCTTATCAGAATGGACAGCAAGCTAACACCGCCAACGATAATTCAGGTATACATGCCGACGTTGCAAGCTGACGAAGAGATAGAGAAAGCATGTGGGATATTGACAGTAACAGAACGTAAAGGGAGATGAAAACTAGCAGTCGTGGACGACTGGAATGCAGTTGTAGGGTAAGGAGCAGAGGAAAATGTTACAGAAGAAAATGGGCTTGAGACAAAGAATGAGAATGAGAAAGACTACGACTAGCACTGGCAAAGAGGATGCTTCTGTCTAAGAGAAGTCGACTATTATAAACATAGGGCTACGTGATGAAATTTCTGAGAATGTTAGTTTGGAGTACAATAATGCATGGCAGTGAGACATGGACTTGGGAAAACCGGAACAGAAGGCAATCGAAGCATTCGAGATGTGTTGCTACAGATGAGTGTTGAAAATTAGGTGCACTCGTAAGGTAAGGATCAGAAGTTCTGTGCAGAATCGGAGGGAAATTGAATATGTGGGCAGCAATGACAAGGAGAAGGGACAGGGTGATAGAACATCTATTAAGACATCAGTGAGTGACTTCCATGGTACTAGAGGTAGCTGTTTGAGAGGAGAAGAAGTTCACTTCCAACAGTTTATAAAGCTGTAGATGATGTTGAGTGCTCAACCAGTAAGTGGACAAACATGTTTGCACGGCCCATCAGTGTTTTGTAGAGCTTTTTTTTAATTTTACATTGGATAACCTTGAAGCAAATGATCATGGAAATGGTTGGGTGGCCGTAGCTGTTGTCCAACATCCAGGAGACAAAGTGGCTACACACCTTTCAAATATGTGAAATTTTCGAGAGAACAAGGGCCTTATGTCTAGGATGCCGTTGGTTCTTCGCACAAGGAATCATCGCAAAAAAACTGAGCGTGAATCTGCCTGTATTTTTGTACTTGGGCAGCTCAGAACTTCACCGTCTTCACGGAACTAAGACGCGCTGGGGGATGGGGGGGAGGCGATGCGGGGGTCAGCCATCCCTGCGTGTAAGGGAATTAAAAGAGGGAACTGTTCTAGCCTGTGTTGCTGGTGCGCATCACAGTCTGACGTGTTATCAGTGATAGAAGTCACATCGATCCGTCCACGCTACACCCAAGAAATCCTAGATTCCAGCGAGGCCACAGCAGGAGTGCATATCAGCTCATCCACCAGAAATGCCGTACCGGAGGCCGCTGTATCACGTAACCCCATGAGAAAGTATTCGCCTCGCTCGCCCATGAGCTAACAGCTTCAAAGTTCTATGACTGTAAGCAAACTGCGATAAAGATGTTCTTGTATCAACGAACTGCCTTCTCCTGCTGCATCCATCTTCGGCAGAGCATCGCCACCCACGCCCTCCATTCTAGAAACCCCATTATAAATGACGTAAGAAGTATGTCTTTCTCTGCATCCGCTAAAGTTCTTTCACATTCCGTGACCTTTTCCCTCAGCACTGCCACACATTTCTCTTTCTCATCTTCATTAAATTTAGTGACGTTGCTAGCGAGCCACCGTGGCTGCCCCCGGAGACATTTTCTGCTATCACTTTCCATTCCCGCACTGAGAAGCAACAACGAACACTACTTGCACACTGAACGGAAATGTTTCTAGACATGTGGCGAAATTATTTAATGCAGCAGCTGAGTCTAAGATTCACCCTGTCGAATAATAGTTAAGCCGGCCGCATTGGCCGAGCGGTTCTAGGCTCTTCAGTCCGGAACCGCGCGACTGCTATGGTCGCAGATTCGAATCCTGCCTCGGGGCATGGATGTGTGTAATGTCCTTAGGTTAGTTAGGTTTAAGTAGTTCTAAGTTCTAGGGGACTGATGATCTCCGATGTTAAGTCTCATAGTGCTCAGAGCCACTTGAACCATTTTTTTTAGTAATACTTGAATAACTGGTATACAAGTGTTCATTATCTCCTCTGGAAAACATACGATCGATAGCACCTACGGTGGAACAAACCAGGAAACTTGGGTCCTTCTCATTGCGAGCGAGACGCCCTCTCCCAGCACACTCACACCGAAGCCTCCGCTTCCGGCAGCTGCTACACGCGAATAAAAGCCAGAAATACGGCGGCGCGCCCGGGGGCGGAAGTGCGACTTTATTTGCGACGCGAATTCGTGCCTTGTTTTATGAAATCCCGTGCAGTGCGGCGGCCTTTATATTCATGCCCCCCACCCCTGCGCGAGTAGAGCAGGGGGCCCCAGTTGGGACACCGGCCCCGGCTGCAGGCGCTGTCCTAAAGCGATTCGCAGCCCGCAGTGAGCCCCACTCAACTTTCCTCCTAATTCTCTGCCTTATGGAGCGCGGCTCCGTCTCTGCTGTTATTACTCTCCTTTAAATTTCCTCACAGTATTAGAATATGGCACACGCCTTGGCCGCGAATTAAGAGGCCGCAGATAATACAGACAGCACTTGAACACTCAAGAAGTTTCACAGCAACCTTGTAGCAAGAACTTATTTTTACGACTGAAAGCAGCTACGCATATGAGAGTGTGAACACATACTGATATATGACACACATACGAAGCGGGTGTCCGGGAAGTAAGGACGAATTTGAATTTAGCGCCATTTTGTCGTATGACGGTTGGCAGCCATGATGTTTTGGTGTTTTTATCTACATCTACATCTACATACATACTCCACAATCCACCGTACGGTGAGTGGGGGAGGGAACCTTCTACCACAACTAGCATCTTCTCTCTCTGTTCCACTCCCAAACAGAACGAGGGAAAAATGAGTGCCTATATGCCTCTGTCCTCCCCCCATGAACCATGGACCTTGCCGTTGGTGGGGAGGCTTGCGTGCCTCAGCGATACAGATAGCCGTACCGTAGGTGCAACTACAACGGAGGGATATGTTGAGAGAACAGACAAACACGTAGTTCCAGAAGAGGGGCAGCAGCCTTTTCAGCAGTTGCAGGGGCAACAGTCTGGATGATTGTCTGAACTGGCCTTGTAACACTAACCATAATAGCCTTGCTGTTCGGGTACTGCGAACGGATGAAAGCAAGGGGAAACTACGGCCGCAATTTTTCCCAAGGGCATGCAGCTTTACTGTATGGTTAAATGATGATGGCGTCCTCTTGGGTAAAATATTCCGGAGGTAAAATAGTACCCCATTCGGATCTCCGGGTGGGGACTACTCAAGAGGACGTCATTATCAGGAGAAAGAAAACTGGCGTTCTATGTATCGGAGCGTGTAATGTCAGATCCCTTAATCGGGCAGGTAGGTTAGAAAATTTAAAAAGGGAAATGGATAGGTTAAAGTTAGATATAGTGGGAATTAGTGAAGTTCGGTGGCAGGAGGAACAAGACTTCTGGTCAGGTGACTACAGGGTTATAAACACAAAATCAAATAGGGGTAAAGCAGGAGTAGGTTTAATAATGAATAGGAAAATAGGAATGCGGGTAAGCTACTACAAACAGCATAGTGAACGCATTATTGTGGCCAAGATAGATACGAAGCCCGCACCTACTACAGTAGTACAAGTTTATATGCCAACTAGCTCTGCAGATGACGAAGAAATTGAAGAAATGTATGATGAAATAAAAGAAATTATTGTGAAGGGAGACGAAAATTTAATAGTCATGGGTGACTGGAATTCGAGTGTAGGAAAAGAGAGAGAAGGAAACGTAGTAGGTGAATATGGATTGCGGCTAAGAAATGAAAGAGGAAGCCGTCTGGTAGAATTTTGCACAGAGCACAACATAATCATAGCTAACACTTGGTTTAAGAATCATGAAAGAAGGTTGTATACATGGAAGAACCCTGGAGATACTAAAAGGTATCAGACAGATTATATAATGGTAAGACAGAGATTTAGGAAGCAGGTTTTAAATTGTAAGACGTTTCCAGGGGCAGATGTGAACTCTGACCACGATCTATTGGTTATGACCTATAGATTAAAATTGAAGAAAATGCAAAAAGGTGGGAATTTAAGGAGATGGGACCTGGATAAACTGAAAGAATCAGAGGTTGTACAGAGTTTCAGGGAGAGCATAAGGGAACAATTGACAGGAATGGTGGAAAGGAATACAGTAGAAGAAGAATGGGTAGCTTTCATGAATGAAGTAGTGAAGGCAGCAGAAGATCAGGTAGGTAAAAAGACGAGGGCTAGTGGAAATCCTTGGGTAACAGAAGAAATATTGAATTTAATTGATGAAAGGAGAAAATATAAAAATGCAGTAAATGAAGCAGGCAAAAAGGAATACAAACGTCCCAAAAATGAGATCGACAGGAAGTGCAAAATGGCTAAGGAGGGATGGCTAGAGGACAAATGTAAGGATGTAGAGGCTTATTTCACTAGGGGTAGGATAGATACTGCCTACAGGAAGATTAAAGAGACCTTTGGAGATAAGAGAACGACTTGTATGAATATCAAGAGCTCAGATGGAAACCCAGTTCTAAGCAAAGAAGGGAAAGCAGAAAGGTGGAAGCAGTATATAGAGGGTCTCTACAAGGGCGATGTACTTGAGGACAATATTATGGAAATGGAAGAGGATCTAGATGAAGATGAAATGGGAGATACGATACTGCGCGAAAGTTTGACAGAGCACTGAAAGACCTGAGTCGAAACATGGCCCCCGGAGTAGACAACATTCCATTGGAACTACTGACGGCCTTGAGAGAGCCAGTCCTGACAAAACTCTACCATCTGGTGAGCTAGATGTATGAAACAGGTGAAATACCCTCAGACTTCAAGAAGAATATAATAATTCCTTCCCAAAGAAAGCAGGTGTTGACTGATGTGAATATTATCGAACTATCAGTTTAATAAGTCACAGCTGCAAAATACTAACGCGAATTCTTTACAGACGAATGGAAAAACGGATAGAAGCCGACCTCGGGGAAGATCAGTTTGGATTCCGTAGAAATGTTGGAACACGTGAGGCAATACTGACCCTACGACTTATCTAAGAAGAAAGATTAAGGAAAGGCAAACCTACGTTTCTAGCATTTGTAGACTTAGAGAAAGCTTTTGATAATGTTGATTGGAATACTCTCTTTCAAACTCTGAAGGTGGCAGGAGTAAAATACAGAGATCGAAAGGCTATTTACAATTTGTACAGAAACCAGATGGCAGTTATAAGAGTAGAGGGGTATGAAAGGGAAGCAGTGGTTGGAAAGGGAGTGAGACAGGGTTGTAGCCTATCCCCGATGTTATTCAATATGTATATTGAACAAGCAGTAAAGGAAAGAAAAGAAAAATTCGGAGTAGGTATTAAAACCTATGGAGAAGAAATAAAAACTTTGAGGATCGCCGATGACATTGTAATTCTGTCAGAGACTGCGAAGGACTTGGAAGAGCAGTTGAATGGAATGGACAGTGTCTTGAAAGGAGGGTATAAGATGAACATCAACAAAAGCAAAACGAGGATAATGGAATGTAGTCGAATTAAGTCGGGTGATGCTGAGGGAATTAGATTAGGAAATGAGACACTTAAAGCAGTAAAGGAGTTTTGCTATTTGGGGAGCAAAATAATTGATGATGGTCGAAGTAGAGAGGATATAAAATGTATACTGGCAATGGCAAGGAAAGCGTTTCTGACGAAGAGAAATTTGTTAACATCGAGTATTGATTTAAGTGTCAGGAAGTTGTTTCTCAAAGTATTTGTATGGAGTGTAGCCATGTATGGAAGTGAAACGTGGACTATAAATAGCTTAGACAAGAAGAGAATAGAAGGTTTCTAAATGTGGTGCTACAGAAGAATGCTGAAGATTAGATGGGTTGATCACATAACTAATGAGGAGGTATTGAATACAACTGGGGAGAGGAGGAGATTGAGGCACAACTTGACTAGAAGAAGGGATCGGTTGGTAGGACATGTTCTGAGTCATCGAGGGATCACGAATTTAATATTGGAGGGCAGGTGGAGGGTAAAAATCGTAGAGGGAGACCAAGAGATGAATACACTAAGCAGATTCAGAAGGATGTAGGTTGCAGTAGGTACTGGGTGATGAAGAAGCTTGCACAGGATAGAGTAGCATGGAGAGCTGCCTCAAACCAGTCTCAGGACTGAAGACCACAACAACAACAACAACAACAACTAAATATGCCTCTGTACGATCCCTAATCTCTCTTATCTTATGTTTGTGGTCTTTCCGCGAAATATAAGTTGGCGGCAGTAAAATTGTACTGCAGTCAGCCTTAAATGCTGGTTCTCTAAATTTCCTCAGTAGCGATTCACGAAAAGAACGCCTCGTTTCCTCCAGAGACTCCCACCCGAGTTCCTGAAGCATTTCCGTAACACTCGCGTGATGATCAAACCTACCAATAACAAATCTAGTAGCCCGCCTCTGAATTGCTTCTATGTCCTCCCTCAATCCGACCTGATAGGGACCCCAAACGCTCGAGCAGTACTCAAGTATAGGTCGTATTAGTGTTTTATAAGCGGTCTCCTTCTCAGATGAAACTCATCTTCCCAAAATTCTACCAATGAACTGAAGACGACTATCCGCCTTCCCCACAACTGTCATTACATTCTTGTACCACTTCATATCGCTCTGCAATGTTACGCCCAAATATTAATTGACGTGACTGTGTCAAGCGCTACGCTACTAATGGAGTATTCAAACATTACGGGATTTTTTTTCCTATACATGTGCATTGATTTACTTTTATCTATATTTAGAGTTAGTTGCCATTCTTTACACCCAACACAAATCCTGTCCAAGTCATCTTGTATTCTCCCACAGTCACTCAACGACGACACCTTCCCGTACACCACAGCATCATCAGCAAACAGCAGCACATTGCTATCCACCCTATCATTTATGTAGATAGAAAACAACAGCGGACCTACCACATTTTCCTGAGGCACTCCAGATGATATCCTCACCTCCAATGAACACTCACCATCCAGGAAAACGTACTGCGTTCTATTACTTAACAAGTCTTCGAGCCACTCACATATTTGGGACCAATCCTATATGCTCGTACCTTCGTTAGGAGTCTGCAGTGCAGCACCGAGTCAAACGCTTTCCGGAAGTCAAGGAATATGGCATCCGTCTGATACCCTTCATCCATGGTTCGCAAGATATCATGTGAAAAAAGGGCGAGTTGCGTTTCGCAGGAGCGATGCTTTCTAAAGCCGTGCTGATGGATGGACAGCAACTTCTCTGTCTCAAGGAAATTCATTATATTCTAACTGAGAATATGTTCGAGAATCCTGCAACTAACCGATGTTGTGGATATTGGTTTGTAATTTTGAGGATCCGTCCTTCTACCCCTCTTATATACAAGCGTCACCGGCGGTTTTTTCCAGTCAGTCGGGACTTTAAGTTGGGCAAGAGATTCGCGATAAATGTAAGTTAAGTAAGGAGCCAATGCTGTAGAGTACTCTCTGTAAAACCGAATTGGAATCCCATCAGGACCTGGTGATTTACTTATTTTCAACCCATTCAGCTGCTTCACAAAAAAATGGCTCTGAGCACTATGGGACTCAACTGCTGAGGTCATTAGTCCCCTAGAACTTAGAACTAGTTAAACCTAACTAACCTAAGGACATCACAAACATCCATGCCCGAGGCAGGATTCGAACCTGCGACCGTAGCGGTCTTGCGGTTCCAGACTGCAGCGCCTTTAACCGCACGGCCACTTCGGCCGGCAGCTGCTTCACAACCACAGGGATGTCTATCATTATGTCCTCCATACGGGAATCTGTGCGAGACTCAAACGGCGGTATGTTATTATCTGCGAACCTTCGCATTAGTAACTTGATAGCTTTTGTGTGGCGAGCCTTGTTGTTGGATGTTTATTTTCTTCATGAAACAAATGACAACCGAGCAACATTTCCAAGTCATAAAAAGTTAATAAGAAAACAGTGAAAGTCCCGCGGCAACCGTTCGTGAATTGCGTGTTACCCTCGGACGCAATGCTGGTCCAGCCGAATCATCAGTTCGGAAGTTGATACGGATATTTGAGACGACAGGTTCTGTTTCAAACATTAAGAAAACTAGGACGTCAGCGCTCTGTTGGAACACAAGAAAAGATTGCAGTCTTGCGTGACAACGTGACCGTAAGCCCCAGAAAATCGGTTTGTCGATGAGCGCAACAACTGAATTTATCACCAAGTTCTTTGTCTTTCAAAAGATCTGAAAATGCCTTGGTACAAGATTCAACTTACACAACAGTTGAAGCCTGGGGATCACGGAAAGAGACATCGATTGGCTCAGAGGGTTCTGAATATCTGGTTTTGAAGTTTCTGCGTGTTTGTCCTATGTACACAAACAGGCAAGTGTTGCATGTGAGTTCATATACTCCTGATCTGTTGAATTTAATCATGGGTGTTTCTTGTGTTCTGATCTGTTTCTGTGTTCTGTTTCTCTGTCCTGTATCCTATTTGGAGTCCCTATTCTGCTTATTCTGTGAACAATCTTGACATTGGAGGTGAGAAATTTCCATTTAGTTTTATGTGTGTCTTTGCTCTATTGTGCATTGTGTGTGGTCATTGTTTGTTTTTCGTGTTGTTGTGTGTTTCGTGAGTGTTTGTGTGTGTGGCATGTTCATTTTTGTACTGTTTACATAGTATTTTTTATTTAACGTGTCTACCAAATGCGTATCACAACCATTTTCTACTGATATTTGTTTTATTGTGTTTAATTTGTAGCGTCAAAAGTTGTTCTGAGCGAACGTTTGTCTTAGGATAGCTTGCTGTATGTAACTTAGAGGGGTTGACATCTAGCGGCCTACCTGGGACACATATGTGCATCTGTCACTGCCTGCGGTGGGAAAGCTATTCAATGTCTCATACTGAACGTGTACATTCACCACCTAAAAGAATCTAAATAAAGCATAGTACTTTTTCTGTAATCGCTTTAAAAATTTGTATACTGTACTTTGTTATTAATAGAAAGGTGGTGTGAAAATCTCAGATTTCTAGCGGGCATTATTTTGGAGATAGAAAAATTTACTTTAAGGTTAGAAAAACTACACTTAATAAAGGAAATTCAACTGGGAGCATTTACGAATTGTTTTGGGTTGTCAATTTAAATACTCAACTGGAGTATCAGGGCATAGAATTGTTTAATCGAAATTTAATTTAAAAATTTCAAATCGCTTACAATTATCGTAGTATGAAATCTAGAATAAATTCAGAAACAACTATTAAAACCAATATTTATTTTATTATGTGTTATGTGAGCCTGTGAGTTAATGAGAGCGTGTATGTGGGACATTCGTCAAATTTCAGTATTGCATTATATACCGTCTTACGTAACGTGCCAGAGTTACACAAGCCTGTTGTGGGGAAATGATCAAAGGGGATTTACCCATTTTGCTGATGACGTATGTCTAAGTGTGATTGCTAATCTAACAGAGCAGCCAGAAAGTCAGCTAGAGTGAAATCTGTATCTAAAGAATAGTTCCAGAATTATTGTCTTTTCGTTTACATTTATTAAACATTAGTATAATGTTTGTACGTCAGGTTGACGCAAATGCATCTGTATAAGGATTGGTGCAGACCAGTTTTGGCGCAAGTATGATCACGAACGAGTATTCTTATTGGCAGTGAGTATGGTCAGCCAATCAGAATAGAGACAGGGAGTGAGGCTGGAAGAAGGGAGTCGCCCACTAGCTTTGAACGTGGATGGTCATGTTACTGGTGCCAGCAAAATAATTTGTAAGACGAAGATTCACGCAGTGTTTGAGTTATTGCTGAGCTAAGTCGATAGCAGTTCATGTTGAGGACTGCTTAGCAAAATTTCTGAGGTTTTGACTAAATCTGTTGGACAGATATTCGTGTGTGAAATAATGGCCTTCATAGAATCCGCGTGGTATGTTTGAGTATTCAAGCAGTGAGCATTTTTGGCGAGCAGTCTCTTTTTTTAGAAACCCACAAGAAGGACCGAATGTAATAACTCATATTAGTGGAGAAATTAATTACTGTGAAAACGTTGTTTAGTTTGGGTCGGGTTTCGACAGATTTCTGGCTGTTGCACATGTGAAATGTGTATATGAATCGTGAACTGGAAGGAAATAGCCAATAGTTTGAATGTGGACTGAATAGTACCCTTTCTTTGGTTAACAAGAACAAAATAAATAATATTGTGTGGAAATTTCGGACATTATTTTCCAGAAGCCAATCCATTTTCTTACTGTCCGATAAAATTGGATGACAGTATTTCCACAGAAATTTCTTTCATAACTAGAGTTGTGTGGTCTCAGTAATTCTAGATATTAGGTGGTGTTTTCTATCAACGCTGCTTTCACATAAGCCGTTCCCGAGTGAGGGGACATTGAGCAGACACCGTTCTGAGGAAGGTGAATTTTAATTTACAGCCTTCACAGTGTCAACGACGTAGAAACACGATAAAATTAAACCTCGTCCCGCCGCAAGTTCGTTTGTTCATGGGTGTTTTATTTAATTTATATAGCAAGAATCTTGACTTTGCTTACTTATGTGTCAATGGGTGGTTCGATAGGTTGTGTATGGTGGTGCTTGTGGTTGTCAGTTTCCTGAATATTGTGAAGTTGTTTGTGTTGTTTGTCTTATGTATGGTGAGATCTAGAAAATGTAGTGTGTTGTTATTTTCTGTTTGTAATGTGAAGTTAATTTTTGGATATAAGTGGTTTATTTTATTGTGTATCTGTTCTCCATGTGTATGTGGTTCATCAATCAGGCATATTATGTCATCGACATAACGGTACCAGTATATAAGTTTGTAATTTTTTGTTTTATTATGTGTCTGCAGATCATGGTCTACAGTTGTTCATAAATATGTTAGCTAGTAGGCCATTGACTGGTAATCCCATTGGCACTACTTCATCTTGAAAATAAAATTCTTTGCTGAACACAAAATAATTTTGTGATGTTATGGTCTTGAGTAAGGTTCTTATTTCACTTATGTGTGTGTCTGGTGTGTTTCATTGTTGTTTTAATCTCTGTGTGATGTTGGTTGTTTCATTTATTGGAATACAAGTGTACATTTGTGTGACATCGAATGACATGAGGGTTGCTGTGTCTGGTATGTGTTTGTTCTTGATTCTGTCGATTAACTCCATTGAGTTTTCCAGGTTCCTGTTGTTATCAAAAGTGTACAATGTATTTAGTAGTGTGTGTGTCTGTTGGGCTAGATGGTAGCATGGAGGATTTTGAAAGTTAATGATTGGCCTTAATGGGATATTATCCATGTGAACCTTTGGTAGGGAATTTAGGGTGGGTAATTTTGGATTTTTCTGTGTGATCCTATTTACCTCAGAATGTATTTTTGATGTTTTTTAGTGTCTATTGAATGTTTTCTGGTACCTTGCTGTTGGGTCACTAATTAGTTTTGTGATGCTGTGGTCTTTATGATTTATGATTAGAAATAATTGTGGATTTCTGTTTTCTGATTACCTGTGTTATTTCTGCAGCTACTAATTCTCTTTTCAAGGTTGCATTAAAATCGGGTGTCTTTCTTGTTCCTTCATAATGTGTTCTGATTCCGTTATGGGGTTTTCTATGGTTTTGTGTGATATGCGATTTGTCAGCACGGAGTGAAATTAAACTTTTAAATGCGCCATAAGCTCAGCACAACAGGCTGTGTGGAGGTAGGACCGAACCAAGTGACACACCAGGCAATCGCCATCGACAGTTGCATTGAACATTTATTTGGCACATTTAAACAAGAAAAATAACAAATAAAACCATCAACACATTTTTTAAATTACCATTTAGGTGAGAACAAGTTACTTCAAAATTTAAACATTTATAAATCACGGCACTTCTGTCCTATTATTTAGTGAAATGAGTTAAAAATTATTTACTCAAAAACTATGATCAACCTGAAGAACAATTTACTAAAATTTAACCCGCAAAAGTAGTCCTTCGTTACTGCAGTGATTGGTGTTACCAAAGTAAATCAGAATAGAGGCAATAACAAATCAGATACCATAGCACACAACCACGTTACTTAAATGGTAGGTACCCTACAATGTAGTAAATAAAATATAAAATTTCATGTGACCAACGAACCTTGTGGGATTCAACAAACTACGATCAGAAGCGAATGCCCCCCCACTCAGTTGTTTCCAAAACAGACTCGGCATGGACCCACAATTTACAGCACGTGCAAGGCCCTCACTCTCTTGCTTCTTCGACGAAGCCAGTCGCCGCAGATCCCGGTGCCAGGAGACATGGAGGAAGCGAAATACGCCAACGGCTTCCCAGTAACGTGACTGCTTCCACGGCGGCGATATTTGCTACGGCGTCTTCTCCCGGGTAAACAGCCCTTTGAGATGTGCTCTTCCTGCTGCCTCGCACGGCGCCTGTACTGTCCGTCGCACTTCCCAAACGACGCTACTGCTAGGCGTCCCAAGGCAAAATCTTCGCCACTTGCTAGAGCTTACCCCTCGCTCCCTGACGGGCCCGGTAGGTGGTGCCATCACACGCTCTGCGCTCACCACCGGACAGATGACCCATACCGGTGGCGGGAATATCGCTGATTGAGCCGCTCGGCTCACCCTCGCCTCAGAAACCCGGAAACCTTCCCCCATTCGTCCAAGAAAAGAGACCAGAGAGATGTGTAGCCGTGAGGTTTTCCCCGTCCAACTATTCCGAACCAGCAAACTGACTGGGTTCTAGACACATCCACCTGGCAGGATCCCACGAAACGTGGTGGTAACCTGCTCGAGATTTTGTCTTTCCCTTACACCCCTGCCGCAAAATTACGAATGCCAACCGTCGCCCCTGGCTGGACCTTAAATGGAAGGCTATTTTCCAGTGTGCAAGCTCGATACATCGATATCTTTCCTGGTCCGTTACCAATTCTGCTGAATGAGCTCGCTGGTTACCTCCTGTAAATCACTGATGGACCACAGATTGGCTAGTGGGGAGTTCACAGCATAACTATGCATCAGAGATAAAGGGGTAGCCTTACTCGTTTCGTGGCGGGCGGAGTTGAAGACTAAGTTCAACAAAGGGATGGTCTCGTCCCATCTTCGCTGCGACTTCTGGTGGAAGGCTATGAGCCGGCCAGTGTGGCCATGCCGTTCTAGGCGCTTCAGTCTGGAACCGCGTGACCGCTACGGTCGCAGGTTCGATTCCTGCCTCGGGCATGGATGTGTGTGATGTCCTTAGGTTAGTTAGGTTAAAGTAGTTCTAGGTTCTAGGGGACTGATGACCACAGATGTTAAGTCCCATAGTGCTCACAGCCATTTGAACCATTTTGAAGGCTATTAGAGCGGCCTAAAGAATGTGATTCACTCTCTCCGCAAATGAAGGTTGCGGGTCGTAGGGAATAGTAGTGACATGATGTATAGCACTTTCGAAACATTATCTCCTAAGCTGCCACGACACGAAAGAAGGACCGTTATCACTAACAAGCGATCTTGGTGCATCAAAGATCGAAAAAATATCACACGGCAAATGGTTAAACCTGCTGTTATTGCACTACTAGGGAGAGCCATATAATGCGTGTGAACGCATCCGCACTATCAAATATATGTCTATTTCTATTCCGCGTTATCGGTAATGGTCCGGTTTAATCAGTGAACACCTTGTCCATTGGTGCATTATCCCTGGTAGATTGCAGCAACCCTCTCCTCGCATTATAGTTGGGATTGCTCTACTAATTTACGAATGTCCTTATACAATGTAGCCCATGTTAGATAGTCGCGAATCTTAACAACAGTCTTGGCGACTCCCAAGTAGCCTCCCACCACAGAATTATGGAAACAATGGAAAATAGCAGGGACTAGCTCACTCGGCCAACAAATCTTAACCCTTCCGTCGCTCGTAGTTTGGTAGCATAAGGTGCCCTTTTCTATGCTTTAGCCCGGCACCTGCTTCCCTTGTAGGGGAGTCAAGGTAGGATACATGCCTTGCTTTTCTCTCAAACTGCCAAACAACTCCAGAACTTCGGTTAGAAAACCCATAACCAATCTTACATTCCCTACGGTAGTAGTATCCTGGTCTCCTTCCTGTCCATCCTCAAACATCCAACACAACGCGTCCGCTATAGAATTTTCCGTTCCCCTTATATGCTTAATGCTGAATCTGAAGGCAGATATGCGGAGTGCCCACTGGGCGATGCGTCCGGTTTTCCTGGCCCTGGCCAGTACCCAGCTTAACGCATGGTTGTCGGTCTCCAAGTCGAAATGACTATGTTCTGGGTAGAAACGAAACCTTTCTAAAACGAAGAGTATAGACAATGCTTCCAATTCGTACACAGTACATTTCAACTCGGCAGGCGAGAGTGTCCTGGATGCGTATGCTATCGGATGTCATCCTCCTGGAGCAGCACTGCTGGCACCCCAGAATTAGACGTGTCCGTCTGAACAATAAAACGCTCACGAAAATCTGGTAGAGCAAACACGGGTGGTTTGGCTAAGGCCTCCTTAATAGCATCAAATGCACATTGCAAGGATTCGCCACACTGAAAATCCACGTTCTTCTTCTGAAGTAGGTTTAGTGGAGTAGCTACTTGCGCAAAATGGGGCACAACTTTACGAAAGAAATTAGACGTTCCCATCAATCGGGCAACTCCCTCCTTAGTTTTAGGAGGCGGAAACTTATGTAGCTCCCTCGTTCTCCCCTGGTCAATCCTCGCGCCCCCTGCCGAGACTAAATGACCCAAAAACAAAATCTCCTAGCATGTCAAACTTTTCTTAGAAGGCTTGACCGTGAGCCCAGCTTCCCGCAATCAGAGTAAGACTTTCTCCAAATGGTGAAGGTGCTCCTCAAACTTAGGACTTAACACTACCACATCGACAAGGTATTTATAAACAAACATCTACTTCACATCAAAAATGGTTCAAATGGCTCTGAGAATTATGGGACTCAACTGCTGAGGTCATTAGTCCCCTAGTTAAACCTAACTAACCTAACGACATCACAAACATCCATGCCCGAGGCAGGATTCGAACCTGCAACCGTAGCGGTCTTGCGGTTCCAGACTGCAGCGCCTTTAACCGCACGGCCACTACGGCCGGCTACTTCACATCCCCCAAGATGTTATCTAGCAGCCGAGACAGGACTGCCGCGCCCGTGGACCACTCTAATTGCACCCGATTAAACTCAAAGGTTCCAGTCCGTGCTAAACGCAGTGACTGGTTTAGACTCTTCGGATAACGGAATCTGGTTGAGGTCCAGGATGGCAAAGACCTTTGCCCCGGCAAACTACGTAAAACAATGGTGGAATTCGTTCAATGGCATCGACTCCAGAACAACCGTTTCGTTTAATCATCTATAGTCCACTACCGGGCGATACACAGCCACTGCCTTAGGCACCAAAAAAATCGGAGAAGCATAAGGAGAGGTCAACTTCCTGATCAATCCTTCCTCCAACATCTTATCAACTACCTGGCGCAACGCCTCCATTTTCGGCAGTGACAGTCTGTACGGTGGTTGTCTAACTGGCACATCATCGGTCAAGCGGATATGGTAATGAATTTTATCCGTCACACCGAACTTAGTAGTCAGAACATCAGGAAAACGACTCAGAAACGCTAATAATTCCTCTGCATGACTACCTGGCCTCTGCCTGACTGAGCCCAAATTAAGAATCCTGAACAGATATACACTCCTGGAAATTGAAATAAGAACACCGTGAATTCATTGTCCCAGGAAGGGGAAACTTTATTCCTGGGGTCAGATACATCACATGATCACACTGAGAGAACCACAGGCACATAGACACAGGCAACAGAGCATGCACAATGTCGGCACTAGTACAGTGTATATCCACCTTTCGCAGCAATGCAGGCTGCTATTCTCCCATGGAGACGATCGTAGAGATGCTGGATGTAGTCCTGTGGAACGGCTTGCCATGCCATTTCCACCTGGCGCCTCAGTTGGACCAGCGTTCGTGCTGGACGTGCAGACCGCGTGAGACGACGCTTCATCCAGTCCCAAACATGGTCAATGGGGGACAGATCCGGAGATCTTGCTGGCCAGGGTAGTTGACTTACACCTTCTAGAGCACGTTGGGTGGCACGGGATACATGCGGACATGCATTGTCCTGTTGGAACAGCAAGTTCCCTTGCCGGTCTAGGAATGGTAGAACGATGGGTTCGATGACGGTTTGGATGTACCGTGCACGATCACCAGTGATGTATGGCCAGTGTAGGAGATCGCTCCCCACACCATGATGCAGGGTGTTGGCACTGTGTGCCTCGGTCGTATGCAGTCCTGATTGTGGCGCTCACCTGCACGGCGCCAAACACGCATACGACCATCATTGGCACCAAGGCAGAAGCGACTCTCATCGCTGAAGACAACACGTCTCCATTCGTCCCTCCATTCACGCCTGTCGCGACACCACTGGAGGCGGGCTGCACGATATTGGGGCGTGAGCGGAAGACGGCCTAACGGTGTGCGGGACCGTAGCCCAGCTTCATGGAGACGGTTGCAAATGGTCCTCGCCGATACCCCAGGAGCAACAGTGTCCCTAATTTGTTGGGAAGTGGCGGTGCGGTCCCCTACGGCACTGCGTAGGACCCTACGGTCTTGGCGTGCATCCGTGCGTCGCTGCAGTCCGGTCCCAGGTCGACGGGCACGTGCACCTTCCGCCGACCACTGGCGACAACATCGATGTACTGTGGAGACCTCACGCCCCACGTGTGGAGCAATTCGGCGGTACGTCCACCCGGCCTCCCGCATGCCCACTATACGCCCTCGCTCAAAGTCCGTCAACTGCACATACGGTTCACGTCCACGTTGTCGCGGCATGCTACCAGTGTTAAAGACTGCGATGGAGCTCCGTATGCCACGGCAAACTGGCTGACACTGACGGCGGCGGTGCACAAATGCTGCGCAGCTAGCGCCATTCGACGGCCAACACCGCGGTTCCTGGTGTGTCCGCCGTGCCGTGCGTGTGATCATTGCTTGTACAGCCCTCTCGCAGTGTCCGGAGCAAGTATGGTGGGTCTGACACACCGGTGTCAATGTGTTCTTTTTTTCCATTTCCAGGAGTGTATTGTTTACTTCGGTCTGCCCCTGGCATGAACACAAACTAAACGTCTTTGCAGGTGCGAACTGAAACTAAACCCATCCGTTGTATAAAATCGCAGCCCAATATCAAATTAAGGGACTTATTTTTCACCACTAACAAATGAATCGGCCACAAAAACCTCTGTATCGATACACTTCCCCAGCAACAGCCCTTGAGGGACAACCTTCGTTGATAGGCTAGAGTGGAGATTTGCTCAAACCAGTCTTCGGACTGAAGACCTTAACTTCGTCTTCTGTGTAACTGTACTTACAACTTGACTTTCACTATACGAGAGCTCGCTGAAATGTAATGCCTTCGAACTTTTTTATGTGAAAACTCTTACAACTTATAATGTAAAACAGTCGTTATTAAGATACTGCGTCTTAATTCTTCATGTCTACATATTTGTATCCCAGCCACTAGAACGCTGCGAATTCTAGCGACTAACATACGTCTGTGTAACGTAACTATATCGATGCGTGAGAAACGGCGTACAGTAATGGAGTTCGTCCTTACATGGAGCACCCTCCCCATCAACCTGGCTTCCCACGCCCGGGTTCCCGGGTTCGATTCCCGGCAGGGTCAGGGATTTTCTCTGCCTCGTGATGACTGGCTGTTGTGTGTTGTACTTAGGTTAGTTAGGTTTAAGTAGTTCTAAGGGACTGATAACCATAGATGTTAAGTCCCATAGTGCTCAGAGCCATTTGAACCATCAACCTGGACGGAGCCAGGCCACACATCTTCAACAACTGGACGCCTTGGGTTCATTCTCATCTATCGTCTTCCATACAGTACGTACTAGACCCTATCAGATTTTCATTTATTTAAAAACTTAAAGAACACTTTTGAGGACTTCACTTCCATACTGAGATGCGTTGCAAGCAGAGGTGGGGTTGTGGCTCCGCCAACAAAGGCAAACGTTTTACAGTGACAGCATCAACAAGCCGGACTCTCGTTGCGAGAAATGTATGCGGCGCCAGGGTGACTAAGTGGAAAAATTTGCCCGGCTAGCCATGCGGTCTAATTCACTGCTTCCCATTAAAATTGCTACACCACGAAGATGACGTGCTACACACGCGAAATTTAATCGACAGGAAGAAGATGCTGTGATATGTGAATGATTAGCTTTTCAGAGCATTCACACAAGGCTGGCTACGGTGGTGACACCTACAACGTGCCACCATGAAGAAAGTTTCCAACCGATATCTCAAAAACAAACAGCAGTTGACCGGCGTTCCCTGATAAAATGTTGTTGTGATGCCTCGTGTAAGGAGGAGAAATGCGTATCGACGCGTTTCCGACTTTGATAAAGGTCGGGTTGTAGCCAATCACGATTGCGGTTTATCGTATCGCGACACTGTTTCTCGAGTTGGTCGAGATTCAATAACTGTTAGCAGAATATGGAATCAGTGGGTTCAGGAGGGTAATACGGAACGCCGTACTGGATCCCAACGGCCTCGTATCACTAGCAGTCGAGACGACAGGCATCATATCCGCATGGCTGTAACGGATCGTGCAGCCACGTCTCGATCCCTGAGTCAACAGATGAGGCCGTTTGCAAGACAACAACCATCTGCCCGAACAGTGCGACGCTCGAAACTCGGAGACCATGGCTGCGGTCACGCTTGACGCTGCATCACAGACAAGAGCGCCTGCGATGATGTACTCAATAACGAACCCGGGTGCACGAATGGCAAAACGTCATTTTCTCGGATGAATCCAGGTTCTGTTTACAGCATCATGATTGTCGCGTCCGTGTTTGGCGACATCGCGGTGAACGCACATTGGAGGCGTGTATTCGTCATCGCCAAATTGACGTATCACCCGGCGTGATGTTAAGGGGTGCCATTGGTTACACGTCTCGGTCACCTGTTGTTCGCACTTACGGCACTTTGAACAGTGGGCGTTACATTTCAGATGAGTTACGACCCGTGGCTCTACCCTTCATTCGATCCCTGCGATACTCAACATTTCAGCAGGATAATGCACGACCGCATGTTGCAGGTATTGTACGGGTCTTTCTGGATGCAGAAAATGTTCGACTGCTGGCCTGGCCAGCACATTCTCCAGATCTCTCACCAATTGAAAACGTCTGGTCAATGGTCGCCGAGCAACTGGCTCGTCGCAATACGCTAGTCACTACTCTCTTGATGAACTGTGGTATCGTGTTGAAGCTCGATGGGGAGCTGTACCTGTACACGCCATCCAAGCTCTGTTTGACTCATGCCCAGGCGTATCAAGGCCGTTATTGCGGCCAGAGAATGCACCCAAATTGCGTGAAAATGTAATCACATGTCATTTCTAGAACAATATATTTCTCCAATGAATACCTGTTTGTCATCTGCATTTCTTCTTGGTGTAGCAATTTTAATGGGCAGTAGTGTAGAATGAAGAATAAAGATGTAGAAAGTTATTAACGTGTGTTTTATGTAAATAACTTTAAGGGTTTTCACATAAAAATTTGCAGCAGGCTCTACAAGAATTAAAAAAGTTTCAAATGCATAATTTCTATGTTAGAAACAAGATTTTATTTTTTCGTTAGCAAATAGCGAAAGTAAACCGCGCATTACAGATTTGTAGCTATTTTCGTTTATGTTAAGGTTGAAAATTGATTAGCTGTCATGGAACAACAGCTAAATCACAGTGGATCATTTCAAGTGTTACCTTTTTAATGTTGCACCTTTTCGTGTATAACTTTAAAACATCAGAACTATGTTGTAGCGCACCCGATGCATCGTGCCACACCGTTATTCAGTAAGCTACCGGATCCTCTTCCTCACGTCATACACTGCTGATCGCGTGGGGCGACGACAACACTGCAAGTAGTTATCGACATTCCTTTATTTGATGCAGTGGTACGAAATCCCATATGTGAGATCGAAAAGGAACGCAGACACGCGTGAGCTACAAAGAAGAGGCACCCTCGGCTGCAGGAATCGGCGCATCGCGCCCCCGGGGCTGGCGGATAAGCGGGGCTGCGACACCCGCGGAATGGACTCGGCGGCGGAACGAGACGGGGCCCCTGACGCCTCGGCCGCGCTATCTAAATGCAATCTCCCTGCCAGAGGTTCAGCCGCACGCCGCGGCTGCGCCCTCCGCCGCCGGAGCGCCGTAATAAACGTACCGCCGAGCCGGCCAAATAGAGAAATTAAATTACGGCGAGAGTTTCCTTTGCTGTCCCCCTAAACGTCACTACAAGTGCTGGCGCGATAAAGTGGCTCCGAATGAACCGCAGCTTCGCAAATGGTTCTCTGTAAGCCCGAGCTGTCCTCTGTAAGGCGCTTGATAATTCCTTGAATTAAAACTCTCCAGCTAAATTTACTTACACCATTGTTGCAACAAAACCTTGAACCCCTTTGTGGAATATATAGATTTAATCTAAGGACAGCTGGTCGTATAACGGCCAATGTAACGTACCTTAAGTATCATTACGTGTGGATTACTAGCACTGGAAGTCCGCCCGCGGTAGCTGAGTGGTTCCGCATACAGTCCTTGACTTCTGGTACCACCCCGCCTCCCCCACCCTGGTAAAACATCTGACGGACAAAATTTTGCCTGCTATCTCTGCAGCGTCTTCCTTGACCCCCTCAAAGTTGGGGTGTGCCACGCCTACCCGTCAGATGATGCAACACCCTTATCCACGATCTCATGCATCGAGAAAAAAAAAAAAAAGGAAGAAGACAGAATATGGTATATTTTGTTGTATTTAATGTTTTTCTAATATTTTTTGTTTAACTAACAATCATTTATATATTTTTAAATTGTATCTTGAAGAACTGGTGCATTGTGTGTGTACTGTTAGTTTGTTCAACAAAGATTATTGCATCTAAAACAAAATGGATAAGGCGTCGGACTTCGGATCCAACGATTGCAGGTTCGAGTCCTGTCACGCTCGAAAAATATTAATCCCAGACCCTATGTCGCACTTCGCCGTGTCATTAGATACTGACTGTGAAGTCAAAATCAGGTGTGTTTCTTAATCGAAACGTTAGAACAATTTGACTGAATAACAATTTCGTAGCATTACGTCATTGTAACACATATATTAAAAAAAAGAAAGTGGTGAGCTCAACAGAATGTCAATCCTAAGAGCCCAGGTTCGATTCCCGGGTAGGTCGGAGATTTTCTTCGCTCAGGAACTGGGTGTTCTGTTGGAGGCCCTAGTCACACGACATTTATTAAATGTTGAAATAATAGCAATGGAACATTGAATAAATGTGAAGGCCATCTTTTGTCCATTGCAAAGAAGAATATTGGCACTAAATCATCGGACATCTTGCAGGAGGCAAGAAATGTCCACAGTGTAGATCGGTGAGGGTGACGCGATGGATTCTGTTCTGGAGACAGGCCGTGAAACGCAGGCGATGTCCCATTAAGCGGAAGCATTTGCAGATTCACCGTCTGAAACAACAGAGCTACCGCAGATGGACCCAACTGAGCGTCCATTACTTGATATAGAAATACTTCCATAGTAGAGGCAGGAGACGATTCATATTTTGGCTATTGACTAAACATTACCTCTGTAACGCCAATGTTTCCTAACTGCAGACTTTTCATGCTGTTAGTGTGAGTTTCTCTTCCAGAATAGTTGCATAAATGTTTTTGTCAAATTTGTTCACAAGGTGCTGACATGTACTTAATTGCAGTAGACAGAAATTTGTAAAGTTACTCTTCGACTTGCTTTCTATGGTTACTGGGTCACTGCTACTGCCATCTATCACCCTTGGTTTACCTCTTTGATAGTTCAGTCGCCACACTCAGTTTGGCAGTGTTTCTGTTCGAATAGACGACACTGTCACAAATGCCGCCATAAGAAGAGATTTGTATTGTATTGTATTCAGTCTACGTGCTCAATTTCGTTGGGGTTGTTTTTGGTGGAGAAGTCTAGACAGCGAGGTCATCGGTCTCATCAGATTAGGGAAGGATGGGGAAGGAAGTCGGCTGTGCCCTTTCAAAGGAACCATCCCGGCATTTGCCTGGAGCGATTTAGGGAAATCATGGAAAACCTAAATCAGGATGGCCAGACCCGGGATTGAAACGTCGTCCTCCCGAATGCGAGTCCAGTGTTCTAACCACTGCGCCACCTCTCTCGGTGTGCTCACTTTCGTGAGCTTTACACTAAAATTTGATTTTTATGTAAGTACGATACTATTTGAAATTTCTATACATCGCAATACTTAGATGCACACATATGTATATTTTCTATCATTAATTTCTTGTACACTTCATTCCACAGTTTCAGTCTGACGATGACATTTTGAAACGCGTAACGTTTAATAAACAATTCTGCGATCAAGACCTTTCTGTACCTCAAAGTTATGCCACAACTGAGGCTGTTCGTACAGAAAGGCCGAGTCAAGTTTCGAATGAAAAGTCAGAGAGGAAAATTTCTGCGAACGTTGACGAAGAAACGTTATTTTTTGCTTTTTTATTCTTTTAGAGCAAAGAGAGGCGCAAAAGATTTCAGAAGAAGGGGATCTTAGTTTAATTTACAAGAGTGGAGGTATACGTAGACATCTAAATCGAACTATATCTTATTACCGTTTTTCGGTGCCGCGGAACGATAAATTTTTCTTACCAATTAATTTTTAATAAAGGAGAACTACGATTTAAATAAGTAATAAAAAAAAAACTGGAAACAGTTTCTGCATCAAATGGAACACTTACGTCAGCTAATTTTTTCCGATCACTCAGGGGATTTACTATCGTTTAACAGGCGAGATAGAAGAAGGAAATCTTGTCACTGCGGTAAGGAAGGTCATAAAACGAGGGAAGAAAGGGACGAAGCGGGGAAACCGAAAAGTCGCGAGATTTTTTGCGGGCGCAGGACAGAATTTTCACTCTGCTTTTAACCTCTACGACGCGCAAAAAAAATTTATCCTTGGTAAAAATGCCAGAATACCGACCGAAGGGCATACCGGTCGAAATTTCTTGGATTCCATCCCTGCTTAGTCATACAATTTTTATTTGTCTTCCGCATTTGACAGTATTTATGAATAAGAGAAATTCCGAGTACCACCATGGTTCGGTGTGCTCCTTAAACAGTAGGTACCGGCATAGCTGGCAGGAGTAAAGGCACAGCAGTTTGCTGTAGGACCATGCATAATACATCTCTGTGCGGCTGAAACGAGCCTTCGTGTAGATGGTAGCTTTTCGTTGTGCTCTTCCTATCCTAGGACCAGCATGCGGAGGAATCGCCGTAACGTTCCATAGCATAAACTTCCTACACTTTACTGTTAAGTTGTACAGTTGCATGAGCACAAATTATAAACACACTCCAATGAGACAAAAAATTATGATAACTGCCCATCGCGAGAGTGAATGGTGTTGCAACAGTGACTCGGAAACGAAAGTCTATAAGGGAAGCAGAGACCGAAGGAGAACTCTTCTAACTACAATGGAGGTCACAAGTGGGCAAATTCACTGACATATTCGGCTATTACAAATGGCACACCACTACAGCCTAGCACTTGGAGAAAAGGCGGACACAGTTGGCTGTTGGCGTGCTACTGTTGTGAGCATCTGTGCAAAGTACTGAAGGACGGTGAACCCATGTGTGGTCGACATGATGTTTGGCAGTCACCCATCATCACACAACGTCGAGACGGGATAGCCCACTCCGTAAAGCATGGCAGGCGAATATTTGTGGCACATCTGACGGGAAATCAAATACTGGTGTGGACACAATTCTTTCGAACACGCAGTTTAAAGAAACATAGTTGAATATGTGTAAGAGGGTATTGGGGTTACACCTTTTTTCTCAGCTGCTTGTGTGCCCCAGCCGCTTCCTCCCCCTACCCCTCCACCCCTCCACCAACCTACCCTATTGGCGGGAATTTATAATTTTGGTGAGAATATATTTGTGCCAGGGCTGTGCCAACATCCCAACCCACTAACCCGCAGCCCCCACCCAGGAATTGACTGGAAACTGAAATTGGCGGTACCGTTTCTAGGACTCGAACTATGATGCTCCTAACACAATTAAACCACCAGAGGCGCTTGGAATTGATGGGAAATTAAAAATGATTGTTCCTTTTCGGGAACTCGAGCCCTGATTCTACAGGATGGAAAGCCCAAGTGCTCCACCCCCTCCTCCTCCCCTCCCCCAACAAATAGAAACTATCCAGATGTGGGAGAGGAAGGTTATTTTGGTCGAGAAACTGACGCGAAGATCGAAGCTAATTGCGTAATTAACCACAAAGATCGGTTCTAATAACACAAACATGTGCATAGCGCTATACAAGTACGGCATAAAAGTGAAATAAAGCTCAAAAACTGACGATACCGTACAAATGCTGATGTCGAATGTAAATGATTGTTTTTTTTCTTTTTTAATAGTTGCTTTATTTTAGGAGTCGATGTTAAATAGTCGAGCGCAGAACGGCGGGCTTCTTCCCTACGAGGCCGTGGCTCGCCCTCAGTCGGAACAGCAGTCATTTATCACGGCTCTAAGGATGCCGGTGTCACGCTTTATACTGAAGACACTGCAGGAGACGACGCTTCAATCCCGCGTCCGGCCATTCTGATTTAGGTTTTCCGTGATTTCCCTAAATCGCTCCAGGCAAATGCCGGGATGGTTCCCTTGAAAGGTATTTCCTTCCCCGTCCTTCCCTAATCGGATGAGACCAATGACATCGCTGTCTGGTCACCTCCCCCAAACAACCCAATCCAACCCCAACCCCCACTGCAGGAGGGGCTTTCTGTTTCGCAAACGGCTGAGTTTTTGGGGCCAACTGGACCCATCTATGGATGGGCGGGGTTATGCTACTTAATTTCCCTTTTGTGTTGTCTAGGAGTTTAGGACCGCTGCCTGAAAGCATGCCGCATATCGCGAGTGGCGCAAAGCGGTCGCCGAACACAGTTGCCCTCTGTCTAGGAGAGGCGGTGTGTGGGTTCTCGGTCGCTATATTTTGGGCGAACCAGTTGCACTTGTGCGGCCGTTCTTTTATCTCCTATTGCTTAGTTGACCATACACGCTACTGTGCAGACGTAACGCCTCGTGTACAGACTTCGCCATTGTAGCCTCCGCAGTCTCCAGCCCACTCCCAGAAAGTAGCAGCTTGCCTGCTCGATGCGCCGTTTTGCTGCTATGGGCCTTTTGACATGAAAGGCGCCACACCATGCGAGTTAATGCGAGTGTCTTTAGGAAGTCTAATGACGCAACAGCGACACATGCACAGCTCGGCCACGTGTCGAGCGATCTCTTCTGATTGACCACGTCCCTGCCTCCCTCAGATGGGGCGGCAGACAGCAGCTGGAATCTATATACAATTCTGCTCTCAAGGCGCGTTTTGTTGGTCATTACCGGTTTCGTAGGTCAGCGTCTTCCGCCACAGCTCTGTCCTAAGGAAAATATTTCACGAGGAGTGCAACTGGCACTGGGGGTGTCAGACTTTCCATCTGTCTCAGACTGAACAAAGAATGTTTTTCTAAGACTCCACCCAATTTTCGATCCACTTGCCGACATACACAGTATAGGTGTGTCAGACTATCCATCTGTCTCAGAATGAACAAAGTGTCTTTTCCTAACAAGGGAACCTCCCCATCACACCCCCCTCAGATTTAGTTATAAGTTGGCACAGTGGATAGGCCTTGAAAAACTGAATACAGATCAATCGAGAAAACAGGAAGAAGTTGTGTGGAACTATGAAAAAAATAAGCAAAATATACAAACTGAGTAGTCCATGCGCAATTTAGGCAACACCAAGGATATAGTGAACTCAGGAGTGCCGTGGTCCCGTGGTTAGCGTGAGCAGCTGTGGAATGAGAGGTCCTTGGATCAAGGCTTCCCTTCAGTGAAAAGTTTATTTTTTTATTTTCAGTTTATGTGACAAACTCTTATGCTTTCATCACTTTTTTGTGAGTGATTATCACATACACAAGAAAACCTGAATCGGGCAAGGTAGAAGAATCTTTTTACCCATTCGCCAAGTGTATAAGTTAGGTGGGCCGACAACATATTCCTGTCATGTGACGCACATGTCGTCACCAGTGTCGTATAGAATATATCAGACGTGTTTTCCTGTGGAGGAGTTGCGATCAAATGTTTTCGGTTCCCATTGGAGAGGCACGTCCTTTCGTCCTTCACTTGTTACAGTGAACAGAAACGTCAATGAACAAACGGACACATCATAACTTTGCAAAAATAAAGAAGGTAAACTTTTCACTCGAGGAAAGACTTGAGCCAAGGACAGCTCGTTCCGCAGCTGCTCACGCTAACCACGGAACCACGGCGCTCATGAGCCCAAATTGTCCTTGACGTTGCCTACGTTGCGCATGGACTACTCAATTTGTATATTTTGCTTATTTTTTTCATAGTTCCACATAAGTTCTTCCTGTTTTCTCGATTGATCTGTGTTCAGTTTTTCAAGGCCTATCCACTCTTCCAACTTATAACTAAATCTGAGGGGGGTGAGATGGGGAGAGGTTCCCTTGTACGGCTACCAGCTGCTCCCAATATTCTATCCACTTGCAGACAAACACAGGATGTTTGTCTACGATCTTTCTTCCCTTCCCCCACAGACGTGATACTTTCCTCAAATAGCTGCACCAAGCCTGCCTGAAAAAAAAATGCTAATTATAACTTGCTGGTATGGCATTCTGTGTCTACAAAATAGAGGGTGGCGCCTGAAGCTATATAAAGCCCACCCTCCACGACAATCATCATCAGTCTTTGCCAGTGCATTGTGTGAGTCCTGCATCATGAAACGCTCAGCAAGCAGTGATTCCAGTAGCATTGGTGGTGGGAAACGGGCAAAAATGAGTCAATTGCCATTTAAATGTATATAAAATAAAATTATGAGTTCAAATTGTGACAGTTATGAAATTCTGTAGCAAAGTATTCAAACTTTTTAGAGATTATGATACATTTTCGTAAGAAATGGTTTTAAAAGTTCTTTTTTCTTACTATTACAACTTTCATTCCCAAAATGTTGTTGGAATTAGAGTGCCAGCTGGAGGCTGAGAGTCTCCAGCAAGTGGAAGAGGTTGTGCCAGCATCATGTAAGTAAATCTCCAAACTCTGTGTGTGACAGCTACACTTGTTCAGAAAGCGTCTCTCAAAGTGTTTATATCGCAACAAGTGCTTATAACATTTCTACTGTTGTTCTAGCATTAGAGCAGCAGCAACTGGAAGCTGAAAGTCGGCAGCAAGCGGAAAAGCTTGTGCTAGCATCACGTAAATTCATCTCCAAATTCTGTACGGTACTTAACATGTTCAGAAAACAGCTCGTAATGTATTCAGTTCCTAACAAGTCTTTATAAAACTTTTGATCTCGCTATTGTAGCATTAGAGCAGCAGCTGATGGACATTGAGCTGCTGCTGCTGGAGTCTGAAATGCAGCAAAAAAGTAAGTAAAGTTGTGATATATTGCCATTAAACTTTTTTCATCATATACAGTTGTGTGAGGTATGTATAAATAATTGTTGTAGATGTTTCTACTACTCAAGAGGAAAATGGAATTTCTGAATGGGTATGCATCGAGAATGATGACCTGGAGGCACCACTTCCATCTGAACTTTTTACTAATTTCTTTAATTTTTTCGTAGTTGTAATCAATATCTCGATGTAGTCAAATTCATTACATTTTTTTTGTTTCTGATAATATCTTGTTGTAGGCGACTTCCATGAGATGGATCGGTGGCTCCACAACAACAACAACAACAACAATTCCGCCGAGAGTGAGATGCTTGAGTGGGAATGTGAGATGGTGGCTGCTGGAGAACAGTCTGATCCCTTCCTTCTGGAGCATGGGATGGATGTATTTGACTGAGTGGGAGAACTGCCGGAAAGACCGACTGAACTGTTCAGTCCTGGGACCCAGAATGTAAAAAGTGATTATAATGTGACTGTCATCGTTTAAGCATATAATATAAGATGACAATGATCTCTATCCGGAGTTTTAGCTCTTCTATTTAACGGAAGTCTACAAATATGACAGATAACCACATCATATACAATTTTTTATCCTCCTCCGTTTCGGTCATGGGATTGTTGGTGTTGTAAAGCCAATCAACATCCCATGAGAGTTTTTCAAGCTCAGTGAGCAACCAAACTACAGGATTATTCCGGACGTAAGATTCATAGCGATTAATACTTGAATCATATATACATGCAATTTGGTACACCACCGCATACGGTATGTGTTTTTGCGTGAAGGTGGTATGTGAGGCTAAGGGATTCCCTCCGCTGTGAGTAATAGGGACAAGGAGACATTCGAAGTCTGCTTATACAACAAAAGTACATCATTCCTGGCGGTGAGCATTCTTCGGTTAAATGGCTTTGTTTTCTCCTGTAGGCTTAACAACACGTACCACTTTCTTGGATTCACATTCCTCCAGATGACTTTGTAAATACTTTTCTTCTGAAACGTTATTTAGACACCTGAAGCAAATGTGTTTCTTATCTTTGTGATTCGACAACTAGCTGCAAAAGAGGTGGGACTTGTCTGTGATCCGTACATAATGTTGCTTATCATCTTCAGAGAAGAGTAGCACGTTTACATGAAGATCTCACACACCTGCATATTTCGAAAAATGGTGTGGTCCAACTATAGTATGCTTGTCCTTCTCATCTGACATGCTTTTCTGTTTCTTCTTCAGACCATAAATGTGAACTGATATTGCGGGATTTTTTGTCTCAAATTTTGGTATGTCCTGAATTTTTACGGGGAATTCGATACTGTCAACATCAACGAATGTTTACAGCTATTTCATATCGATATGTGTGCTGCGGATTTTTTGTGTAATTTCTCTCACAAGCCAGGACTGACCATGCAAAACAAGCGTTAACTTTCTCATTTTGAATGTTAATGCAAGCGTGTTTCTTCTTAATATCCTAAGGGAGTTCGATATAACTGGAACCTCCACTTAACGGATCATAGATGTGAAAGAAGAATATAATAATTCCAATCCCAAAGATAGCAGGTGTAACCAGATGTGAAAATTACCGAAATATCAGTTCAATAAGTCACGGCTGCAAAGTATTAACGCAAATTCTTTAAAGATGAATGGAAAAACTGGTAGAAGCCGACCTCGGCGAAGATCAGTTTGGATTCCGTAGATATGTTGGAACACGTGAGGCAATACTGACCTTACGACTTATCTTAGAAGAAAGATTAAGGAAAGGCAAACCTACGTTTCTAGCATTTGTAGACTTAGAGAAAGCTTTTGACAATGTTGACTGAAATACTCTATTTCAAATTCTAAAGGTGGCAGGGATAAAATACAGGGAGCGAAAGGCTATTTATAATTTGTACAGGAACCAGATGGCAGTTATAAGAGTCGAGGGACATGAAAGGGAAGCAGTGGTTGGGAAGGGAGTAAGACAGGGTTGTAGCCTCTCTCCGATGTTGTTCAATCTGTATATTGAGCAAGCAGTAAAGGAAACAAAAGAAAAATTCGGAGTAGGTATTAAAATCCATGGAGAAGAAATAAAAACTTTGAGGTTGGCTGATGACATTGTAATTCTGTCAGAGACAGCAAAGGACTTGGAAGAGCAGTTGAACGGACTGGACAGTGTCTTGAAAGGAGGATATAAGATGAACATCAACAAAAGCAAAACGAAGATAATGGAATGTAGTCGAATTAAGTCGGGTGATGCTCAGGGAATTAGATTAGGAAATGAGACATTTAAAGTAGTAAATGAGTATTGCTGTTTGGGGAGCTAAATAACTGATGATGGTCGAAGTAGAGAGGATATAAAATGTAGACTGGCAATGGCAAGGAGAGCTTTTCTGAAGAAGAGAAATTTGTTAACATCGAGTATAGATTTAAGTGTTAGGAAGTCATTTCTGAGAGTATTTGCATGGAGTGTAGCCATGTATGGGAGTGAAACATGGACGATAAATAGTTTGGACAAGAAGAGAATAGAAGCATTCGAAATGTGGTGCTACAGAAGAATGCTGAAGATTAGATGGGTAGATCACATAACTAATGAGGAAGTATTGAATAGGATTGGGGAGAAGAGAAGTTTGTGGCACAACTTGACCAGAAGACGGGATCGGTTGGTAGGACATGTTCTGAGGCATCAAGGGATCACCAATTTAGTATTGGAGGGCAGCGTGGAGGGTAAAAATCGTAGAGGGAGACCAAGAGATGAATACACTAAGCAGATTCAGAAGGATGTAGATTGCAGTAGGTACTGGGAGATGAAGAAGCTTGCACAGCAGAGAGTACATGGAGAGCCGCATCAAACCAGTCTCAGGACTGAAGACCACAACAACAACAACAACAAACATACCAATATGTAAACGTTCGAACCACTAGCGATTAAATTGATCACTGAAGAGAAGAGTAGTGGTGCACAGGGCTTAACTGGTGTCTTCTCATCCACTACATCCTCACTCTGCCCACGCAGTATCATTGGAATATCCTGCGGTGTCGCGTGTATTGGAAGCCAGTACCGACCTGCGTCATGTTGTTTAGAACCTCCAGTGCAGTTCAGCAAGTCAGGGGCAGGCTGGGTGTCTTCAACCGACAATAACAGCTGATTGCCTGCTCCGTCAAGCTGACCAGTGCGCGACACGATCCCAGGATGCTGCCGCTGCTGCGGATACCAACAGGCTGGGACACGTCGCTGTTTCAGACCCAGACAGACTGGAGGAGGTCGCATCCGCTGATGAGCAAACAAGAAACACCGTTACAAGTGATGACAGAAGCACAAAGACCCTCACACGGCTGTAAACATAGACATTCAGCAGCGGTTACTTACTCTTCCGCGGCTTCTTCGTATTCCGTTGCTGCTGCGGCTGAACGATCTCGACTGGCGCTTCTTTCTGGGTGACTGGCCGCAACTGAGGCTGCGGAGATGCTGTGCCCGCCTTATATGCCCGTTGTGTGATCAGATGCTGCGTTCCTATTGGCTACTACCAATTTTCAAGTGCCTCTGGCGATTTAGTTGTGTTATGGGGGCACCCGTGGTCTAGGGGTAGCGTCTTTGATTCATAATCAAAATTTCTTCGGTCCCCGGTTCGATCCTCGACACTGACTAAATTTTGATAAATAATTAGCATTGGCGGCCGAAGACTTCCGGTATAAGAAGTCAGCCTCATTCCGCCAACGGCCTTGTCAGAGAGGGCGGAGGAGCGGATAGAGGTTCAGGGCACTCTCTTGTCCTAGGGGTGGGAAATTGCCCCTAAAGGCGGAAGAATCAGCAATGATCAACGACATGAGGAAGCAAAAGGCAATGGAAACCACAGCATTAAAGACACGCAACGTGTATCCACAGGACAAGTGGCCTGTAATTGAAGAAGTGTCATGATGATCTCTACGGATCTTTGTATCCTGGGAAATCAGTGAAGCGTGCACCACTGTAATTTATTCTATATTTTGAGTGATAAATTTTTGGGCTTTTATTGAAATTAATACACAACTTGGACACTTATTAAAGTTAAAGCAATTACTGGCCTTGGTCACAAAATTTAAGTCTTTTCACCAGGTTTCAATACTTGTATGAGTGCCTTCACAAGAAATTAAATACTCTATTTGGACTATGACATAAATACAAAATTATGGGAAATTTTTCTTATATAAAAGTGTAAGTGCTGACTAACAGAACAGGAAATAAACAGTACATACTAGCATGTCACGTATAAGATGAATATCAAGCGAGAAGGGCTTTAGTCACAAAGATTTGAAAAGGAATAGATGTTATGGTAGCCACTATGGGCTGCTCATACATACAGGTAGGAACAGACTGATGCTGCCTGTAGCCAGACATACGCGAGCAGCCGGTAGTGGCTGCTTTCCACGTACTCTACTTTAAAAATTGTGACCAAATCTTTTTCGCTAAGTATTTATTTTATTCCTGACCTTGTAAGTACTGTTTCTTCCTGTACTGTTGATCAGTTTTCAGTCTTCAAACCGTATTTCTAAGCTTTTACGTGAACAAAAAGTTACCATGTCTGCTGCTGTCAAATAAAACTTTGCCTGTTAGTTCACGTACTAAATACTGTTCATCTTAACATTCAGCTGTCTATATTTGAAATGTTAAGTAGCCTACTTATATTTAGGACAACTAGATTGCACTATTAGTATAATTTTCACCTGCCCTCACTTGCTAACGCGGGCGCCTCAGTCTGTTGCTACCTGTGGCTTTATAGGTATGAGCAGCTCAGAGTGGCTCGCCTTTCATGTATTCCTTTTAAAATCTTTGTGACTAAAGCATTTTTGGTTTGATATTTATTTTATACGTGACATGTAAGTACTGTCTCTTTCTTGCACTTTTATATAACAGTTTTTTACATAATTTTGTATTTATTCATAGGCCTATTTGAATATTTAATTTCTGATGAAGGCACTCGCTGAAGTGTTGTAACCTGGTCAAAAGAATTAAGTTTTGTGACCGAGGGCTGTAATTGCTTCATCTTTAGTTTCTAAACGGTCGCTGACTAGGCAGCCATGTTTAAAAGTTTGGACATTGATTCCCAATCTGCAGAGTGAATACGTCATAGGACTCAAGACGGCTTCCGCACTGCGTACGATTGTGCCTCTGGCTATTTTAAGAATTTTCGGAGGTGACAATCAAAGAAACTCTGCAGAGTCACAAAATTTCATTCCAGGAGCTGACTTCATATCGAGAGAGAGAGACTGTGTATGATCATGAACTTTAACTGTCTAATCATTTTGTTTTATAGACTTGAGAATGACATTAGGAATTACGTTTATACCTGGGAGTGTGGGAAATGTTTGTATTAAATATTGGGGAAACGATGTAACATTACATGAGTATGTCCTATAGAGTCGGATCTACTTTGCGTCACGTGAGTGTAGGAGAGTCGAATCCAGTAGTGACCCATGGCGTCATATCAACTTGAGATTCTTTTTTTATAGATGTCCATCATTTCTGAATTTTATTGATTACTTACAGAGTAAAGAATTTAATCATGTAAAACATTTAATAGGTAAAGAGTTTCAATGAGATAGGTATAAATATGTTTTGACATAGCAAATCACCTTGTTGCATTATCCATGTTATGTTTTCTGTTTATAAGAATAAAAACTTCCGTGTTGCTCGTGTGCGCGATCAAGTAGTCGTCGAGTGCGGATCTGCTGTAACTTTCAACCCGCAGTTGATTTAAAAATTATCTAGAGAACCACGGCCCGACTTTGTGGCAAAAAAAAAAAAAAAAAACGCGGGCGAATTCTCAAATATCGGCGGTGGAGTTTAAGATAGTCGGCTGGATATCTGGCGTTATCCTAGCGTGTTTGATTCAGTAACATTAACAGCAATTTACGGATATTAGCTTGATAATAACTATCAAAGACTTATATGAGCGGCATAGTAATCGTCTTGATGCTTAAAGCAAGCGAGAACGATTTACTGTCGGGATACGACAAATATTAATCATTGGACAGTCATCTTGTTGATATGTTGCTTGGCAACTGATAAACGGACAGTGATAGATCTTTTAAGTATTAATGACCGCTACACACACATCAGAAACTAATTACTCTGACTGTGAGTGACTTCTGGAATGGATGAGTTTTTTTCAACTAAACTTCTTTCGAGGTTGAAACTTCATCTGGTGTCGCGCTCATTCAGTTTAGTAGGACGATAGATAGTACTAGCTAAGCTACTATTTATAGTTTGGAAGAAAAAGAGAGCACATACCTGTTTTTCTTTTGAGAAATGTTCGTACTTCAGTTGTCAGTCTTCTCAAACCAGAGACACGAGTGATGCTGCCTCACAGCATTACGATGTCGTGAACCACCAGAAACATGTGCACCCTTCTCACTACACTTCTGCATTGAAAACCCTAACATACAGCTACGGTACGAAGAACGAAGAAAGAAGAGGATAGATCAGTGAAAGAAACGGAGCAAAGAGAGAACGGGAGGTCACAACGACTTCTCTCGCACATAAGTTTCCATTCAATTAAATAGATGTTATTCTGTCGTCATAATTTAACTTCAGTTTAATGGGGAGCGAAGTTAAATTTCTGTATGTTTGGGCACACCTGTGAAATCGTTGTTTTAGAATATATCTAGAGAAAACAATATTTTATGGATGAATGTGGAGTGTGTAAGGGATCAGTGATCCCACGAACATAGATGCAAGTATCCGACACTCGGGTCGATTGCAGACAGGAGTCGATTGTCGAGAGCTGCAGGAGGCAGTGAGACTAGTATTGAGTGCGGAGTGGTAGTGGAGACAGTCGAGCGAGCGGTGGTGCGGGAGAGACGGGCAAGAATGGTGTTCGAGTGAGTTGTAAACGGTAAAATTCATCGGAGTATGATGAGTGAGCACGTCCCCCTGATCGTCGTGGGGTTGACCCTCACTAATACCGATTCGCGAGTGATATAAACAGGAAGTGTCAAGTGCCGAATTAGGTGTTTCGCGTCAACAGCGTCGGCCAGCAACGACCATGGATTGCAGTGAGGATTGTTGTGAATGTTAACCATCACCATTGCATGTGACGAAGTACCTAAAATCAGCAACCAATAAAAGATATAACTGTGATTACATGTGTAAGGCGAAGGTAGCAAGTGGCTCAGAATTTGTGTGGTCGTAGAAAATACAATACAGTTTGTACACCGCAACCTTTGTAGTCCTTAATAATAGACAAACTTACAATAATTCCACTACTCTGTCTCAGAACATCCGCACTCGGTTGAAATACCCCCGAAATCACAGCAGAAAAACCGATAGCCTTTCATCCATTAAGCACACGGTCATATAATCATGATAATTAACTGTTTGGCGGCGTCGATAAATTACAGAAAACCCAATAAAGGTATTTTAAACGGGGGCGTTTCAAGTGGTTCTGTTGCTTTAGCTGTTTAACGAGCAACCACGATTCTGCGGCCTGCCGCCGCTTAGGCGCAGACAGCCAGACCCGGCGAGACCGGCCCGGCAGAAGGCGTCTGTAATCGCCCGGAGCGGCGCTCAGCCACGGCGGCTGCAGATCCGCTATCTGCGGCGATTAAGCGCGTTTAACTTTCATAATGGCCGGCGGCCGCAAGTTGCCGGCGGCCAGCTGGGCCGGTCTCGGTCTCGGCCTCTCCTAAGCCGGCGCCCAGCTGCCGCGGCACGCCGTCCTGATGGACCGCCAAGCAAACTCCCGCTCCACCACCAGAAGCCAGGCGCGCGGCGCTATCCCGCGTCAGCGTCCGAGCAGCGACAGTAAGCTCTGACTGTCCTCCACTGCGCTGGTAGGAGACCCTGAGGGGCGAACGGTAACTAAATTTCTCATATACCTAATTTGTTTCAAAAAGGTCGTACAATAGTGGCCATTAAAATTGCTACATCAAGAAGAAATGCAGATGATAAACAGGTATTCATTGGACAAATATATTATACTAGAACTGACATATGATTACATTTTCACGCAATTTGGGTCCATTGATCCTGAGAAATCAGTACCCAAAACATCCGCCACCGGCCGTAATACCGGCCTTGATACGCCTGGGCATTAAGTCAAACAGAGCTTGCATGGCGCGTACAGGTACAGCTGCCCATGCAGCTTCAACACGATACCACAGCTCATCAAGAGTAGTGACTGGCGTATTGTGATGAGCCAGTTGCTCGGCCACCACTGACCAGACGTTTTCAATTGGTGAGAGATCTGGATTTTGTGCTGGCCACGGCCGTAGTCAAACATTTTCTGTATCCAGAAAGGCCCGCAAAGGATCTGCAACATGCGGCCGTGCATTATCGTGCTGGAATGTAGGGTTTCGCAGGGATCGAATGAAGGATAGAGCTACGGGTCGTAACACATCTCAAATATAGCGTTTACTGTTCAAAGTGCCGTCAACACGAACAAGAGGTGACCGAGACGTGTAACCAATGGCACCCCATACCATCATGCCGGGTGATACGCCAGTATGGCGATGACGAATGCATGCATCCAATGTGCGTTAACTGCGACGTGGCCAAACACGGATGCGACCATCATGATGCTGTCAACAGAACCTGCATTCATCCGAAAAAATGACGTTTTGCCATTCGTGCACCCAGGTTCTTCGTTGAGTACACCATCGCAAGCGCTCCTGTGTGTGTTGCAGCGTCAAGGGTAACCGCAGCCAAGGTCTCCGAGCTGATAGTCCCTGCTGGTGTAAACGTCGTCGAACTGTTCGTGCAGAGTCCATGCCGCTGCAAACTTCGTCGAACTGTTCGTGCAGATGGTTGTTGTCCTGCAAACGTCCCCATCTGTTGACTCAGGGATCGAGACGTGGCAGCACGATCCGTTACAGTAATGCGGACAAGATGCCTGTCATCTCGACTGCTAGTGATATGAGGCCGTTGGGATCCAGCACGGCGTTCCGTATTACCCTCCTGACCCCACCGATTCCATATTGTGCTAACAGTCATTGGATCTCGACCATCGCGAGCAGCAGTGTACCGATTCGATAAACCGCAATTGTGATAGGCTACAATCCGACCCTTATCAAAGTCGGAAACGTGATGGTACTCATTTCTCCTCCTCAACTGCTGTTTGTGTGTGAGAAATCGGTTGGAAACTTTCCTCATGTCGGTACGTTGTAGGTGTCGCCAACGGCGCCAACCTCATGTGAATGCTCTGAAAAGCTGATCATTTACATGTCACAGCATCTTCTTCCTGTCGGTTAAATTTCGCGTCTGTAGCACGTCATCATCGTGGTGTAGCAATTTTAATGGCCAGTAGTGTATTTACATATAAACTTCACAAAATGTGTACCACAAAGCTCATAAGGCACTTTAGTGTGCATGCAGGGAAGTACTACGTTGCAACATTAGCGATTTACTCTCCTATTGCTCTCACAAAAATGGCTCTGAGCACTATGGGACTCAACATCTTAGGTCATAAGTCCCCTAGAACTTAGAACTACTTAAACCTAACTAACCTAAGGACATCACACACACCCATGCCCGAGGCAGGACTCGAACCTGCGACCGTAGCAGTCCCGCGGTTCCCGACTGCAGCGCCAGAACCGCTAGACCACCGCGGCCGGCCCTATTGCTCTCACATATTGAGAGATAAGTAAATGACACTTCATACGCGTTGGAATGCACGGAATATGCATCCTGTTTTAATTATTCCCCAGCAAGATACACGTTGGTGGTAATGGGAAGTGTTAATGAAGCACACAACGGAACATAGGTCATTAAAATTTCATTTGATTGGGCGGCGATGTCTATCCTCAACGTCATTAATAGGTGTGACCACAACACGAAAGAATACTGCTACCGGCCGGCCGCGGTGGTCTCGCGGTTAAGGCGCTCAGTCCGGAACCGCGCGACTGCTACGATCGCAGGTTCGAATCCTGCCTTGGGCATGGATGTGTGTGATGTCTTTAGGTTAGTTAGGTTTAAGTAGTTCTAAGTTCTAGGGGACTGATGACCACAGATGTTAAGTCCCATAGTGCTCAGAGCCATTTGAACCATTTTGAATACTGTTACCGAATATCATCTAGAGCACGGCTTCACAAGAAGCGTGCGATCAGACAGCGGGTTTCTTAGGCGTGTCTTCGTGCTTTTCATTGCAGAGAACAATTTTTCACAGTCGCATGTGGAACCGTACACTGATTATTATTGTATGTACCTGTTTGCGCAAACGAGGATATCTATTCTGAGAACCGTGTCTATATAATTCCAAAGTGTTTGTTTCTTGTAATGACAGTTTGGCTCCGCGCTAGATTAGCCGAGCGGTCTATGGCGCTGCAGTCATGGACTGTGAGGCTGGTCCCGGCGGAGGTTCGAGTCCTCCCTCGTGCATGTGTGTGTGTGTGCTTGTCCTTAGGAGAATTTAGGTTAAGTAGTGTGTAAGCTTAGGGACTGATGACCTTAACAGTTAAGTCCCATAAGATTTCACGCACATTTGAACATCTGAATTTATCAGTTTGTCTGTGCAATCGCTGTCACACTGCCTGCAAGTCAACAATTTCCAGATGTAGTTCAGCCGAATCTCTTCAATACGAGGGGCGTTTGAAAAGTCCATGCAAAGTCCGAGAGATGGCACTACCGGCGCCTACAGAGTTCATGTTTAGTAAGTACTTAGTATCTTTGGAAAGAACGCACACCACGTTTCAGCCAAATTGGTCTTTTCTTTGAGTTTGGCATTCGTGTGAATCAAGGAAGTTGAGTGAGGGTCAAAAAATGGACGAAAAAGAATTTTGTGCAGTGATTAAACATCTCTGTATGAAAGGCAGAACGAATCAGGAAACTGAAGAGAAGCTTGATAAACATTGCGGTGACTGTGCACCTTCGATTACAACAGTTTATAAGTGCCCGTTTTCCTATGGTTTGAAACTCCTCTTCTCGTTCTTCGGTGTTTACTATTTAAACACTGGGTTATTTTGGGAATCAGATTTATGTAAACAGAATTGGTTTATTTTTATATTTCCCCAGACATGTTTCGACACCAGTGTGTCATCTTCTGTGGGTTAAATTTAACCCACAGAAGATGACACTTTGCTGTCGAAAGATGTCTAGGGAAATACAAAAATAAACTAATTGAGTTTTCATAAAGCTGATTCCCAAAATAACCCAGTTTATAAGTGGTTTCAAAATTTTCGGAGTGGCCACATGGGCACAAGTTATGCTGAACGTTCTGGACGGCCTGTGGAGGTTAAGACCCCAGATATCAATGATAAAATACATGATATGGTGGTAGATGACAAAAGAGTTAAGGTGCGTGAGATTGCTGGTGCTGTGGGCATCTCGACTGAACGGGCACATAATATTTTGCATAAACATTTGGACATCAGAAAGCTATCAGGCAGATGGGTTCCGCGATTGGCCACGCTTGACCAAACACGAAATCGTGTGAAGTGTTGCAAGAATTGTTTGCAGCTCTTCAGGAAGAATCCGCAGGACTTTAAACGTCGTTTCGTCACTGTGGATGAAACATGGATACACTACTATACTCCTGAGACCAAACAACAATCTAAATAAAGTGTTACCAAGAGAGAATGTGCACCAAAAAAGGCGAAGACCTTTCCTTCGACCGAAAAGGTTATGGCGACTGTCTTTTGGGATACGCAAGAGATAATCCTCATCCACTATCTGAAATAGGGTAAAACTATTACTGGTGCATATTATTCATCGTTAGTGGACCGTTTGAAAACCTAGCTGCAAGGGAAGAGACGGTGATTGGACAGGAAAAAGTCCTTTTCCATCACGACAATGCACCACCACACACCTCAGCATTTGTGGTCCCAAAATTAATGGATATAGGATTCCAACTCGTTTCGCATCCCCCCTTATTATCCGAACTTGGCTCCCTGGGACTACTATTTGTTCCCCAATTTGAAGAAATGGCTGGCGGGACAAAGATTTTATTCAAACTAGGAGATGATTGCCACAACTAATAGCTATCTTGCGGACTTGGACAATTCGTATTATTCGGAAGGGATCAACAAATTAGAACAGCGTTGGACGAACTGTATAAGTCTAAAAGGAGACTATGTCGAAAAATAAAAAAGGTTTACCCCAAACACGTAAGTGGTTTTTATTTTTGCACGGACATTTCAAACGCCCCTCGTATTCGCTGAACATGGAGAGGGGAGCAGATCAAAATTAGCTGCTACTCCCGCGACTAAGAGCGTGAGCAGGCGCCAATGCTCATGCACAAAATCTGCGAGTTGTTAAGTCCTGATCTGGAGTATGTGCTGGCGGTAATTATTGTTAACTGGAGGCTACTATGACATACCTACGTCTTCCCATCGCTTCATAGGCATGTTTCTCGAGTGACACATTAGGGGCTGTGCAGGCCTCCCAAAAATCCAGACATCTCCTGAAGTTAACCAAATGATGCAGTAAAATGTAGAGAATATCATAGCTGCAAAATTGATTTACTTTATTACTTGACGCCTAGTTTCAAACATAAGCGACTGTCAAATCATCGTAAAAACCAGAAACCAAATAGTAAACAGA
This sequence comes from Schistocerca serialis cubense, assembly GCF_023864345.2. Taxonomy (NCBI): domain Eukaryota; kingdom Metazoa; phylum Arthropoda; class Insecta; order Orthoptera; family Acrididae; genus Schistocerca; species Schistocerca serialis. The sequence continues at coordinate 1,238,899,332 of NC_064638.1, forward strand.
AAATGGTTACGAAGATACTAACAGCCTCGCGAATAAATACATTCGTAATCCCGGTTTTAAATTTAGGTCTCCCTTGCCCTTCTTTCCCTACTGGCTCCCAGCCATTTCCCATATATCTCGGTATCGGTTGTTTTATGACAATTGAGATTATTGGTACATTTCACAGTACTAATCTGCAATGGGGAATGGGTTTCTTAATATGATACGTATAAATTCCAGTGGTTCCTTAATTTCATTGGCCATAGACGAAAACTACCAGTTTTTTCTGAAGCTGGGTAATTAAATGTGAGTGATGTATTTTGGGTTCATGGTCAGTATGATGAAAAGTTTGATTTTACAACATTTGGTGAGAACTTAGGCGGATGTAATGGAAAATTAGAGAGGTATGAGAAGTGGATGGACAGAAAGGGGAATGTAGGAGACGTACAGACAAAGGAGGAGAAGGAGGTCGTGAGAGAGAGAGAGAGAGAGAGGAGCAGGAGATGGTGAGCTGTGAGGATGGGATGGACACAGATAGGGGAGGAAAAACGCAGGAGATGAAGAGATAGACAAGAGAGGAGTTGATTGAGGTGGACAGAATTGCAGGAACAGATTGAAACAGAGAGGGGGGAGGTGTGGGCAGTAATGTGTCGAGTGCATATGCATGCGAAACTGCACAGAAAAAACTAGTATAAAATGTAAGAAATCGCATACTTGTGTTTGGTAATAGTCAATTGTTAAAAAGATTCGGCAAAATGGAATGTCAACACTATTACTAACTATAGTTAACTTGTACTGACAGAGTATTTCCAAAGACGCTTTGAAGAGGTGTCTACAGCAAATAGTTGGAGAATAGTACCCATATTAGGATACTCTCCAGATCTCTAGTACTGCAAAACACTCGCAAAAGTGACAGAAAACCGGAGTAAGAACTTCTCCGACAGCGAAGGGACAAGTATTCCTTTTTTTTCGGGGCCTAATCTCTGCCGCGACGTGCGGTCGCTAGTCTTGGTTGTTTGCATATTTTACGTCGCGGCGTCCGGCATCCGGCGCAATCGCGTAAATCCGCGGCCGACATGATGGAGGGTCTTTATCTGCGCCGCCAGTAAATTCTTGCGGCGCAGCGCTGTTATCACGGATCCGCTACCTCACCCAGCCACCCCCGCCCCTCTAACCCCTTCCCGTCGCCTCGGCTGGACCACGGCTGGTGCTCTGGGGCTACACCACTGTGCCCCGCCCCTACGCATAAAGATCCTCCGAGCCAAGCCGGACACGGCTGCGTGACGTGTGGCCGGACACTCAGGGGGAACAGTGGAGATTCTGTCCACCGGGCGACGGAAACGCTTCGAGGTCTTTGTCGGTCTCGTAAAAACGCACAGCGGAATGGCGCTACTCCAGAAGTGAGCCGTTGTATCTTATGAAAGTTTCGATTATATCACCTTTGTTATGGCATCGCCAGAATGTAACACATATCTCTATTATCGTTTTGGAGATATGATCCACCTATCCAAATAAATAAAAGTCTTTTATGTCATATGTGTACTGCTTTCCTTGATTTACGAAGCGTCGTTAGTATACTGCAACACAGGTTTGTATTATGTATGTAATAAGGATTGACAGAAAACAAAATTGAAGATTTTTTTAAAAAAATCAACACGTTGACCAACACAATAGCTTCATTACCACTACATTCCTTGCTAGTTTCCTTTTATAAGTGGTCATGAAACAACATTCTTTCACGCCGATCGGGCTACACGAAATGATCATGTGATATTACTCCAAACAGTTCTGTTAATAAGACAATCGGTTCAAAACAACAACTGAAACTTGATTAAAATCTATAGCACGCGATCACCTAGTTTCAGTTTTCCATCTAATCTAAAGCTTTCCAGGGAGAATAATAACTTGATTTTCAGTATTTAATGTAGCTACTTACCGAATTTAAGAAAATTGTAGAGCTGTCGTCATCCACACATCGAGAGATACAATTTTTCACTAATGATTTAACGAAATTAGTGCAGTATCAATGTTAGAAACTTTGTGTACATCTTAGCTGGAATTTATTCTAGCAGTATTTGAGAATGAGATCAGTTTCTGACTTTCCACAATCGTTACACGTAATTTAAAACCTTCTGCAAACTTTTTCAGCTTGACAAGACTTCACCCACCCCTCATGCACATGTACACAAAACATTTTTGCTGTTCATGCACTAAAACTGCAATTTCATTACTTCTTTACTATTAACTCTATTCACAACACATTTCGCAGACTCTGCCCTTACTATCACTGAACGTACCTGCTAAATTATAAGATTTTACAAACCATAGTTCTGGAGGTATGACATAACTAACTATGTGAAACGATTTTTACATTAATATTAAACTAATGACACCAAAACAACTAAGGTTTTGCGTATTTAACCGAAAATTCTTTTAAATCTTTAACGTCAAATACTTGAGACATACGACCAAAATAAGGTCTACTGAGATTCGTCCGTCGGCGTATCCAACGCCTCGGGCGTGCAGCGCGAAACCTCCGAATCATCCTCATCCGACGATATGCATACGGCCTCCTCCGGGGTTTCCATATCCGACGTGTCCGACGCATCAGGTTCCGCCTTCAAAGAGCAACAATGCAAAATATGACAGTCAGCGTGAATAATATTCAAGCGTGAAATAAGAGCTTCGTCACCGATATTAAACTCGTTTGATACAAATATAACCAAACCACGATGCTTTATAACCATACCGGGTTTATTACATTAACAGTAACAGGTCTTCCTTCGACAATACGCTTCAGAGTAGAAGCATACTGCCTCCACCTAGACCACTCGAATTCCTCAAACACAGTAACATTATGTACACGTGCATCATATCCGCCAAATCCGAATTCAGAACAAAACGGCAGATACACATGCTGCTTTCGTGAAATGATTTTTTCTATTAAGGTGGACTTGCCAATATTTGTATCACCATAAAGATACAATTGTTTCTTACGAACCTCCGTGGACCGAAAGGCCTTGTTACACCACCGTACAACATGCCCCGCCCAGCAATTGTAATTCAGATGACACTCGCTCAGAGACCTGACAACCAACCGATTTGCCTGAAAAGAATCAAAATATTTCTCAATGAAACGAATCCTCGACCAATTGTTGACTAAAAATGGGTCAGTGTAATCGATCCTACTGGTACGATCGGCCCACCTACGCAATCGAACATTAAAAGACAAACAAGAATCATTACAATTCGAAATCGGTAGAGAATCATATTTAGTGATGTAAATTAGTGCAGACTTTCGACTTCTACAATTCTGAACATCGAAAACACCATTAATACTGCCGAACATGAATTCTATACCAGACCGTACCTCATTTAATAACATTTTGTCTTTCATCTTTGTATAAGAATGCAAATGAGTTAAATTACCTTGAGCAAAAGGTTCCTCTGAAACACAATACTCCAAAACAGACCACACAGACAAAATAGTGTCCACAAAGTGCTGTTTTCCAGACACAGAACTAGCATCGACTGCAATAAGAAAGCTATCGCTCCTCTTTTTAGGCATGAGAGTTCGAATCTTTAAAGAATCGAGTTACTTGCTTTAGTGGTATTGCGTATTGCGCCAAAAATTAGCCTCTTCTTGTACGCGATTGTAAATAAATATACATGTTAATATTGATAAATGTCTCGCAAATCACTTTGTGTCTGAGTCGGTAAATGTGTTCATTAGTCACTATAAAAACAGAATGATCCCGTCTTCTGACTGATTTGGCGCGGCCCTCCACTAGTTAATCTCCTGTGCCAACCTCTTCATGATCGAGCTGAGCTCTCAACCTACGTCCTCCATCGTTTTCCGGATGTGTTCCAGATCCAGTCTACCACTGCAATTTTTATCCTCTATTTCTCCCTCTAGTACAACGGAAGCCAATCCCTGATGTCTTCACAGCGTCCTATCATCCTGTCCCTTCTTCTTATCATGGTTTCCATTTATTCCTTTCCTCGTCGATTCAGCAGAGAACCTACTCATTCCTTATCAGTCCATCTAATTTTTCACATTTTTCTATAGAACAATAAATCTAATGCTTCGATGGCCTTCTCTTCCGGTTTTCCCTCTGTTCATGTTTCACTACTATCCAAAGCTCTGCTGCAAACGTAGGGTCTTAGAAATTTATTGTTCAAATTAAGGCCTATGTTTGATGCTAGTAGACTTCACTTGGACAGGAATGCCCTTTATGCCAGTGCTAGTCTGCTTGTTATGTCGTCCTTGCTCCGTCCATCGTGTGTTATTTTGCTGAGTAGATAGCAGAATTCCTTCTTCTACTTGGTGATCCCTAGTTCCGAAGTAATGTTGCTCGCTGTTCTCCTTTATGGTACTTCCCATTACTTTTGTGATCATTCGATTTACTCTCAAGCCATATTTACTCTCGTTGTATATCCTGTACACATTCCTTGTGCTTCATACTGTATTACTGCGAAAGTCAAATACCATACAAGACTATCGAAACGCGTCGCGACACAATAGCGCTTGCTGGTACCGGTTTGCACAGTCTAATAAGATAAAATCTAATACAACAATTTTTACGAACCTTGCATGAAATATTGTTGCACTGAAAGAAGCAATTCAACCCCAGAGTACTGTATACCAAGCCATAAAAATTTCAGTGCTGATGTATCACAGAATTAATAAGTGAATGAAAAACATGAGAAAGTCGTGCAAGAGCAATTACCAAAAAATTGTCTAATTTAATGGTACTTATTATTAGTCGATTATTTAAACCTGAAGATCTTGATTCGTGTTCGAGACAGTACAGTGTGCAGGAAAACAGCAGTAAATTTACTACTGCAAATAAATTTGTCGAGTATAAAACTTGCAACGCAAATATTGTGTAAATGAAAAGTGCTATTGGTGAGCAGTATTTGTAGAATGGATTGGTAGTCAGGGGTTCGTGCTGTTAACCAATCAAAAGATTGTAATAATACACAAAAAGTATATTTTTATGCAAAACATTCAATTTTCTAAATGGAACAATCCGTACTGACATTAACAAACTAAATGTACGATAAATGAGAATATCCGAGGTGTTTGTTGCAGGATTCTAGTGCGAATCGTTTACGAGGTAAGGCATTTTGAAAAGTTTCCACGTCCACACCTGTTTGTGGCATTCAACCTGCGTAGCTGCTAGGTTCGATGATATTATATTGTGTTATAGTTTGCATGTGTGTTCCTTGAGTGGATTGCAACTTTCTAGTCAGTTCGTGTGTTACAATCCAATCATTAGGTCGTGAGTGGATTATGGGATTTACTAGTGCAATATAAGCGGTCGTTCTCATGGTGTACGGAGACTTCTGGAAGAATGTATTCTTCCTGTACAGTTTATCTGGCTAGATATCCCAATATGTGTTAACAATTTCGGCAATTATTTATTACTCTCTTCAACCACGTAAGTGGAAGTGGCAGTGTAGCACCTAGACTATGTAACACAAGGAAACAAGTGACACAGAAGAGGGAGATTAATCTTCTTACTGTTGTTGCACTTGATCAGCACATTAGCTCCCGCGCAATCGCACAAGAAATTGGCATGAGTCAGGCATGTTTCCGTCGATGGGTTCCATCCCTGTCACATGTCTCTCATTCGGAAGCTTCATGGAAATGATTTTGAGTATCGTGTTAACTTCTGAACGTGGGTATTAAGACAAGATACTCTAGGTGTGACAGGTGTCATTTTTAGTGATGAAACCACGTTTGCGACTCGTGCCTAGTTTAACCACCGATACATGCACTATTGGTCTGCTGACAATGCACGTTGGCTCTGTCAGGTGGAACGTCAGCGTCCATGACGTGTAAACGTGTGGTGTGGGTTAGTGAATCAGCATTTCATAGGCCCGTTTTTCATAACGGAACACTGAAAGGGCACAGTATCGTCGCCTCCTAACAGGCCATCGTCTAAAGATGCTATACGTTCCTCTGCAGACTAGGGGGAACTGTTGTACCAATATGGTGTGCGTCCAGCCCGTAGGGCACGATGTGCTGAAGTATGTCTTCACAAGGTTTTTCCATATCGTTGGATTGGACGCAGACGATCTGTACCTTGACGGGCCTGTTCCCCGGATTCGACGTCTGCAAACTTTTTTTCTGGGAGGAAAGCGGAAAGAATCTGCCTGCCAATTGTAGCCGATGATATGCAATGATTTACTGCTGCAGCCTACGCGGTCATCTCCTCTGAAATACTAGCACTTGTGCAGCTATGGTTCCATATCAGACTGCCTCGTTATTGATCAGAATCCAGATAACTAGTGCAAGCATTTGTGCTCTTCTTCAGTGCGTGCTACCATAGGTATTTTACATGTACCAGTGTGGGAACATTTCAAAATATGATATCTCGTAAGCGACTAGAATTCAGCAGGAATGAACACTGACACTCCAATCTTCCCTGCTTTTAGTTTGTTAATGGCCACAGGCATCGTTCGTTTCAAGAAGTGCATGTTTGTACAAAAAGTACACTTTCTATGTATTATTACAACCTGTTGATAGGCTGACAATAAGAGCCCCTGACTATCAATCCATTCTGCGAAAACCGCACATCAATAGCACTGTCCATTACCACAAGCGTCTATAATAGTACCTAACCTCCCTGTATATTGAGTGGCAGGCGCTAGCTGCAAAATTACGTGACCATACCACATCAGGACATACTGTGTAACTGGATTTAACATGCCAGATAGCCTAAACAACGTTCCTTACAAATTGTTACCTTCTTTATTACGGTGGCGTCGGATGACAATCATTTCGGCAAGCTTCTGCTCTCGTACGTACATCTCTCTCTTTCGATGCACACGGCAATTTTGCTTGAAACTTTCTCCATCGACTCGCTGCTCAGAATGGAGATGTCTTACGAGGCGATTCTTGTTTGATTTCTCAGAATTCTGGCGCTCCTGGCACCCAGTAAGGAGTACCACTTGTCCCCAGACAACTTATTTCATAACGACAGCTGAAGAGCGCGGAAGCGACTCGTGCAACGTTTTTACCATTTATCAAGTTAACAAGGAAAGCTAGAGGACCACTACCTCTTAATACACTCCTGGAAATGGAAAAAAGAACACATTGACACCGGTGTGTCAGACCCACCATACTTGCTCCGGACACTGCGAGAGGGCTGTACAAGCAATGATCACACGCACGGCACAGCGGACACACCAGGAACCGCTGTGTTGGCCGTCGAATGGCGCTAGCTGCGCAGCATTTGTGCACCGCCGCCGTCAGTGTCAGCCAGTTTGCCGTGGCATACGGAGCTCCATCGCAGTCTTTAACACTGGCAGCATGCCGCGACAGCGTGGACGTGAACCGTATGTGCAGTTGACGGACTTTGAGCGAGGGCGTATAGTGGGCATGCGGGAGGCCGGGTGGACGTACCGCCGAATTGCTCAACACGTGGGGCGTGAGGTCTCCACAGTACATCGATGTTGTCGCCAGTGGTCGGCGGAAGGTGCACGTGCCCGTCGACCTGGGACCGGACCGCACCGACGCACGGATGCACGCCAAGACCGTAGGATCCTACGCAGTGCCGTAGGGGACCGCACCGCCACTTCCCAGCAAATTAGGGACACAGTTGCTCCTGGGGTATCGGCGAGGACCATTCGCAACCGTCTCCATGAAGCTGGGCTACGGTCCCGCACACCGTTAGGCCGTCTTCCGCTTACGCCCCAACATCGTGCAGCCCGCCTCCAGTGGTGTCGCGACAGGCGTGAATGGAGGGACGAATGGAGACGTGTCGTCTTCAGCGATGAGAGTCGCTTCTGCCTTGGTGCCAATGATGGTCGTATGCGTGTTTGGCGCCGTGCAGGTGAGCGCCACAATCAGGACTGCATACGACCGAGGCACACAGGGCCAACACCCGGCATCATGGTGTGGGGAGCGACCTCCTACACTGGCAGTACACCGCTGGTGATCGTCGAGGGGACACTGAATAGTGCACGGTACATCCAAACCGTCATCGAACCCATCGTTCTACCATTCCTAGACCGGCAAGGGAACTTGTTGTTCCAACAGGACAATGCACGTCCGCATGTGTCCCGTGCCACCCAACGTGCTCTAGAAGGTGTAAGTCAACTACCCTGGCCAGCAAGATCTCCGGATCTGTCCCCCATTGAGCATGTTTGGGACTGGATGAAGCGTCGTCTCACGCGGTCTGCACGTCCAGCACGAACGCTGGTCCAACTGAGGCGCCAGGTGGAAATGGCATGGCAAGCCGTTCCACAGGACTACATCCAGTATCTCTACGATCGTCTCCATGGGAGAATAGCAGCCTGCATTGCTGCGAAAGGTGGATATACACTGTACTAGTGCCGACATTGTGCATGCTCTGTTGCCTGTGTCTATGTGCCTGTGGTCCTGTCAGTGTGATCATGCGATGTATCTGACCCCAGGAATGTGTCAATAAAGTTTCCCCTTCCTGGGACAATGAATTCACGGTGTTCTTATTTCAATTTCCAGGAGTGTATGTCCTGAGAAGTATCAGTACACAAATGTACACACATTTTACATATTTGGAGCACTGAACTAAAACTAAACTCCGTCAGAACAGGCCTTGGAAGGCCCAACGGTACCGACCTGCCGCCGTGTCATCCGGATGTGGGGCAGCACACCGCTCTCCCGGCCTTACGAGATCGGAGCCTCTACTTCTCAATCAAGTAGCTCCTCAGTTTGCCTCACAAGGGCTGAGTGCACCCCGCTTGCCAACAGTCCTCGGCAGACCGGATGGTCACCCATCCAACTGCTAGCAGCCCGACAGCGCTTAACTTCGGTGCTCTGACGGGAACCGGTGTTACCACTGCGGCAAGGCCGTTGGACCTATTTGGAGCACAGCGTGTATGAAATCGGTAATCAATTTTACAATATTCACTGGTGAATTATGAAATTGTGGTTTCAACTGTGCATATTCATTAAATTCCGACTTCTGCGTGTTTTACATTTTCCTTCCTACTGTTCCTTTCTCTGTTAATTTTCCGAGCCCATGCAGTGTTGATGATCTTAGTTGTAAATCTGTTTCCACCTTGACAGTTGAAGAAATGATAGCCGAGACGCCGTAGTACTGCTTTTAGCGACTACAGACGATAATTTGTAGTGGTCTGATTTTTATGATTACAATCACAATTTGTTAAATTGCACACATGTGTGGAATTTTAATGAAATTACATTAAAGAATAATCAGTTACCTTTTTTAAATTTGTTTTTAGTTAATTTGCCTTTCTTTCCTTGTGTACGTACGAACTTTGTTGTAGAACCTCTTATTTACGTGTGGTAATAAAAATTCATTTACACAGAATTAAGTACATTTAAAATTACGTGAATTCATATTAACTGATTAAGAATATTTAGTTGAGAATTAAATCCTTTACATAATTCGGCCTTGGCACACATTTTCTAAATGCAGTGGTTTTTTTTAAAATATTTACTGAATTCTTTCCCGGCGTTAGCTATGGAACACTGTTTCTATTAGCAGAAAATGGTTAAATATTGCCAAGCCGACGTTTAATTAGCATTGATAAAACACACTTCACTATACATTTAAGTTATTTGAAAGAACCAAAATTGTTAAATTTCAACGTTAACTATCCGCCTATGAATGCACAAATGTGAAACTAGTAATAAATTCCGTCAGTCTCAGGATCGCTGTAAAAGAAAAACATTTTCTTAATTCACTGCTAATTTTTATTTTCTCCCGATTTACGGGTTTGGTTAATTTTTCTTAGCGGAACAATTTTTTAAATGTGCCGCCGCTGCAAATCGTTCGGTCGCGGCACAGCCCAGCAACACCGCTAAAAATGCTGAAAATTCTTTAAAGAAATATTATAGATGACATGGGCAAGCTAATTTACATTAGTAATACACACTTTTGTTAAATTATAATTTATTTAGACACAACAATAATTCAACTTACATTAGTTTGTAATTTCTCCTCTAATGGCGGCTAAATCTAGATACAGATAACAGAAGTCTACCCATTCATAAAATGCTGCGTCACAGGTTCCTCTCACTTTCAGCTCTCCAGGAAGACGACAAAGAATACACACTACGTGGTGCTTTTTATACTACTGCTGACCATTAACATCTCTTTGTAATCTTACAACATTATTTTCCTCTGTGGCTGAATTTTACATTTTTGCTATCGCAGATATTGACACATTTCGCGATTACATTATGAGTATAGAAATATTACAATCATAAGTACATCGAGAATATTACTACAGAAAATATTACAATAATAACGAATGTCCTTTACACAAAATTAAATAATATTTTTTGTTAAATAATTACAGTATATACAAATTGCTTCATAGCGGCGTATATAGTACAATCAAATTTTAGTTTATTAATAGTGTGAGTGTTGCCAGGGAATGTTACAGAATTCCCATATTAAATAAACGGAATCAAAAAATCTTAAGTTGCACTTGTGTGTGGAATTTGCAAAATGTATAGAAAGATTTAGAGCACTAGCTGATATAATGTAAGACCATTCTTTTCCGAAATATGTAATGCAGCACTAACTCAAGACATTTTCCACAGAGACAGAAATATCCTTCGTTAAACCCCTCTTTAAGAAAGGTGATAAGAGAGAGGTCAATAACTACCGGCCTGTTTCACTGCTGACATCATTCTCCAAAATTTTTGAGAAGGTGATGTGTATTCTAGAATAGTATCTCACCTTAGCAACAATAGTATCCTTAGAAAATCTCAGTTTGTGTTGCTCTACTGAGAATGCCATTTAAGCATTCACTCACCAGATTTCAAATCACTGAATGGTAAAATTGCGCCTTTTGTTATTTTCTACGACATCTCTAAGGCATTTGACTGTGTGAATTGTAGTATTCGCCAGATACAGTGATGTTCTATGGGACTCATACTATAGCCAATCAATGGATAATGTCATATCTAACCAAAAGAATGCACAAAGTTGTACTAAGAAATTCAAGAAACATAGCCCAGGGGCATAAGTCTGACTCGAGAGAAAATACGTATGTAGTTCCCCAAGGTTCAATCTTAGGTCCATTAGCGTTCCTCGCAGATGTAAAGAATCCTACGTCTAGTATACAACAAGCAGAATTAGTTATTTTTGCAGAGGGCACTAGTACTGTCATCATTCCAAGCATAGAAACAGAAGAAATGGACAACAAAGTTCTTAAAAATAACAACGACTGGTTTTCTCCGAATGGTCTCACCCTCAGTCTTAAAGAGACACAAAATACTCGGTTCTGAATTTGTAGAGGTACTACACCAATGACAAGAGTAAAACATGGTGAGGAAATAATAAAAACGGTTGAAAGTTCAAACTTCTTCGGCGTCCATATTGATAGGAATTTAAATTGAAAAAATAAGCATTTTGGAACTCTAAAAACAGCCACATTTGCGATTAGAATCATTGCTAATCTTCGGGAGAGACAAATCAGTAAGCTGACAAATTTTGCAAAATTTTCATTCTGTAAGATCGTCTGGAATAATGCTCTGGAGTAAATGATCTTTCAGAAAGAAAGTCGTAACTGCTAAAAAAAACGTGCTGTAAGAGTATTATGTGATGCTCACCCACGATCATCTTGTATTTATCTGATTAAAGAATTTGACATTCCGACTACTGCTTTACAGTATATATATTCCCTCATGGAATTTATTGTAAACAATTCACTGCAATTGAAAAGGAACAATGATGTACGTAAGTACAGTATTAGAAGGAATAATGAAGTTCATTACTCCACATTAAGGTTTTTTTTAGCACAAAAGGGATAGCACAACGATACAACGATAATTTTTTATCCCTTACCTAGTGACATAAAATGTCTGACAGACAAAAAAGTAAAATTTGAAAACAAAACGCGGAAGTTTCTCCTTGACAGATTCTTCTATTCAGTAGAAGAATTTGTTACTTTAATGTGTAAAATGTGTTTCAGACTTACATCTGTGTATCTTTTAGTTTCTTCAAGAAAACTATGAAAAATAAAAGAAACCTTCGGAATGTTCAGAATGTAACAGTATGTATAGATGTGATTGTAAAGTGACTCGATCCACATCACTACGATGTATCATGCAAAATCATCCACGGAACATGTAACTAACAAACTAGAACACGTGGGCTAGTGGTTAGTATTGACGACTCAGTATCAGAGGCTCATGGACCCGATGGTAGGGTGTGCGTATGGTGAATTTCAGGTGAACGTCATTTCCCAGCGTGTGTAGTGCCAACAGTAAAATTCGGCGGCGATGGTGTTATGGTGTGGTCGTGTCTTTCATGGAGGGGGCTTGCATCCCTTGTTGTTTTGCGTGGCACTATCATAGCAGAGGCCTACATTGATGTGTTAAGCACGTTCTTGCTTTCCACTGTTGAAGTGCAATTCGGGGATGACGATTGCATCTTTCAACACGATCGAGCACGTGTTCATAATGTACGGCCTGTGGCGGAGTGATTACACGACAACAGCATCAAAATGGACTGGCCTGCACGGAGTCCTGATCTGAATCCTACAAAATACCTTTGGGATGTTTTGGATCTTCGACTTCGTGCCAGACCTCATCGAACGACACCGATACCTCTCCTCAATGCAGCACTCCGTGCAGAATGGGCTGCCACATCCCAAGAAACCTTCCAGCACCTGTTTGAACGTATGCCTGCGAGAGTGTAAGCTGTCATTAAGGCTAAGTGTGGGGCAACAAAATATTCATTCCAGTATTACCGATGGAGGGCACCACGAACTTGTAAGTCATTTTTAGCCGGTGTCCTGATACTTTTGATCACATAGTGTGACTAACGTCGATTTGCAGTGGGATTTTGGAGCATATACCGTGTTCGAATATTATGAATTACCTGTAAGCTAACCATGTACTTGCGAGCTAACGTGCTATAGACGTTTGGGCTCACATGGGGTTCCTCATCGTCGAAATCCCTTGGCTCTAACTCGTCTAGGGGTTGAACCGCACGTGTCGTATTACACGCCCTAAATTAGACACTTGTGACCCTTTGGTTAAATTGTCTGGATGAAGGCAAGTTTGCCAAATACTACGTTAACATAACATATAATAATAATAATAATAATAATAATTATATCGTGAACTAGATTAACGACCCATAAATGTTGTACGCCACACAGTTGCGATTTGGTTAGAATAATGTTTCTTCGGAAAGCAAACTAATAGCGAAAGTGCTCGTATTTAGAGTTACTGTTACACTCGAGCGCATATCCATTTGACACGGTGCGATCATTCACAATCGCATCGCGAAATACAAGTTATCCAAGTGAAAAGATAGAGCTCACACCAGGCCCGCGGCTGTTCACCGGCTATACCCCACTACGCGAAATTTTCTAAGTCGTTACACTTCCTAGCTGCTTAAAGACCGACCGTCCGCTTTCTCGTCTGCATCCGAACTGTAAACTTTGGTGCCTCTAGCATTACTGCCCGCTTTCGCGTCTTCCCCACCACTGTCCTCTGTCCGCCCCCGGCCTCGTTTCCCACGCGCCGAACTTCCTCATTCCACTGACTGGAGCAGTTCCCCTTCGTGGAGCCGTCCATCTGATTGGCTACAGCTTCCATTTCGTTCAGTCGTCCATCTGATTTGCTACAGTTTATTCTACATTATTTTACATTTTAACATATTTAAGTAATCAAATCTTGAACACTTTCACGTTCCAAAAAAAGTAACAGTAATGTCCATTGGTTCAAATGGCTCTGAGCACTATGGGAGTCAACTGCTGTGGTCATCAGTCCCCTAGAACTTAGAACTACTTAAACCTAACGAACCTAAGGACATCACACACATCCTTGCCCGAGGCAGGATTCGAAATTGTGACCGTAGCATTCGCACGGTTCCGGACTGCGCGCCTAGAACCGCGAGACCACCGCGGCCGGCTAATGTCCATTGTTAAATTCTTTTACATAAAACCAATACAGTTTCCTTCTTAACTCTGAATGTCACGGCCAGTAGCCTTGTACCACGTGCTTTTTGATAAATATATAAAGAACGAAAGTAACTATTATGCACTAAACTTTACACAAATATTATTTTGCTTAATGATTCAACAACGTTGTATACACAGAAGAACCCTGCAGATACTAAAAGGTATCAAATAGATTATATAATGGTAAGACAGAGATTTAGGAACCAGGTTTTAAATTGTAAGACATTTCCACGGGCAGATGTGGACTCTGACCACAATCTATTAGTTATGAACTGTAGATTGAATCTGAAGAAACTGCAAAAAGTTGGCAATTTAAGGAGATCGGACCTGGATAAACTGAAAGAACCAGAGATTGTACAGAGTTTCAGGGAATGCATAAGGGAACAATTGACAGGAATGGGGGAAAGAAATAAAGTAGAAGAAGAATGGGTAGCTTTGAGGAACGAAATAGTGAAGGCAGCAGGGGATCAAGTAGGTAAAAAGACGAGGGCTAGTAGAAATCCTTGGGTAACAGAATGCAGTAAGTGAAGCAGGCAGCAAGGAATACAAACGTCTCAAAAATGATATCGACAGGAAGTGCAAAATGGCTAAGCAGGGATGGCTAGAGGACAAATGTAAGGATGTAGTGGCTTATCTCATCAGGGGTAAGATAGTTACTGCCTACAGAAAAATTAAAGAGACCTCTGGAGAAAAGAGAACCACTTGTGTGAATATCAAGAGCTCAGATGGAAACCCAGTTCTAAGCAAAGAAGGGAAAGCAGAAAGGTGGACGGAGTATATAGATGGTCTACGCAGGGGCGATGTTCTTGAGGACAATATTGTGGAAATAGAAGAGGAGGTAGATGAAGATGAAGTGGGAGAAACGATACTGCGTGAAGAGTTTGACAGAACACTGAAAGACCTAAGTCGAAACAAGGCCCCGGGAGCAGACAACATTCCATTAGAACTACTGACTGCCTTGGGTGAGCCAGTCCTGACAAACCTCTACCATCTGGTGAGCAAGATGTATGAGACAGGCGAAATTCCCTCAGACTTCAAGAAGAATATAATAATTCCAATCCCAAATAAAGGCCGGCCGGTGTGGCTGTGCGGTTAAAGGCGCTTCAGTCTGGAACCGCGTGACCGCTACGGTCGCAGGTTCGAATCCTGCCTCAGGCATGGATGTGTGTGATGTCCTTAGGTTAGTTAGGTTTAAGTAGTTCTACGTTCTAGGGGACTGATGACCACAGATTTTAAGTCCCATAGTGCTCAGAGCCATTTGAACCATTTGAACCCAAATAAAGCAGGTGTTGACACATGTGAAAATTACCAAACTATAAGTTTAATAAGTCAGAGCTGCAAAATACTAAAGCGAATTCTTTACAGACGAATGGAAAAACTGGTAGAAGCCGACCTCGGGGAAGATCAGTTTCGATTCCGTAGAAATGCCGGAACACGTGAGGCAGTACTGGCCCTACGACTTATCTTAGAAGAAAGATTAAGGAAAGGCAAATCTACGTTTCTAGCATTTGTAGGCTTAGAGAAAGCTTTTGACAATGTTGACTGGAATACTCTCTTTCAAATTCTGAAGGTGGCAGGGGTAATATACAGGGAGCGAAAGGCTATTTACAATTTGTACAGAAACCAGGTGGCAGTTATAAGAGTCGAGGGACATGAAAGGGAAGCAGTGGTTGGGAAGGGAGTGAGACAGGGTTGTAGCCTCTCCTTGATGCTATTCAATCTGTATATAGAGCAAGCAGTAAAGGAAACAAAAGAAAAGTTCGGAGTAGGTATTAAAATCCATGGAGAAGAAATAAAAACTTGGAGGTTCGCCGATGACATTGTAATTCTCTCAGAGACAGCAAAGAACTTGGAAGAGCAGTTGAACGGAATGGACAGTGTCTTGAAAGGAGGGTATAAGATGAACATCAATAAAAGCAAAACGAGGTTAATGGAATGTAGTCGATTGAAGTAGGCTGATGCTGAGGGAATTAGATTAGGAAATGATACACTTAAAGTAGTAACGGAGTTTGGCTATTTGGGAAGCAAAATAACTGATGATGGTCGAAGTAGAGAGGATATAAAATGCAGACTGCCAATGGAAAGGAAAGTGTATCTGAAGAAGAAAAATTTGTTAACATCCAGTATAGATTCAAGTGTCAGGAAGTCATTTCTGAAAGTATTTGTATGGAGTGTAGCGATGTATGGAAGTGAAATATGGACGATAAATAGTTTAGACAAGAAGAGAATAGCAGCTTTCGAAATGTGGTGCTACAGAAGAATGGTGAAGATTAGCTGGGTAGATCACATAACTAATGAGGAGGTATTGAATAGAATTGGGGAGAAGAGGAATTTGTGGCACAATTTGACCAGAAGAAGTGCTCGGTTGGTAGGACATGTTCTGAGGCGTCAAGGGATCACCAATTTAATACTGGAGGGCAGCGTGGAGGGTAAAAATCGTAGAGGGAGACCAAGAGATGAATACACTAAGCAGATTCAGATGGATATAGACTGCAGTAGGTACTGGGAAATGAAGAAGCTTGCACAGGATAGAGTAGCATTAAGAGCTGCATCAAACCAGTCTCAGGACTGAAGACCACAACAACAACAACGATTCAATAACGTGTCATGCTGTCGTCGTTCAATGTGTTCTGTGTGGAGAAAATAATGATCTGATACTTAATCGAAAATAGTGATAATTTGGATTTACTATATCTTTTAAACAAATAAAGTCACAGAGTTTATTTTTACAATGTTTGTCTTTTTAATGATGAAATGTCGATCGTTAAGATCGACCAAAGCGTTAAGACTTTAGCATTCAGGTCTTTCTTACAAAACTTGTTAATTTCTCTTTAATAGTAAATCCTAAACTATTATAGATATCATCAACATTCAAGTTTTATTGGAAAAATCATGAAAATTTATGGAGGATGGCAGATTAAAATTACTGTGTCTTCATTCCCTGCATATCTACAGAATTAAATAGTTTCCATAAATGTTCCCCTTTATAGCTGTTCTTAGGTCCGCCATATTTAAGACAGCTACGTCTCGTTGGCCACAAACAGCTATGACGTAGGTTCTAGTCTGTCTCATTCGCACACTATAGTGCTTAGGCCTCAATAGACCATATACGTCTGAGAGTTTGCCCATCTCGTGGTGAATCTGCGCCCTTTGTGGCACCCAATCCTGGACGACAGGATTCGTTTCACAGTTCCTGAAAGCTGACTCTTTCGGCCATGTACTTAAATGAGTGCGTAATGCTCGTTAACTCACATACTTGCACACTGTCAACACGGATTCAGAAAATAGCGTTCTTGTGAAACACAGTCAGCTCACTATTTACACGAAGCAGTGAGTGCTGTCGACAGAGCATCACAAATTGATTCCATACTTCTAGATTACCAGAAAGTTTTTACACAAGAGACTTCTAATCAAATTGTATGCCTACAGAGTATCGCTTCAGTTGTGCGAATGGATCCGTCATTTCCTCTCAGAAAGGCCATACTACTTAGTAATCGATGGAAAATCATCAATTGAAACAGTAATGATATCCGAAATCTCCCAAGGAATGAAGTGTTACACTCTCTCTGCTGTTCCTGATCTTCGGGCCTGATTTTCAAAAATGATTTAGGATTATCTTAACAGATATCTTAGATTGTTTTCAGATGAAGCTGTCATTTACTTTGTAGTAAAATGGTTCAAATAGCTCTTAGCACTATGGAACTTCTGAAGTCATCAGTCCCCTAGAACTTGGAACTACTTAAACCTAACTAACCTAAGGCCATCACACACAGCCATGCCGGAGACAGGATTCGAACCTGCGACCGTAGCGGTGGCGCGGTTCCAGACTGTAGCACCTACAATCGCTCGCCCACCCCGGCCGGCTGTAGTAAAGGCATCAGAAGATATTAAACAGTTGCCAAACAATATCTGAAACGTGCAAGAAGTAGCAGTTGGCTCCCAACGAGAAAAAGTGTAAGGTCTGTGACACCAATACAAAAATAAATCCGCTAAATTACGATTGCACTATGATTCACAGAAACCTAAATGCCGTAAATTCAATGAAATACCTAGGAATTACAATTACGAACAACTTAAATTGGACAGAACACATTGAAAATGTTGTGCGGAAGGCAAATCAAAGACTACGTTTTGTAGAACGAATACTTGGAAGATGCAAGAGCTCTACTAAAGAGACTGCCTACACCACGCTTTATCGCTCTCTGCTAGAGTATTGCATAAGTTCCAAGAAGGGCAGCTCGTCTTGTAAAATTGCAATATATGGGAGAGAGTGTCACGGATATGATAAAGTTGGGATGACAATCATTAAAATACATACGTTTCTCGTTGCTTCGAGATCTTTTCACAAAATTTTAATGAGCAACTTTCTCCTTACAACATGAAAATATTTAATTGCCACCAACCAACATCATGCAAAATTATCATTATAATAAAGTAAGAGAAATATGAGCTCGTAGAGAAAGATTTTAAGTGTTCATTTATCTCATGGGCTATTGGAGAGAGCAGAGAAAAGTAAAGAAAGAATCTGAAAGTGTTTCAGAGAACCGTGTGCCAGGCACTTGCGTGTGAATTGCAGGGTACTCATGTAGATGCAGATGTAGATCGACGCGCAAGTCGCCGAAGTGGCGTAAAATAGAAAGATTCGCACCGGCGGTGAAATTTCACGAAAGGGGACTCATGGCCATAAATATCACATGCACACTTAATTTCTTGGTATTCTGTGCAAATAATCGCTAGGTTCATCATACCATCAGTTACATTAATGATAGTTTATTCACAATCGACTACCGTTCAATACCCTGCTAAGACAGTTCATGGTATATAGAAATATTTTAATCTAAAGGGTTGACAGACAAAGCAGTATGAGAATAATCTGTGTTAATGCCTCCTCATAGCACTGAAGGAATAGTGTAAATTTGTAATTAGCCTTTGCAGCTAGCACTATCATCCTTAATTCGGCATGTAATCAAAATATTATTGTCAATGGCATGCCTCACATCTAAAATCGAAAACAATACAGAACAGTTATATACCTGTCTAAATGACTTTGAATAAGACTTGAATTATTAATTTTTTCGTAACACCCATTCCAGAATTGTAGTTACTGTCAAGATTAAGTATCACTAATTCCAGTACCATATTGTCAAACAACAGGATTTAGTGGTTTCCGGTTTTTGCGTTTGAATATTCAATGTACTGGATGTACTGCGAATTGGAAGCACAGGAAAGAAATAGTTAGGTTTCTTTAAAATTCCTTTCCATTGCCCCCGGAACAAATAACGTAAACAATAGAGATCAAAGACTCGACAGATACTTGCGGACTTCTTTTTATTTCATTTGCAAGCAATTCATCAGCGCTGTGTTTGGGGCCATGTAACGCCAATGGAAGCAAATCTGTGGAACTTCATCGCATTGTAAATCGCTGGGCACTGGGTAAAAAGTAAAGCTAATTCATTTTAACAGAGAACGATATATTTTAATTAAATTTACCATCACGAACAAAAAGAGCCGTACTTGATTAACTCAGCAATTTCATAGTAGCAGCGCAGGCTTTTTCCTCTACAGCTTGCATGTAACTGTTTAACAGTTTCGCTATTTTGGTAAATTTTTTAAAACGAGATCTGATCGTACAATACATCCTACTGTAAAATGCTATTAACGTCAGTGTGCCATCTTGGCCAGTTGCGCACGTGACATTCAGGTAATAATACAACGATTAATAAATTTCTTTGGCCAGGAAAATATTTTGCAACGATACTGAAAAATCGCATTACTTCGAATTTGGGACCAAAATTGTGTAGAAATCTCTTAAAGTGTGTAAAGTGTAAAGTGTGTAGTTGCCTAAGGACATTCCAAATTTTTAGACAGTGTAGTTAAAAGTGGAGAATCAAAAATGAACAACCGCAAGTACATAACGTATGGGGAACTGGTATGTTGTTTAGGTTATCAAAGAGCAGGTTGATTTAATGCATTTATCCATTCCCGTTGGATGTGCCTGTCTTCTTCTTTTGATCACTGCAACCTGAAAGGTACCTGTTATTTGGCTCTTTCATTTCATCGTCAACTACTTTACCTTTTTCAAGATGTATAATGTTATTTTACTGCCATCTTTGAAACTTTGCGTTAACCATCTTCGATTTCACAAATGCTTTGCTAAGTCACTGCATTAGCTGTATGTCTTTGCAGAATTGCTTGACCATCAGCTAATGGTGTATCTTGGCGGTTTAGAATGGAGTTTCGATCCTTGTTCGAAGGAAGTCAACAGTTACATTCGTTGTACGGTGACTTTTTCCGGAGATATATTTGCGGGATTCTGATGAAATTACCTTTCTTTGATAGAGAGCAATGGTTTCAAACAGTATTTACAATGTACAAGATACTTGGCATAATGAATCCGATTTATAATCTGCACTGATTACAGTTTAGAGTGTGTCGTTATTCGGTTTCTTCTTTCTCATTGGGCCCGCGCTAGTAGCCTTCCGCGGTTTACATACATTGATGGCGGCTCTGAAAAACGTACGTTCTCAACGTTAGAATCTTAGATTAGTAATGAGTCATGTGGTATGGAAAATCGCCAAAGATTATAAGCTGTGAACGTGTTCTAAAAGGTGAATATATCTATTATTAACAAAATTTCAAGAAATCTCATTTACCAGAAATACACGTCCCTTTAGTCATACTTTATTGGAATGTACTTCAAACGGGCTGCTACCATCATGTTGTTGACGTTTCGTTCAAACTAAATGCTGAAGTGAAAGTCAGGGTGATGATTAAAATCACGGCCAGTGAGCTATGATTGAAGCTTGAAGCTTGACAATAATACTCAATACAATGTCTTTGGATGCTAGCTAGTTTTCAGGAATTCAATAGCGTGAGACAATGTGTATGTATAAGACATGTGGCCTGTAGTAGAAAATGTGTTATGGTGCTCTCTCCATTGGCGAAAGATTCCGGAATTCTCCGAATTCGGATCTCCCAGAGGGAACTGCCAAACCGAAGGTGACCACTCGAAAAAGATTGAGTTACCAACGAAAGGATGACGTTCTACAAGACGGGGAGTGGAACGTCACAAGCTTGAACGTGGTAGGCAAGCTACAAAATCTGAAAAGGGAAATGCAAAGACTCGATGTAGGTATCTTCGGGGTCAGTAAACTAAAATGGAGAGAAGACCAGAATTTCTGATCAGACAACTGCAGGGTAATATCAACAGCAGGAAAAAATGGTATAATGGGAATAGCATTCGATATGAATAGGAAGGCAGGGCCGAGAGTGAGTTACTGTGAGCAGTACAGTGATACGATCGTTCTTATCAGAATCGACAGCAGACCAACAAAGGCATAATACTTCAGGTATACGTGTTGAAGCTGAAAAGATAGAGAGAATATATGAGTATATTGATACAGTAATACAGTACGTAAATGGAGATGAAAATCTAGCAGTCATGGGGGACGGGAATGCAGTTGTAGGGGCAGGAGCAGAAGAAAAGATTACAGGATAATATGGGCATGGGAGAAGGAACGAGAAACGAGAAAGACTAATTGAGTGCTGTAATAAATTTCAGTAAGTAATAGCGAACACTCGTTCAAGAATGAAAAGAGGAGGAGCTATACTAGGAAGAGGCCGGGTATTATGGAAAGATTCCATTTAGATTGCATCTTGGTCAAACAGATATTCCAAAATCAGATACTGAATTGTAAGGCGCACCCAGGAGCGGATATAGACTCAGCTCACTATGTAGTAGTGAGGAAGAGGAGGCTGAGGCTTAAGAGGTAAGTCAGGAGGAATGAATACACAAAGAAATACGGTACAGATATACTAATGAATGAAGGGATACGCTTCACGATCTCCAAGGCTATAGATACTGTATTAAGCAGTAGCTCAGTAGGCAGTACAGTTGAGGAAGAATTAACACTTCTGCAACTACATCTACATCATACTCCGCAAGCCACGTAATGGTGTGTGGCGGATGGTACTTTCGGTACCACTATCTGATCCCTACAACCCTGTTCCACTGGCGAATAGTGCTGTCGGTAAGGACCTGTATTCGCTCTAATGTCCCGAATATTCTTCTCGTGCTCAATACGCGAGAAGTATGTGGGGGAAATAATATGTTGTCTGACTCCTGTCCCCAAATGTCAATAGTAAATCTCTACGTGATACACAACGCCTCTCCTGTAACGTCTGCCAGTGGACTTTGTTTAGCATTTCCGTAAGGTTCTTTCGCCAGCCAAAACGATCCCGTGACGAAACGCGCCGCTCTTCGTTGGATCTTCTATATCTCCTCTATCATTCCTACTTGATAGGGACCCCAGATAGATGAACAATACTCGTGAATTGGGAGAACAAGCGCCTTATAAGCCACTTCTTTCATGTATGAGTTACATTTCCGTAAGATTCTTCCGATGAATCTGAGTTTGGTGTCTGCTTTTCCCAGTATCTGTTTTATGCGGTCATACCACTTAAGGGGCTCTGGAAAGGCTCAAAATCATGAAAAGTTCAATTTTTACTTTTTTGCATTTTCTGAATCTGCAGACTATTACCTTTTAATAGATATATAATTTATTCAATTCCGAAGACTACAACTATTTTTAAATTTTTTTTGAAATGTGTTCTACATGGGCGTGACCCAGTGTGGCGCTGTTAAACTGCTGTCAAATGGTGTTATTATTAACGTCCGTGTTCATCAGGTACATTTTAGTGATGTGAGATAAAGTATGTGTTGTGGCTAACCTGTGATGGTTCAATATATATCGCTGGTGTGATTGTCGATTGTTTCATATTAATTTACTTTGTCGTTATCTCGAAAATATTCGTAATTAATTCTGGTTCCTGAGTCTCTGTTTTGTTGAAGTATAATAATGAGTAAAAGTGAAGTGATTAGAAATCCTCTGAAGGCTTTTAAGAAAAGGAGAAATGTTGGAAAGCCAAAGGTATGTGTTATTACTGTAAACAATAAAGCCGATAACCAAGTGAGTGAACCTAACCTCTCAAGTACACCTGCCCATAGCAGTCAAAGTGGGAAAGAAAATACTTCACAGAAGAAGCTTGGTTCAATGAGTGAAAACTATGAATGTTTTATGGGCGAATCGGATGTGAATGGAATATTTGATATGTCGGTTCTCAAAGGAACTTTTTCAAACTGTGTAAGATGTATTCATTGTAGTGAAGTTGGTCTGGAACTCTCCATAATAAAGCACGTAGGACTTGCTAGTGAAATACAACTGAAATGTGATAAGTGTTCATACATGACCACCTTTTGGAACAGTGTTGCAGTAACTGCAACTGAAGAAAATGGTAGCAAAATCTAAGAACACAACAACGAGCGATGCTTGCTTTAGACAAGGAACGCCTTCGGGCTGCAGACAGGGCTGTAAAGAGTCTAGAAATACAGGCAAGAGTAAACAGGAGGAGGAACAAGAGGAAGCTGGAGGAGGAGTTTGCAGAGGATGAAGATAATCCATCCTATGGACCTGGAATGCACTAAAAAGTTAATCCAATCTATGTCGCTCGAGTCCCAAAACTTTTATTTTCTCATACTAATTACATATTTCCTAAGGATCTTCCAAACATATTTGTTTCAAACTTTCAGTAAATGTTACACAGTACCTTCTGCATAATTTAACACAGCCTTTTTCCAAAAAACTGTATATTTTTGAATATATAAATAAAAAATTGCAAAAAAATGTTGTGAATTTTCATTACAATTGAAAAAAAATCATCTTTAGTAACTGAACTAAAATTTAGTAAAATCACTGTGTTAAGTTGTAGCCCATATTCCAATAAATAATCTGTAAAAAGTTCAACTTCCTACCTCAAATACTTTGTGAGGAAAGATGTAATTTATTAGCGTTATTTTAACATTGCAAGTATAGGGCGTTCCGGAGCCCATTAAGGTTGCTCTGGATAGTTACGGCAGACTCTTTCTCCAGCTGTTTGTAATCAATAGTGTAGCTGTACAATAGGGGATTTTTTCCCCTATGTACGTGCAATATGTTACATTTATCTACGTTCAGGGCCAACTGCCAGAGTCCACACCATTCATCAAGTCTCTGCAGGTCGTTCTGCAGGCGTTGCTACTTTGGTATAAACAACTGCTTCACCTGCGAATAACCTTTAAGAGCATTCGACGGTCTCTACTAGATCATTTATATATATATTGCGAACAGCAAAGGTCCTATCACACTTCCCTGTGGTACTCCTGATATTGCCATTACATCTGTTAAGAGCGGCGTGCTGAGTTCTATCTGCAAGAATGTCTTGAATCCAGTCGCAGCTCTGCTCTGATACTCCGTAAGCTCGTATTTGTTTCATGAAACGGCTATGCGGGACGGTGCCAAATGCCTTACTGAAATCAAGGAACGAGGCATCAACCTGAGCGCCGTGGTCCACTGCGCTTTGGATCTCATGATGGAACAGAGCGAGCTGAGTTTCGCAAGGTACCTCTTTGCGGAATCCATGTTGATTTTTCATTTTCCAAGGACGTCAGAATTATTGAGCCTAAAACATGTTCTATAATTCTACAACTGACTGACGTCAACGATATATGTCTATAATTGTGTGTATCTGTCTTACAGCCTTTCTTAAATACGGGAATGAACTGCGCTTTTTTCCAGTCGTTAGGTATCTTTCGTTACTCAAGCGATCGACGATAAATTACTGCTAGAAGGGGAACAAGTTCTTTCGCATAATCTTTATAGAATCTTACAGATACCTCATCTGGTCCTGAAGCCTTTCCACTACTAATCGACTGTAGCTGCTTTTCAGTTCCACGATCGGCTATCTCAGTATCTGCCATTTCGACGTTCGCACGAGGATTGAAAGGAGGGACGTTGTTACGATCTTCCGCGGTGGAACAACTTCGGAAGACCGAATTCATTATTTCGGCCTTCTCTCTGTTATCTTCCGTTTCCGTACCGACGTGGTGGCTGAGAAAATGAATAGATGATCTTGACCCATTTACTGATTTCACATACGACCAAAATCTCTAAGAGTTTTCACTCGGGTCAATTGACAACGTCTTACTTTCAAAATCATTGAACGCTTCTCTCATTTCTCTCCTTACGCTCATTTTCGCTTCGTTCAGGTTTTGTTTGTCAGCTAGGTTTTCACTTCTCTTGAATCTGAGATGAATTTCTCTTTCATTACGCAGTGCTTTTCTAACCACTAGTAAACCATGGTGGATCTTTCCCTTCCCTTAAAACATTGTCTAGGGCATATTGAACGATGCCTTTGAATGTGTTCCATTTGTTCTCAATGTCTTCGTACTCATCGCCGAATATTTGATGCTGACTGCTGAGATATTCTGAAATTTGTATCCTGTCAACGACAGAAGTTGAAAAGAAAAACTACATACAGAGAAGACTACTGCACTGATACCAAGGGTAACACAAAGAATACTTCATTCGATCGAGGAGAGAAGTAAGTACAAAAATGTTCAAGGAAATTCAGGGATACAGAAATACAAGTCGCTGCAGAACGAAATAAATAGGAAGTGAATGGAAGCTAAGATGAAATGGAAGCATGAAAAATGTGTAGACATCGAAAGGGAAATGACTGTCGGAAAGACTGACTTATCATATAGAAAAGACAAAACAACTTTCGGTGAAATTAAATGCAAGGGTGGTAACCCTGAGAGTGCAACGGGAATTCCACTGTTAAATGCAGAGGAGAATGCGGATGGGTGGAAAGAGTAAATCGAAGGCCCTTGTGAGAGGGAAGGTTTGTCTGATGTAATAGAAAAAGAAAGAGGACTCGATTTAGAAGAGATAGGGTTCCAGTATTAGAATCAGAATTTAGGACAGCTTTGCAGGACTTAAGATAAAATAAGGTAAAAGGGATAGATAACATTCCATCAGAATTTCTAAAATCATTGGAGGAAGTGGCAACAAAACGACTTCCAAACAACTTACGGGAATTCTGCCGGGTAATATTTACAGCGACCGCCGATATTTCGGCGGTTGTATACCCAGCCATTTTCAAGGCGCAAACTAGCAGTTCGTGCCTTCACCTTGAAAATGGCGGGGTGTACACCCGCCTGAATATCGGCGGTCGCTGAAAGTGTTAGCTGGTTGAATTCCCGTAAGTTGTTTGAAATTTGTATACGCCAGGAGCAACTCAGGTCTCGCAAAACGCCTATTGACGATGACATGTAGAACCTGTGAGTCTGTCGATATACAATCTGACGTTCTAAAAAACATCATCCTCACAATGCTGAAGACAGCAAGAGTTGACAATAGCGAGAATTATCGAACAGTCAGCTTAACAGCTCACGCACCCACGTTGCTGACAAGAATGATATATAGAGGAATGGAAAAGAAAAATTGACGATGTGTTAGATGACCATCAGTTTGGCTATATGAAAGGTAAAGGTACTAAAGGGGCAATTCTGGCGTTGCAGTTGATAATGAAAGCAAGGCGAAACACAAATCAAGACACGTTTATAGGATTTGTCGACCTAGGATAAGCGTTCGACAATGTAAAATGGTGGAAGATGTTCCGAATTCTGAGAAATATAGGGGTAAGCTACGGGGAGAGATAGGTAATCTTCAACCTGTACAAGACTCATGAGGAAATAATGGGAATGGACGACCAAAAACGAAGGGCTCTGATTAAAAAGGATGTAAAACAAAAAAATGGTTCAAATGGCTCTGAGCACTATGGGACTCAACTGCTGGGGTCATTAGTCCCCCAGAACGTAGAACTACTTAAACCTAACTAACCTAAGGACATCACAAACATCCATGCCCGAGGCAGGATTCGAACCTGCGACCGTAGCGGTCTTGCGGTTCCAGACTGCAGCGCCTTTAACCGCACGGATGTAAAACAAGCATGTAGTTTTTCGCCCCTATTGTATATAGAAAAAACAGTAATGGAAATAAAAGAAAGGTTGAGGAGTGGAATCAAATTTCAAGGTGAAAGGATATCAGTGAGAAGATTCGCTGATGACATTGTCATCCTCAGTAAAGGTGTAGAAAAGAGGAATGAACAGTCTAATGAGTACAGGTAATGGACTGACAGTAAATCGAAGAAAGGCGAAAGTGATGAGAAGTAGTAGAAATGAAAACAGCAAGAAACTTAACATCAAGATTGGTATCACCAAGTAGACGAACTAAGGAATTTTACTATCTAGCCAGCAAAATAACCAATGAAGGACGGAAGAAGGAGGGCATCAAAAGCAGACTAGAACTGGCAAAAAGGGCATTCCTAGCAATGAGAACTCTCCTAGTATCGAAATAGGCCTTAATTCGAGAAAGAAATTTCTGGGAATGTATTTTGGAGCACAGCATTGAGTGGTAGTGAAACATGGACTGTGGGAAAACCGGGACAGAAGAGAATCGATGCATTTGAGATGCGGGGCTGAAGACGAACGCTAAAAATTAGGTCAAATTATAAAGTAAGGAATGAGGAGGTTCTGCGAAGAATGGGAGAGGAAAAGAATATAAGATAGGACAAGGAACAGGATGACAGGCGCGCACAAACACACAGACACACACAGTCACCTCAAGATGAACTGTTGTGCTGATCCAACATTTGGCATGGTAGACAACTTCGTAGCACTACATCGAAATCGTAGGGGGAAATGTCATTGAGAACGAGTGTTTGAGTCAAACTTGGTTGTACACCCAAACAACCCAAGGCCACTGTTGGCTATCAGGTAGAAATACGGGTCTCAGTCTGACACAAGATTTCGATTGGCATGACATCTGCGCACCTGAATGTATTTCCTGATGTCACTTCATGTGCGATTTTAAGTGGAACGACGAGATAAAATAAATAGCCAATAAGGCAGGTGGCAGAATGGGATTCATTGGACGAATCCTCAAGAAATGTACTCCATAGACAATGGGAATAGCTTACAAAACATTCGTTGGACCGGTACTTGAACATTTCTCTGTACTACACTACTGGAAATTAAAATTCCTACACCAAGATGAAATGCAGATGATAAACGGGTATTTATTGGACAAATATATTATACTAGAACTGACATGTGATAACATTTTCACGAAATTTTGGTGCATAGATCCTGAGAGCACCTCTGGTGGTAATAACGGCCTTGATACGCCTGGGCATTGAGTCAAACAGAGCTTGAATGGCGTGTACAGGTACAGCTGCCCATGCAGCATCAACACGATACCACAGTTCATCAAGAGTGGTGACTGGCGTATTGTGACGAGCCAGTGGCTCGGCCAGCATTGACCAGACGTTTTCAGTTGGTGAAAGATCTGGAGAATGTTGCTGCGCAGGGCAGCAGTTTAACATTTTCTTTATCCAGAAAGGCCCATACAGGACCTGGAACATGCAGTCGTGCATTATCCTGCTGAGATGTAGGGTTTCGCAGTGCCGTCAATGCGAACAAGAGGTGACCGAGACGTGTACCCAATGGCACCCTATACCATTACGCCAGGTGATACGCCAGTATGGCGATGACGAACACAGGCTTCCATTGTGCGTTCACCGCGATGTCGCCAAACATGGATGCGACCATCATGATGCTGTAAACAGAATCTGGATTCATCCGAAAAAATGACGTTTTGCCATTCGTGCACCCAAGTTCATCGTTGAGTACACCATCGCAGGCGCTCCTGTGTGTGATGCAGCGTCAACGGTAACCACAGCCATGGTCTCCTAGCTGATAGTCCATGCTGCTGCAAATGTCGTCGAACTTTTCTTGCTGATGGTTGTTGTCTTGCAAACGCCCCCATCTGTTGACTCAGGGATCGAGACGTGGCTGCACGATCCGTTACAGCCATACGGATAAGATGGCTGTCATCTCGACTGATAGTGATACGAGGCCGTTAGGATCCAGCACGGCGTTCCGTATTACCCTCCTGAATCCACCGATTCCATATTCTGTTCACAGTCACTGGATCTCGACCAACGCGAGCAGCATTGTCGCGATACGATAAACCTCAATCGCGATAGGCTACAATCCGACCTTTATCAAAGTCGGAAACGTGATGGTACACACTTCTCCTCCTTACACGAGGCATCACAACAACCTTTCACCAGGCAACGCCGGTCAACTGCTGTTTGTGTATGAGAAATCGGTTGTAAACTTTCCTCATGTCTTCACATTGTGGGTGTCGCCATCGGCGCCAACCTTGTGTGAATGCTCTGAAAAGCTAATCATTTGCATATCATAGCATCTTCTTTCTGTCCGTTAAATTTCACGTCTGTAGCATC
This sequence comes from Schistocerca serialis cubense, assembly GCF_023864345.2. NCBI lineage: Eukaryota > Metazoa > Arthropoda > Insecta > Orthoptera > Acrididae > Schistocerca > Schistocerca serialis. Next base: position 1,238,928,441 of record NC_064638.1, read on the forward strand.
TCATCTTCGTGGTGTAGCAATTTTAATGGCCAGTTGTGTAGACAGAACTGATAGAACAAATAGAAGAAATCGAAAGAAGAACAACGCATTTCGATACGGGTTTATTCAGTAGGCACGGAAACTTCACATAGATGATAGATGGTCAGCTAGGTCCAGTAGGAGGCACTGGAAGAGAGGAGTCCTGTGTTTTATTTTGTAAGTTACGAGAGCATACGTTTCCAGGGAGCTTACCGGCAACTATCTTTCCCGCGAACTATTCTCGACTGGAACAGGAAAGGACGAAGTGATAGCCGTACTCAAAGCTGCCTCCGCCGTAGACGGAAAAGTGCCTTACGAAGTATAGATGTAGATTTCATTGTATCTCCACGGGTTTTATCACCAGCGATCCATTTATCTAATTTTTTCTCCATATTCTTCTTCGCATTATCCCGTTTAGGTTCACTGTACTCAAAATTTGAACAATTTATTTTATTTATGTTTGCGGTCTGATGCCCTTCCTGTCACCACTGCCGTCAGATATCTAATGGAGGAAATTCATCTGCGCCACTTGTCTGGGAACTGTGTCAACTTAGGTCTGTGCGTGGTGGTATTTTAATTGTTAGCATATTTTCTGAGACAGAAACTGGGGACCAGTCAGCATCTGCCTAAAGAAGCAAGGGAATCCCCCCTAAAATGCCACACTGAGGCTATCTGGTGCACCAGCTACAGCAGTCAGTCAGTGGCTTGGATTCGATATGTGTACAGCTCACTTCTTTGTCTCGCAAACAAGCGCGCTGCTCGTTTTGCGATGCGAGCACGACAGTTATTTTAGTTCTGTGCAAATAAATTCATTTTGGGGAGTAAAAGGTGTCCATTCGTGTTTCCTAAGGGATAAGCGCAATGAAGTTTCAATGAAAACTCATAAATAAGATGTTCCCGGTGTATCCATTTTCAATTTCTATTCGGATAAATAATTGTCTTCAAATATTTCTGCAATAGGAAGAAAATAATTTTAAAATCATAAATACTCAGTGAGTACTTACTACTGTTTAAATTCACGTTCAGTATACTTATTCGGTTCGGGTTGTCTTATCACTTTACTTTCTGCGCTAGTTAACGGATATTTTATGTGAAACTTCACCAAAATGCAATTTTAAACGAGTCGGATTGTTTCTGCCTACGATACTAAGATTTGTATTACAAATTTTTGCTACAATAAACCGTAACACCTGATAAATTAATCTGTAAGTCGACAAATTACACCATGTAAACAATGCTAGGGATGGCGCCCAACATACCTGACATCAAAATGTCATGTAAATTCACGTGTACGTTGGTAACGGAGACAATATTGAATTCTTACTTAAAAAAATATCACGTTTACCCGATTACCAACAACTTTTGAAACGCATTTGCGTTCACGTACATATGCAGCATCTCTATCTGAACCGTAGATATTCACATTATGCTCCAACTTGCAAAAATCGTGTCTGAAAAGCATATTCCTGGCACAAAGATCGTACTTGGTACTACTTTTCGCAGCCATATTGTTGGGACTTATCACTGTTTTCATACACAGATCCCGACAAAGATGTAATTAGTAAGAAACTGAAATTAGAGACAGAGTTGCCATTTCTCGGTTTGTAGTGGAAATATCATCTACCAAGAATCAAGCACATCACGTACCAAGTTTAGCACTCAGTAACTCTCTTTTTCACCAACAGTCCCGTCATTTACAACTTCAACTAGCTCGATGCACAATGGGACTGATCATCTGAGGTCATCTGTCCCCTGGACTTAAAGCTAATTAAACCTAACTAACCTAAGGACGTTACACACATCCATGCCCGAGGTTGGATTCAACCTCCAACCGTAGCAGCAGCACGGTTCCGAACTGAAGCACCTAGAACCGTTTGGCCACAGCGGCCGGCGCCGTCGTTTACAGTCGAGGTCTCAATAAACAGGACTAACGTTGTAAACAAAAATCTCAAATTGTTTTGTAACGATTTACTTAGAATTTTTACACGAGACTCCAATAAATATTCCGATGGCTATGAACTGAATATTGTTTCAGCAATAAAGGAGATGATTACTGCTAAAATCAATTGAGAAAACGATAATATTTCGCTATCGAGTACTGTGTTCTACGGTACTATATTCATTTTCGCAGTCGGTTTAAACTACGATACCATGACAAGCAAACCATTAATAAAATCGATTCTTTCATACACAGGGTGTTTAAAAATGCTTTTACAAATTTTGGAGCAGGTTCCTTACACCAAAAAAGAAAAAAAAACATTGTCTCTACAATACATATCTTATGAACTATGAGCACTTGCTCGAAAAAAGAGATGTATTCTGTAGTAGCGTAGATGAACAGGTCCTCATAGCTCTCAAAGTATGTAATGTAGAGCCCATGCTTAGTGTTCTCTTTTTTGTGTATGTAACTAACCTCCTCTACGGCTTTTAATCCCTGCAGTTCACTCGAGTAACATGGAAGTACTCTCTGACGTCTTTACAGATGTTCTATCATACTGTCCCTTCTTCTTGTCAAAATTTTATAATATTCGTTTCCTCGACGAACCTGCGGAACACCTCTTCACTCCTCACCTTATCAGTCTATCCAATTTTCAACGTTCTTCTTTAGCACAATCTCTCAGAAGCTACGACTCCCTTCTGTTCCGGTCTTCTCACAGTCAGTTCTCCACCACATACAACACCATGCTCCGAAAGTACGTTCTTACAAATTTCTTCCTCAAATTAAAGGCTGTGTTTCATACGACTTCTCTTGGCCAGGAAAGCTTTCTTCGCTGGTGCTAGTCTGCTTATTATGTTCTCCTCGCTCCGTCCATCAAGGGTTATTTTGCTGCCTAGGTAGCAGAATTCCTTGACTTTGTCTCCTACGTGAGTCCCATCTCGGATGTTAACTTTCTCACTGTTCACATTCCTGCTACTTCTCATTACTTTCGTCTTTCTTCAGTTTATACTCTCAGTGAATATACTGTATTCATTAAAGTGTTCAATCCATTGAGCAAATCCTGTAATTCTTTTTCACTTTCACTGCTATTAGCAATGTTATCAGTGAATGTTACCACTGGCATCTTTTCACAATAAATTTCAGTCCCACTGTTGAACCTTTCTTTTATTTCCATCAATGCTTCTTCGATGTACAGACTGAACAGTAGGAGCGAAAGACTAAATCTTTTACAGCCTTTTTAATCCGAGCACTTCGTTTTTGCACTTCCAGACCTCGTGTCCCCTCTGAGTTCTTGTACATATTGTATATTACCACTCTTCCCCTATAGATTGCGTTAATTTTTCTCAGAATTTCGAACATCTTGCACCATTTGACATTGTCGAACCCTTTTTCCAGTTCGGCAAACGCTAAGAATGTGTTTTGATTTTTCTTCACTTTTGCTTCCATTATCAAACGCAAAGGCAGAACTGCCTAAGGCACCTTTACCTTTCCTAAGGAAAAACTGATCACCATCTAACACATGTCACTTTTCTTTTTCATTCTTCTGTGTATTATTCTTACCAGCAATTTGAATGCATGAGTCGTTAAGATGATAGGGCGATGTTCTCGCACCTGCCGGCTCCTGCTATCTTCGGAATCGTAAGGACTTTTTTTATTTCGAAAATATGCTGGTATAGCGCCAGTCTCATAGATTTTATACACCAACGTGAATAATTGTTTTATTGCCATTTTTCCAGTGATTTTAGAAATTTTGATGGAAATAATCCACCCCTCCTGTCTTATTTGATTTCATACCATGCGAAGCTCCGTTAAATTTTGATTTGTTATAGGAGTCCCCATCTCTTCCCTTTCGGCTCTTGTTCCTTCTTCCATCAAGTAACCAAAGAAGTCCTCTACCTCACGCAGAACTTCAGTGTACTCTTTTCACCTTTTCGTTTCCTCCTCTGCATTTCACAGTGGATCTGTCATTGCATTCTTAATGTTAACCGCACTTACTTTTAATTTCACTTTCTGGGTTCTGAGTGATTCCTTCCGGCAATCACTCATTTTACTGATTTTCTCTCATTTTTCATAAAGCCATCTCGTCTTTGCTGCCCTGTACTTCCTAATTTTTTTGTTCCCAAGAGACTTGTATTTATGTGTTCTTGAATTTCCCTGAACATTCTTCTTCTTCGTCGATCATCTGCATCATTTCTTCTCTTACCCATGAAGTCTTCGCAGGTATCTTCTTTGTACCTACGTTTGTCTTCCAAAGTTCTGTGCCTGCCCTTTTTAGAGACGTCCGTTTCTGTTCTATTGAAACTGTCTAATGAACTGTTCATTATAGCAATATCTACAGTCTCAGAGAATTTCAAGCGTATCTCTTTATTTATTAGTATCTCCATGTATCTCAACTTCAGCCTACTCTTCATCGTTACTAAATTGTGATGTAAGTTCTGTATCGGCCCCAAGTGTGCTTCACAACACATTGTATGATTTCTGAATCTCCGCCTGACGGAATCTTCCCCCATCTCCCGGCATTTTCCAAGTGTACGTGCTTCTCTTGTGATTCTTGAACAGAGTATTCGCTATTACTACATGAAATTTATTGCATAACTCAATCAGTCTTTCTCCTCTCCCATCCCTAGTACCTGGTGCAAGTTCTCTGGTAACCCTTTCTTCTAGCTCTTCCCCTACAACTGCTTTCCAATCCCCCATGGGTAATCTGTACAATTTGTACAGAAACCAGATGGCAGTTATAAGAGTCGAGGGCCATGAAAGGGAAGCAGTGGATGGGAAAGGAGTGAGACAGGTTTGTAGCCTCTCCCCGATCTTATTCAATCTGTATATTGAGCAAGCAGTAAAGGAAACAAAAGAAAAATTCGGAGTAGGTATTAAAATTCATGGAGAAGAAGTAAGAACTTTGAGGTTTGCCGATGACATTCTAATTCTGTCAGAGACAGCAAAGGACTTGGAAGAGCAGTTGAACGGAATGGACAGTGTCTTGAAAGGAGGATATAAGATGAACATCAACAAAAGCAAAACGAGGATAATGGAATGTAGTCAAATTAAATCGGGTGATGCTGAGGGGATTAGATTAGGAAATGAGACACTTAAAGTAGTAAAGGAGTTTTGCTATTTGGGGAGTAAAATAACTGATGATGGTCGAAGTAGAGAGGATATAAAATGTAGACTGGCAATGGCAAGGAAATCGTTTCTGAAGAAGAGAAATTTGTTAACATCGAGTATAGATTTAAGTGTCAGGAAGTCGTTTCTGAAAGTATTTGTGTGGAGTGTAGCCATGTATGGAAGTGAAACATGGGCGATAACCAGTTTGGACAAGAAGAGAATAGAAGCTTTCGAAATGTGGTGCCACAGAAGAATGCTGAAGATAAGGTGGGTAGATCACGTAACTAATGAGGAGGTATTGAATAGGATTGGGGAGAAGAGAAGTTTGTGGCACAACTTGACTAGAAGAAGGGATCGGTTGGTAGGACATGTTTTGAGGCATCAAGGGATCACAAATTTAGCATTTGAGGGCAGCGTGGAGGGTAAAAGTCGTAGAGGGAGACCAAGAGATGAATACACTAAGCAGATTCAGAAGGATGTAGGTTGCAGTAGGTACTGGGAGATGAAGAAGCTTGCACAGGATAGAGTAGCATGGAGAGCTGCATCAAACCAGTCTCAGGACTGAAGACCACAACAACAACAACATGGGTAATGGATTTTCATCCACCTTTGCGTGCTGAATTGCTCGTTAAGTATCCACATATGCTTTCTTCATCTTTTTATATCCTGCTGGCTACGTCAGTCTGGATACCTCAGTTATTGTTTTCGATTCTGATGAGAACGAAGTTATCAATCAGCTGCTCACTGTAACACAATCCGAGTCCTACCTTCCTATTCATTTCGACTCCTACTCCCGTTGTAACATTTTCTGCTGATGATGATATTCCTCTACTCTCGACTAACCATAAATCCTTGCTTTCTATCCATTTCACTTCACTGAACCCAGCTGTATCCAGACCGAGCCTTTGCATTTCGCTTTCCAGCTTTTCTAGCTCCCCCGCCACGTTCAAGCTCCCGCTACTCCACGCCCAAACTCGTAGAACGCTACGCTTTCGTAGGTTATTCAATCTTTTTCTTGTGCTGACCTAACGCTTCGCAGTCCTCTCCTGAGATCCAGATGGGGGCCAAGTCCAGAATCTGTTGCTGACTAACAGTATCAAAATGGTTCAAATGGCTCTGAGCACTATGGGACTCAACTGCTGAGGTCATAAGTCCCCTAGAACTTAGAACTACTTAAACCTAACTAACCTAAGGACATCACACACATCCATGCCCGAGGCTGGATTCGAACCTGCAACTGTAGCGGTCGCGCGGTTCCAGACTGTAGCGCCTAGAACTGCTCGGCCACTCCGGCCGGCGACTAACAGTTTATCATTACACTTTTTTCAGCTACACACCAAATATCCTGTAGATGTAGATTATGTGTCTTTTATGCAGGGGTTTCCACCACCTTCTTGATTCCACCGTTGACCGCTGCCTATTATTTATATTTTAGGCACGGTTTCCCAACGCACGCAATTGCAAGAGAGTGCCCAGAACCTCTCCCCGCCCTATGCCCTATTTGAGAAGGCCGCTGGCAGAACAAGGGTGACGTATCACGCCGGAAATCTTCGGTCGCTACTGCTGATAAATTTTATTCCAACTTTAATGTGTGACGAGGTTTAAGCCTGGGATCCAGGACGCTTAGTTTGCTAGCCAAAGACGCTAACCCTAGACTACTGCTGCTAACATCATAATTCTTAACGAATGCAATTTTGCGCCAATGTATACTGGACGTTTTTCTTATTTTGGTTCATACTACTTCCTGCCAAATTGAGGCAGCAAAGAACTTATAGTAGGAGAGATATTTCACAGTATAGGAGATTAAAAAGTGCTCACACCTCTTAAGCCTTTGGTTACTAGACGATTTTTTTCTTTTTTTAATGTAAGCTACCTGTCCCCTAAGACTGTAAAAGTATTTTTGAAACGCACTGTCTATTGTTTCTCCGTGTAAATAATTTTGAACAAAAATTTTGTCACAAAGATGTGCTGTTTTGTTTCTTCCCCCAAGTCGGGTTTGACAAAACACCTGTATATTATTAAATTTTTATTTACGGCTTTTCATCTTGTGATAGACTATTGCGAGGCAATCTAAAATATGAAATGGCAACCGCTCGCTTATTAAATCTGTGAGAGATAATGTATTGTTGCTATTATCCTTACATATACAGCAGCTGGAGAAGTGACTGCCATGTACAAATGGTCCTAGCCTATTTACCCAGAGCTTAGTTCCCGTCGTAACGGGCCGAAACTGCGTCCCTCCACCTCCGAGGGATTTATATAGTTCACCAAAACAAGTCGGTACCGGAGATTTAAGATAGTACACTTGTTTTAAATTGCAACGTAACTATTATTATGAAAATTATACAAGATAAAAATCTGTCTGAAAAATATTGCTTGTCTCCATAGCAGTGTCACATGAGATCGGCAGGGGAAGAGGGAACTCATGGCAACCGCGGGGTAGGGATTGGAAAAAGCTCGACATGTTTTGCTCTTTGTCTTGGCATTGCTACCAACTAAGGCGCCGAAGACCAATCAGTTGTTACGGTACAAACTGCACACAGAATTAACGTTTCATGAAGGCATTTTACGTTCGTGTTCAAATGTGTTGCTTGGTTGTAGTAATGAATATGGACTTAAATCAATCTAGCTGTAATACAACTCAATGAATGAAAGGCAAATGACTTTTAAAGCACTCGCCAAACATCTAACTCCTTGTTTCGTATCGTGTTCTGTGTTTCCTACTTCTTCGGGAAGTCGATGCTGTATGTGGACCCGATGTGTCAGTAATGTCTTCATAGTCATTCATTGCTTAATGGTTATTAATTGATAATGGACATAGTTAGCCGGGAAGCTACACTACAACTGTTTGAATGTTGTGGTTGACAGCAGTTGAAAACATGACGTCATATCACGTAGACTATCAACTTACGGCGACGTATATGGAACAGAACTTCCTAGGAAAAGCAACATTGCTACGAAGACAAATGGTAGCACCTGTTGTTCATATTAAATGTTATAGTTTTTTGTTTTTGTTATGAGAAATTATGTGTCAAACACCTAAATTTCAGAACAGTATTTTGTAAAAATTATTTCTAATTCTAAGTTTTATCAGAAATTTTCAAAAATCTAAATCTTTGAATTTTATGGCTCTTGGGGGTGGGTGGTAAGGATTGCTGGTTGAAGATCTTTCTGGACCTGATATTTTAGAAAATAAAATACTTAATTTACCCATTCATTTCAAGTGATTCAGATCCCAATGAATATTTCGTTTGTAATAAGAATAAAGTATGCTCAAAACCAGACATCAAACTACGTTAGAATTGATTTACGATCAGTGTGCTTTTCACATGGTCAGCTGTGAGTTGCTCTTTCACGAACTGGTAGTTCAGTAAACCAATTATACTCTTACTGCATAGTATCCAAAAAATCAAAAAAGTATTCTATATTATGAATTTTGTAATTGTAGTGTGTACAAAAATTTTTAAATAAACCTTAAAAATAAAAAAGTTAAAAACGGTCATAAAGGAGATTTTTCATTCACATTCTATATTATCTACCATAATTTAGAGTTCCACATTCTCAAAGCGGGCGAAGCAGTAACGATAGCTCAAATTTGCATCTTGACACAACCCCAAGGGATACCCCATTTTAGGACATACATCCATTTACCATAAATTGGGATTCACTTGGCATGAGTAAACTGGAAATATAAATTAGTAAAAAATAATTTTCATTAACAGACCGAAAGGGGAAAGACCACATGTTCAGAGATTGGTTACTACTTGAAAATTTGTGTAACGTTAAATTAATCCATCACTTCCTTAATAATTTTACATGCATCCTTGAGCAGCCTTTCACACCGGCCAAAGTTTTATTTCGAATTACAGTTTAAATAAACACTGATAATGATTGTAGGACTATTAATAATACTTATACAAGTAATAACAAAAGGCAGTTCATTCACTATAACATGTTAGCATACAGAAAATTCATTTGGAAGAAAAAGTCGTATAATAATAATAGTAGTAGCATAGTATAGGTAGGAACATTTTGAATGACAATACTTACTTGAAAATAATAGCAATATTACTATTATTGCAGTTATCAGGACAATTGAAGCAGTTGTAAATTCTTGAGTAACGGCAGGAAAGTCATTTCTAAACAGAGTAATTTAGGTTGATTGTCCCATACCTTGGGATGATGGAAATATCTGGTAGGAAAAGAGAAAACATAGTTATAATTAACTGAGGCGTCCGCTGTATACTAATATTATATGACAAATCAGTATAGTGTTAGGGTTCAGCTACGGGTATATATTTAGAGAAGACACTTGTGCGGAACCGAAATTACGGAAAAAATTTTACTCTCCGGAATGAATTACCATTCTGCTGCAGAGTGCGTGCCGATATGGAACTTCCTGGCAGAGTAAAACCGCGTATTGGACGTGGAATCGAGCGTGGGAGCGTTGCGTTTCACGTGTAAGTGCTCAGTCGATTGATTAATCCAAGCATGACTCACAAACCGCTCTCACAGTTCCACTTTCGACCATATGTCTCGCCCTCGCTTCCATCTTTCATGGAAGGTTCCCTGGACGAAATCATATGACGAGAAATGACTTAGCCACATCCTAGGGGGATTCTTTTACTGTGTTCACAACGAATACTTCAACTGTGCCCATTAAAGATCCTTGGATATTACTCGGGAAATCAAACTTAATTGATAAGACCGATTATATAAACAAAAAACAAAGGAAGCAAATAAAATAGAGGTGTCTAAAATCAGAAAGTGTAAAATGACAAACGAGGGATGGCTAGAAGATAAATACCAAACTGTAGAAGTATGTATGACTTTAAGAAACATAAGGGCTACTTCAAGTAAAATAAGAAAATAATTGAAAAAACTTTTCGAGGGAAAAGAAGCTATTGCAAGAGCATCAAGAGCAAAGATACCAGTATACTCCCAAGGAAAGAATGGAGGGTGAATGGAATGCTGTGTGAAAAGAATAATGTTGTTACTGTTGCTGCTGATACTGCTGCTGCTGTTGTTGCTGTTTTTGTTATTGTTGCTTGATCCAGCTGTCGCCACTGTTCCAGCATGAGCAAGCTCCTTCAGCTCTTACCTACTGCAACCTACGTCCACTTGAAGCCGCTTATGGTATTCAAGCTTTGGTTTCCCTCTACAATTTTTATTCATCCTTTTCCTTCATACCATACACTTACATTTAGCTCCACTACCAAACTAACAGTTCCTTGTTGTTTCAGGATGTGTTCAATCTGCAAATATATTTTTAATCAAGTTGTACTGTAAATTCATTTTCTCCCCAGTTAAATTCAGTACCTTCTCACCAGCTATTCCACCTATCCGTCTAATCTTTGTCATTATTCCGTAGCACAACACTTTGAAAGCTGCTATTCTCTTAATGTATGAACTGTTTATCGTCTAATATGCACTTTACTATGAAGTTGTATGCCGGACAAATAGCTCCACAAAGACTTTTTAACTTTTAAATTCATGTTCGATGTTAAAAAATTCTCTTTTTCAGACATGCTTTTCGTACTATTGTCGGCTGGTATTTTATACCCCAAGATAAAGGCCGTCATCATTTTCGCTGCACATGTAGCAAAAGCTATCAAACTTTTTCTTTACTCATTTCCCATTTATTTTCCCTAGCATTGTTTGATTCGATTGCATTACAGCGTCCTTTCGCTGTATAACATCTTTTGAGGACACAGTCCGTTTCGTTCAACTGGCCTCCGAAGTTATTTATCATATCTGTTGGAGTTACACTGTTACTGGCAAAGCTCAAAGTTTTTATTTCTTTCGGTGAACTTTAATTCCCTTTCACAATTTAACCTTGGTTTCCTTTGCTGCTTGCGAAATGTATAGGTAGAATATATATGAAGTTGGACTAAAATCCTGGTTCACTCCCTTCTCAAGTACCCTTTTATAGCCTTCGGGTCCTATGACTACACTCTAGTTCCTGTGCAACTTGATAATCTTTCTTTCGACGCAGCTTGTCATTGTTGTTTTCAGAATTTCGAAGAGTGTATTCTAGTGAGTATTTTCCAAAGCTTTATCTAAATTTACAGACGAATAAACATAGGTTTACCACCTTCAACCTATTTTAAGTCGTAGGGCTGGTAGTGCCTCATAGTTCCTACATTTTTATGGAACCTAGACTGGTGTTCTCGGAGGTTCGCCTCTATCAGTTTTTCTATTCTGTGTAATGCTTGTCAGCATTTTGTAACCACGATTTATTAATCTAATACTTCGGTGATATGCACCCCTATCAACCCCTGCCATCTTTGAAGTAATGAGACATGCAATCCGTTTCGCTCTCTCTTTTAATTTTTGATTTTTTGTTTACATTTCACCATGCAGCCGGACATACCTTTGCAGTCTTTGTATTTATACCGAAATTCATTAAAAGAATGTATCAACAAGTATTAATTTCTGACACTCTTTTAAAAAATGTATCACAGAAGTCAAATTTATATTACTTTTCGAACAAACATTACTGACTTTACTCATAGAGAACTTTGACCAACAGTAAATTTCACTTTGTGTTGTCTTTTAGTCAGTTAAACATTAAAATTTGCAAAGTGGCCATACAAGTAAATAGAAAAATTTTTACCAGTTTTCATACAGCATACTTGCTCTGTTCCTGTTCTGTATCAAAGAAACAGCTATTTGCGATAAGTAAATAGCTCACCGATAAGTAAATAACTTAACCTCCCCCCCCCCCCCCCCATGAACCATGGACCTTGCTATTGGTGGGGGGGCTTGCGTGCCTCATCGATACAGATAGCCGTACCGTAGGTGGAACCACAACGGAGGGGTATCTGTTGAGAGGCCAGACAAACTTGTGGTTCCTGAAAAGGGGCAGCAGCCTTTTCAGTAGTTGCAGGGGCAACAGTCTGGATGATTGACTGATGTGGCCTTATAACGCTAAACGGCCTTGCTGTTGTGGTACTGCGAACTGCTGAAATCAAAGGGAAACTACAGCCGTAAATTTTCTTGAGGGCATGCAGCTTTACGGTATGATTAAATGATGATGGCATCCTCTTGGGTAAAATATTCCGGAGGTAAAATAGTCCCCCATTGGGATCTCCGAGCGGGGACTACTCAAGAGGACGTCGTTATCAAGAGAAAGAAAACTAGCGTTCTAAGGGTCGGAGCGTGGAATGTCAGATCCCTTAATCGGGCAGGTAGGTTAGAAAATTTAATGGATAGGTTAAAGTTAGACACACTGGGAATTAGTGACGTTCGGTGGCAGGAGGAACAAGACTTTTGGTCAGGTGAATACAGGTTTATAAATACAAAAACATATAGGGGTATTGCAGGAGTGGGTTTAATAATGAATATAAAGTAGGATTGGGGGTAAGCTACTACAAACAGCATAGTGAACGCATTATTTTGGCCAAGATATAAAGCAAGACCACGCCTACTACAGTAGAAACAGTTTATATTCCAACTAGTTCTGCAGATAATGAAGAAATTTCTGAAATGTATGATGAGATAAAAGAAATTATTCAGGTACTGAAGGCAAAAAGGAATACAAACGTCTCAAAAATGAGGTCGACAGGAAGTGCAAAATGGCTAAGCAGTGATGGCTAGAGGACAAAAGTAAGGATCTAGAGGCTTATCTCACGAGGGGTAAGATAGATATTGCCTACAGGAAAATTAAGGAGACCTTTGGAGAAAAGAAAACCATTTGTATGAATATCAAGTGCTCAGATGGAAACCCAGTCCTAAGCAAAGAAGAGAAAGCAGAAGGTGGAAGGAGTATATAGAGGGTCTATGCAGGGGTTTTTGATGACAATATTAAGGAAATGGAAGAGGATGTAGATGAGGGTGAAATGAGAGATATGATACTGCGTGAAGACTTTGACAGAGCACTGACTGACCTAAGTCGAAACAAGGCCCCAGGAGTAGACAACATTCCATTAGAACTACTGACAGCCTTGGGAGAGCCAGTTCTGACAAAACTCTACCATCTGGTGAGCAAGATGTATGAGACAGGCGAAATTCCCTCAGACTTCAAGAAGAATATAATAATTCCAGTCCCAAAGAAAGCAGTTGTTGACAGATGTGAAAATTACCGAACTATCAGTTTAATAAGCCACAGCTGCAAAATACTAACACTAATGATTTACAGACGAATGGAAAAACTAGTAGAATCCGAACTCATGGTAGATCAATTTGGAGTCCGTAGAAATGGTGGAACACGTGAGGCAATACTGACCCTACGACTTATCTTAGAAGAAAGGTTAAGGAAAAGCAAACCTACGTTTCTAGCATTTGTAGACTTAGAGAAAGCTTTCGACAATGTTGACTGGAATACTCTCTTTCAAATTGTGAAGGTGGCAGGGGTAAACTACAGTGATCGAAAGGCTGTTTACAATTTGTACAGAAAGTAGATGGCACTTATAAGAGTCGAGAGACATGAAAGGGAAGCAGTGGTTGGGAAGGGAGTGACACAGGATTATAGCCTCTCCTCGATGTAATTCAATCTGTATATTGATAAAGCAGTAAAGGAAACAAAAGAAAAGTTCGGAGTAGGCATTAAAATCCATGGAAAAGAAATAAAAACGTTGAGGTTCGCCGATGACATTCTAATTCTGTCGGAGACCGCAAAGGACTTGGAAGAGCAGTTGAACGGAATTGACAGTGTCTTCAAAGGAAGATATAAGATGAACAGCAACAAAAGCAAAACGAGGACAATGGAATTTGGTCGAATTAAGTCGGGTGATGCTAAGGGAATTAGACTAGGAAATGAGACACTTAAAGTAGTAAACGAGTTTTGCTATTTTGGGGGCAAAATAACTGATGTGGTCGAAGTAGAGAGTATATAAAATGTAGACTGGCAATGGCAAGGAAAGCGTTTCTGAAGAAGAGAAATTTGTTAACATCGAGTTATGATTTAAGTGTCAGGAAGTAGTTTCTGAAAGTATTTTTATGGAGTGTAGCCATGTATGGAAGTGAAACACGGACGCTAAAAAGTTTAGACAAGTAGAGAATAGATGCTTTCGAAATGTGGTGCTACAGAAAAATCCAAGAACAATGCGAACTGTGCCATCCTTCTTTGCTACAGCATGTATTGGGTTTGAATATTCGCTATCTGAGCGCTCAATTATTTGATTATTTAACATCCTCTGTATTTCCTTGATAACAGCTTCCCTTTTTGCTAATGCTACTGCGCAGTGGCGGGCAAACGTTGCACGCCGCTCGTGAGCGCACAGCGTTGCACGTGTGCCCCTCGCGTGCAATCGCCGAATGGGGCACTGGCGACAGCCGGCAGGTTGCGGCAGTGTAGTACAAGGCTAAGCTGCGGACGTTGAAGCGAAGCGACCACTACGTAGTGAACGTTGTATTTCGAGAACCGGAAAATGCAGAGTGAATCAAGGAAACGGAGACGTGGAGATTTGCTATCTCTTAAAAAGTAATGGGAGAATCATTTTTTCTTTGTGCAAAGACGTGAAAATTCGAAATGTTTAATATGTGGCAGTATTCTCGCTGGTCAGCGGAAGTTTAGAATTGAATGCCATTATAATAAATTTCACAAGGACGAGTACAATTTATTGTCGGATTCTGAGCGGATGGGGACGTTGACTGAGCTTAAGAAGAGAGACCTGACGATATTAGATGCATCTGTCCTAGTTGCCGTTGTCACGAGAGATCTCCGACTTTCTCTCGTCATGTCTCTCATCTAACTGATTTAACATTTTATGGAGCACTGTATTCAATTTTTCAGGACGACAACAATAATAGCCCAACGGTACGTGCAAGCTATAAAACTGCGCTTAATATAGTGAGAGCTGGAAAACCATTTGCTGAACTAATAAGCCTCGGTTAAGAGCAAACATAAGTGATGAAAATTTACGTAACTGTTTGCGTTTGTCTGTATGCAGAAATTTTGTTCCATATATTAAACGTATTGTAAACTCCACCTGTGATAATTAAATAAAACGTATCGTAGTTAATAGGTATTCTTTCAAACCATGATTTATTTCAAGCACTCCTGCTAACCTTATTCCATCATTCAATAAAGCAAGCTAGAAAAACAAAACGCATTACAGACGAAGGAGTGGACAGAAGGTATGGTGGGGAGGGGAGGTAAGCGGGTGGCCAGCTTGCCCCTATGTGCACGCAGAACACCTGTTAACTGCCGCGTGCAAGTGCACCGCACACGTGCAGGATTCCTGCCCGCCCCTGCTATTGCGTATGACTTACTGTGAAATGGTTCATGGTCCTTTACTTTAATTTTACAAACATATCCTTTAATTAATCCTGGTATCTTTGAAAATATATCGACGTAGCATCTCAGTAGATCCCTCAGTTCTTCTCGTTCTGCTTCAGTCAAGTTCACTAACGCTCGAATCTTGGTTTGAATACAACTTAGAGTATCCTCCACGTTCCTCTCTTGCAGCTTAGCGCAGTTCTCTGAATTGTTTAAAGTGACAGCTTCATATTCTCCTCTATAACGCATCATCATTATTTTCACTCCCGCAGCGCCCTTATTATCCATAATAAACCATTTGAATACAGTTCTTCTTTCTTTATTATCTCTCCACGTCGGCAGACAATTCTCCTCAAAAGTAATACAGCATCTCACCTGTGACAACCAATCAACTCCGAGAACTAGCCCAACATTGAGAGAACCAAAGATTAACACACTCTGCTCATATTCGTCCCCTTGAATACGAAGTCTTAGTAATGCTTGTCCTTTAATTGGCTTGCTTCGGTTTCCAACTGCACTGACAATACGTACGCGGTTAACAGGAAATGTGGGAATAGCGACAAGATTGTTTAAATGCGAAAATAGATTATCAGAAATAGCACTTGCCTCGCTATCTGAATCATTAATGCATCCATAACAATAGCACATACTTCGACTTCCACAGATGGCATCAGAATTTCTTTACTAGTTTCTTCATTTTCTCGACACAAATCTTCGTTGACATCATTTACATGTTCACACTTTATGGCATTTATCGTAATATCCGACCCTTGTCCCTGTGACAGAGTTCCGGAGCGGGTCGTCTCTGAAACTTTGCTTAGTTTAACTGTTCAGAATCTCGCTGATTGCGATCGCGGCTTCTTGCACGTTCTGACGATCGATACTGTCCTCTGTCTCCGTCATTGTGTGACCGGTTCAGCGGATGATTTGACCTGAATCCGTCTTGTACATTGTATTCGTTTCTCTTGTGTCTATCATCGTCTCGGCTATCAAATACTTTCGGTCTTTCGTAACTTGGGATTCCTTCCCGTGCTGTGCCGTTATGACGATTCGGGTAATGGCTATTACTGTGTCGCTCAGGTTGCTGTCGCGTTCGGCATTCAGCTATTCCATTCGGTCAATTAGCAAACACACTTCCTCCATTGTTAACTGTGGTGTGAGTGCTAACTTCTCACGCACCAAAAATGGTAATTTCTGGATTAATAAAAGCATTAGCTCTTCTTCTTTAACCGGATTGTCCAAGTATGCATTGTCGTTCCAGTAATTTTGCATAAACTCACGCATTGTACCGTGATGTCTTGCATAATTTGGCGGTGTGAGAATTTTTTATTTTCGTCGCACTGTTTTTCTTTCGACCAAAATTTTAAAAAAAATGCTGTTTCAAATTCTTCATGTTGTTGTTGTTGTGGTCTTCAGTCCTGAGACTGGTTTGATGCAGCTCTCCATGCTACTCTATCCTGTGCAAGCTTTTTCATCTCCCAGTACTTACTGCAACCCACATCCTTCTGAATCTGCTTAGTGTATTCATCTCTTGGTCTCCCCCTACGATTTTTACCCTCCACGCTGCCTTCCAATACTAAATTGGTGATCCCTTGATGCCTCAGAACATGTCCTACCAACCGATCCCTTCTTCTGGTCAAGTTGTGCCACAAACTTCTCTTCTCCCCAATCCTATTCAATACTTCCTCATTAGTTATGTGATCTACCCATCTAATCTTCAGCATTCTTCTGTAGCACCACATTTCGAAAGCTTCTATTCTCTTCTTGTCCAAACTATTTATCGTCCATGTTTCACTTCCATACATGGCAACACTCCATACGAATACTTTCAGAAATGACTTCCTGACACCTAAATCAATACTGGATGTTAACAAATTTCTCTTCTTCAGAAACGCTTTCCTTGCCATTGCCAGCCTACATTTTATATCCTCTCTACTTCGACCATCATCAGTTATTTTGCTCCCCAAATAGCAAAACTCCTTTACTACTTTAAGTGCCTCATTTCCTAATCTAATTCCCTCAGCATCACCCGACTTAATTAGACTACATTCCATTATCCTTGTTTTGCTTTTGTTGATATTCATCTTATATCCTCCTTTCAAGACACTGTCCATTCCATTCAACTGCTCTTCCAAGTCCTTTGCTGTCTCTGACAGAATTACAATGTCATCGGCGAACCTCAAAGTTTTTATTTCTTCTCCATGAATTTTAATACCTACTCCGAATTTTTCTTTTGTTTCCTTTACTGCTTGCTCAATATACAGATTGAACAACATCGGGGACAGGCTACAACCCTGTCTTACTCCCTTCCCAACCACTGCTTCCCTTTCATGTCCCTCGACTCTTGTAACTGCCATCTGGTTTCTGTACAAATTGTAAATAGCCTTTCGCTCCCTATATTTTACCCCTGCCACCTTTAGAATTTGAAAGAGAGTATTCCAGTCAACATTGTCAAAAGCTTTCTCTAAGTCTACAAATGCTAGAAACGTAGGTTTGCCTTTCCTTAATCTTTCTTCTAAGATAAGTCGTAAGGTCAGTATTGCCTCACGTGTTCCAGTGTTTCTACGGAATCCAAACTGATCTTCCCCGAGGTTGGCGTCTACTAGTTTTTCCATTCGTCTGTAAAGAATTCGCGTTAGCATTTTGCAGCTGTGACTTATTAAGCTGATAGTTCGGTAATTTTCACATCTGTCAACACCTGCTTTCTTTGGGATTGGAATTATTATATTCTTCTTGAAGTCTGAGGGTATTTCGCCTGTTTCATACATCTTGCTCACCAAATGGTAGAGTTTCGTCAGGACTGGCTCTCCCACGGCCGTCAGTAGTTCCAATGGAATATTGTCTACTCCGGGGGCCTTGTTTCGACTCAGGTCTTTCAGTGCTCTGTCGAACTCTTCACGCAGTATCGTATCTCCCATTTCATCTTCATCTACATCCTCTTCCATTTCCATAATATTGTCCTCAAGTACATCGCCCTTGTATAGACCCTCTATATACTCCTTCCACCTTTCTGCTTTCCCTTCTTTGCTTAGAACTGGGTTTCCATCTGAGCTCTTGATATTCATACAAGTGGTTCTCTTATCTCCAAAGGTCTCTTTAATTTTCCTGTAGGCGGTATCTATCTTACCCCTAGTGAGATAGGCCTCTACATCCTTACATTTGTCCTCTAGCCATCCCTGCTTAGCCATTTTGCACTTCCTGTCGATCTCATTTTTGAGACGTTTGTATTCCTTTTTGCCTGCTTCATTTACTGCATTTTTATATTTTCTCCTTTCATCAATTAAACTCAATATTTCTTCTGTTACCCAAGGATTTCTACTAGCCCTCGTCTTTTTACCTACTTGATCCTCTGCTGCCTTCACTACTTCATCCCTCAAAGCTACCCATTCTTCTTCTACTGTATTTATTTCCCCCATTCCTGTCAATTGCTCCCTTATGCTCTCCCTGAATCTCTGTACAACCTCTGGTTCTTTTAGTTTATCCAGGTCCCATCTCCTTAAATTCCCGCCTTTTTGCAGTTTCTTCAGTTTTAATCTACAGGTCATAACCAATAGATTGTGGTCAGAGTCCACATCTGCCCCTGGAAATGTCTTACAATTTAAAACCTGGTTCCTAAATCTCTGTCTTACCATTATATAATCTATCTGATACCTTTTAGTATCTCCAGGGTTCTTCCATGTATACAACCTTCTATCATGATTCTTAAACCAAGTGTTAGTTATGATTATGTTGTGCTCTGTGCAAAATTCTACCAGGCGGCTTCCTCTTTCATTTCTGTCTCCCAATCCATATTCACCTACTATGTTTCCTTCTCTCCCTTTTCCTACACTCGAATTCCAGTCACCCATGACTATTAAATTTTCGTCTCCCTTCACAATTTGAATAATTTCTTTTATTTCATCATACATTTCTTCAATTTCTTCGTCATCTGCAGAGCTAGTTGGCATATAAACTTGTACTACTGTAGTAGGTGTGGGCTTCGTATCTATCTTGGCCACAATAATGCGTTCACTATGCTGTTTGTAGTAGCTTACCCGCATTCCTATTTTCCTATTCATTATTAAACCTACTCCTGCATTACCCCTATTTGATTTTGTGTTTATAACCCTGTAGTCACCTGACCAGAAGTCTTGTTCCTCCTGCCACCGAACTTCACTAATTCCCACTAAATCTAACTTCAACCTATCCATTTCCCTTTTTAAATTTTCTAACCTACCTGCCCGATTAAGGGATCTGACATTCCACGCTCCGATCCGTAGAACGCCAGTTTTCTTTCTCCTGATAACGACATCCTCTTGAGTAGTCCCCGCCCGGAGATCCGAATGGGGGACTATTTTACCTCCGGAATATTTTACCCAAGAGGACGCCATCATCATGTAATCATACAGTAAAGCTGCATGCCCTCGGGAAAAATTACGGCTGTAGTTTCCCCTTGCTTTCAGCCGTTCGCAGTACCAGCACAGCAAGGCCGTTTTGGTTATTGTTACAAGGCCAGATCAGTCAATCATCCAGACTGTTGCCCTTGCAACTACTGAAAAGGCTGCTGCCCCTCTTCAGGAACCACACGTTTGTCTGGCCTCTCAACAGATACCCCTCCGTTGTGGTTGCACCTACGGTACGGCTATCTGTATCGCTGAGGCACGCAAGCCTCCCCACCAACGGCAAGGTCCATGGTTCATGGGGGGAAATTCTTCATACTTGATGTAATTGTCGGATACACTCATACTTCATACATTCTTCATACTTGATGTAATTGTCGGATACACTCATGCCCCAAACATGTGTCTCACCTTTCATGTGACTGACGCAAGTATCAATTTTAGCACGTTCCGTATAATGCCTCGGTAATGCATGTTTGAATTGTCTAATGAACGCAACTGCGTGGATGCATTGTTTCGGTTCATATTCATGAAATTTTCGACGGCTCAGTCTATTGTCAACAATTACTTGCGTCAAACCAACAATATTGTTATCTGGTTCAAGTAATACTGCATTAATTTCATCGCGCAAAATTTCTTTATTAATTCCATTTGACATTGTGTCGTTGTTCGTTACCTTTTGTCGTATCTCATGTGCCTCATCACTTAGTTCATCACATCGCGTTTGTACACCGTTAACCTTCTTAATTATCGACTCTTTGTTGGCTATACAAGAACTTTTAATTTTGACGATTTCGTCATCTTCAGCCTTAAATTTGTCATTAACTTTGCAAATAAAATCTTCCGTTTGCCTACAGCGTCCGTTAAGTTGAATTTTAAGATCTGTAATTTCGCTGCCAATGGCCTCATGTTTGTCTTGACATTCTTTTCGGAGCTCATCATGCTTTTGTTAAAATGAGTTGGTGAGTTCCGTTCGCAAATTGCTAATCGCATTAGTTAGTGTCTGATAATCATTTTTGATTTCCTGCTGGAACTTTCTTGTTTCCTCATAAAATTTTGTTATTTCCTCACGCACCTTTTTATTTTCCTCATGAAACGCTCTTGTTTCTACACGCACCTATTTTCTTCATGAAAGGCTTTTATTTCTACACGTGCCTGTCTATTTTCCTCATGAACATTTTTGATTGCTTCTAACAATTGAGTTATACAATCTTTACTGACACTAGCAGTTTCTGTTTGCTGGATGACCATCGGTGTTGAACTTCTGTTAGGCAAATCAAAACTAAGAATACCACTGTCCTCTGTCGAATTAACTGTAGTGTTTTCCATCACATTAATTTTTTCTCCATCAACAACGTTATTAAATTGTCCTCCCTCGTCTTTAGTAACACAACCGTTTTGTTCTGAATTAGCCGTGTTAACACTGTTCACAACAATCACTGTTATACTTGCTCTAAACTGAAAAGTTCACTCGCAACTTAAAAGCCAGTAACACTATTGATTATTCCTATTCCTGTTCATTCCTACGCAACGTTGATTTCACTTCATTTCGAAGCGCTGCTGTGCTGAAATGCTGCGGACTCACCGTTCGCTGTGTTGTCTTCTCCGTCGTTTCCGAAGATTGCTGTGGAATCGAAGTCCGACACACGCGTCGCCATATTTAACCTCCCCCCCCCCCCCCACCAGTTTCGCACCGAACTATATTTTTCGCTTACGCTGTAGGTGAAATTACATTTTAATTATTTTAGTATAGTATATATCTTTCTTCCTTGCCATGAGACTCATTGTTGTCCATTTCCGTTATTGTGAAAACTACTAAATGATAACATCTCCTTTCTTAAATCCTGGAGTTTATTAATTAAATCTCTCAATTTATGAACATCTATGTACATCAAACACTGTGTGCCATTCTGCCACTCATCTCCGGCCTCGCTACAGAGCAACCTCTCTCTCTAGCCTCTCACACGCGACTTCCACCCACGGACTCCCAACACTCGCTTACCCACTCGCACATTGTTGACTGCACTGCAGTCTTTGCTTAAACCATGTATGATCTCTGCATAGTGCATAATCGATACTACGTAAGGGTACTGTACCGTTACAACATGGTACAGAAAACACAATTCACATTAAAATATGATGGGAAAGACATGAGATAAATAGCAAATACAGTGTTGCTTCTTCTGCAGATCTGTGAGTAAAAAGGAGGAAAATGTATATGAGTATTGAAGAGCTCAGATGACAGCCCAGAACCAAGCAAAGCTGAAAGATGGTAGATACATGTAGAATGACTACATAAGGGAAATAACGATAATATTGTAGAAAGGGAAGAGGTATTAGAGGAAGATGAGATGTGGGAGAATTTGATAAACACCAACATCGAAATAAAGCCAGTCGAGTAAACAACATTCTCTCAGAATTATTGATACCCAGGGACGGGCCAGCCCTGACAAAATTATTTCTCGTGATGTGCAAGATATGACTTATGACGGGTTCTACAGCCTTGCTTCTGTCCTCTAAATACTCCTACTTAGGTATTTTGCCGTCTCTTTCTTTTTTAGACTTCTGTGATTCCCTCTGGTTACTTCATTTTGTTTATTTTTATACTTCCTCCTGTCACCAATTAAATTCAATATCTCATGCGTTATTCAAGAATTTCAGCCGTACTATTTCTGTATACGGATTTGATCCTCGTTGCCTTGAATATTTCGTCGACCTACCCATTCGGATTTTCCTCTGTTTCAGTCAACCGCTGTCCCTTTGAAACTCTTCATCTCTGGCACTCTGGCTCAGAGATGAATAACGGTACGTACCCCTAATGGTAACGGGACTACCTACGAGCAATCGCTGTATTTATGTGAGAGTATTTGCTGGATCAGTTATTGGATGGAACACTGATAGACTTGAGATAACTTTCCGGTATCAGTTTGGAAAATGGGACCGTTTTCTTTGTACTTGGTTTTCAACAATTTGTTTCACACCAAGTTAAAGAGCCAGTTGTCAGTGGTCGTTAGTGAATGTTCTTTATTGTCTTTCAGTCTGTAACCTTCCCCACACTTATCGACCTTAATGACAGTGAAAAAATAAACCGCGCGTACCTAATGAAAATTTGGAAAAAGCAATCGTCACCGAAGTTAATCTGTCGGTAAAGAGGGAAGAAGGGTTACATCTAAGTGAAAGAAAAAATGCCAATGGAATTGGTGGAAACTAATTTGGAAAACGGGGAAAGTTAATAAAGAAAGTAAATGTGCGGTCGTTACGTTAACAGTTAACTGGCGTTAATTAGATATTTGAAATTTGAGGAAAATTACGGTCGCCAGTCCTATCGACAACTACTATAATAACTGAAAAAGAAAGGTCAACGCACATATAATTAGCACTAGAAGCGTGGCAACTGAAGGTTGACACGTGTTGTGTGAAAACTGAATGTTTGTCAGAAGTAATAAATTTCGCTACACTCTAACTTAAAACCGGAAAATTGAAAGTTAATTTAGTGACTGAAATTAATAGTGAACTTTGTTTCTGAAGCACTACGAAATAAAGTAAAACAAGGTTAGTCTTGGGCTACCTCAACAATCATCTCAAAAGCAACTTGAATCTGCGCAGTTCAGAAATAAGAGATTTAACTTTGAACTTGAATTAAATGATTTTGAACAATTAACAATAGTAAAATTTAGTACACACCAAGCTGAGCTGCAGTCACAGGTAAGCTGAAATATGGTAACAAAACTCGCACTCTTAATTTGTGCTTGTGCAATAAAAATATAATTCTGTTTGGTTATGGTAGCCAGCTATGAATACTTTAACTGAACTTTGAAATTAAAGCAGTGAAATGGAATCATATTACTTTAATGCTGGCGTTTAAATTTCAACGACACTCGGGTTCATTCCGGAAAAGGAAGGGACCCTGCTTGGTAATGCAATTGGGACAATGAGTAACAAAGGTTCATGCTAAGACGATGTATTTTTGTAATGCAAATGGAACAGTTTGAATAGCTGTCTCCCATGCAGTTCTAAAAAATACGTGTTTTCAGTCTTCCTTGTTGGTTGATTGAAGGTTTGATGTCGCCGATCGAGGAGGTGGCGACAATCACTCATTGTCGGCAGTCGCTGTTGCAGAAGCTGGATGTTGGTGCGCCTTCTTCTCGATACGGTCATCAGACGAAACGGGCTCTTGATGTGTGCCAGCTAGCGTTTCCCGTCCGCGACACCGTGCCAGAAACTATCATAGCAAGTCGAGCCCAATTACATGCTGCTAAACTCCGAAAGCGCAGCAACTCGCGGGAACGTCACACAACACACCTGCTCCACCGCCCTACTCCAGCCAGACTCTGCTCTGGCCGCGCTCCACGCGGCAGAGTTAACACTACCAAAGATCCTGAACACTTTGGTTCTCCACACGACCTATCGATGTAATCGTTCGATAGCATTGTTTTCCCTAGGCAGGACCCAGCGTAAAAATAAAAATAATATTTACAAATCACATGAATTATACATCGACATAAATGCATAAATCTATATATATATATATATATATATATATATATATATACGAGGGGCGTTCAGAAAGTAAGCTCCGATCGGTCGCGAAATGGAAACGACTATGAAAATCCGATAAAGCTTTGCACAGATGTGTTGGGTAGTGTCTCTGGTATAACCCCAGTTAGCATCACGTCGCTCTTCTCATTTCTGAGCTCGCAGTGAGTGCGTAAAGATGTCTAGAAAATAGTGTCTTCCGCCAAGTACGAGGGCCTGGTGAGAAATTTCGCCTGAAGCTATGCAGCTAACATTACACAACTGTCGTGCTGTTTCGTCTTCACGACAATTCTCAGCCGCATTCTGCAGGGGCAATGAAGATGCTCCTGCATCGTTTTCAAATTGAAATGTTAGATTACCAACAATACAGTCCGCAATTGTCTCCCCCTGAGTTTCATCTCTGGTCACATGAACCGCTGTCTTTGAAGACAACATTTTGACACAGACAACGAGGTGTAGGCCAGCGTGGAGAATTGGCGGAAAGTACTGGCGGCTGCCTTCTATGATGAGGCTATTGAAAAGTTGGTACAACGCTATGACAAAAGTCTAAGTCAGAACGGCGACTACGTAGAGAAGTAGCTGAAAGGTGTAGCTAATTGTTACAAGTGAAACATTTCTGATGTTCACTGTGGTTTCAATTTGGCAATCAATCGGAGCTTACTTTCTGAACAGGCCTCGTATATATATATATATATATATATATATATATATATATATATATATATATATATATATATACAAATTGTAAAACAATCACAATATATAAGGGCACAGAAATGTCATACCTTCAGGTAACAAAATAAGGAAAAAAATTATAGTACAATAGATGGAAATAGGAGGATATTCATTTCTGGCGTTACAAGTCATCAGAAGATTAGTAGACCAGTGAGTTTTTTTGTTGATTAATTAGGTTTTTCTATCATGTCCTCTCGGTGATAGGTGGAGTTGCCACATCGTCTGCCACGTGCGGCTTCGTGTGCTTCGGGCACTGTACGGAAGTTCAGGGTGCAATATGAGTTCAGTGCAAATCAGAACCAATATAGCTTCGGTATGCAGTCATTATTGTATGGTGAATTGCGCTTAATGCTGAGTGCCTGAATTTCAGTTTGATTACAAAACTGCGGCTTTAACTCATCTAATACAGAATATTGTAATGCATGTGTCAAATTCGGTAGGCCACCACAGTAAATTCTCTCAGATCATCACACACGCTTAACGTAATTTTGACAGTTAGCTATATCTTGCATAAATCACGAGACTGATCGTATAGTCAGCTCGTTGAAATGGTTCAAATGGCTCTAAACGCTATGGGACTTACCATCTGAGGTCACCAGTCCGCTAGACTTAGAACTACTTAAACCTAACTAACCTAAGGACATCACACACATCCCTGCCCAAGGCAGGATTCAAACCTGCGACCGTAGCAACCGCGTGGTTCGGACTGAAGCGCCTAGAACCGCTCGGCCAAAGCGGCCGGCAATAGTTCGTGTTTGAATGTTTTCTCTGAACTGAATACTAAACTTAAATTTGATTCAGTTTATTGCAAATGTACTCAAGAGTGGTTTCCCAATGACTGATGCCTTCCTTCAACATTCACGTAGCACGACAGCTTTAGAGTGCAGTTACGTTCTTAGGAGATCTGACAGTCAGAACCGTAGTCCGCTCATCCCCGACGCTTAGCGTTCACACTGCCAGTGATATTTAGATCGCAGCAGTTAATGTCGAGAGTATCTTGCATGCCAGTGAGAATTTTGTGTCATGAGACGAGATTATTTCCATCAGACGAAATTTTCGTAATAGCGTGACGATTTTATATTACCGCTACGAGACCAAGATTAATCTCAACTATGAATTACGCGTATCACACGAAGCCTTCCAGATGTAAGAGTCCTGATCGGAAGGAGAGATGAAACTATAATATGATTATCTATGTGACCAGTAAATTCACTGTATCAAGATCCCTGTCTTGGTCTTGATATGAAGAAAACCTTTAATCGTGTCCAGTCACAGTAAATTCCCAATAATTGATTATATTTTTTTTTAGGAGGGTACTTAAATAACTGAAGGAAATTAACTTCAGAATACTGTTTGTACTGACTGATCATAGTGTCACCGAGGATTATCCATTGTGCATTATTTCAATTAATATGACTGGCGAAAAATAATTATTATTATTCGTTTCATTAATTGGGCCATAATGGGAAAAGTATCCTCTTGTCACTGCCATAGCAAGCAGTGAGAGGATGCTTCAAGCTATAACCATCACACCTATTAAAAAATGAGATAACCTAGTGCCCATAGTGCGTATAAATAAACCTCAGACTCGACAACTCGTAGGTGATAAAATCAAAGAAGCAAGTAGGAGTGCGTTTGTAAAGCTACCTATGAAGACCGTTATGTAAATTATTCTAGTAGTTTTGCAAATTAACGTGTTCAAATAAACAGACAGACACGACTGTTTTGCAGTTTTAGTATACGTATAGACCACATTTACTTTCGTACCAACCAATTTCAGGAACCAAATATAGTAAACAAATAAAATGCAAGTGGAATAGCGTAAATACCCTTATGGTAAAAGAGGCATTGACGAATAAATCTTGTTGGTGCAAATCATCTGAACGATGGAATGAGCAGCGTTCGACACGCGAAGACTGTGGTGCGTACACGCTAGCGCTGCAACCGCGCTGTATTACCATACAAAACAGCGGCTCTGCTGGGCTCATTCCCTAAATGGGAGCTTACAGCTATTCGCAGTTCAAATTCCCGTCGAGGGAATGTTGCATCACAAACACGAGCGGAATGGGGAGGGGGAGCGCGGAGCAGAGGTTTTCATAAGGGCGACTGCGTATCGAGCAGCAACCGACTCCTGCGTAGCGGCCGGGTGCGTGCGTCGGTGCGTAGCTTTGTCACGCGCCGCGCAAAGCACGCGCACGCCGGCCGCTTCTTCCCGTCTGGACGCGCGACGCGTCACCAGTATGGAATTCATCGGTGCGGAAATATGATCGTAAGAGGACTAAATTCGTGGTAAATTAATCGAGTTCCAGCCGGAATTGCGGTAGTATTTCTATTAAAGTCGTGCTTTGTGTCCGGGAATGAAAACTATGCCCTCAGAGGACTATGCTCAGTAGTGAAAATTTTAAAATTGGCTATAATAGGATTGAAGATGAATTTCAAACAGTTGTGCAGTGTCCGGATGTATCAGTTGACATGGCACTGTCCCCGAAAGGAAACGGGTCGAATTCTTGTAGAGTAGATTGTCAAATTTTGTTTCTATGTGTCTCACAAGTTCGTGTTTTTGTTCTTCTTACGCTGTATTAATTTTCTCTATATCACTTCTTATTAAGGGCATCAGACTTTCTCTATGCATTGTAATGCTTAAGTTCCTTGAACTGCAGGAACTGTAACCTGAAACATATGTGTATATCACCAGACTAACACAGTAAAAAACTAGCACTATTTCGTCCTGATACAGTTGTTCTTTGCTTCAGTACATGCCGTACAAACGAGCCTTTCAGTTAAGGAAAGGAAGTTCTCCTGTGTACTAATCACTGAATGAATCATGTTAGCCAGCCGGAGTGGCCGTGCGGTTCTAGGCGCTACAGTCTGGAACCGAGCGACCGCTACGGTCGCAGGTTCGAATCCTGCCTCGGGCATGCATGTGTGTGATGTCCTTAGGTTAGTTAGGTTTAATTAGTTCTAAGTTCTAGGCGACTGATGACCTCAGAAGTTAAGTCGCATAGTACTCGGTGCCATTTTTGAAGCATGTTATTTGGACGGAAGAGCTCAATTTTCTGTGCGATAAATAGCGTAGTGCCAACAATAGTTCTCTAGATAGTGGTACAGTAGTCACAACTGTCAAAATTAAGGGTAAAGGAAATATTTCTTCACATATACATATATCTTCACCAGTATCTCTGATCGTACTGTTCTCGTACGTTTAAAGTAGTGATAAAATAATTTAACGCCTACTTACGGCTGGTACATCGCGTGCTTCACAGGATGAACCAGAAATCCTGCGACACGGTGATACGAGACGAACTGCTGAAAAGCTCTGACGACCAATGGTTTCAACAACTTTCTTCCAGTCTCCTCATTATCACATAAAATTGATTGTGTGGGTTGGCATTAGGCCAACTGGTAGCGTGTGAAACACATAATGCAGTCTGTATACTCCTTCTTGTCGAAAGATGTAAGCATGTGTCGTTGTGCAGACGCCCACTTTGAGGTGCGCCGTACCCGAATTGATCGTTTGACTAACAGCAGCTTGCTGCTTGTTACTTCCTCCAACTCAACTAGCGAGCTACCGGGCTGGGTTCATGACAAAAAAATTTAACAAGTGGAACTTAATCTTCAGTAAAACTAATTTGATAGTGTCAAAAAAAGGAAACCAAGCACACAACGAGAGAGTGATTTATTGGCTCGAATACTAGTCTAAGGGACTGGGATGTGCTTCGTTGCTTTTGCCATGGTGATATCTTTTCAATCATAAAAACCAAGTCTAAGGAACAGTCAATGAGTAAGTTGCAAAACACAAATAAATGTAAAATATTAAACATGATAAGACAGGAACAATATGTTAGGATAAGGATGTACTCTGACAGTGGTGTAATATTGAATCGCAATTTCATTTACCTCAAGAAAGCAGCCTTACGCAGTCTAGCATTTTATACTGTGAGAGGTATACGACCTGATACAGGAGTGCAGTCAAAGCAGCATAGGGCAGACAGACAACGTTCAGCATGTTCGAATGCCATACTGCGTGCCCTGGTGATATCTATTGAACCATAAAAACCAAGCCTAAGGAACATTCAATAAGTAAGCTGCAAAACACAAATAAATGTGAAACACTAAAGCTTGTCAGAGAATGTGCACTAACACGTTTACGTGAACAAGTTCCCCACATTTAACAGTTCACACGTATTTATTCGAACATCAGGTAGCCAAAAACAAAGCGTAAATTACCTGTTAATTATCAATAAATATATATTATCAAGTTTGAACCTGATACATTGGAATCATGTGGCAATTCTACCTACACCACATGCTAATGTTTTAACACGCAAGTAGATTACTACTGTCCCCGAACAAGGACGACTATCTCAAGAGACGAAAGTCGCTACTGATCAATATGTTGTTGCATGCCTCACCACTATTCGAAACGCAATTCTATACTTTTTCAGATACTCCAACTATTTACAGTATACCTGTTAGAATAGAAGTAAGAAAATATCGTTTCCCTTTAATCAATCATTGTTAAAATACTGACATAAAATTACGTACTATATTTTAGGCGAACCGGAACAGCGATTACTAATCATGTGACCATCTTTACCGAATGAGATGGCACAGCGGTTAGCACACAGCACTCGCATTCGGGAGGACGACGGTTTAAACACGTGTTCGGCCATCGTGATTTAGGTTTTCCGCGATTGCCCTAAATCACTTCAGGCAAATGCCGTGATAGTTCCTTTGGAAGGGCACGACCGACTTCCTTCACCATCCTTGCCTAAACCGATGGGGCCGTTGACCTCGCTGTTTGGTCCCCTCCCCAAAATCTACCAACCAACCGTCTTTATTTTCTTCTATCGGTTGTGCGATACGTGATTCAGGCAATTTCCTTACAAATTTTAATCCGTCGTAATATCCTATTAAATTAACTTAAATATTGAAACAACAGTATGAGCTATTCATGCCATGGCTAAGGTTTACGTGTAACTGTGGAAAACTCTTCACTTTGGCACTCAGAGGAGATTAATATACATTTTTGGTAACAGTAAATAAATAATCTGTTGATATGTATGTCAAATGTGCTCATTTTACTTCGGATCTCATGTGCCGTCTTTGAAACGTGTCTGTAGCATTTGTTACTGTTGTTATAGGAAAATTCACGTACAGATGTTGAGCCGTAAGCGCGTCCTGTTACCCTATGTATTGAAATCTCTAACTGTCCCAATAAATTCAACTTTTTGCCCTTGTCAGTGTGTGCAAGATTGTAAAGTTTTCAGTTCCCAAACCAGAGATTGCCTAACAACAATTCTCTGAAGTACACATTTTTTGTGAAATGTGTACTTCTAAGACTTGTAGTCAAGTCTTCGTAGTACAAAGTCCACAAAAAGTTTACGGAAACCAGTTATTGATAACTCTCATTATGCTTGGTTAGATGTATTTGATTCTCTACAGATAGAATGCCTAGAGGCCTGAAGATGGCAGTACTGCGATGGTAAAATTGGTCGTCTAGATAAAATAACTTCTGAAAACATACTGCTGTTTGGTGATTTCTCATTGGTAAATACCTGACAGACCACTGTCCCCTATCCACGATGGGTCAACAGTGATTTAATTGTTATTGTTCTTGCTTCTTATTCCACGCTGTACAGCCCTCAATGGACATTTGCCTTCCGTTCAAAACATTAAATCCCCGCCACCGGTCGTTCTAAGGTGTGTTTTTGGGTTCTGTTCCATTTTTGTGAGCGGTCTATAGTACATCGTCCATTTGGTGGCGGAAGTAGCTACTACGGGTCGGTTCAGGCGTTCCATGGACTATGCAGTTCAGTTCCTTCTGATTCTGAAGACGACCTGTCTTACAATTCATTTTCCGTGAAATCGATGACACGTGATTTACATTAAGGCTCCTGATAGTAACATTTTCTGGTGATCAAAGTAAGATCTTCTTCAAAAGGTGAGCCGTGCGGCTGACGTATACTGCTGCCATGGTATATTTATCCACTGCAGTACTGATCGAAACCGCTGCTGCTAACAAGGACCATAAGGCTAGTATCGTTTCTATGTGGTATCGGAGCGATATTTTTAAACTCACATTATGCAAAAGAAAATGTAACTCCACATCATATCAGATCTGAAATAGTTAACTTTCAAAATATTACTACATTATTAATAAAGGAAATGTTTGTGTTTAGTTATCGGTGTTTTTTTCATTCCTGAGAAATGAGATCCTTAAATAGCAAATACAATCCAAGAACGAAAACAGTATTATACAGTGACAATGATAACTATGAGAATCTAGTCCACAAGGTAGGCTTTTGACAGCACAGCAAGTACAGAGATGACCAGGTGACTCGATTATGAATAGCAACATGTGTAGACTGTTTCTCAATATTGTATGAATTCTGGAATGCCTGAAATCAGTTTCTGCTTTATTTCTTCCGGCGGCTATCAATGGTTGATGCTGAATACACCCAGAAACTGCGTCGAAATTTCCAGAAATAAGAACAGTGAGCCTACGGTTAACATTCCCCACTGCCTGTCCGAATTTGACGAAGAGCTTGCGATTGGTTTCAGCGTCGGGTCGTTTTGGAACATTAAATCGTATCTGAAAACTGCTACTTGGGGCCACAATACTATTTTCCAACCTGTGATGCTTTGGCACCAGAAACAGACGTTTTTCAGTAGAGTGCACGTATTCAACCTCTTTCTTCGGTACGCTAATCTCCTTTGACGCTTCATCAGTGGAGCTGAGCGCTTTGGACTTGAGAGTTC
The DNA here is from genome assembly GCF_023864345.2 of Schistocerca serialis cubense. NCBI lineage: Eukaryota > Metazoa > Arthropoda > Insecta > Orthoptera > Acrididae > Schistocerca > Schistocerca serialis. Next base: position 1,238,960,140 of record NC_064638.1, read on the forward strand.
CATTTATAGGCACTACATGTTGCTATTACAGAGCAATCTTTGGGCATCTTTTGTAACTACTACTTCGAAACTTCTGTATAAAATTCTTAAACCTTTCACTAGCAACATATTGTTAGTTGCGTTATACTGTCGATCTTTGTTTTCATTTAAGTTTAAAAGCAAGTTTTCCATTACTGGAGGCCTTGTATAGGATTCTAGATAGTGACGGCGGGTTAACAGAGGCTTCAAGGGGGTTGGGTGATTTGTTGACCACCGTTGTGTGGCAGCAAGAAGACGCTGAATTGAAAAATAAAATGCATACCTTGAGGATACTTGGGAGGGCACTGAACAGCAGTAGGTTATTAGCGTTGACGATAAACATCTGTTTCCTGAATGGGGCTAGGCAAAAGAACCACACTTTCCATCCCCCCCCCCCTCTTTGCTTGCCACCCACTGCCAAAGCCACTCCCTGCCGCGCACCACCGATCGAGTCTCTCCCGGGCGCCTAAAGCCCCGTCGGCGTGTATTAAATTCCGAGCGCCGAGATAATGCTGTTATCGCCATTTACCGTCGCGCGGCCGTCCTTTCCGGGCGGCGGGTTTAATTTTGGGCGGTGTACTCGCTGCGACAGGTTATTACGGCCGAACAATGCGCTAATGACGTAATGGAGTGTGACGCCACTGCCGATAGCCGTAGCGCCCGGCGGCCCAGGCGCAGGCGGCAACCCGCCGAACACAGCGCGCCGGGCCGTGCCGCTGCAATTACACGCGTCGATACAATGCCGATTACATTTGTTCCCGCTGTTCCTACGGCCCTTCGGCAGACAATAACAGCTGCTACAATAGAACACAAGGGCCTCAAGTGCGAGTAAATGTTATCGATAACGCCCCTCACTGTATATATGTTGCCTACGATATTCCGCCACATAGGTGCTTTAAATATCAGATGCTGACGGACCTCACGACAAACAGAAAACAGACCACTTCTCAAACTTCTTAAGTTACATTGAAAATGCTGAATACAGGCACCATATGTGACCCGGCAAACGTCCATATGTGCTTGTGAGGTGAATACGTGAACAATGACAGCAGCCCGCATTAGAAACTTGACCATTCTGCAGGTGCGAAGTCAATCTGCTCGCTGATACGGAGCGGAGGATTAATTTACAAATTATAATGTCCTGGCCGCTAGTTGCCCTCTCTGCCACTATGCCATGACGCATGCTACGAATCGAAGGCCCTATTTTTCTGTATGTCGTGAACACTTCAGTCACACTTCTACTGAAACCCCATAGTACTTAAAATAGCCCTATATGCAAGGTGACTCACCTAAAACTTGGACAACAAAAACTGCGTAATTGAAAAGTACTGTTGATATGCGGTTATCACATAATGAATAGGTACTCAATGAACTGATTGTAATTATACGACGGATGTCCAGAAAGTAATTTCCGATCGGTCGCGAAATGAAACCCACAGTGAAAACCAGAAACGTTCTACTTGCAACAGCTAGGTACCCCTTCCACCTCCTTCTCTACACAGTCGCCGGTCCTACTTCGAGCGTCGTCGTAGTGTTGTATCAACTGTCCAATATCCTCGTCATAGAAAGCAGCCGCCTGTGCTTTCGGCCAGTTATCTGCACTGGTCTGCAGCTCGTTGTCTGTGGAAAAATTTTGTCTTCATAGCCAGCGGTTCTCGAGAGCAGAGATGCGACTCAGGGGGGAGCCAATTACGGACTGTATTGTGGGTGATGAAACATTTCTCATTGGAAACGTTGCATGAGCGTCTTCACTGCCTGAGCAGTGTGCGGCCGAGAATTGACATGAAGAAGGAACTGCTCTACAGTTGTGTTATGTGGACTGCGTGACACAGGCGAAATCTCTAACCAGGCCCTCATACTTGTCGGGAGACGCTATTCCCTATGCATCTTTACGTGCTCACTGTTCACTCAAAACCTAAAAGAAAGACGCGACCGGATTGACGAGCATACTAGAGACACTGCCCAACACATCTGTGCAAAGCTATACCAGATTTCCCCAGTAGTTTCCATTTCACCACCGATCGGAACTTACTTTCTGGACAACCCTCGTACTTTCTTGGGCCAACATAAACTTTTTAAAAGTAACAACGACATAAAAAACTAAATATATTGGTAGATTAGAATGTCAGTGGTGCTTGTTGCAAGATTCTAGTGCAACTCATTCACGGTATTTCATATTTTGAAAAGTTACCACACCGACACTCGCACAATACCTTTGGTACCACACAGTGAAGAGCAACACAAGTGCATAGACAAGTTATGTGGATTCTGATCAGTTACGAAACAGCTGACCATGACAAGATATGTTGAAAATGACCACCAGCATGGCAGTACACGCTTCTAGCCTGGTATGTAACGATGCCGCAAACATGCTAGTTTTCAGTGGAGATGTCCGAACAGGCTGCAGTAATTAGTCGTTGCATATCACAGGTTTTAGACAGTGTCTGTCGACTTTCTACACAGAAAGAAGTCTACAGGCGTCATATCCGGTGTAGCGGCCCGCCAAGGTGCAGGCCCTCTACCTCCAATACCCCAATTTGGAATCGATTCTTGAAGACATGATGTAGTACGTCGCGAGCTATAGGTTGCCCAGCCATCGTATTGGTACTACAGGTCTCCCTTAGTCTGCAGAAGAATGTCTTCTCGCATCCGTCGAAGATGGCGTGCAGGGAGGCTGGGATACTTGCGCGCGTTATGTGCACTGTCCATGAAAAACGGGCCTATGAGCTGAAGGTTTACTATACCAAACAACACGCTTACACTCCAAGGACGCTGAAAATGCCAACGGGAATTGTCAACAGACCATCAGTGCATGTTTCGGCGGTTTACCTGGCCGTGATTGATGTCTTCATCACTAAAAGAGGTCTTGAAATAAGACAGTCTCGGTTGCAAGATCTTTTTCATTTACAGGAAATGAGGCGCTCCACCTTTTTAGGGCATTATCATATTGGTCAAGGGGTGAAAAATTATAACAGTGAAGCATACGTGAATTACAACAGAGGAAAGGTGCTAATATAAAACGCAAAAGAGGCGAAGTTACAGGCTCTGCAACCGTCGCTACAGTGAACCATGACGTGAACTTAGTTAAAAATTAATGTGGAAAACCAAAATTCGTCCATTAATGACCACATATGACATTCAGATAAAATTTTGTAAGGGGCCATAGTCCTATTGTCATGGGATGAATAAAAGCTTTAAGGAAGCTGGAGCCGGGAATGCAATGACGAGTTTAACTACAGTGTGTGCTGGACAGGGAAAATGTGAGAAACCAATACAAAATAAGAAACCTTACGTAATACGGAGCCGGCCGCATTCTCGTGTACACAGCATAGAAAGTTGCTTACGGCTGTCAAGTTGTAGATAACGCGGTCGGGAAGAGGGTTCGTCACACCTCCAAACCGGCCACACAAACAGAACCGGAGAGGCAAGATTTCAGGACCGCGGCATCAGGCATTGGAGGAAAATGCACTGGCTAACCAATGTGTTTACAAAAAGCCATTGCATAGCTAAGTTACATTTTCGGAAGAAAAATTAGGTAAAACAGTGAATTATCAAAATGGAATTTAGTTAAAAGATACTAATAACATGGGCGCAAAAACACTGAATTAGTATAGATAGAAAGGTATCTATAAAATGTAAAATTTTTAAAATTGTAAATCAGTAACACTTAAAATATTATTCACACGGATGAAATCAGCTAAATGATAAACACAGTAAAAGCTAATGGTAGGTTGATGTAGTGGGTACCACAATATCATTTTAAGACTGATTTCTGCTAACCAATTGATCGTCCAATAAAATACATTTCCCTCTAATGTAATGTTTAAGAATATCAACTTACTTTTATCTTTGTTGGCGATGTGGAGTACATGTAAACTGAAATTTTGAAATACACATGTATAGGGAAATGTATTTTGTTGAATATGATCTCATTATGATACTGTGATATTCTAATTTACCATAATTTTAGTTTGTTAATGTCAATAGGTAGTACTCCATTGAAAATGTGTATGTTTGCACAAAAAGTATACTAAATGTCAGTATAAACTGTTTGTGGCCTAACAATACGAGCCCCTGAATAGTAAGTCATTGTGTGAAAACTGTGCATCAATAGCTCTTTCTATTTCCGCAAGATTTATCACCCTGTATAGCTTCATAGTTGACAACAGGAGAACTCAGGCACACGATAATGGAAAGTTTTTTTTGCTACAGCTGGCTATGTTCCATATTTGTCTTCAGTGGTCAAAGGCACTTGGACGGTAGAGACCACGTACATCGTATACTTAGAGGTTCCGCCACAAACAGTGTTAACTACGCTACGTGACCGCATGCCGTCCGCCTGCGGAATTATCAAGGGAATGGTCCAATCCGTAATGTCTAAACCCACCCTGGAATTGTTTATGCAGGAAGAATAAAGTTCGCCAAGTTAGGTCTCAATTTCCTAGTTGGCTGCTGTAAGGCGTCGGATTTGTGGTGGCTCGCATTTCTATTTTAAGTGGTCCTGCATATACTGTTAATGGAGCGCACACTTTCATGAACTGTTTTAATAGATGTTCATGCTACCACGTCGGACTGTGATTTATTATTGTTTGTAAGATCAGGGCCTCTTAATCTTAATTGTTAAATCTCTCAATGAGGACTTTATTTTGTGTTTGTTACTACGCTCTTACATGTGGTTGTAATTCGATAGGTTATACAGGTTATGTTCCACCAGCAGTTAGTCAGGAGTTTGATAGTTAACCGAACCCGTTGGCTTGGGGTTCGGTGTTCCGCTCTTAGCGATTACTTGTTTTTGTTTACCCCCCCCCATTCGCTATCCCCAGCCTCCTAACACGTGGCGCGAGTTAAGTAGAATTTGTGGTTGGCAGTCGAGCTTCCCGCTCGGTAAATGCGTTATGAACGTGTTTAGATTTTGTCCTTATTAAAAGTTTCATTGGTTTGACTCCGTTAATCCATTGAAAAATTATTTACTTTTTATTGTTGCTGTAAGTTTGACTGTTGTACGGCGGCGTTCGATCTATAGCAAATCTCTGGCCCAATTCCTATACTAAATTCTGTATTTCTGTATTAATTGGGCTATCGTTTGTACTTCTTTTGGTGGGACTTGAGTGAAATCTGCCTGGTTGATAGAGCACGCGCAGCGCCCGAAAACCGAGCCAAGTCTGTGCTCGACCGAACGGCCAGGCCGGTGAAAATGGTCCTGCACCACTTACGCGTTGCCAAGGCAGGGTTGCATAACATATCGATGTATTTATTTGTGTCTTTATCATCACGCTCCTACTGCAAATCTCCTTTTAATTTATTTTTAATTTCTAGCTCATGTAAATTGTTAACGAGTCAGCCTGCTACTTGGCCTGTTGAGTCATTACTAGGTTTATTTACTGAAATGCGTTTATGCCATTGTGACTCGGCCAATTGAATGGTTATTAATATTACTCCTTGTATCTGCTGTTGATTTTTGAACTGGTCAATCACTAGGAGATTTAAGATCTGTTAATTTGATGAACGTTCTCATTAAATATTTTTAGAATTCAGTACGCATTATTTAACAGTTTTGTCTGGTTGTTTCTCTTGCGTGACTTGTGTACTTCCGCTGTCCGGCAGTGTAGTAATTTTCTCGAGTGGTACTTATTTTCGCCAGGCACTTTATTGTGAAAAGTAGAGTAATCACGTAGATGTAGATGTATATTTCTACTTTGGATTGTAAGTCTTGAGGTTTCTGTCGAGAAAGAATTTTCAGTGCTTTTACTGTACTGCTCCTCTTTTTGTCATTGTGTTTCATCTGTTTGCTGTTAATGAAACTAGTAAAATTTTATGATCGTAAATTATTTTGTTTGTTATTAGTCAATACCGCTCGAGGTGATTTTCCAATAGATATTTAATGAATATAGCTTAGTGTGTTCTGTTGAAACGGGGAGGAATCTCATAACACAAATGATGCTTCGTCTTCCTTTTGCCCTGTCCTTCCTGCCAAAGACAGCTTTACGCAAGTACTGGGTACAGTGGTGTACGAATCTCTTTATGAGTACTGTTTGGTTAGTGCAAATAGCATCTACGCCATATCAATTGGAACGGAAGGTAAGAACGACTTCACACCAGGTAAGGGCTGGTGGGTTTTAACAGGCAGACGACATACACATGGATTATGCGTACACCAAACTAGGAATCAGATCTCTTTTATTACTTGATGCACTTATGGCAGGAGACAGCTCCGTCTAACATACGTTGCAGTCATGTTTTAGGTGTGGTTCTCCTATCTGGACAAAATCAATGAACTAAATTGGAATGCGCAAGCAGGTTTCACGTTTCAATTGTAGTACTGAACAAAACAGGTAAGGGTGTCACTACATAAACTTATCTGCACTCAGGTGTTAGGACCTGCTCATTCATATTGGTCGTTTAGTGTACACTTGAGACTAATGGTGACTGTTTAGCCACGATTTGATAACTTGAGATTCCAGGGAAAAAACCTGATAAGTCACAATTCTTATTTTTTTCAGGAGACGAAACTTAAAGTTTCAAGACTCATAAAATTTTAGTTTTTCAAGTTATATTCTTCATATTTGTTTTACACCTTAATATGTCATTCAGAGAAAGAATACTGCTGCAATTACACTCATCTGAATAGGATTTACAATAATATGATGCGTTTTTATTACGAAGGCAAGTCGTACAGAGGAAAAATATGACAAGTCCGTAACATATTGCATTTAACTACAAGATTTCAACTTTATGTTACAACAAATTATCTCATATAATCATTTAATAATCTTCTATAAAAGATCCTGTGCTTTTTCGATGGTGGATTAATGCAAAAGACGATCAAAGTATACTTGCACTTCACTACAGCAAAATCTTTTCATGTCTTACGAATCTCTGTATTTCTCAGCAGATATTTTAAGATCACATGCAAAAAATCAGAATCCCTTACTTTAAATAGCTATATGCCCAATACTAAAAAAATAGTTATTTCAATAAACAAGAAAACTTTCAAATCATACTGCTGTAGAAGAATTACTATACCTTCATATTTAACAGAGGGTAGGCTGAACTCGCCTTCTTTCGGGGTGGAATCTTGCCCTTTCTTTCCATGAAGAAGTAATGAAGCTTGGTGGTATGCTCCATTGTAGCTTCCTCTATACCGAACCAGTGCTGCATTGTGTCGTGTGACTTCCAATTCTCTTTCTAGCCAGGACTGGAAAGCGAGTTTCTTCTTGTATATTGTATTATCCATATGCTCTGTCCAGCATTTGATTATCTCTGGTTGCTCCTCAACATCAATGATGACAAAAGGCGAAGGGTGTGTGCGTGAATTCTGAAAATCCTGACACAGTCCTTTAGGATTTGACATTCCTGAGTTTGGTCTATCATACCAATATTTTTATCACATTCAAGGTACGAATGACCTCTTATGGGGAATGTCTTCTGTACATAGTCCAATCGTTTTTTGTATGAACCAGATGGTGAAGGAATCTGAACACAGCGGCATTCTTATTTTAACCTCCGCAGGAATCACAGAAGATTTCCAGACGTCTGACTTCTGGATTTAGAAAATTGTGCACAAAATGATGAAGGAACGATGATACTTATATTGAAATCGGAACTGAATATAGTGCGGTATGTTTCATACGACACGTACTAATACTGAAATTTCTCCTTGAACATATGGAACATATTTTTAATATTCAAAGACTCTGGGAGGTAAAGTTTTTCTGAGTTTATCAAACTGTAGTGTCTGTTGCGACCTTTAAATGATTTAATGTGTCCTCTGGGTATTGCATGTGTTTAATCTTTCAAAACCTGTGGGCGGGGTCTGTGTTCCCTCGGCCGTCTCGTAGAGGTTGGCCTCCAGATTTAAGTTTCTTCAGTAAGTGATCGACCTTGCCCTTCTTTATTCCATGTAGCGACGTAAATTCTTTCTTGCCCACATGTACTTCTTGTACACTTCCATTAATGGTAATACAAACACTGAATTTCTATGATGCCTCAAGATAATTGGCTTCCTGCTCTTCTCTTCAAGACGCCTGCGGCTGTACAGGGACCACTGTGATTAAACCACTTAAATAGAGGTTTATTTCATCATTATTTTGAAAGTGGCTCATGTTGTTAATAATATTCCTTTTATTTTCATCACTAACAATATCAAAACAATTGTATTTGCGCTTACATAGTTCTCCTGTTTCATGTGACTACAATCTTAAACGTTTGGAGGCATCCCTAACGCGACCATATTTCTTCCTTTTCTTTGTCAGCTTCTTTGATGACATTATATAGTTTTCTTCGCAAGTAAATGAGTCACTGTCTACTTTATTCATTTAACACTGACAGAATACAATGCTAGATCTAACTCGCTTCACAAACTCCACAAAGCTAACAAGAATGGTCAACTTATACACAACAGTGACTTGGCAACAATGAAAAAAAAAAACGATAATATTAGTGAAAACAGACCTGCACGTGTTGGGAATCATTAAGTCATAAAATTTTATCATTGCATTCTCTGGACTTGTCCGGATATTCCCCTGTTTTCCGTGGACTTATAATGTTTTTCGCCTGCACATGCTTACAAGATAACAGAATATCTCTTGACTCATCAGGTTTTTGGCCAGTTCTGTAAAACCAGCTAAAACTACAGTGGCTGGTCTATTAAATTATGAAAAAACAGAAATTTTGGAATTTTGGACTTACCAGGCTTTTCCCCTGGACTCTTTTTGTAAGTGACCATCGCTTAACCGCTTTGAATCTATACCTAGCTGCCTCAGTAGATATGTAATTATTTTCGCTGCGAGATGGGCTTATCTCTTAATCAGTTCCATATTGTGAATAGTATAACCTTATAGTTTCCGTTTAAAAGTTACCAGGTTTACTGAGGCTCATCAGTTCCAACTGTCAGAGTGCACTTCTTATGACCATTTCAGCTGCCGCGTTACTGTGTTCTGTAATCATGTGTGGGTTCTTGTGTATACAAGTTAGTTTGTTCTCCATCACAGTTTCATAACGCTGTATTGTGATCTTTTGTGTTTCTATTCTGGAAGTCAAAAACTACTGAATGATGTACAATAAAAATATAGCTGAATTTATATTTTAGATCCTCCAGCTTTGTTCTTTAAAACACATGTTAACTGCTTCTTAAGGCAATAGCTTTTTCTCCAATAGAGTTTTAACTAACAGTTATTCTGTCAGCCATTCCAAGGTAATTGATACAAAATATGATTTTACATTTCGGAAGGTACAGACCATTAACTCTCAGATTCCTGAAATGGAACTGGACGTTCACATCTACATTTCTATACACTCTGCAAATCACACTTACGTGCCTAGCAGAGAGATCTTCGAACCACTTTCACAATAGTTCTGTTACTCCACTCTCGAACAGCGATCGGGAAAACCGAAGTGCTGTAGTTATTCCGTGCGAGCTCTGTTTACCCTCGTTTTAATATAACGATAGTTTCTCAATATGTCGGTCGGCGTCAACAAAATATTTTCGCACTCGGAGGAGAGAGTTGGTGATTGAAATTTCGGAAGACGATCCCGCCGCAACGAGAAACGCATGTGTTTTAATGATGTCCACTCCAAATCCTGTATCATGTCATTTTCACGTGAACTCCGGTTTTAGCCAGCTGTCAGTGCCTATAACGATTTCCGCGTAAGTGCTTTCTATCAGCGTTTGGAGCTGTGGTAGTTTCCCAACGCAGCTACGAGAATTTACAACTTTATGGCGATGGCCTCTAGATCCAAGTTTTTTTTTTTTTTTGTGTGTCCGACCTGCATGACTTCACATTGAATCACTTCCTGTGGTTCCCCTAGGTCCTCTGGGTTAACAAACCACCCGGTCCCCGCCAAACAGCGCTCTCTATCTTTGTAGCCGCCTCCTGTGTGTAATAGACTCCTCACCTATTTAACGGAACCAGAAACCCCACTTCCGTGTGGCGCAAGTCGCGGTATCTGAAGCCTACACGGTCGCAGAACCCCCTGAGCCTCTGATTCAGACCCTCCACTCAGCTTTGTACCAGAGGCCCGCAACCCATCCTGTCGACTATGCTGCAAATGCTGAGGTCTGATTGCATCTCGCAAGCAAGACTGGCAGCCTTTATACTCCTGATAGCCGTTCGAAACCAGAGAGAATCTCTTCCGATCCAAAGCGACACACATCGTTGGTGCCGACATGAGTCACCACCAGCAGTTGGCTGCACCCCATGCTCTTCATGGCATCCGAAAGAACCCATTCCACTTCTGGAATTACTTCACCCGCATTCAAACGGAGTGCACATTGCCTTTCTTCCCCTCCTTGGTAGCCACGCCCCTAAGGGGTCCCATAACGCGTTTAACATTGTAACTTACAGCTAACAGTCATCCCAACCTCAGCCACTGCCCCAACCTTACAGGCTGTGCGGCGTCCTCTGAAACATGACAAGCAACTCTACCTGGCTGAAGGACCTTGTGAGCCACAGATAACACCTGGAACCTGTCTGTCAGACCTTTTTCGTGAACGAACCGCCTTCAGTATCACACCTGTCTTATTTGTTACGAAATAGTCGACCCATATGACTACAACAGTAATCGATGGACGCATGAAGATAACAGAATTTTTTAAATGCTCCAAATATTGCGGGGATATTTATTTTCAGGTATGCATTTCGTTGTCACTCCACTCCAACAGCTCTCAACGTGCTAAAAGATTTCCACTAGTTGACTGTAAATGAAAATTGACTTGGAAAATAATTTCAGCAGATTGGATAATGTCTTAAAAAGTCGTTTTAAGAAGAATATACAAGTAAAACATGAATGCTGAAGAGTTTTCGAATTGAGTCAGATGATTCTGAGGAAATCGGATTATGAAAGAGAGCAGCAGATGAAGTAGAATGGAGCTGGAATTTAGTTAGCAAACTAACTGACGACGGCAAAAGTAAAGAGAGGATCAAACGTGCACTGCCTCCTGCAAGGAAGGTTTTCCTGAAAAAGAGAAATATGTTAACATTACATTAAGACGAAGTATTAGGATACAATTTATGCAGACATTTGGCCTTATATGAGGTGTAATGTGGACAATAAACAGTGTAGAGAAGAAAGCAAAAGCTTTTGTAAAATGATGCTACAAGATAATGTAGAAGGTCTGAGTGGTAGATCATACAGGTCTTGAAGAAGTGCTGAAAAGTATTGGGACAAAAGAGAAATAAATGGCACAACGTATCTAAAAGATGAAATCGGTTAATACGACACAGCCTGGAGAAGCAAGAACTAATTCATTTGAGGACTGAGTGAATTATGATTGGCAAACCTTACAGGAGTCGGGATGAATCACACAGGATTGATTACCGGGGAGAGCTGCATGAAGCCAGTCTTCGGCCCAATCAAAACATAAAAAAAACAAGGAAAACAACAACAGCAGCACCGTCACATCGACCTATCACACAAATATCTACAGTAACAGTTTGTACCAATAAGAAATGAAATGGTCAAATAGTCTCAGTCGCGGGAAGGTGGCAGTCTTCAGTACACTGAATGTGTGTAGGGAACATTCAGTCGACAACGGTCCCAGCATCTTAGAATATTGCTCACGGGCTACCGAGTGATAATGAACGAATTAAAATAAAGAGCATTAGTGCTCAGAGGTTTTCTTTTGCATCACAGAGTCACAGAAATGCTGCAAAAACCTGAAAAGGCGAACGCCTGACGACAAAAGCAAATCTTCATTGAATGCTACTTACATGGTTTCAAGAAACAATATTAAATGAAGAATTGTATTGAAGATCCAAAGAATCTGGTATAGGCATGCGTATTCAAATACAGAAATATGCAAAAACGAAGAATACGGCGCCTATATCAGGCCTCAAGCACTCGGCGCAGTTGTTACATCGGTTACTGCTGCTATAATGGCAGGTTATCAGGATTTAAGTGAGTTTGAACCTGGTTTTACAGTCGGCGCTCGAGCAATGGGACACAGCATCTCCGGAGTAGCGATGAAGTGGAGATTTTTCCATATGACCCAATGGTGTACCGTGAATATCAGGAATCCGGTAAAACATTAAATCTCCGACATCGCCGTGGCCGGAAAAAGATCCTGAAAGAACGGGACCCACGACGACTGAAGACAATCGTTCAACGTGACAGAAGTGCTACCCTTCCGCAGATTTCTGCATATTTCATTGCAGGGCCATCAACAATCGTCAGCGTGCGAATCATTCAACGAAACGTCATCGATGTGGGTTTTCGGAGCCGGAGGTCCACTCGTGTACCCTTGATGACTGCACGACATGAAGTTTCATCTCTCGCCTGAGCCCGTGGACACCGATATTGAACTACTGATGACTGGAAACATGTTGTCGCATCAGACGGGTCTCGTTTCAAATTGTATCGAGGAGATGGATGTGTGTGCTTAAGGAGACGAACTCATGAATCCATGGTCTCTGGATGTCACCAGAGGACTGTTCAAGCTGGTGGAGGCTCTGTAATGATGTGGGGCGTATGCAGTTGGAGTGATGTGTGACCCTAACATGTCTATAAACGACTCTGGCAGGTGACACGTACGTAAGCATCCCGTCTGGTCACCAACATCCATTAATATCCATTGTGCTCTCCGACGGACTTGGGCAATTCCAACAGGACAATGCGGCAACCCACAAGTCCTAAATTGCTATAGAGTAGCTCCAGGATCACTCTTTCGAGTTTAAACGCTCCCACTGGTTACCAAACTCACCAGAAATGAACGTTATTGAGCATATCTTGGATGCCTTGGAACGTGCTGTTCAGAAGAGATCTCAATCCCCTCGCAATCTTACGGATTTATGGAGAGCCCGCCAGGATTTATGGTGTCACCTCCATCCAGCAGTACTGCAGACATTAGTCGAGCCCATGCAAAGTCGTGTTGAGTCACTTCTGCGTACTCGCGGGGCCCTGCACGATATTAGGCATACCAGTTTCTTTGGATCTTCAGTGCAGCACTATGCTTCAGTCCCCATGTATCGCTCCCAGGAGAATCGATAAGATAGGTTTATACTAATTAAAAAGCACACATGTTCGTAAAGCACTCATTCTTTCCGCGATACATATGGAATGAAGTAGAAATAAACTGTAAAGTATGGTACAATGCTACAGAGGAATCTCTCTCCTAGATTGCACATATAAAATTCTATCCAAGATCCGATATGAAAGAATCAAGGAGCGATTAGAACAGGAGTTATGGGAATATCAGGGAGGTTTCAGACCATGAAGAAGCTGTGCAGAGCAGATAATTAGTTTAAAATTGATTATGGCATACTACAAGAAACGGAACAAACCTCTGGCAATAACATTTGTAGATTTTAAGAAGGCATATGACTGTCTCCACAGACCTTCATTATTAAAAATTTTAAGAAATCTAGGACTCCATCCAAAACTAATTAAAATAATACAACTCACTCTAACCAACACCAAATCAAAAGTGAAGTTTAGAGGAGAAATTTCGGAACAATTCCTCATAAAAACAGGCTTAAGACAAGGTGACTGCCTATCACCATTACTTTTCAACTGTGCACTGGAATACATAACGAGAGAATGGTACAAGGACAATCCAAAGAGGATAAGAATTCGAAGTGGAAAAGATGATATTAGCTTAAACTGCTTGGGATTCGCTGATGATCTTGCTCTCCTAGTCAACATCGTTCAAGAAGCCAGGCAACAAGTGAAACCACTACAAGAAATAGCAGAGAAAGTAGGCCTTAGAATATCATTTGAAAAAACGGAGATTATGCTAACTGATCCACCACTTGCAAACAAAATTACAATAGGAGAACAGGAAATCAAAATTGATAAATTTAAATATTTAGGTGAAATAATAACATACAATCTAAATGAGAAGCCAACATGGCAAAATAGAATAAAAAAACTGAACTATGCAAATTACATTACCAAAACTACATACAACAAAAAAGCCTATCTATAGATGCAAAATTAAAACACTATAAAACAGTTACACAACCAGAAATAACGTATGTAGCTGAAATTATCTTCAAAACAACTAATACAGCAGAAATTGACAGAATACTAAAAATAGAAAGATGAATAATTAGGACATGTATAAATAAACAGTATAAAATAAATGGACATTGGAGAATAGCATCAAATGCAACAGTATATAAGAAAATAGAACCAGTCGTGAGCACAATCAGGAAGAAACGCATCTCATTCTTTGGACATCTGATGAGAACTCCAGAAAACAGAATCACTAAAAAAAATAATACAAAAACTGGGGAATAGTAAGAGCGACATTAAATGGATCACAGAAATTAAGGAAGATATAAAAGAACTTCAAATTACAGTAGATGACCTAAAAAACAAGACAGAGAAAACCAGAATACTGCAAGACCCGCAAACCAGACTACAAATGAAAATCAATAAAAGGAGTACAGGAAGAGTTGTCTCAGATGAAGAAAGAAAAAAATATCTGAAAGAATGAAGAACTATTGGGCAGACAGAAGAGCAAAACACCTTTCATATAAGAATAGCCTCTAATAATTATATTACCTACATATATTAAGTTATTGTTGAACCAAATTGTATCCATGTGTAACAACTTGTTTAGAACTTTGTATTTTTGACTACAGTGGTCCAATGAAGGCCATAAAATAAATAATAATAAAAATAAAAAAAATGCTATGCACTCTATGCCATGCGCTTCAGAGACGTATAGAGAAACATACAGATCATTAGTCACTAACGACCCAGAAATCCCTCAAAGAATCAGATTTGGGTAATCTACAGCCAGTCAATGGGCCAGATTCATTTGGGATTGAATGGTCCTGCCCTTTTAGGCTACTCTTTTCATTCGTTATTTCTAAGTAGTGCGAATCAGCCGGATGCGACTTCCCTTCGTGCGTGCCTCTTCATGCGAAAGGTGGACTCGCAACCAACCTTCCTAATAATCTGTTGAATAGATTGCATTATCTGATTTCCCCTTACAAGTTCTTACCCACTACACCTCCCTCCAATACCAAGAGTGACACTCCTTAATGTCTTAACAAATGTCCTACAGCATTGAATATTCTCCTTGTTAGTGTTCTTGATACGTTGCTTTCCTCGACGATTCTGCTGGGAACCTGGTCGTTTCTTATGTCCAACTAATTTTCAGCATCCTAACAGACCATCCCATCTGTAGCAGTTCGATTCACTTCTTTTCCGGTTTTCGCATAATGCGTGATTCACTTAGACATAATATACTGCTCCAGACGTACAGTCTCATTAATTTCTACCTCGGATTAAGGTCAATGTTTGATACCAGTAATTTCCTTTGGCCAAGAACTCTCCCTTTGTTCTAGTCCGCTTTCTATGCAGTCCTTACTTTGTCTGTCGTATGTTATTTTGCACTGAAGGTTGCAGAATTCTTTAAATTCGTGTAGGTCGTAGTCACCAATTCTGATGTGCATTATCATTTCTGGTAGTCCTCACTAGATCCGTCTTTCTTCGTCCCTGATCTGTAATCATTAGTCTGTTTATTCCATTCAAGAAGTCACGTGATTTTTATTGACCCTAACTGAGGAGAAGAACATCATCAGTGATTCGTTTTTTGTTCTTATTTCACACTGAACTCCACGGTTGAACATTCCTTTTTATTTCCGACACTGCATTTTAGATGTGTAGACTGAACAGTAGTCTGCATTCCTGTGCTAGACCCCTTCCAATCCGAGCAGTTCCTTCTTGAAATAAATACAGTAGAAGAAGAATGGTAGCTTTGAGGGATGAAATAGTGAAGGCAGCAGAGGATCAAGTAGGTAAAAAGACGAGGGCTAGTAGAAATCCTTGGGTAACAGAAGAAATATTGAATTTAATTGATGAAAGGAGAAAATATAAAAATGCAGTGAGTGAAACAGGCAAAAAGGAATACAAACGTCTCAAAAATGAGATCGACAGGAAGTGCAAAATGGCTAAGCAGGGATGGCTAGAGGACAAATGTAAGGATGTAGAGGCCTATCTCACTAGGGATAAGATAGATACCGCCTACAGGAAAATTAGAGACCTTTGGAGATAAGAGAACGACTTGTATGAATATCAAGAGCTCAGATGGAAACCCAGTTCTAAGCAAAGAAGGGAAAGCAGAAAGGTGGAAGGAGTATATAGAGGGTCTATACAAGGGCGATGTACTTGAGGACAATATTATGGAAATGGAAGAGGATGGAGATGAAGATGAAATGGGAGATATGATACCGCGTGAAGAGTTTGACAGAGCACTGAAAGACCTGAGTCGAAACAAGGCCCCCGGAGTAGACAATATTCCATTAGAACTACTGACGGCCGTGGGAGAGCCAGTCCTGATAAAACTCTACCATCTGGTGAGCAAGATGTATGAAACAGCGAAATACCCTCAGACTTTAAGAAGAATATAATAATTCCAATCCCAAAGAAAGCAGGTGTTGACAGATGTGAAAATTACCGAACTATCAGCTTAATAAGTCACAGCTGCAAAATACTAACACGAATTCTTTACAGACGAATGGGAAAACTAGTAGAAGCCAACCTCGGGGAAGATCAGTTTGGATTCCGTAAAAACACTGGAACACGTGAGGCAATACTGACCTTACGACTTACCTTAGAAGAAAGATTAAGGAAAGGCAAACCTACGTTTCTAGCATTTGTAGACTTAGAGAAAGCTTTTGACAATGTTGACTGGAATACTCTCTTTCAAATTCTAAAGGTGGCAGGGGTAATATACAGGGAGCGAAAGGCTATTTACAATTTGTACAGAAACCAGATGGCAGTTATAAGAGTCGAGGGACATGAAAGGGAAGCAGTGGTTGGGAAGGGAGTAAGACAGGGTTGTAGCCTCTCCCCGATGTTGTTCAATCTGTATATTGAGCAAGCAGTAAAGGAAACAAAAGAAAAATTCGGAGTAGGTATTAAAATTCATGGAGAAGAAATAAAAACTTTGAGGTTCGCCGATGACATTGTAATTCTGTCAGAGACAGCAAAGGACTTGGAAGAGCAGTTGAATGGAATGGACAGTGTCTTGAAAGGAGGATATAAGATGAACATCAACAAAAGCAAAACAAGGATAATGGAATGTAGTATAATTAAGTCGGGTGATGCTGAGGGAATTAGATTAGGAAATGAGGCACTTAAAATGGGAAAGGAGTTTTGCTATTTGGGGAGCAAAATAACTGATGATGGTCGAAGTAGAGAGGATATAAAATGTAGGCTGGCAATGGCAAGGAAAGCGTTTCTGAAGAGGAGAAATTTGTTAGCATCCAGTATTGATTTAAGTGTCAGGAAGTCATTTCTGAAAGTATTCGTATGGAGTGTAGCCATGTATGGAAGTGAAACATGGACGATAAATAGTTTGGACAAGAAGAGAATAGAAGCTTTCGAAATGTGGTGATACAGAAGAATGCTGAAGATTAGATGGGTAGATCACATAACTAATGAGGAAGTATTGAATAGGATTGGGGAGAAGAGAAGTTTGTGGCACAACTTGATCAGAAGAAGGGATCGGTTGGTGGGACATGTTCTGAGGCATCAAGGGATCACCAATTTAGTATTGGAGGGCAGCGTGGAGGGTAAAAATCGTAGAGGGAGACCAAGAGATGAATACACTAAGCAGATTCAGAAGGATGTAGGTTGCAGTAGGTACTGGGAGATGAAAAAGCTTGCACAAGATAGAGTAGCATGGAGAGCTGCATCAAACCAGTCTCAGGACTGAAGACCACAACAACAACCTCTATGTTCATTGTTCCTTCTTGCTCCTCATACACATTTTATATTAACCCTCTTTTCCTACACCTTAATCTCATTTAGCTGTCTATTTCGAATATCTTTTACCATTTTTCGCTGCTGAATGTGTTCTCTAAGTCGACAAACACTGTGAGCTTGTTTTCATTTTGCTAAAGTCTTCTTTCCAATCTCAAGCGCAACTCTGGTACCTTTATCTATTGTAAAGCTACACTTTTCGTTATCAAACAGATTGAAACACCTATTTCCGACTTATTTTGTAACTGTATAGATATTTCTATATCACCTTGTAGCGTTGCTTAAATAGAATATTGTAGCTATCACGGAAATTCCTTGACTATGTATACATGTTTCAATTATGTGAAACTTTTGAATGATGTCTTTTAATTTATGCTTGTGGATTTAAATAACAACTCAAATGATGGTTATATAACATTCTCCAAGCGACTTGGTCAACAGTTAGGGAACGTAGTGCTGAATGTAAAAGATGTGGGGAAGCCCCGTAGCTACGGAAGCAGCATGGCTGAGTGGAAAAGATGTGCCAGGTTCGCAAGTGGCAACTTGTTCTTTGTGCTGGGTAAGCAGTCTGGGCTGAGCAGTGCTGTGGTTAACACCTCGCTAGCAGTACCGGATCATTGTGGTTCATATTCCTGGAGTTTTGACGCCAGAAGAGTTTAAGAGCAGTAGTTATGGGTCTCGGGTGCTGCATCTGGCCGGCCTGGGTAGCCGAGCGGTTCTAGGCGCTAAAGTCTGGAACCGAGTGACCGCTACGGTCGCAGGTTCGAATCCTGCCTCGGGAATGGGTGTGTGTTGATGTCCTTAGGTTAGTTAGGTTTAAGTAGTTCTAAGTTCTAGGGGACTGATTACCTCAGAAGGAATGTCCCATAGTGCTCAGAGCCATTTGCTGCATCTGGTGATATCAATTCATGGCATGGTTTCTGGCCCCATAGAAGCATAATTCCGATCCCAAGAAGATATGTAACAGGGCGAGGCCAACAGTATTGCTATGTCTTCATCGCTGCCAGGTCAACAGACACCAGTGCCACCAGCCTTCCACTAAATGGTTTGTATTTGGCACAGGTATTTGTGAAATTTGGTTTATTTTATAGTAATAATTGTTGTGTTGCTAAATATTGTAACTTACACCCGTGATTATACCAAATCACTAACCTGGATAGGAATCCTATCCCAGTGAATTTAATTCCGAGTGTTCTAATTTATTATGAGAAAGTGGTTTAACTTGAATTTAATGTTGTGTTGTCATTTGCACAGTCAATTTTACTTTTGAGTAGGTCAAAAGACTGATTGTGAAAGCTCATTTGTTATTTAATGACTTATAGTTTGTTGTGCTTTTCTTCATTAATAATTAGTGACAAGAATACTTACCATACCTCGTACATACAGTGTAGTTTTGTTCCTCAAACCAAAAAAAAGTTTAAAGCTACTCATGTAATACGCTAGTTAGTTAATGAAGCAATGCAAAGGCTGCTTTAGAGCAGATTTTCATTCTGTTTAGTTCCTTCAAACCGAGTTTAAGAAAGAACTATTTACTTTGTCGAAATTGGTTAATGCAAAGGTGTAGAGACTGTGTACTACTCAACAAAGTTATAGATTATGGTCGTTAGCAGACCACCTGATTGAAATTAAAAATCGTTTCAAGCTTCTCGCTGATCAGCATTTTTACTAGTTAGATGTGTGTCGGTAATTGGTTTTATTAACTGCTACACCTAGTTCATTTAAGTTACGTGTTGTTGAGAGGCATATGTAACTGTTTACTATCTGATTGGCAATTTGTTTGTTAGTAGGATATTTATCGGGCACGATTATGTTACTGTGTTGTAGTATGAACAGTTTAGTGTGTGTGTGTGAGTGTGTGTGTGTGTGTGTGTGTGTGTGTGAAGGAAGGTTAGGCTAGCCTTAGCACTGCCTTCTGCTTTATCATTTTGCTTGACACAAGAATGCCTAGTTATCCTGGCAAACGGTTTTAATATGTAATGTTGGAACTTGCTTTTGTGCTGGAAGAACGTCTCTTACAAACCCGCCATTTATTATTACTCTGCTGGAGTGTTTGGGAAACGATACCATGTTTGATTGTTCTGTTTCCATCAGGTTATCTCACGGTCATAACTTCTCAAAAATTCTTCACAGAGGTATAACGCTAGCATCGATTGACGTTTTAAGGTGGTCGGTGCTACCGTCACAAGATCATTAACTTTCTTTTTAATTCTTCTTTATACAGGGTGATTCAAAAAGAATACCACAATTTTAAAAATGTGTATTTAATGAAAGAAACATAATATAACCTTCTGTTATACATCATTACAAAGAGTATTTAAAAAGGTTTTTTTTCACTCAAAAACAAGTTCAGAGATGTTCAATATGGCCCCCTCCAGACACACGAGCAATATCAACCCGATACTCCAACTCGTTCCACACTCTCTGTAGCATATCAGGCGTAACAGTTTGGATAGCTGCTGTTATTTCCCGTTTCAAATCATCAATGGTGGCTGGGAGAGGTGGCCGAAACACCATATCCTTAACATACCCCCATAAGAAAAATCGCAGGGGGTAAGATCAGGGCTTCTTGGAGGCCAGTGATGAAGTGCTCTGTCACGGGCTGCCTGGCAGCCGATCCATCGACTCGGGTAGTTGACGTTCAGGTAGTTACGGACAGATAAGTGCCAATGTGGTGGCGCTCCATCCTGCTGAAATATGAATTGTTGTGCTTCTTGTTCGAGCTGAGGGAACAGCCAATTCTCTAACATCTCCAGATACTGTAGTCCAGTTACAGTAGCACCTTCGAAGAAAAAGGGACCAAAAACTTTATTGGCTGAAATAGCGAACAAATGTACAACTAAATGAAACTTTATAGCTCCCTTAATTCGCCGACAGATAGTGCTTAGCTCTGCCTTTTGTCGTTGCAGAGTTTTAAATTCCTAAAGTTTTGGTATTCTTTTTGAATCACCCTGTATTATTCTTATGAGCAAATGGAATAAATGATCTTTTAAGCTAGTTATGCGACAGTCGTCGCACTTCTCTGCCCTTGCTATCTTCATGACTGTGTGAATTATATTTTTCCGAAAGTTTGGTGATATGTTTCCAGTCTCGCAGATTGTGCACGATCTGCTCGGTGATTCAAATGGCCGTAGACTATTCAATGAAGCGCGTTGTGGATTTGCTTCGTTTGGAGTTGCTGGGGACGGAAGATGGGGCTTTGACAGCTAGAACCGCTAACTTGGCGTCGCGTCCGCCGAAGACGAGGCAGTGTGCGCCGCTGCGTTTAGCGCTGGAGCTCTCCAAGTGTTGGCTGTACCAGAGGTACACCCGGCACGCCTTGCGCTGAGCATCACAGCACCCGCCCTCACAAAGCTTAATTACGCGACTCCAGCCAGCGGCCCGGCGCAACTCGTGTTTGTTGTTATCAGAGCAACTGTTGGGAGCGAGCGTCTCTGTTTGCTGATGACGCCGCAAGTTTGTTCAGCAGTAGCGACATTGAAGGCAGCGGGCGGCAACCAACAGCAAGTGGATGCAGCGTGGGCTAACTGGTGTGCTGCTCGCCTATTACTTGGCTGCCCCACGCCTGTCCAGGATTGGCTAGCCCAGGCGCTGCTCCACCGAGGAACACTGTGCAACCTATGAATTGGATTAACTGCACTGAAATGATTGTATCGATGGGGGTGAGGATGCAGTGACATGAAATAAGACGAAACTTTTCGTAGCGGTATAAGGTTTTCCGTGCTCTTGCTGGACTTCGCACACAGCTGTGTAATGTAGTTACGTCAAACATCCGTTGCTACACTACAACGCGCTGCGAGTAATGAGTATAATGGGCAGGGGCACTACGAATGTAGTGCGGGACAATAAGTTGAGAATGTGGGTTTCGCGGGATGGGTGCCAGAGATATGTCCCTGCAGTCACACTATCCTCTGTGTCCTCGGTGGCTCAAATGGATAGAGCATCTGCCATGTAAGCAGGAGATCCCGGGTTCAAGTACCGGTCGGGGCACACATTTACATGTGTCCCCGTTGACGTATGTCAACGCATGTAAGCAGCTAGGGGTTTCCATTTCATTGTAATTTCATTCTAACGAGCTGCTTGGCCACCGATGGTATCTGTTCTTTCGGACACGTCCGAAAGAACAGATACCATCTTAGTATATATATAGTTAAGGCTCACCGGCCACTTGACCATCTTATTCTTCCGTGCAGATGCACACACAGTGCCCGAACTCTTACGAGAATCGGCAACGCGCCGTGAGTAATGAGTATAATGGGCAGGGGCACTATGAATGCAGTGCGGGACAATTCGTTGAGAATGTGGGTTTCGCGGGATGGGTGCCAGAGGTAAGTCCCTGAAGTCGCACTATCCTCTGTGTCCTCGGTGGCTCAGATGGATAGAGCGTCTGCCATGTAAGCAGGACGTCCCGGGTTCGAGTCCCGGTCGGGGCACACATTCTCATCTGTCCCCGTTGACGTATGTCAACGCCTATAAGAAGCTAAGGGTTTTCATGTCATTGTAATTTCATTCTAAAGAGCTGCTTGGTCACATGTCCGAAAGAACAGATACCATCTTAGTACATATATTACCATTTTTGCCTTTAATGCCACCAAAGATTATTTTGGCTTTTATTTTCACTGAGTCAGTACTTTCGTCGATCATTTAGATCTCTTCACATTTTTCCTGGAGCCTTATCGCCTTGTCTGCCCTACATTTCCTGTTTTCTAGATTCCTTAGTGGTTCACTTTGCACGTGTTCCTTTCCTTCTCATAATATTTTTGTACTTCTTTCTTTAATTAGTCTTCTGAGGTGCTTCTTCACTTAAGGTTTCTTCGGAGCTACGTACCTTCTAATCGCGTTTCACTGTCCAACAACTGTGATTGCCCTTTTTGGAGATATTCACTCTTCTTCAACTGAATTATATATTGTGATACTCCACAGCGAAATCCAAACGCATCTCATCACTTCTCAGCACTTCAGAATTTGGCATTCTTCCACAGTGATTCTCTTAAACGTCACTTTACTTTGAATCTGTACCTGCTCCTGGGTACGCCTCACAATCTAGTATTTGATTTCAGACTATCTGCCGAACCATGATGTACTCGCACTTGAATCTTAATATAGCACCTGGCCTTTCTCAAATATACCACCTACTCTCCTGATTCTTCAGCAGAATATTCGCTATTACCAGCTATAATTCACTGCAGAGCTCAATTAGTCTTTCTCCCCTCTCATGCCTAACGGCAAGCGCATATTCTCCTGTAACTCTTTCTTCTATTCTTTTCCCTACAACCACGTTCCAGTCCCCCATGTTTATTCGATTTTCAACTCTACTTTGCTACTGTACATACCATTCAGTATCCTCACATACGTTCTTCATCTCATCTTCTGCCTGTGACAGTGGCATATATACCCGAACTATCGTTTTCGACGTTGATTTGCGGTAGATACTGATGAGAAGAAACATATCACTGAACTGTTCAGTGTAGCTCGCTCTGTGCCCTAGTTCCCCATTCGTAACGAGTACTGGTACCATTATACTATCTTCTGCTGGTTTTAATATTACCCTGTATACGTCTGACCACAAATCTAGTTTCTTTCCAATTCACTTCACTGTACCCCACTATATCTAAATTGAGCCACTGCGTTTTCCATTTCATATTTTCTGACTTTTCTACTACATTTAAGTTTCTGCCATTCAATGCTCATACTCGTAGAATATTTTCCCTTTATTGGTTGCTCCATCTTTTTCTAATGTTCACTTCCACATTGGCAGCCCTTTCCAAGAGATCTTAATGGTGGACTATTGTGGAATCTTTCACTAATGGAGAGATTATCACGCTACTTCTTCAGTTACAATCCACTGTGTCTTTAATGTCATGGTTTCCACTGCCTTCTGGATCCTCATGTCGTTGATCATCGCCGATTAATCCGCCTTTTAGGTGGCAGTTTCTCACCCTATGGGTAAGTGTATGCCCTGAACTTCTTTCTTTCGCCCTCTTTGATGGGGTCGCTAGGAGAGGGAGGTTGAATTGCTGTGATAACAACTTTTCGGCCGTCATTGCGATGAAAATGTAATTAGGCAGCTTATCTATGTAGAACATCACAAAGTATACCCGACACTTAGATTTCCGTTTCATTACCAGAAACAGATTTATTTCGTAGCAGTTCACAGATGTATAGAAAGATAGCTTTAAGTGGAAATTATTCAAAGGAAGAAAGGTATTTGTCGCGTACACCACTACACCTACCGGTAGTCCACGCTTCTATCATGGTGGTGTGTTTGCATAGCCCACATCTAGGAGAGGCCAAGACTCACAAGCACAAAGGCATTTGCGCGCAGAGGTCGTCAGTGGCAACCGTACTATTTCGCCACGTTTCCTCACGTGCGACAGTTGGAGAAGACGATGATATCCCTCCATTTGGGCAGCCAACGGACGAGATGCGAGTTATGGCCAGCAGCCTTAGGCAATCAGATAGATTAGGTGGGTCTGTCCATATGGCTTTATAAATCACAGTCCAGCGAGACTTAGCTGGGTAGCAGCAGATTTAATAGACTGTGCATCAGCTATGCAGTCCAGAGTTCGCGATTAACAGCAGTCTGAAGAGAGCAGATTCCACTGTGGCTCAGTCGCTCAGCAGCCCCTCACTGTAGTGACTCTGGATGGGTGTTTACTTCTGGAAGTGTGTTTACTTCAGGAATTGCCTGTTACATTATCGGAGTTAGTTCTCAGCTTAAATTGTTTCATATGTGTCTAACCTGAACAGGCTGTTTATGTGTACATTGCAAATAAGTAATTTTTCAGTTACAATGTGCTATCTAATTTGTGTAGCGCTGTTCGAAAACCGCTCACGCAGCGGCGAAACCGGATGGATAACAAACCGATGTACGGTAGTATTAATGGAGATGGAAGATTTACGACGTAGATATATTTTCTTTGAGAGGTTTTTATAGATCCAGCTACACGCAGATAATAAAATTAAGACCTAACCTGCTATGTTATCTACTGCGGTTATGAATGAAGCTATAAGTAGTGATCATGACTCAACCCTGCCACTAAATTTTCGCCAGATTACCATAAGACACTGAGTCAATCCTCCTCGTTGCAAATCCGATGCGGTGTGAAAAAAAAAGACTCTCTGATTTCTACTAACAAAAGTTTCATCGTTTTGTTTAACATTTATGCGTACACAGTTGAGTTCGGTATAACTGCATCTATATGTCGTTATGATGTGGTAATAGGACATTTACTTCTAACTGAACACATAGTGCTCCGTCTGACGCTTATTAATATGTTTGCTCACATCTGCGTATATTGCACCAGTCGGGTGTAGGCGCCTCTGTTGTCACTGGCTGTTGCATTCAGATTAATGGCGGACGCCACAATTCGAACAAATACAATACCTAAATAATTTTTATTAAATTCACTCGTGGAAATTACCGTGCACACATGTTTCACACTCACCAAAAGGTACTTAAAATAGCAGGCAGTGGCAGTAGCGCTAAAATTATCAATGGAAGTCAACAATGTACACGTTAAGTGGACACAATTTCGCTTATATCACATTTATTTTAAAGAAGAAGCAAATTAGAGATTAGTTTCTTTGAACAAGTTCCAGATAGAGAGTTTACAATTGAAACAGTTGTTTTAGTCTTTGGTGAGAGCTAAAGCAGCTATCCTCATCAATTACACTGCAGGCATTGAGGTTCAGATGGCGTGTTAAAATCAGCTCCGTTGTGTGTAGATGCTGCAGACGAATTATCTCATGTGGAATTTTACTTTCCACGCAATGACGTTTTCATCTGTGGCGCATTATAAGCCACCGGATAGTTGGACGTTGTTACAGTTGTTGCCAAGATTCAGATTTGCATGAGCGATTTATTATGTCTATAGGGCGCAACGCTGAAGTAACGCAGTTCAGCAGAGATTTTAAAGTTATTTCGATTGAGGAATTCCCACTCAAAAAACCGACCGCGAACCCGCCACTGTTCGCGGTAACATGCACACTCATAATAAACAGCCTGTGGCACAATTAACGGTTCATGCAGACGGTAGTCAGCGGCGGCGCGAATACGAATTGAAATTGTAAAGTATTTAAAATACACACCGCTAAATCACAGCGAACACAATTCTTCCCAGAATACCGTAACTAAAATGTCGTCTGTCCACAGCTGTATTGTCGTAGTTAGGCGAAAAAGTTCATATGGCGGTTTTACACAGTCAAACTTCCCTGTCCACTTTCAACATTTTTACATTCAATTACAGGAAGAAACGGAAATGTATCTCATGTTTAATCAATTTCATTCGCACCGATTGTTTCATTACACGACGTAGTCAGCAACGTTTAACCTCTTTCCGCCTTCTCGGTACGAATATGAGTGCCACACATGCCCTGCTCACACTGTTCGACCCTTATAATCGATATTCCGACCGCTCTCGCTCTGATTGTGCAATATCTCAGTATACATCTAATCTCATAAAGTCATTCCAATCAAAATTAATGCAATAGATGATAAAAGAAGAATAAAAACATTTTGCATGTTTCATAGACAAGTTACTGATTACATTATATAACAAAATAATCACCAGAAATTCATGTACAGCTACGAAAATAGATACAATGCAGGGAATGAAACAGAAGAGAAAGAACTCTTACACTACTGGCCATTAAAATTGCTACACCACGAAGATGACTTGCTATAGAACGGAAATTTAACCGACAGGAAGAAGATGCTGTGATATGCAAATGATCACCCTTTCTAAGCATTCACACAACGTTGGCGCCGGTGGCGACAACAAAACGTGCTGACATGAGGAAAGTTTCTAACCGATTTCTCATACACAAACAGCAGTTGACCGGCGTTGTCTGTTGTTGTGACGGCTCGTGTAAGGAGGAGAAATCCGTACCATCACGTTTCCGACTTTGATAAAGGTCGGATTGTAGCCTATCGCGATTGCGGTTCATCGAATCGTGACACTGCTGCTATCGATGGTCGAGATCAAATGACTGTTAGCAGAATATGGAATCTGTGGGTTCAGGAGGGTAATACGGAACGCCGTTCTGGATCCCAACGGCCTCGTATCACTAGCAGTAGAGATGACAGGCATCTTATCCGCATGGCTGTAACAGATCGTGCAGCCACGTCTCGATCCACGAGTCAACACATGAGGACGTTCGCAAGTCAACAACCATCTGCACGAACAGTTCGACGACGTCTGCACCAGCATGGACTATCAGCTCGGAGACCATGGCTGCGGTTACCCTTGACGCTGCATCACAAACAGGAGCGCCTGCAATAGTGTACTCAACGACGAACCTATGTGCATGAATGGCAAAACCTCATTTTTTCGGATGAATCCAGGTTCTGTTTATAGCATCATGATGGCCGCATCCGTGTTTGGCGACATCGCTGTGAACGCACATTGGAAGCGTGTATTCGTCATCGCCATACTGGCGTATCACCGGGCGTGATTGTATGGGGTGCCATTGGTTACACGTCTCGGTCACCTCTTGTTCGCATTGACGGCACTTTGAACAACGGACGTTACATTTTAGACGTGTTACGACCCGTGGCTCTATCCTTCATTCGCCCCCTGCGAAATCCTACATTTCAGCAGGATAATGCACGACCGCATGTTGCAGGTCATGTACGGTTCTTTCTGGATGTAGAAACTGTTCGACTGCTGTTCTGGCCAGCACATTCTCCAGATCTCTCACCAACTGAAAACGTCTGGTCAATGGTGGCCGAGCAACTGGCTCGTCACAATACACTGGGTCACTATTCTTGATGAACTGTGGTATCGTGTTGAAGATGCATGGGCAGCTGTACCTGTACACGCCATCCGAGCTGTGTGTGGCTCAATTCCCAGGCGTATCCAGGCCGTTATTACGGCCAGTTGTGGTTGTTCTGGGTACTGATTTCTCAGGATCTATGCACCTAAATTGTGTGAAAATGTAATAACATGTCAGTTCTAGTATAATATATTTGTCCAATGAATACCCGTTTATCATATGCATTTCTTCTTGGTGTAGCAATTTTAATGGCCAGTGGTGTATATATGTCGCAACTAGTGATGTCTTCACAGGTGCTAGTATGAATCCAAATGATGTGACGCGATTCCAAGAAACATGGTCTCATGGGCGTTACACTGACCTGCAACGTAGACGGGCGACATGTGTACATGAAACAATGCGTTACGGAGAACAGAAGGAGCGTTTAATAGTGGACGCGACGCGGTAGTGTGCCAGCGTTGTTATGTCATATTTGGCGTGGGGCAGTATCACTAAATCAAGTCTCCAGGACATTATTCAGAAATATGTGTGCAAAATTCGTATTGCACTCCTTGACAGCCGAAAGAAAACGAGGACGTGTGAATGTCTGCCCCGACTTGACTGAAGTACAAGACGCGGACAATTGTTTTCTGGAAAAAATCTCCACAGGTAACGAGTGTTGGTGTTATCAAATCGAAAACACCACAAAACGACAGAACTTCACATTAAGGATCAACGCTTTGACGACATATTCGACTTCACACGAATGTGACGCGCAAGTCGAACAACGGAACAACGTCCCAATGAAGATTATTCTTAGAGGTTTCAGCGGTTGTATGAATATTCTGTGCCTTATAGTGAAGATGGGGAGACTTTTGTCGAACACATAAAGCTTTAAAATCACGACCTTAACTATCATCTACTTTTCCATAATGCCATCTCGAAACTTTTAGACTCATTTGCTACACACAAAGTACTCATTCATTTATTGGAAATATCACACCTGGGAACATCTTACCTCATTTGGGTTTTGCTCTCTACCAGTCCTTGCAGTACCTAAGAAGACATTCTCTGATGCCTTAACACATATCCTGGTACCTTGTGTCTTCTTCTAACCAATGGTTTCCAAATACTGACTTGCTCTCCGATTTTGCATGTGACCTTATGTCCTCATAACTTTCAATATCTTTTTGTAAAACCTCATCTCAAACGATAAGGTTCTACTTATTTTTGGTTTTCCGATTTGCTACTCTTCACTTCCTCAGAATTCTATGCTCCGGATGTAAAGTTTCATAAATGCTTCCTCAATTTATGACCTGTATTGGTAGCCAATAGACTTCATGTAGCGATTTATACTCTCTGTTCCTAAGCTTGTCCGTTTTTATACGAGGGTGAGTAAAATGGGTTCAAAATGGCTCTGAGCACTATGGGACTCAACTGCTGTGGTCATAAGTCCCCTAGAACTTAGAACTACTTAAACCTAACTAACCTACGGACATCACACACATCCATGCCCGAGGCAGGATTCGAACCTGCGACCGTAGCGGTCGTGCGGTTCCAGACTGTAGCGCCTGTAACCGCTCGGCCACTCCGGCCGGCAGTAAAATGGGACCTCGAATATTTTCTTAAATACTATTTATTGTGCAGAAGTGGTACAAAGCTGTATCACGTTTGAACATAATTTCCACCAGCGCTTACAAAGTGCATAAATTCCTTCAGAAAAAAAATTCTTTTGGTAGTCCGCGCAACCACTCATGCACCGCGTGGTGTACCTATTCATCAGAACGTAGCTTATTTCTCCCCATTGCGTCTTTGAATGGCCCAAACATATGGAAATCACTTGGTCATGAGGAATGGCGCCATTCCTTGCTCGCTCTCTTCATTTCCCGTTCGTGGAAGTGAACTCAGGTTTCGTCCCCAGTAACGGTTCATGCAAGGATGCCATCACCTTCTCGTTCAAGTTCTTCACAAGCCTCAACACGTCGTTCTCTCATTTCAGGAGTCAGCTGCCGTGGCAGCCATCTTGCAGACACTTTGTGGACATGTAGCACATCACGCACAATGTGGTGTGCTGACCCATGACTAATTTGTAAACATGCTGCAGTGTCATTCAGTGTCACTCGGCGGTTTTCCTTCACTATGGCTTCAACTGCTGCAATGTTCTGTGGAGTCACAACTCGTTGTGCCTGACCTGGACGAGGAGCATCTTCCACTGAACTCACACCATTTGCGAACTTCCTACTCCATTCGTAGACTTTCTGCTGTGACAAACATGCATCAGCATACTGAACCTTCATTGACCGATGAATTTCAACAGGTTTCACACCTTCACTACGCAAAAACCGAATAACAGAACGCTGTTCTTCCCTGGTGCAATTCGCAAGTGGGGCGGCCATCTTTATACTGATACTGCGACGGTATGTGTGCATCTGCACTATGCTGCCACCTACAGGTCATTCTGCATGTTTTTGTAGCACGCTTACCAACTTACAGGGTAACGGCGCGAAATTTCGAGTTGTTATTACAAATTTAAGGTTTTCATTTGACTCACCCTCGTACCTTCGTTGCCTTGTCCATCATGCGTTATTTTGCTTCACCGCCGTTGTGTCGTCCTCAAGTTCGGTAATAATAATTTTAAAAACCAAATGAACACCGCCCGACCAAGCTTTGAAAGTCCAAAGGTACCGACCGACTGCTGTGTCTTCCTTAGCGATTTGGCTTCACCGGAGGCGGAGACGGAGGGACATGTGGGTAGCGCACCACACTCCCGAGCCTTGTCAGTTTTCGTGATCGGTGCGGCTACTTCTCAAACAATTTGTCCCTCCATTGGCCTCATAAGGGCCGAGTGCACGTTGTCTAGTAATAATGTACCGTCATGGTATTTTCTGCCACTTACCATTACCACCTTATTCCCTTCTCTGCATAACAACTCCAACATATATCCAAAATTGTTACTCGCTCAAGTTCCTAAGGTTATCTGATTGAACTACTATCTCATCTTTGGTCAGGTTGTTGCATTCTTTTCTTCCCACTGTGACGCCGTAGATCTTCGTTAGTCACACATATTACCTAACTCATGTTCATTGTTGTGTAACACCACATTTCCGATGACTATATCTAGTCTAGTCTACATTGTTTGTCGGTCACTTTTCATTCTCACACAAAGCTACGCTTGACAAAAATTCCTTTAAAAAAAGACTTCCTAACAATTAACAACATATTCGATGTTAACATGAATTACAAGCAGTGTTTCCTTGTTAACACAGGTTTTCCCTTTTGCAGCATTTGGCAAAATCGACGAATAGACCAATGTGTTGGTTTTTTAGTGCACATAAACGTAGATTTATCACGAATTGAAGTAAATCTGTTGACATGAAAGTTGTGCTTGACGAGAGTTGTGTTTTACTAACATCTTGATGGATGAAATAAAAAGAAATGTTTTTAATTTTTGTTATGCTTTACGCAGTATGTGAATTAAAAGTTCATAAACAGATCGGACGCATCATGTCACTTGTCACTCATGCCAAAACCTGTTGTCGC
Organism: Schistocerca serialis cubense; assembly: GCF_023864345.2. Lineage (NCBI taxonomy): Eukaryota > Metazoa > Arthropoda > Insecta > Orthoptera > Acrididae > Schistocerca > Schistocerca serialis. The sequence goes on from NC_064638.1 coordinate 1,238,991,166, forward strand.
CGTGTTGCAAGCCATGAAGCACTCTGCGTGTACCGCCAGCTAGGACGTATTTATTGCCAGAGTATTCATAAACAGAAATTTATTACGCGCGTATTCATAAACGACCACACAGATGCTGCAGTGGCTGCGGCCGAATTGAAAGCGAGAACAGATTTTTTCCATTAAGTTCCGTCCCATGGCTGTTGCACGTAGGGGACCGCCGTATTTGGGCGGGCAGGTAACACGTTGACGTATGGCGCCCCAGAGGGCGATAATTGACAGACGGCTTTAACGTCAGCGTCGGCATGGCCGGCGAGCGCTGCTGAATGGAGAGCGGCGTGGCATTCATCACCTCTTCATCCTGCGCTGTAAGCCCGTTGTTTGCGTTACAGTTTTGACAAATGTGCGCTGGTCTTTCATCCGGTTTGTTATATCGAAGCGGCGCCTGGCGTCCGTATGCCGCTCCGTCGACACAAAGGCTTTTCTCGGCGAATAATGTTTCATAATTTTCTCACCCGTCTCCAATTAACCGAACGGAAATTGCAGTTGCGTGGCGTTTAGCCCTGGGTGGGAACTAGCAGATGTCGGTACGCAGCATCGTTGCATTCCTACACGGCTAGTTTTCGCGTTGGAAAATGGTGACAGGCGTCCGTTCGAAGACAGCAGAAATGCGTAGCGATTAGAGGACCTATCATAAAGCTTAACCTTACATTAAAACGGAGCGATACCATGTAATAAGTATCATTTAGAGCTAACTAAATAAGATAGTTAACTGTTCAATGTGACGCATATTGAAATGTACGAGACATTCTCGATGAGCGATAGGAACGATTTTCAAATTAGCAAATACGATCTTGGGTAATAATTACTTGCTAATTAATGAAAGTGACCTTTTCAGTTTAATTTATTATGTATAAAATAAATTTTTTTATAATATGCTTAGTTAATTATTAAAAACGAACATTGCATAATTCTTTGTTCAAATGCACATAATTATGCACATTTTTAGGGCAATATGGTATTGTATAGAAGCGTATGTAAATTGTATTTAAATAATGACTGTATAAATATAGTAACACACTGAGACTCAGAACCAAGTGACACAAAACTTTAAATCTGTCATAAAAAGAAATTAAGAATTATAGTAAGTAATCACTCATTTCATGAAAAATCAGGATACCATTGAAATGTGAGAAGTTATAAAAGGATTGAGGACCACTTTAAAGTCTAAAAGAGATGTCTTGAATATCTGATACAATAAAATACGCCAAAGCTGTAGTTTTTCATTTATAAATACGTATGTGGCTGATGCCATATCATATTATCATCGTATTTGTAATACCTACCTGTTTGGAGAGTCCTTTCGTGTTCACCGATTTGCCTTAACGATTTCATTTGGCACATCTGTATCTACATAGATTGTATTGTGTTGTATGTTAACTGGGGACCTAGAAAGGACGGAGACGCTCCGTCCCCGCCACAGCCGCAGTGGTCCACAACCCTACGACGACTACCGCAGTCCACTTCACCTCTCCGCCGCCCCACACCGAACCCAGCGTTATTGTGCGGTTCGGTCCCCGGTGGACCCCCCCAGGCAACGTCTCACACCAGACGCCAACATAGGCGTGGTAGAGTAATGATGGGGTACCCGTACGTGGAGAACATGTTCGCGCAGCAATTGCCGACATAGTGTAGCTGAGGCGGAATAAGGGGAACCAGCCCGCATTCGCCGAGGCAGATGGAAAACCGCCTAAAAACCATCCACAGAGTGACCGGTTCACCGGACCTCGACACATGTCCACCGGGCGGTTTCGTGCCGGGGACCAAGAACTCCTTCCAAGCACGGAAAGCCGTGCGTTAGACCGCACGGCCAACCGGGCGGGCATCTACATAGATACTCCGCAAGCCATCGAATGGTGCTTGGCGGAGGTTAACTGGAATGAAATGTGAAGTTAAAGAGAATAGCTTCAAATTATTCATGTGAATTGACCAGGACCTGTTGAGCATTAGAGACTATTAAAAATTAACAACTTAGTATCTACTGTCTCCATGAATCACATGCGGTGCTGTCATTGAATAATAAACCAAACAATTCACCATCTTGTTGCAATAGTGTGAATTTATAATTTGATGATCTATGTTTGATGGGAGTGAATTTTAAATGTCTATGACACGACATTAGCTAGCAGGACACTCAAGTCCTTCACAGGTAACGATCATCCATTGGCGTGAATTGCGTCCATCTGTTCTAGCACCATAGACGCTGACGGGAGAAAGCGCTTTCGGTACTGTAGAGCACTTTTTGAGTAATTAGGAAGTACGAGACACGATCGCTAATCAGATCCACTTCCATAGACAAATGCTTCTTCCAGAAACCATAAAAATATAACCTGTTGTTTGTAAATGAGACATGTACACATCACCCTATCAATCTGACGGGCCCAGCGAGACTATCGTATTATTAATACTCCACTCCGCACTGCACGTTACAAGCAATTTCATTGAACTTTCCATAACTTTTAACGTGTTTGTTATACTGTGGTAAAACAGACAGTGACTAATGATGTTATCCACGATATGCACCCAACACATCCTTGTATCAGACACCGACAGCCGTCGTTGACGTGCCATTGAAGTATTTACGACATAATATTATACCTAAAAAAGATACAGCTAAAGTGTTAACATACTTGAGCTGTCCTACAGTATATTTCATACCCCAGTACGGTGATCACGCTGCACTCACACGAAACGCTGTTAAAAGACTAGCGGGGAAGATGACGTAAGATAAAGTATCGCTGAAGTGACCCGAAGTTAAAGTAACCCGTAAATATAGTACATAACGTTGTCCTAATTCAGTTACGCCGTGGAGCCAAAGTAGCGATGCTAAAATAAATGAGGACTTCGTTACATCACGAACATGATTGAGTAATTAACTGGATGTGCACATGATGGTTGTACAACAAGCATAAACACCATGGTTAAGATTTTAACTCAATTGTGCGCCACTATCATCAGATTTGAATTCGTTTTATTACTTACGCAATGACAAGTAGAGTACGGAACCAAAATGATCAGCGCACTTAATCTGCATATCCGAATGATCATATAAAATGTAATAATAAAAGTAAATATGTCTGAATACGTTGTTTTGTAAATATAGTACGACAATCCCCTGGAAAGGGCTGTGAGGGTTGTGCTCCGTTCTGCATTTTTGCAAAATTTATGATGACGTCGCCAAACAACGTTGTCAGATTTCCCATTCTCCCTGTTACCATACCCGGCCCTCTGACCTCAAAGACCAGCCACCGTATACGTAGAATAACTGGAAACTAAAAAAAGGATAGAAATTCATAATAGCCCGATTGTGCCACAGGGTTTTGCCTCCACTCCTACGACATTAGAGCTCAAACGCGCTTAGAGCCCAACTGTCCTATGTGTAAAACAGTGGGAAAATCAAACAACGCAAATCCAGGGCAGCTCTAATAGGTTTAAAATCCAAGATGGAAGACCTTAGGTCAGGCTCTGCGTCATCAAAAAGGAATGTAGTGATCTGCGATGGCGGATATGGCACTACCACCATAAAATCCAAGCTAACAGACATTAGCACCCCTATATGACGTTACAATCCAAGCTGGCTGTCATCAGCAGGACCTGCATGGCAGCAAATCAAAATGATAGACCTTAGCTATGCTCTCTGACGTCAGAGGCCACTTGTCATTAATACAATATCCAAGAGCTTAGTTTAAAATGATACCAGCCCAGTTTTTCCCTAAGTTTAAACAATTTCCCTCACCCCTCTTACTTCACAGTTCACTGACACAGCTTGCATGTTTAAACAACTGCCACTCTAAGTTTGGAAACCAAGAGCTGACTTGCCCTAAATTACTGTGGGAAATTTATTAAATCCTCTTCTGATACGTTTAAGAAGGCGAGAAACAAAAAAAAAAAAAAAAGTGCTGCTACCCCAAGTTTGAGTTGGAAAGTGAATGACCACTGTCTCCCACTCGTAAACAGTATACTTTAATTCAGCAGAATTTAAACTTCTCGACGCCTAATGAATAATGACCGTATGGCATTGGTGGCCGGGAGACCCATCGCGGGGCGGTTCGGCCTCCGTTCCACAAGTTCTTTAACGCCACTACGGTGACTTGCGGGAGAATGAGAAAGACACACAACATCCAGTCATCTCGAGACAGAGAAAATCCCTGACCCCGCCAGGAAGCGAACCCTGGACCCCGTGCGCGGGAAGGGAGAACGCTACCGCAAGACCGCGAGCCGCGGACTTCTCGACGCATAAGCAATGGGAAGCTTTTCCCCGGAACGTTTCAGCAAGAGCCCGGCCGCCACACCAGCACTAGTCATGTCATTATGCACAAAAAAAGGCTTTCTCAAAGTCAGTAGAGCCAAGACTGGGAGATTATTCTAAGCGGTTTTAGCCTTGTTATTCCTTGGAGGGGGGAAATGTCGTAAGACCGAGATGCGATCCTGATGTATTATAATCCAATCGCTCGAAACAAGATGACTCAAGAAAAAAATTTGCCGCCTAGCCAGTAACATTAGAAATCTTTAAGGTTAATCCGGGTGCCCAAAGCCATAACAACACTTCCTCCAGATGACACATATGTTGGTCAAATGAGCGGCTATAGAGTAGAACATCATCAAGATCGTTATAGGCGCAGTTGAATGTAAGAGCACCCAGAACATGATCAAACAGGCTAGACAGCAGAGTGGCCTCGTTACAATAAGGTAAAGGGCACCCGAGTGAACTCATACAGGTTCGAATCAGTACAAAATGCAGTAACATGCTGAGAATCCTCAGTCAACTGTGAGATTGCTGCTAACGTAGAACGTTTTCTCCTCGGGGATCACACTCGCGCAGTGATACCTGAACGCTCGAGGTATTACAATGAGTGTACAGACCTCCGTTTAGTCAGCCTGCATTAGTCTGCATTAGTCTGTACCAGTCTGTAGTCAAGTTTCAGTCTGCGTCTAATGAGATTATCATATTCCTGTATATAGCCAGAATATAAATGTATACACACTTTGTCAAGTATCAGAGATACGTGAGAATAAGATTAACGTACCGAGGCCAAAGGAACTTCAGACTGTCAGTTGTAAATAGCATCCAGAACCAAGTTAAGTAATTTTTATGCTGGTTATTATTTTAATAAATGTGTGTGAAAATTAATCAAGTTTTGTTTAAAGTGGGTCACCGTCAATCTGCTACTCTAAGCGTGCAACTGGCATTTCTATCATCCGACCTAACGGCAGAAGATAAACACGCCACGATAAGACCACGAGACATATTGCTGACACTCGCCTACTTCGTTAGAGCGACAAGTCAAATAATCTGATGGTGTGTGTACCGAAGGTCTTACAGCGCACGCACCACAGTCCGTTAACCAAACTGATTAATGAGGATGTCAGGGCCGTTCCGTAAGATGTTCAGTAGGTACTTAGCCTTAACCTCCCGCTGATGACTCACATGAATTTCGGAATGGAACGAGTTAAGTGAACTGACACTGCCAAGAGTACAGCAACAAAAGTTGAAGAAGGTCTTCCAACAAATATCGAGCACAAACAAGTCCGCTGAATAAAATCAAAACCGAGAAGCAAATTAACAGACAAATTCTTAACAACGATTAACTTAATAGGCCGAGAAAAATTACAGATATATTATTTCCATCGCACCTGAACTACGGGGGCCCGACATTTCTGAGAAATAGGTCACAAGGGAGGCATTTTACTAAACCACCGTATTCCAAATGCCAATCGCAGTTCAATAAGGAAACGTAAATCTTCGAATCAAAAACGTCGCAAAGAGATTCTTGGTTGAGTCGAGCACATATGTATGGAAGGGAAGAATTGTCAAGCCCGAGAATGCGAGCAGAGGAACCCGGAGGCTTACCGGGGATGGGCTTAACTTGTGGCGTCATTTATTAGCTGTTGGTCCTCCCTCGACGGGATACTCACGCACGAAATGATCCATTTCCCACGTCGGAAGCAACCTTGGCGACAGGAAGGATTAGGAGGTGGATCACGGACCTTATTATGTAGGAACTGAGGCGAGGATTCTAGCCCTTCGCGTCGGTCACGCTGAACGTCGGCGAAACTGAAGGCCTCTATAGAGGCAACCACTACATGTTCTAATGTAAGCCTGAAAGCTATCTAACCATAAATTGTAATGATTCGAAACCGGCAATGGTACCTTTTGAATAAAGGAACTTAAAGTAAATTTGTGCTTGGTTGCTGTCTCAATGCCATCAACATTTGTTTTCAAATAACAGCCACGGTCTCCAACCATGTCATCATATAACAAAATTTCAGGAAACCAATTCGCTAGACTCAAGAAAGGTGGTGTCCTTTACACGAAAGTAATCCACTAACGACCTTCCGGCCTGCGAAATGTTTAAAACGTTATCATGCTCCGTAGCTCCCATATGTAAAGCGATGACCGCTGTCCAGACGCACTCGATATGCTCGACGAAGATACAGATGCTTGAATCCGGCAATCACGTTCAGTGTCCTATTCAATTCAAATAAAGGCAGATAACTTCAGTTGTACTATACGACCTCTCAAGACACTCAGGGTCCCTTGGCTATAAAGTATTTTGTAAAACACGTAGCTCAAAAACCCTCGAATCGAGGGATATAATAAACGAAGTACAACCGAATGTGAAATTTGTAAAAGGTCGGCATGGAATTCAAAACGTGCAATCAACCACCACATCTCCTCAACTTGGGCCAACTGATCGTTAGATGGTTCTGAAATACCCTGAAGCAAATGCGTAATCTGTTTTGGTAAATTAGCAAACATGTCGGGGACTGATCTATTCAGAACCTGAACATTTATGGCCTCAATAACCTGATCCAAAGGATTTGCTGCGGGACTACCGTCCGATGCACCAGTCCCCCATCTGAGCTCCATCAAAGCCCAGTGTGCTTGTGCTAGCTTGTAACTCCTTCACCTGACGAAGCAATTGGTTAACTGCACCTTCTTCTTCCCCACTAAACTGAAGATGCTTCAAATCAGTGAGACACTTATTCCTGTAAAAGAGTTGGGCCTGAATCATATGTACCTGTTTATGGGTAGGTTGACAACTCTCTCAAAAGCTGACGAGAAAATAGAAATACCGGCATCTACCTCACCAGTGATGTCAGGAGAAATATAAAGTGGAATTCCTAACCATGAACGTAAACGTGATGCCATTTCCGCAACGCTGCCCTCAGTTGACTGTTTCCATAACCGATCCAGTTTTAAATAGGCCAGTACAAGGAAACTTCGCTTCCCCATTCTGCCCCCCCCCCCACACCCCCGTGTTAATTTCCTGTAACGAATTCGGTACTCTCACCCTCCCGCCCCACCCCCAGCCAGTAAGAAACAACCGCGTTCCAGCAGTCCAGTTAAAAGTATCTTATGGAAGGGCTTGATAGCAGGTTACAACATCTCTCATTATTTTACAAGTTTTCTTTTCAGGGCAATTATAAAACATAGTGAAATAACCTTTTATGAAAAGCAAAATAATACAAGGCAAAGAAAATGGTTTTAAATTACTGACTAAAGAATTAAGCTGTTCTGACAAACTAAAAAAATGTTTTGAAGTTCAAATTTAGCAACGACGAGCACAAATTTGGTAATAGATAAAATCTTTGAACAAATTTAAATGTCCCAGGCATACACAATGGCTTTAATTACAAATCAAAAATTTTGAAAATCAAATGTAACAATGACCAGCAGTATGTTTAAGCGAATTAAATTAGAAATAAATTTTTTAAAGGTCAAATGTCCAACGGCTGGCAGCAACTTAGTAACAAGTATAGTGTTTAAACAATTTAAATGTTCCTGGCTAAGAAAATGGTTTTAAATTACATATCAGAATGTTTGATGCTCAAATGTAACAACGACAATCAAAAAGTTAAGATGTCGAAATATTAAAACAAATTTAAATGTCTAAGATCACAGACGGGTGATGCTGATGGAATTAGATTAGGAAATGAGACACTTAAAGTAGTAAAGGAGTTTTGCTATATGGGGAGCAAAATAACTGATGATGGTCGAAGTAGAGAGGATATAAAATGTAGACTGGCAATGGCAAGGGAAGCGTTTCTGAAGATGAAATATTTGTTAACATCGAGTATAGATTTAAATGTCAGGAAGTCATTTCTGGAAGTATTTGTACGGAGTGTAGCCATGTATGGAAGTGAAACGTGGACGATAAATAGCTTAGACAAGAAGAGAATAGAAGCTTTCGAAATGTGGTGCTACAGAAGAATGCTGAAGATCGGGTGGCTGGATCACATAACTAATGAGGAGGTATCAAATAGAATTGGGGAGAAGAGGAGCTTGTGGCACAACTTGACTATAAGAAGGGATCGGTTGGTAGGACATGTTCTGAGACATCGAGGGATTACCAATTTAGTACTGGAGGGCAGCATGGAGGGTAAAAATCGTAGAGGGATACCAAGAGATGATTACACTAAGCAGATTCAGAAGGATGTAGGATGCAGTAGGTACTGTGAGATGAAGAAGCTTGCACACGATAGAGTAGCACGGAGAGCTGCATCAAACCAGGCTCAGGACTGAAGACCACAACAACAACAAGCTCACAGAATAATCTTAAAGGGCAAATCAAAGTTTAACACTACCTCTTGAGCTGACCGGAGTGGCCGAGCGGTTCTAGGCGCTATAGTCTGGAACCGCGCGACCGCTACGGTCGCAGGTTCGAATCCTGCCTCAGGCATGGATGTGTGTGATGTCCTTAGGTTAGTTAGGTTTAAGTAGTTCTAAGTTCTAGGGGACTGATGACCTCAGAAGTTAAGTCCCATAGTGCTCAGAGCCATTTGAACTACCTTTTGAGATTTAGATAATTCTGTAATTGGTGCAACCACAGCGAAAATAGGCATACATGATTCCGTGACAGTTCACATAGTGAATAGCTTTCTTCTTTTTAATACAAATGTTAACAATATTAAAATTAAAATGAATGAAATGGCCAATGGCCCGGTCCAGCAGTATTTGTTCAGGTCACTTATAAGCCCATACAACCGCTTTCGTAGCTTCTAAGTTGCATCTTCTGGTGCAAATATAGATAATATGTCATAATTTACAGAACGCCACAGAGTAACAATTGGCGTGGCTAGGTTTAGTTTTCAGCCTTCCTCGATTGATAAAAAAGCCGTCGTCAACTGATAAAAAGACCAACGTCAATGCTGCATGCAATGTCTTTGTGGAAGTGATTTGGGCGATGGAAATGTGGAGGACATAGCATCTGATTTCAAGGGTGAGGGATATGGCGTTAAGGAATTGAGGGTCAGGGCGGGATATGATGTGATAAGCCATGGGAAAGGATGTGAAGGGGGAGCAGTATCCATGTGTTCAATAGGATATGGGTTGGTTTCAGGTTTTGTGTCGCAATTGCTGGTTGTAGTGCTTGGTTGAGTCCTTCCTGGAGTTTTTGGTGACTGTGGGATGGAGCAGGGGTTGAGAAATTAGAGAGTGTGGGATATGGCGCTGCTTCTGTCCTTTCGATGGGCTGGAGACTGTGCAGCTGATGGAGGATGGTTATGTGGCGTCCGGTATAGCGACGATGGTGTGGTGAGATGTAAATCACGAAGGTGTTGCAGATACAGTGGTCAGCGTGGGAAGGTTGGAGTGGAGGACAGACAAATGAGGAAGTAAAGGGTAGGGAAACTGTCGAGGAGAGGAGAGGGGAGGGCAAGTGGCTGATGAGACTGTGGATGGGAAAGGAAGTGAGGAGAAGGGGGTGGACATATGATGGTGGGCTGGAGGAAGTGCTGCATGAAGTGATAATGAGACTATGGGGAGGGGGAGTGTCTAAATGATGAAAGTGGGTAGGATGTCCATCGTGGGTTGAGGAGTCGGGTGTATGGCTGACACTGGCGACGAAACGTCGCCGAGATGGTGTAGGATGGCATCAGCATGTAACCTCCCTCTTACTAATTGGCCTAACCTGCTTGCGGTGTAAAATACGAACGCTGATCGCGTGTATGCCTAATGGATTTTTTAAAATTGGATAAGGATATCTTTCCCAAAGAAGTGATACCGATAAGTAGGAGGAAAGTGTCCTACCGACATTTCTGATGGAAAGTCTACTAAGAAAAATAATGAAACCGAACAGGGCTATAGTTTGGAAAAATGAAAGTTGTTTTGTGCATTCACTCACGAACAACACCGAACAGAAAACGGGTACCACTGATCATGAATCCAAAGGTTACACTAATGGACGAAAAGGAAATAATTTCGGTAGCCAGCCCACTAGGGCGATTTACATCCAAAATCCTGTACAAGATGATGGGAAAGAAAAACGTTTATTATTAAACACTGACGTGGCAACTGAAGGTTGTCACGTTTTTTGACACTAATTTTAAGTGTGTATGTAATGATAAAGGACACTGAGAAGTCTTTTTTACGTTAAGTTTGTCGTTAAGCTTGGAAAAATCCAGTCGAGTAATGATTTGCAAATATCCACTAGAACTGTATGTTAGTACTGAACTTCGTTACGTGAACAATGACTTTTAGAGACTTCAACATAACGTCATAAAAAAAATTTAGAGACAGGCAAGCACTTTTTACTTTGTAGTTACTTAATTTTCAAATTGGATTTCATATTATTGTCTGAATAACTGAGCCTTTTTTTACTGACTTGAACACAATTAAATACCAGAATACGTACCAAACCAAACAGCCATGTGCTCTAAGCTATAAGTAAAATAAATAAAACTTCCGCACTCTTAATTTGTGCATTTTGTTTAGAGTTTGATTTTTTCCAGTAATAGATTCTTAAACTTCTGTCAGCATATAGAAAAAAGGGAACAAGGATCCTGCTCGGTAACAATGTCTGTGGGCAATGAGGATACAATCGCCCTGAATTTAACTGATTATTATTTAAATAAAGTTCATTAATCAAATCACATTCACTTATGCTGCTGGGTTAGCCGTTAATAATTTCTACCAATAAACAGACTTACTTCAGTGCTGTGAATGCGACGAATCTGTGTTGCTGGGACTACTGCTGTTGTTGAAGACGGTAGCATCTTGTGGGGCCACGGCTAATTACGGGAACGGGCAATCGTAATTAATACAGCCTCTTCTGCCCGTCCACTGTCCGTACTCCTGCTGTAGACATCTGGTCGGCGCACATACATGATGCTGCCGAAAAAACTACTCTCTACTGCGAGAGCGTTAACGCCACACTTCCGTACACTACAAGCGCTGAAGCTCGTCTCTCTCTCTCTCTCTCTCTCTCTCTCTCTCTCTCTATCTCCGCGCGCTCCACGCAACTCCATACCCAAAGATTTTACAACGCCCAAGTACTGCTATTATCGTTGCTAGTCGATGCAAGTAACAATTCCTTTGGGTTTTTCCCAGAGCTTATAAGTTTCACAGTGAATCAGGGATAAATACAATGAAACATCAACAGACTTCTACATAAATGTACACGTACAGTGACGCAATGTCCTTACTTATTAAAAGAAAGCATTTAAAATACAAATATTTACATACAATTCAGGAAAAAATTATATATAGGTAGCAGGTCCCATGCATCACGCATTTTCGGTGTTACAATGTCCAACGCGATGTGAATTCGGATGGTGAAGAGTTGCGGCGGTGCAGACGAAGACAAGTAGATGCAGGCGGCGAGGAGGCCACGGCGGCGGCGGCGACGACGAATAGTAGGATAGAAATGGATGCGAGTAGGTGGTGGCGGCGGCGGTGGCAACTGGCAAAGGCTGCACCGGCGCTGGATGCTGCAAGACACACACACACACACACACACACACACACACACAGAAGAAAGTCTCCACGCCACAACTAAAGCCATAAGAGGAATAGATAAGGACTGTGCGAAAACCAAACAACAGCAACAAACGAACTAGTGCAAGAGATTACTTGTCCATCGGTGCTGTTGACTGTTCGCTGGGCAGCCGTATTTATATCGGCCGCGAGGAACTGTATTGGGTTGCGTATTCAGGTGGCGTAAAGCGTGGCACTCTCAGGTTGTGAACGCAGGACTCCAGCGACGCCGCGTCTGTTACCTCCGATTGGCATTCAGCTTCCGTAGAGCTGGATGAGAGAGTCCCCATGTTCGCTTTCAATAGGGATTGGTTAACCGTCAGTATTAGTCACACAATACAATTTGTGACCCATGCGTATATATATCAGTGCATGTATGTGTTTGTATTGACTTTTTTATGAGAGCGAATGCGAGTGCGTGTGTTTTCTGGTCCAGCTGATTAAGGCGTACGATGAAAGATAGCCGTTAGACAACTGCAGCAATCTGTTTAATTGGATTTGATGCACTATGTACTGAGGATAATCAGTCAAGGAGGCGTTGACTTCGAGTCAATTTCCGTCAGTAAGTTGTTGTGATCAAGTTGTGCATAATAGTGTAAAGTATTTGTGACAGTGTAGTGATGTAATCAGAGCATTATGAATACTTTGGTGAGCGTATTCAATGCGCTAGTATTTGATACAGGCGGAATTATAAGAGGTTGCGTCAACAATTTACAAGCTCGACTAAATTTTGTAACACTTCTGAAATAATCTAATAGCAGCAGTTCGAGGATTGCTCAGTTACAGAAAGTAGTAATAATTGGAACAGTTTTACTTCGCCGATCGGGGCTGATGCGAAGTAGTAGCATCAAGAAAACCGGGATTATTGTTGTGATTCTTCAGTTTCTCCCGGCGTATTTGTTGCTCGAACAGTCCACGGGTATACTGCCGGTTCATAGTGTCCAACGGGCACAATATCTCGGCGATCAGACATGTCGCCATCGTCAGTTGTGCTGGTGAACTGAGCTCCTGAGGGCGGACGGCCGAAATAAATATTATTTTAGTCGGAGGGTGGAAGTACGAGGTACGACAATAAGTAATGCGGCGAGTTGCGGCAAACCTGCAGGCTTGCATAGGAAAAATATCTTTGGCCTGGGTTTATAAGCTGCTTCTAGTCCAAGCGTCACATCGATACAACAGTTCAGCCGTGAGTTGCACTGTAATACGTTAACACGTATTTGTGTCTCTCGTCACGGAAATGGAACCACATAATATTGCACAACGGTATGCCATTTCTTTTTGCGTAAAATTGGGTGAAAACGCGACAACAACTTACGGTAAGCTTCAGAAGGCTTTTGGAGAGGGAGTTAAGTCAAGAGCTCAAGTTTTTCTTTGGCATAAAATGTTTAGTGATGGCAGAACTAATGTTGAAGATGAAGACAGCAGTGGACGACCATCAACCTCACAGACTTGCCCAGGGTGCTTGAAACCGTAAGGTCTGATCGAAGATCATCTGTGAAAATGACTGCAGGAGAACTGAACATCAATAGAGAAACGGTTCGTCTAATAATAACTAAAGATGTTAGTATGAGAAAGATCTGTGCAAAAATTGTCCCCAAAAATCTCACACCACAACAGCGAGAAACAAGGAAAAATGTGGAAGCCGATCTGTTAGAGCAAACGGAAATGAATCCAGAATTGTTGAGCCGTGTTACCACTGGTGATAAAAGTTGGTTGTTTTAGTACTATCCATAGACAAAACGCCAAAGTTCGCAATGGTGCTCAAAGGGATCACCCTGACCAAAGAAGCTCGCATGTCGAAGTCAAAAGTGAAATGCAGGCTTGTGTGCTTCTTGAATTCCAAGGGTATTATTCTTCGTGTCTGTGCCAACATTGCTGATAATTGAATTCTGCATCATAATAATGCTCCATCCCATACTGCTCTGTCAGTACCTCAAAACAAATTTCAGTACTACCACAGCCATCTTATTCACCAGACATCGCTCCTTGCGACTGTTTATATTTCCAAAAGTCAAAATGGCGGTCAAGGGACATCAATTTCAAACAACACAAGATGTCCAAAAAACTGTGACGAGGGTCTTGGAGGATACTACAGAAGATAAGTTCCAGAAATGTTACCATCAATGGCAGACGCGCTGGGGAAAGTGTGTGTGATCACAAGGGAACCACTTTTAAGGAGTCAACACTGAACTTAAAACACGGTAAGCAACATTTTTTTTTTCACATCAGTCTCATTACTTTATTTTCGCACCTCGTATACATAACTTACCAGCTAGTTGGCACTATTAATAGTTTATTATTTATTTATTTAATCGGATCTGGTTGAAGCCATCAGGACCTGTCTTACAGCGGACAAGAGTTAGACAAATGATCGCTAGTGAACTACCAAAAGGATTTGTCAGGTTAAATACAAATTTCCGATTTGATGTCCATTGTAATATTTCCAGCAGACCCTACACCCATACGGCTGTCTTATTATTAGCAGACAACTCGAAAGTACTTAGATATTAACAGTGGTTTGATGGGATCAGATTACTGGGAAGTTTGTGGCTGAAATTGATCAGAGTACAAGATTTGGTATAGATGGCAAACAAGATGTGCTCAGTAAACTCGTGGTGTTCAAACAATTAAATTGTATTGCCAGAAAATAAACAGAATAATTACGACGAATAAAGAAAGGGCAGAGAACATAACAACGAAAGAACGTTAACCTAGTAGGATGTTGTTAATTGCTATCAAGATTTGGTGCTTGCGCATCAAAGCAACGCTCTAATTTTTCTCGTAAAAATACGGCTCTTCACTATGATGTAAGTAACGATTGCTCACCAAGATCAACGGGTAGAGTCATTATAGAAAAACATACTGAAAAATCAGCATATAAAATACAGCGGAATAGTGCGACTTAAAGACAAACTTTAAATCCTTGTCTGGTCATTGTATTTTGGATCTCCCGTGATTTCTTTCAGTTACGGCTTCCAATGTCAGAATGCTCTCTTCAGGAAAATTCATCTATATTAGTCATTCTTGTTAGTAATAATTATCTAGAATTACTTTGACATAGATCTTACGTACAGCACCAATATCCCTTCTTGTTTTGGAATCGAATGCAAACTAGTTTGTTTAGAGATGCATCTGCAATCAACATTTTCCATGCGTTCTTCTAAGTAATCTCTAAATACTGATCACTCGTGCGCGAGCGCAGAAATATCACTACTGTCGGAAAATAAATCTAGAACATACACAGTCTTACACATATTTGTAGTCAATTCAGACATTCGTATGCATTGGTAACAAGATGAAAATTATCTAGTGGATTAGAAACTTCCAGGTAAATTGATATAGTATACTGAACCTCGTTTAAAACGCGGAACTCCTTCAATTCGCTGGCATGTGCTCTACTGATTGATCTGTCCAGGCATAACTAACGACCAAACCCAATTCCTTTATATCCGTCAGAGTCTCTCTGCAATAATAGTTGTGAGATCAGGTCGTGGTTCACGGCTAAATAACTCAGTCGGTAAAGCATTTGCGTACGAATAGCTCCGAGTTGGAGTTCCTGTTTAGTACACAGTTTAAATGTATCATAGGGTTTCAGGCCATCACGGAGTATAAATTCATACAGGTATCCATTTCACTGCGCCGGATCCTACGATAATATTCATCCGTAACTGCAAACCGGTGTTGTTGACTGGACCGTAATTACTTTTCGGTCTTCAAGTGGAGGTGCGTGTGCCCTTCAGACACAGAAAACAGTGTCTGATGTTTCTATAGTTATCTACAGCACCACGGTTCCTACCGCCAACGACTGCAGTTTAAAGACAGCCGCTTCTTAATTCAGATTTTTAATTAACGCTGTGCCAGTAATTCCCGTGAGTGCTTATAGGCATTTCGTAGACTGCTTCCTGGGATGACATACCTGACACTCTTCTGTGCCAGCAACAGCTACTCTTTAACTACGCACTTATATATCGTCATTCTTTCTACTACAAAAACTGTTTATTCGTAAAAGGGAACGCAGCAAGCTAATTCTGCATCCGCTCTATCCTCCAAAAATATGACCCTTAGGTAAATGGTATTTTCCACCACACCATGTATGAGGCATAGAACGATTACGATGGAAGACAGGGTGATGGCTCTTGAAGTGGATCTGAATAATATCAGGCGAGATATCAAAGTGGTATCAGGGATACAAAGAAAATGGGACGAACCGACAGTGCATTACATGGGACCTATCTTTTACCACATACGAACGTACTATGGACTTTCTCAGAAGGAGGGTTTATCGTTGACACAAGAGTTGTAGGTCCAGTTTGTGGTATTAAAGGTTCGTTGCACGTAATAACAGTGACAATAGTAACATTAGAATGTAAACTTTAGAAATACTGTACGTCTATACACCAGCAACATCGATGAATTACAAAAACAGTAAAAAATATATGAATGATGCTATACGGTAACGATCGCCGACGTTAACGCATTAGTGGTGAAGAAGCTGATAAATGACTCACCACAAGAGAATATCATATTTGACACCAGGAACGAAACATTAGAATTCTTTACACGGGATACTTCCCAGTCGTTTTTAAAGTGGGTGATGTAAGTTCCTTCTTCGAATTCACAACTCGGGGAATCACCATCCAATTTTCATTCAGTCACCATATAATATTTTAATATGAATATATAGTGATTTTATTTGTCTTTTGTCCATAGAGAATCATGTAATAACATGTCGTCAGTTAAACTGTATTTGTGTATAAAACAAGGGATACTGTATTAAGTTTCTGAATAATCCGTTAAGTGATAATATAATCTTAACGATTTAGTTTTCACTCGTCTTTATTAGATATCATGCACACGTCCGCTGAAGAACTACGATCTCGAACGTACTTCGTTCGCCCAAATACATTTCAGGCGGAGACGGATTAGTCTTCTTACAGCAGTGGTGAGTTTTGTTTCTACGAAATACTCAGCGATCGAGGTAAGTTCGTGTTGCTGTTGAACTTCAACACACTTTATTTCAGTGTCGGAGACATCGAGAGAAATTTCGGCTCTCACACTAGATCACATATTTCTCATACACTAGGTGTTGTAGGATACCAAGTGCAAACATATCAGTATCAGCCAAGTAACAACTATAACCTGTAATTCATATACACATAGAGTAAGTATCTGCGTATCATCTGTTGTAAAGATTATGGTTTCAGTTTTGTCTTGGATTAACTTCTCTTAAACCCCCCTTCATCATTCTGTTCCGCTATGAGAAAGTTCCCGCCAGAAAAAAATTTAGAGACAAAGTTGTACTGTGTTTATTTGCATGTGGGCCGTATTTCACACAACAGGGTGGTGTTTCAGGGCGTTACAAACTGGGGTCTTAGTCTCTTATGAAGACACAGGCTAAATTATAAGGTATAAGGTATTGCAAGTCTTTCTAGCTCACAGACTGTAAGAATGTTCGTACTCCTAGAAACCACCAACAGATAAAGGGCAAGGTTTTCGAAGCATGGAAATAACAAATTGACACAGGAATTATGGGACAACAGATGAAGACAATGAAATCTGGTTAGGAGGTGCTGCACAGTTATTCACAAAGAGTTTGTACAACAGGTCGATACCATATAATTGGATTAATTATTGTCTTTCATTTGTATAAGAGGTTATTACAATATCCCTCCCTCTACGCTAACAAAAAAAGAAACACAGAAAAAACTTCAGGCAAAGAAAAGAACAAGCTGACTTTAGAATTGATATAGCAAAATGGACAAAAGATACTGATGAATTCTTCTCGGGTTATCAGCCGAGTGGTGGCGTCGTCTTGTCGCAACGTTTCATTGAGTTTCGTACCCATCATCTTCTGGCCATCATCTTCTCCAGAAGATGTTGGGTACGAAACTCAATGAAACGTTGCGACAAGACGACGCCACCACTCGGCTGATAACCCGAGAAGAATTCATCTGTGGAATACGCCGAGAGAGACTGCAATCGCATATGGATAAAAGCTGTGTTGTTACCGAAGATACAGAAAGTAGTAGTTACTTGGTATGGGCTTCTAAACAGTTAAAAATCTTTTGACTGTCTCGCAAAAAGTCTGTGCAGCTATATTTGAAAACAAAGGAACTGAAAGTACCAAACTCACGAATATGTACAAGAAGAGCTAAAATTTGAGAACTGCACACTGATTACCAGAAACAACCTTCTGGATTTTCGGAAATAACAATAAAATTGTTAAAGTCGGTGAAGAATTATTAAACACGGATGAATATGAATAAGTGTGAAAATCTTATTTGAACTATATTCTAATGTACAGATGACATTGTTTTCATAGCTTTAGATGAAGAAGAACTACATCAAAGAATGGAGGAACTGAACAGAAAAAGAATGATACTAGGCTTGAAGTTTAATTTAATAACAAAAACAAGAGCTAATTATAAAAATATACTTCGAGGGAAACAGTATATGTTAAAAATGAAGCTATAAAAATATTTTACGAATTTACATACTTAGGATGATTGAAAACAACAAGTAAATGGTCACCTAAGGAAATGAACAGCATAAAAATTACTTAAAGTTCGTTTGGGGAACTGAATGGCGTTTTAAGAAGCAAATTCTCAAAGTGCCTCAAATGGAAACTCTATAGCCATTGTATGCCGCCAGTACTAACTTACTAAAGTGGAACACCAAATTAAAGGCACAAACAGTTAACAAGCTGATGTTCACATAGAGAGCAACTGAAGCAAGATACGACAAGAAAATAAACAAATAGATAAGAGAAAAGACGATATTTGAGAACGTGAAGATGAATCTTATGTAAATGACTCAGAGATTCATTGGGTGTATAGATAGAAGAAATGACATAAGACGGACCAAGAAAATTTATTGTTTGAATTCCTCGAAATAAGGTCTGCAGGATGACTTAGTGGAAGATGGATTAACGAAATATACAAAGTCGACAGTCTCTGATGAAAAACTTTCAGCTCGTTAGGTACGCAAAATTTTAGGAAAGGTCTATATCCAGCAGTGGATAAAGAATGGCTGATGATGTAGATGACGATTTCATTACTGTAAACCAATTTATGTTCTCCTTATTAACCTGTAACAAAAATTCTACGAAAATTGTTATAAAAACGATTGCATTATTTGAAAATAGAGGTAATTTTCTATGTGAATGATGTCCCATTTCTGTTAATTTACAGTTAAATTACACTATCTTGGCAAGTACATTTTCATTAATTGTGAGTAAATAATTCGAATTAAGATTTCTACGATATACGAAATTAATAGCTCGAAATCAGGCAGCTTTCTGTGTAATTCGATTCGATATTCATCATCAATGACACATAAATTTTTGATTTGTACTGGTGCAAGTAGGTGGTGGCCACTAGGAAAAGATGGAATAACCAATGAAGAGGTAATATTCTCAAAGTTGGAGCGCCTAATATCAGAACACCGAACGTTGTAGGGTCGAGAGAAACTCTGAAAAGGGTAATGCATAGTCTCAGTCTACATATAGTAGGAGTCAGTGAAGTGAAATGGAAAAAATGAAACGATTTTTGGTCAGACAAATATAGGGTAATATCAACAGCAGCTGAAAATTATATAACGAGAGAGCCAATTGTTTTGAATAGGAAGATAGGACAGAGAGTGAGTTACTGCGAATAGTTCAGTGTTTTGATTGCTCTCACCAGACTCGACAGCAAACCAACGCCAACAATACCAGTTGACGTATATATGCAAGCCTCGTAAGCAGAAGATGAAGATGTAGCGAAAGTATCTGAGGGTATTGAAGAAATGTAGAGGAAAATGACAATGTAATAATCACGTGGGTTGGAATGTGGTTGTAGGGAATCGAATACCACAAAGAGTTACGAGAGAATATGGGCTCTGTAATAGGAATGAGAAAGAAGAAAGACTGAGCTGTGCAACAAGTTTCAGTCAGTAATAGCAAATACACTGTTCAAAAATTACAAGAGGGGGAGAAACATTTGGACGAAGCCTGGAGATACGGGAAGATGACAGATGGAGTATATGATGGTTAGGCAGAGATTCCAAAATCGTATATAAAGGATTGTAACATCACAGAAGGGAGTGCCGTTAAAGAGGAAACGAGATCTCTGTAATTTGAAAAGAGTAATAAAGCTAGTAGGATGGTAACTGTCACGAAATACTTCGGTTGATCAACGAAAGAGAGAAGTACAAAAATGTTCAGATATGGGCAGGAGTACAGCAATATAAATAACTCTGGAATGAAATAAGTAAGAAGTACAGGGAAGCGAAGGTCAAATACCTGCAGAAAAATGTGAAGAAGTCGAAAACGAAATGATTGCTGCAAAGACGGGCTCGAAACACCCAATGCCAAAGTAAGGGCAGCAACATTAAAAGGGCAATGCTAATTTCATAGTTTAACGTAAAGGAGAGAGAGGATAGGTACACTGAAGACCTCTATGAAGGTAAAGACTTGTCTGATGACTCAATAGAAGAAATTAGAATGTGTCATGAAAGACATTGATAATTCAGGGTTAGAGTCAAAATTTCAAAGAGCTATGGAAGTCTTGAGATTGATTAAGATACTTCGGAATTACTTAAAACAATGGAGAACTGGCGACCAAATCTCTATCAAGTTGGTGTGTAGAATCTATGGGACAGGTGACAAGCCATCAGACTTTCAGAAAAAACATTCATAGGATGTGTCGAACTAAAAAAACCGTTCATGTGTGTAAAATGGTGCGAGACGTTCTCAATTCAGAGAAAATTTGGAGTAAGCTATAGGGAAAGACCAGTAATAAACGATATTTACGAGAAACAAGAGGGACTTGTGAGATTCGAAGACGAAGAACGAAGTGCTTGGATGAAGTATGGGGTAAAACAGAATGCAGTCTTGCGCCCTCCTGTTCACTCTACACATGGAAAAAGTAATGATGGAAATGAAAAAAGAAAGATTCAACAACGGAATTGAAATTCAGGATGGAGAGATATTAAGACTCGCTGATGACATAGCTACTATCAGTGAATGTGAAAGAAAATTATAAAACCTATTGAATTCAATGAACATCTTAATGAGTACAGAAGATGGATTGAGGGTAAACCGGAAAGAATTAGGGTAATGAGAATAGCGAGAAAATTATCTAAAATGGTAATTACAAAATAAATGAAGTTCAAGGTTACTGATACGTAGCAAGCAAAATAGCCCATGACTGACCAAGCAAGGAGGACATTAATAGCAGTCTAACACAGGCAAAGAAGGCAAAGGCACTCCACTGTTATCAAACACGGAAAATAGGATACTCGAAGCGTTTCCGATGTTGTGCTACAGAAGAATGCCGAAAATCAGATGGACTGATTAGGAATGAGGAGATTTTCCTTAGAAACGGTGAAGATAGGAATGTAAAGAAACCACTGACAGGAAGGGAGGGAGTTATGTTAAGACGTCTGCCAATAGCTTCCATGGTGCCACAGGAAGTCGCAGAGAGTAAAAACTGTAGAGGAAGACAACGACTGGAATATATCCAATAAATGAATGAGGGTGTGGGGTACAAATGGACCCGTGTCGTGGCAGTTTAATTTACCTTTGCCGAATATTCTATTTGCCTAATATATCGATAGTGGGCAACATTTTGGTTCCGACTAGATGGCATACTGGATTGGAGCTGTTGCTTCTAGTGCTGGCTTGGTGAGCGACAGCCTGAGAGAAAACAAGGTTAGATGGCGTTCGTTGAGATGTCGTGAACTGGCGCGCTCACAGCGATAGCTGTGTGCTTGTCACAGACTTGAGTGGTGTGCGGATGGGCTATGGACTACATCCATGTTGCCATGGTGCTTTCTAGGGCGTCTCGGCAAGAGGGTTGGCTGACCCGGAATTGTCTTTTTCTTGGTGGGGGTGGGGGTCATTAGTTTTCTGACTGGTTTGATTTGGCCCGCCACAAATTCCTCTCCTGTGCCAACCACTTCATCTCAAAGTAGCACTTGCAACCTATGTCCTCAATTATTTGCTGGATGTATCCCAATCTCTGTCTTTCTCTGAGTTTGTGCCCTCCACAGCTCCCTCTAGTACCATGGAAGTGATTCCCTCATGTATTAGCAGAAGTCCTATCATCCTGTCCTTTCTCCTTATCAGTGTTTTCCATATATTCCTTTCCGCTCCGATCCGGCGCAGAACCTTCTCATTCCTTACCTTAACACTCCACTAAGTTTCCACATTCGTCTGTAGCATCACATCTCAAATGCTTCAGTTCTCTTATGTTACAGTTTTCCCACAGTCCATGTTTCACTGCCGTACTCCACACGTACATTCTCATAAATTTCTTCCGCTTTGGATGTCCTCCATGTTCCGTCCGTCATTGGTTATTTTATTCCCCAGGTAGCAAAATTCCTTGACTTTGTGTATTTCGTGACCATCAGTACTGATGTTAAGTTTCTCGCTGTTCTCAGTTACTTCTCGTTCCTTTCGTCTTTCTTCGATTTGCTCTCAGTCCATATTCTGTACTCATTATATTGTTCATTCCATTCAGAATTCCACGTAATTCTTCTTCACTTTCACTCAGGATAGCAAAGTTATCAGCGAATCGTATCATTGATATCCTTTCACCTTGAATTTTGATTCTACTTCTGAAACTTTCTATTATTTCCGTCATTGCTTCTTCGATGTATAAATTAAACAATAAGGGCGAAATACTACATAAATACCTTACACCCATTTTAGTCCGAGCCCTTTGTTCTTTGTCTATAGCTTAGCGGATGGAATCTTCTACTCCACGCCATAGGAGGAACCATGGCTCTGGTGATACAACACTGCGATAATGACTTCTTAATTCGATCGTCATCCGATTGTTGCAGAGAGTTCCGTTGGTTAATGGTGAGTTCTGATAGATTCCCTTGGGAAATTGTTAATCTAATGAGGAAACTTACCAACCTTATCGCACTCTCGTTGTCTGCCACTGTGAGGTTCAGAAAAAAATGTGAGAGTACGATTTGAGTGCAGCAATCCTGACTGCGCTAAAATTTGTGCTGATACTTCTGAAGTAATTTATATGCGCTGAGCGCTGGCAAATTTGATTGGCTGAGCGTGTCACAGTGGTTAATTAATTACCTAGCTGTGAGCACTGATCAGAGCCGTTGACACTTTTAAATGGTTATTTTGATTCGGTTCCTTGATGAGCAAGATACTTGCTAAGGATCCAGCGAAATTTTGTTCATTTGTGGAAATCTGAAGGGGTTCCTTTAAGAATGTGTGTGGTTTATTTTTCTGAGTCTTTGCTCACATTAGTTTCATGTTTTCTGAGTAACTTAATGACTGTGCATGTAAATCCTAGACCTTCTGCTGATGACTGACGACCGTTATGTATGTCATGGCTTAGTGGTCTGTTATTAACGCTACGTATAATTATTCCGTTACTTTATACCAGTATCTATGCCCACTGGTTCTGCACGTCATCCCTAAGCCTGTTATTACTGTAACATGCAACCTCACTGATGAGCAACATTTAATTCTTTATGTGGCACAGAAAGTAATTCATTTAATTGACTGCTGTGTAGCGTTTTAACTTGTTTTTAGCTTGGTTAGTGTCTTGCAGTTTTAATTTCGTCACCATTAAATTTTATCACTGTGAGATCTATTTGACTTTCTGCCGCAGTTACTTTCTGGATTTTACAGTAAATTAAAGGTTTAAAAGTTTAAATAAGAAGTTGCGATGTAGTTTCCATGTGTAATGCTTGTTTCTTTAAGCCGTTTGTGGATCTGATCTATTAAAAGTGTAATTAAGAATCTGTTTACACTCTGGGGAAATTTATCTTTAATGAGTGTGTTCTTTAGTACTATGTTTTATTAGCTAATCCGACCCCTCATCACTCCACCACCTAGCTCCAGGCTGTCGCGCCATTTGTCATTGCAGTTAACATGGTTTTGAGTGTGCCACTGGTTGTTGTTGTTGTGGTCTTCAGTCCTGAGAATGGTTTGATGCAGCTCTCCATGCTACTCTATCCTGTGCAAGCTTCTTCATCTCCCAGTACCTACTGCAACCTACATCCTTCTGAATCTGCTTAGTGTATTGATCTCTTGGTCTCCCTCTACGATTTTTACCCTCCACGCTGCCCTCCAATGCTAAATTTGTGATCCCTTGATGCCTCAGAACATGTCCTACCAACCGATCCCTTCTTCTAGTCAAGTTGTGCCACAAACTTCTCTTCTCCCCAATCCTATTCAATACCTCCTCATTAATTACGTGATCTACCCACCTTATATTCAGCATTCTTCTGTAGCACCACATTTCGAAAGCTTCTATTCTCTTCTTGTCCAAATTGGTTATCGTCCATGTTTCACTTCCATACATGGCTACACTCCATACAAATACTTTCAGAAACGACTTCCTGACACTTAAATCTATACTCGATGTTAACAAATTTCTCTTCTTCAGAAACGCTTTCCTTGCCATTGCCAGCCTACATTTTATATCCTCTCTACTTCGACCATCATCAGTTATTTTACTCCCTAAATAGCAAAACTCCTTTACTATTTTAAGTGTCTCATTTCCTAATCTAATCCCCTCAGCATCACCTGATTTAATTTGACTACATTCCATTATCCTCGTTTTGCTTTTGTTGATGTTCATCTTATATGACACTGTCCATTCCGTTCAACTGCTCTTCCAAGTCCTTTGCTGTCTCTGACAGAATTACAATGTCATCGGCGAACCTCAAAGTTTTTACTTCTTCTCCATGAATTTTAATACCTACTCCCAATTTTTCTTTTGTTTCCTTTACTGCTTGCTCAATATACAGGTTGAATAACATCGGGGAGAGGCTACAACCCTGTCTCACTCCTTTCCCAACCACTGCTTCCCTTTCATGACCCTCGACTCTTATTACTGCCATCTGGTTTCTGTACAAATTGTAAATAGCCTTTAGCTCCCTGTATTTTACCCCTGCCACCTTCAGAATTTGAAAGAGAATATTCCAGTTAACCTTGTCAAAAGCTTTCTCTAAGTCTACAAATGCTAGAAACGTAGGTTTGCCCTTTCTTAATCTTTCTTCTAAGATAAGTCGTAAGGTTAGTATTGCCTCACGTGTTCCGACATTTCTACGGAATCCAAACTGGTCTTCCCCGAGGTCCGCTTCTACCAGTTTATCCACTCGTCTGTAAAGAATTCGCGTTAGTCTTTTGCAGCTGTGACTTATTAAACTGATAGTTCGGTAATTTTCACATCTGTCAACACCTGCTTTCTTTGGGATTGGAATTATTATATTCTTTGAAGTCTGTGAGTATTTCGCCTGTCTCATACATCTTGCTCACCAGATGGTAGAGTTTTGTCATGACTGGCTCTCCCAAGGCCATCAGTAGTTCTAATGGAATGTTGTCTACTCCCGGGGCCTTGTTTCGACTCAGGTCTTTCAGTGCTCTGTCAAACTCTTCACGCAGTATCTTATCTCCCATTTCATCTTCATCTACATCCTCTTTCATTTCCATAATATTGTCCTCAAGTACATCGCCCTTGTATAAACCCTCTATATACTCCTTCCACCTTTCTGCCTTCCCTTCTTTGCTTAGAACTGGGTTGCCATCTGAGCTCTTGATATTCATACAAGTGGTTCTCTTCTCTCCAAAGGTCTCTTTAATTTTTCTGTAGGCAGTATCTATCTTACCCCTAGTGAGACAAGCCTCTACATCCTTACATTTGTCCTCTAGCCATCCTGCTTAGCCATTTTGCACTTCCTGTCGATCTCATTTTTGAGACGTTTGTATTCCTTTCTGCCAGCTTAATTTACTGCATTTTTATATTTTCTCCTTTCATCAATTAAATTCAATATATCTTCTGTTACCCAAGGATTTCTATTAGCCCTCGTCTTTTTACCTACTTGATTCTCTGCTCCCTTCACTATTTCATCCCTCAGAGCTACCCATTCTTCTTCTACTGTATTTCTTTCCCCCATTCCTGTCAATTGTTCCATTATGCTCTCCCTGAAACTCTCTACAACCTCTGGTTCTTTCAGTTTATCCAGGTCCCATCTCCTTAAATTCCCGCCTTTTTGCAGTTTCTTCAGTTTCAATCTGCAGTTCATAACCAATAGAGTGTGGTCAGAATCCACATCTGCCCCTGGAAATGTCTTACAATTTGAAACCTGGTTCCTAAATCTCTGTCTTACCATTATGTAGTCTATCTGATACCTTTTAGTATCTCCAGGATTCTTCCAGGTATACAACCTTCTTTCATGATTCTTGAACCAAGTGTTAGCTATGATTAAGTTATGCTCTGTGCAAAATTCTACAAGGCGGCTTCCTCTTGCATTTCTTCCCCCCAATCCATATTCACCTATTATGTTTCCTTCTCACCCTTTTCCTGCTGACGAATTCCAGTCACCCATGACTATTAAATTTTCGTCTCCCTTCACTACCTGAATAATTTCTATTATCTCGTCATACATTTCATCAATTTCTTCATCATCTGCAGAGCTAGTTGGCATATAAACTTGTACTACTGTATTAGGCATGGGCTTTGTGTCAATCTTGGCCACAATAATGCGTTCACTATGCTGTTTGTAGTATCTAACCCGCACTCCTATTTTTTTATTCATTATTAAACATACTCCTGCATTACCCCTATTTGATTTTGTATTTATAACCCTGTAATCACCTGACCAAAAGTCTTGTTCCTCCTGCCACCGAACGTCACTAAATCCCACTATATCTAACTTTAACCTATCCATTTCCCATTTTAAATTTTCTAACCTACCTGCCCGATTAAGGGATCTGACATTCCACGCTCCGAACCGTAGAACGCCAGTTTTCTTTCTCCTGATAACGACGTCCTCTTGAGTAGTCCCCGCCCGGAGATCCGAATGGGGGACTATTTTACCTCCAGAATATTTTACCCAAGAGGACGCCAGTGGTGAGGTACTGATTTGCGCGTAAGGAAAAGTGTTTAGATTTGAGATACTGTGCTGCCTGTAATTTCACAGACTGCACGTGGAGGCGGTTATGGATCAGGGGCGAGCGTCGAGGATTTCTTCTTTAATGTCGCAGATGCAGTGCGAACTGGAAACTAGAAGCATGCTTACGGAAGGAAGCGGCCTGAATTGGGCCAAATGTTGCATAGCACATTGTATTAACCTCTGAAAGTAACGGCAGTTACAAAGCATGGCTTGAATTAGCTATCCGGTCTGCATGCAAATGTGGAAACAATGCAAGATAGCCTTCCCAGCCACGCTCAGGGTTTTCGAATCCAATCTCAAGAATTTTATCTGGTTCACCGAATACAAGATTTACACAAGGTCCAGAGTAAAGTTGCGTTTGGCTAGAGGGTAATATTCAGATGCAATTTCTAACGAATGGTTTCAATTCCCGTGAATCATAGTCAGTTTGGAGGGAGGTATCGTTTGGGATTGAATAGTGATGAGAGGTTGAAAGTGTTTTTACAACTATCAAATCCATTGTAATCGACAGTGAAAAATATTGAAAATTTAGCCGTTGGTACCAATGATTAAATCCTGAATGTTCTGTTGTTATCTGTTCGATGAAGAGAACAGACGAAGGCATTACGCATCGCTGGCTGTATAGTGTTTCAAGTTATGTATCCTTAGCTAGGACCGAATTACGAAGAGTAATTAGTCTAACAACTGGTGGGATTCTTAGTGGAAGTTACGGAAACCAGTTGACTCTGGTGCCACTGCAATCGACTTTGTTGGTTTCAAACGCTTAATAAGTTGTGCTCTTCCTATATGAAGGCTCCGTGGTCTTTGTCATTGTAGCTCGTACGTTGATGGCAGATTACGATTGGGCCTAAAGATACACTCCACCACCCAGCTATTTGCTATTGCACCGTTACCCAAGTGGTAATCTGAGAGTAAGAGATTGACAGAGGACAGGAATGAAGGAGAGCATCAAATTAGTCATAAAACTGATAACACAAGAAAATAAAAAAGAAGAGGAAAAATGTTGCATGTTCTGTCCCAGAAATGTTCCGACAAACTTCGAAAGGGTGTGTAAGGTGTCTTGAGGAACAAATCGAGGGTAGTAACCCATCACGAAACATCATCCAATGACACTGTAGAGCGTCGAAGTAACAGGCGCCGTCATCTTCCACTAGACCACTCCTTAGGTAGCAAACGTGACGTTGTATCCTGGCAGACCGTCGGTGGAATGTCTTGCAGAGTAGTTTGTTATTTAGTGATCACGACTGATTGCTAGTTGAGTACATGGAACTAGGTACTGCGTAGGAAGACTTTTTCTCCTGTGGATGTAGTGCTCTGTTGCCTATGTTGATGACGGTTTTAGATATAGGTTTCCATCCACAGTTTATTGTTCGCCTGAAACCCTCTAAAACCTCCGAAGTTTTTCAGTATACAAACTACTAGTCTTACAGAAGAAAGTAACAAGGAGCTTTCTGTAGGAAATTTAATGTAGTTAAATTTTGTGCTGGGATAAGTTTTTGCTAGAGGCCGTAGTCCATGATTCATTCAAAAAAAACTTACAAAAATGACGTTCAAAAGGGTTTTCCTTGAGTAACTCGAAAACCGTGCCCTCTATCAAAAATATATAACAGTACAAGTTTTAAGTACCATACATTTTCTACAAAAAAGTCCCATTCCTTTTTTTCTGTGGGACTAATAATTCGAGTGTAGTGAATACGAAAAACTCAGAGATCATTTCAGAATGCATTGCAGGTTGCATGATGCCTATTGGCAGGGGCAGCTGAATCACTCTATACGCAGGGTGAATTACCTAAAACTTGCACAGCAAACATTGAGGAAATGGACAGTGCTACTGATGTCGGGTTTTCACTGAATAGGTTGGTAGTCAGGGTCCAGATAGTAATAATATTTCTATATTGTAGTCTATGTACAAACATACACTTTTTAAAAGGAACACTGCCTGTTGACATTAACAAATTACTAATAGGGTGAATTAGAATGTAACAGGTCATTGTTACAGGATTCTATTTTGAGCCGTTTACGAGATAATGTTTTTTGGAAAGTTCCCACACCGACACACGTACAGTACCTATGGTAGCACACACTAAAGAACAACACAGGTGCCTACACTATTTGTGTGGATTCTGAGCAGTAACGAGACAACTGACCGCCTGAAGTTGTGTTCAAAATTACGACTAACAGCGACAATGCACGCTTCCGGTCTGATATGGAACGACTGCTGCACACGTGCTAGTATTTCAGCGTAGATGTCCAAATCGGCTCCAGTAATGCGTCGTTCCATATCATCGCGTGCAGTTGGTATTTCCTTCTAGAGTTCGTCTTTCCACGTTCCCCGGAGAAAACGTCTACAGGCGTCAAATCCTGGAACGGGGCGTTCGAGATACGGATCATCTGCGAACAATCCAGCGATTTGGAAACAATTTGTGACGACACACTGCCGTTCTTCGTGCTGTATGAGCTGAACATCCACTATTTGATACCACAGGTTTCTCCAAGTCTGCAAAGGAACTTCTTCTAGCATCTGTGGAAGATGGTCTGTTACGAGGCAACTACACTTATGCGCGTTCAGTGTTCGTAATGGAAAACGGGCCTATGAACTTTCATTCACTAACCCAAGCCACACGTTTACACTCCACCTGACGAAGCTAAGGAGGATTGTCAACAGACCAATAGTGCATGTTTCGGCAGTTTATCTGGCCTTGATTGGTAAATGTGGCTACATCATTAAACAAGATACGTGATACATCTGGCGTATCCATTTTTATGCTCATGTACAGATATTAACATGATTCTCATAATCGTTTACATTCAACTCTTGTTGGAGAAAGATGTGGTAGGGATGGAACCTACGTCGATGGATAATGCACGGGACACTCATGCCACTTCCTTGTTCGATTGCACGGGATCAATTGCAAGGCAGCATGAACAATAACCCCCCTCTTCTGTCGTCAATGTTTTCCTTCAGTCACGTTGCTTAGGTGTTACAGTACCATTTTTACATACTGGTAGAAGAGGTAAATAATGAATTACCGAGACTGGTGGCATATATTAGGATATCTTGTTAGATACAGTGTACAAGAACGAACTTCTTTCTTTCTAAATTCTCCATCTACCATGACTATGTTGACTCGTTTTCATTGGTAAATCCCATCGTCCACTAACGACCGACTGCCTGAACTATCACTTACTGTTAAGTCGCAAAGCACTCAAGGAATTCACAAGCACACTGTAATCAAACAACAACAGTGTACACAGCAACTACGTGGGGTGAATGGCACAACAAGTGTCCGTGTGAAACCTTTCAAAATGTGATATACAGCGACAGATACCACCGACATTCTAATTTACCCTACTTTCAGCATTTTAATGTCAATAGATTGTTCCCCCTTAAAAAGCCATTCTGTGTGAACTGTTCGAAGTAGCACTTTCCATTTCCGCAATAGTTGCGGTGACAGTTTTAGGTGATTGGCCGTATGGGAGTGGGAATGGGGTGCGGAGCAATGAGTGGAGTGGAGTGGGGCCGGGGGAGTTCATGTATGGTGGCTGTACGACAGTGTGCTTTTTGACTACACTTTTTTGAATGGAACATTGTCTATTGACACTGAAAATCTGAAAGTAGGGAAAATTAGAATGTGAGGGGTGTCTGTAGCAGGATATAACAATTAACATATATACAGGGTGAGTCACCAACCATTGTCACCCAGAATAACTTCGGAAGTATGGTATGAGCTGAAAAGTTTGTAGGACAAAAGTTACATGGGGCTACGGGGGCTACAATATGGTTTCTTTTTTTGTTTCTAATTCGATCAAATTTGTATTTTTTATATAGGAGGCTATAGGTTGGTACTTATTTTCAGATAGCGGCTATCGACACAAATCCAATGGTGTGTAACAGAAAGGTCTTAGAAGGTCAACGAAGGTCACAAATGTGGCGTGAACGTCCATTTACCGAAGGTGTTCGAAGTGATGATCATTGTAATCAGTGCAGTGCTGTAATGTCCTTATTATGGATTGAGTGGTATTTCTTATCACTTCAACACTTATCGGAGCACATACTCTGATAATTCTCTCTCGCATAGTTGGAATGTCTTTATAAACAATGACTTTTACGAATCGCCACAAGAAAAAACCCAGAGGGGCCAAGTCTGACGAACGAGCCGCCCACCACACATCTCCTCCGCGTCAAATCCCACGATTTGGGAATTGTATCGGTAACTCATTTCTAATCATCAGCAAAAAATATGGCGGACACCTATAGTGTTGATACCACATTCTGTTACTTCTTCCTAAAGGTATTTTTCCCAATTACAGACCTAATGTTTCCTGCAGGAATGTGGTGTATATCCTACGAGTAAGATTTCATTCGGTCAAATAAGGGCCAGAATCCAACATCATACATTCACCGGCCACGGTTTTTAGTGTGCAACTTGTCACAGCCAACATGGATTCTCAGTTTGTCTAATAATGAGTGTTATGCAAATTAACATTTGCATGGTTCGTCAATGTAGCCTCTTCAGTAACTAAAATCAAATTAATAAATGTCTCATCCCTCTGAATCTAAAGTTGAGCCCATCAGAAGAGTCCAGTGCGACGCCTATAACCCGTAACTGTTAATTATTGGTAAAGACTGATGTGATAAGATGATATTTATGGCGATACAGGACACGTACAACACTACTCTGGCTCTTCCCAGATTCCCTTGCGATTTAACGCGAACTAACACAGGGATCTCGAACCACAGTGACAAGAGTACCAATTTCCGTTTCCTCGTTAGTAACTTTCCTTTGCTGGCTATGTTTCCGTTGTATTAAAGATGCAGTTGTTCTCAATTTATTATGTACACATTTAAATGTACGACGTGTAGGGTGAGTACGTTGAGGATATCTCTCAGTGTATAAACCTCTAGCTCTCACTGAATTTCGTTGGCATCCTCCGTAAGTGAGAAGCATATCGACTTGCTCTTCGAAGGAATACATCATCTACATTCGCTTGATTCGATGATACTATTCTCACCGTACCAAATAGTGCTGTATTTCGAAACCGTCGAATGGTGTTTACATGCCAATGGCACGTTAGATGGACGAGCTGTATTGCGCGAATATTTACTATCTGCACGAGAGATATACGAGAGAGAAATACGAGAGAGAAATGTTAGAGCATGTGCTTCGAAAATGATAAGAAATACCAGTCAGTCCAAGATAAGGAAATTCCTGCACTGCATTGATACAAATGGTCATCAGTTCGAACACTTACTGTAAGAGGACGTTCATGCCACCTTTTGGACATTCGTTGACCTTGAAAGACCTTACCGTTACAAGTCACTGGATTTGTCTTGATAGCCGCTATCAGAAAGTAAGTATCAAACTATACCTTCCCATTAAAAAAAAAAAAAAAAAAAAAAAAAAAAAAAAAAAAAAAAAAAAAAAAAAAAAAAAAAAAAGAAGCTTACCTTCATATCTCTGACGCGGCCCTAACTAGCAACAAAAACCTAAATTCATATTATGGCTCACGTTGCCCCACGGAACATTTGTTCCACAAAACTTTCAGCCACTATCGTACTTTCAGAGTTATTCTAGGTGGCAATAATTAGTGACTCATCCTGTATATTTCGTGTGTGTGTGTGTGTGTGTGTGTGTGTGTGTGTGTGTGTGTGGGTGGGTGGGTGGGTGTGTGGGTGGGTGGGTGGGTGGGTGGGTGTGAGGAGGAGAGAGAGAAAGAGAGAGAGAGAGAGAGACAGAGACAGAGACAGAGAGTGAGAGGGGGGGGAGGGAAAGAATCTGTGTCTCTGTACAAAAGCATTTCTCATTCCTTTCTTTGAAGTCTGAGAGGGTCTAACCAATGTGCATTGTGCACTCCGTGTGCATACCGGGTGGAGTCATTCCAGATGTGGAAGGTGTCCTCCCGAATCCCATGAAGAGCGCAGGGTGCAGCTAATTGCCGGTTGGTTGCTCACGTCGGTACCAATGATGTTTATCACCTTGGATCGTGAGATTTTCTCTCTGGGGTCGAACGGCTAACAGAAGTGCTAAAGGCTGCCAGTCTTGCTTGCAAGATGACAGCAGAACTGACCTTTTGCAGCATAGTCGACAGGACCGATTGCGAGATTTAGTCGTAAAGGGTACACGCCGAACACAGGAAGATCGTAGGTACAGGAATTTCCGGTACAAAAGTTGTAAATCGTCGTAGCTGTGTTGGGAAAGTACCAGAGCTCCATGCGCTAATAGAAAGCACTGATGCTCAAATCGTCATAGGCACTGAAAGCTGGCTACAGCCGGAGATGAGAGCCGAAATTTTTGCGCAGAACGTAACGGTGTTCCGAAAGGATAGGCTAAACAACGTTGGAGGTGGCGTGTTTGTTACTGTTAGAAGTAGTTTATCTTGTCGCGAAATTGAAGTAGATAGTTAGTGTGTGGTGCTATGGGCAGCGATCGTTGCTGGCAACCGGAACAAAATAATAATTAGATCCTTTTACAGACTTCTCAATTCAGATGATACAGTTGCTGAAAGGTTCAAAGAAAACTTGAATATCATTTCTAACACGTACCCGACTCAAACGATTATAGTTGGTGGTGAGTTTAATTTACCCTCGACATGTTGGTGAAAATACATGTTTAATTCCGGAGATACGCATAAAACATCATCCAAATTGTGCTAAACACATTCTCTGACAATTATTTCGAGCAGTTAGTTCATGAGCCTGCGCGATTAGTAAACAGATGTGAAAATACACTTCACCTCTTAGCAACAAATAATCCTGAGTTAGCCGGCCGCGGTGGTCTAGCGGTTCTAGGCGCGCAGTCCGGAACCGCGCGACCGCTACGGTCGCAGGTTCGAATCCTGCCTCGGGCATGGATGTGTGTGATGTCCTTAGGTTAGTTAGGTTTAAGTAGTTCTAAGTTCTAGGGGACTGATGACCACAGTAGTTAAGTCCCATAGTGCTCAGAGCCATTTGAACCAATCCTGAGTTAATAACGAGCCTCAAAACCGATACAGGGATTAGTGAAAAAAGGGTTGTTGTAGCGAGATTGAATATTGTAACCCACAAATCCTCCAAAAATAAACGAAAATTATACCTATTCAAAAAAGCAGATAAACATTCACTTGACGCCTTCCTGGGAGACTGTCTCCACTGCCTCCAAATTAATAAAATAAGTATAGACCAGAGGTGGCTTGAATTCAAAGAAATAGTGTCGGCAGCAATTGAGAGATTTATACAAAATAAATTAAAAAACGACGGAACTGATCCTCCTTGGTATACGAAACGGGTCAGAAGATTGTTGCAGAAACAACGAAACAAACACGCCAAATTTAAACAGACGTAAAATCCCCAAGATTGGCGACCTTTTACAGAAGCTCGAAATTTTACGTGGACTTTAATGCGAGATACTTACAACAGTTTCCACAACAAAACTTGGGCTCGAAACTTGGCAGAAAATCCAAAGAGATTCTGATCGTATGTGAAGCATATTAGCTGGAAGAAACAATGGAAACAATGCCCTCCCTGCGCATAGCAATGGAGATACTATCGATGACGATGCTGCCAGAGCGGAGTTACTAAACACAGCCGTCTGAAATGCATTCACAAAAGAAGACGAAGTAAATATTCCAGAATTCGAATTAAGAACAGCTACCAGCAATAGTAACGTAGAAGCAAGTATCCCCGGAGTAGAAAAGTAGCTTCAGTCTCTTAATAAAAGCGAGTCTTCTGGTCCAGACTGTTTACCAATTAGGTTCCTTTCAGAGTATGCTGATGCATTAGCTCCATACTTAACACTCATAAACAACTGTTCGCTTGACGAAAGATCTGTAGCCAAAGACTGGAAAGTTGCACAGGTCATAACAATTTTCAAGAAAGGTAGTAGGGGAAATCCACTTAATTACAGGCCCATATCATTAGCGTCGTTATGCAGCAGGATTTTGGAACATATATTTTATTCGATCATTATGAAATAACCCGAAGAAAACGGTTTATTGACACACAGGCAAAACAGGTTTGGAAGACATCGTTCTTGTGAAACACAATTAGCTCTTTATTCGCGTGAAGTGTTGACTGCTGTTGACAAGGGATTTCAGATCGATTCCGTATTTCTGGATTTCCGGTAGGCTTTTGGGACTTTACCACACAAGCGGCTTCTAGTGAAATTGCGTACTTATACATTATCATCTCAGTTATGTGACTGGATTCGCGATTTCCTGTCAGAGAGCTCACAGTTCGTAGTAATAGACGTAAAGTCATCGAATAAAACGTAAGTGAGATCTGGCGTTCCCCAAGATAGTGTTATAGGCCCTTTGCTGTTCTTTATCTACATAAACGACTAGGGAGACAATCTGAGCAGCCGTCTTAGGTCGTTTGCAGATGACGCTGTTGTTCATCAACTAATAAAGTCATCAGAAGATCAAAATAAATTGCAAAACGATTTATAAAAGACATCTGAATGGTGTTAATATTGGCAGGTGACCCTAAATAACGAAAAGTGTGAGGTAATCCACACGCGTGCTGAAAGGAATTCGTTAAACTTCGATTACACTATAAATCAGTTAATCTACAGGCCGTAAACTGAACTAAATACCTAGGAATTGCAATTACGAACAACTTAAATTGGAAGGAACCCATAGAAAATGTTGTGGGGAAGGCTAACCAAAGACTGCGTTTTATTGGCAGGACACTTAGAAAATGTAACAGACCTACTAAGGAGACTGCCTACACTACGCTTCTTCGTCCTCTTTTAGAATACTGCTGCGCGGTGTGGGAACCTAACCAGATGGGACTGACGGAGTACATCGAAAAAGTTCAAAGAAGTACATCACGTTTTGTATTATCGCGAGATATGGGAGAGAGTATAACTGAAATGATACAGGATTCGGACTGGAAATTATTAAAAGAAAGGCGTTTCTCGTTGCGACGGGATGTTCTCGCGAAATTTTAATCACCAGCTTTCTCCTCTAAATGCGAAAATACTTTGTTGACACCAAACTACATAGGGAGGAACGATTACAACGATAAAATAAGGGAAATCAGAGCTCGTACGGAAAGATATAGGTGTCCGTTAATTCCACGCTCTATACGAGATACGAATAATAGAGAATTGTGAAGATAGTTCGATGAACCCTCTACCAGGCACTCAAATGTGATTTGCAGAGTATCCATGTAGATGTAGATGTTTTACGGAAACGCCCTGAAGCGACTAGTCCATAGAACAAAAAATGGGATGGAGGCAGAAATAATTTTAAGTACTGAGATGAAATGTTTCGCCATCTGCTTTGTCACTTATTAAAGGTTCTAGAACTAAGACGTTTCTATGCAGTCATGCACTCTACGTCCAGGCAGCTTCATAAAGGCCGTATCAACCATTGAGCACGTCAAATGTGTCACACTCTCCTGCCAGAACAACTACACATGTGACGTGCGATATCAGTATGATGGACATCATGTACAAAATGCAAGCTACAAAAGAATTACTCTCTAATTATTTCCAAATTGTATGAAGTTTGTACATTGGCCATTCCAGTTACCGAATTTGACACGTTTAGATCTCATTCTCTGAGGAGAGTTGAAATGAGGTGTATTCCAAGACGTATCTTTTGCATTAGGTGGTATGAAACGATGTATTATTGCTGCCTGACCAGACTTCTTAATGAAATGTTATAATTTGTCATTACAGTGCACACTGGTAGCTCCTATTGACTCTAGTTGTCGTCTTTCTCTACACCTTCCATGAAGATTACTTATCTTCTGTCTTCAGACACCAAAACGTTTGTTTATTCCTTAAGTTAGTGTTCACACGTTAAGCAGACAATTTCCTGTAATAAAATCTGTTAAGGTGAGCCCATGGTAACGCTTCACTACTGTGTAACCTGCACATCAGCAGCAGCAGTGTTTGAGGTACAAGTTTCGCACCGTACACAATTTTTCGCTAGAAGTTATTTATTTCATTGGTGCTGAAGTTTATCTGCACTAAAGCAAACAGTACAACGTTGGTTGCAAAACGAAGTGCCGATGATTTATTCGTGTTTCAGTGATACATTTCCCTGCATTTTCCCAGTGCAAAGATCTGAGAACTAGTTCGCCCTTTTTTTTCTTGCCAGAGACTAGTGCCCTATAAACCCTCGTATGTGAGCGCCTCCTTCATCCTATCAGTGGAGGGGGAACGTGTTGCCGGCTTTATTATTTGCCAAGCCGGCTTCTCTGGCGTCGTGCGTGCTTGGAAGGCGGCCAAACAAGCGCCTTGAAGGGGAGGCCACCCGCAGCGCAGCAAAGGCGTGATCCTGCAAGACAGTCTTACAACCACAATATCCCCCCGGCCTCTCTCCCCACCGCACATAGCAACCCCCCTACCTCCCCCCGTCCCATTCACGTCTGAGGAATTTCTTACAGCGTCCCTTCAGCGCAGTAGTTCACATGCAAATTGTCTTTCTCTGCGACGACATTGATAATGGCCAACTGTATCTTCCCGCTGTTAACCACACTTGCAGGGCGATAATGACACTGCTCTGGAAGACAAATTTGCAACGAAACTGCGTGATTGTGCCAAAACAGACTTGATTGTAAATTATTTTAAAATTTTATGTGACTCTCTAGATTAACGTGTTATAAATGTTAAGATTTATTGCATTTGTCCTATTTTTGTGCAGTTATTTGCGTTCCTAGAGACTTCTTAATTGGGCCTGTGATTAACTATGGTGAACGGTTCATGCGGAAAACTCTGCAAGAAACTCATAGTTCTAGCCTGGAGATACATGTGATTGCATGAAACGGCTTTGGTTTTGCATTACGTTTATAACCTGGACAACCATCTACATCTAAATCTATACTCCGAAAGCCACTTTACGATATGTGGCAGAAGGTACTCGTGTGCCAACGAGCGTTGGAAAAGCTCCAAGTGAGTTCCTATCCGTCCAGTTTTACGCTGATGCTCGTTTAGGGTTATATACGTAGGAGGAACCAATGTGCTACCTGACTCTTCTAAGACAGTAGGCTCATGGTATTTCAACAGCAAACATACCGTCGTACACAACAACTATCTTGTAACGTCGGAGCATCTAGGGCGACGCTTTCGTTCTTATGAAATGATCATACACTGAAGAGCCAAAGAAGGTGGTACATCTGTTTAGCATCGCGCAGGGCCCCCGCAGAAGTGCCGTAAACAACGTGTCTTGTACTCGACTAATGTCGAAAGTACCGCTGGAGGGAACTGACACCATGAATCCTGCAGGGCTGTCCATAAATCCGTATGAGTCGGAGGGGACGGGGATCTCTTCTGAACATCACTTTGCAAGGCATCCCAAATATTCATCATAATGCTCATTTATGGAGAGTTTGGTGGCCACCGGAAGTATTTAAGCTCAGAAGAGTGTTCCTGAAGCCACACTGTAGCATTTCTGTACGTGTGTGGTATCGCATTGTA
The DNA here is from genome assembly GCF_023864345.2 of Schistocerca serialis cubense. Lineage (NCBI taxonomy): Eukaryota > Metazoa > Arthropoda > Insecta > Orthoptera > Acrididae > Schistocerca > Schistocerca serialis. The sequence continues at coordinate 1,239,029,284 of NC_064638.1, forward strand.
CTTCAGGAATTGCCCAAGTCCGTCAGAATGCACAACTGAGATGAATGGATGCAGTGATCAGACAGGATGCTTACGTACGCGTCAACTGACAGAGTCAAATGTAGACGTATGTGGGGACCCATATCACTCCAACTGCACACGCCATACACCATTACAGAGCCTCCACCAGCTTCAACAGTCGTTTGGTGACATGCAGGATCGATGGTTCATGAGGTTAACTCCATACCTGTACACGTCCAGTTGCTCAATACAATTTGAAACGAGACTCGTCCGACCAGGCAACAGGTTTCCAGTCATCAACAGTCCAATGTCGGTGCTGCGGGTCCGGGCGACGCGTAAAGCTTTGTGCCGTGCAGTCATAAAGATAGACGAGTGAACATTGGGTGCCAAGAGCACATATCGATGATTTTTCGTTGAATAATTCGCACGCTGACACTTGTTGATGTCCCAGCATTGAAATCCGCAGCAATCTGCGAAAGGGTTTCACTTCTGTCACGTTCAACAATTCTCTTAGGTCGACATTGCTCCCGTTCTTGCAGGATCTTTTCCGGCCGCAGTAATGTCGGCGATTTGATGTTTTACTGGATTCCTGATGTTCGCGGTACATTCGTTAATTAGTCGTAGGGTGAAATCCCAACTTCATAGATAGCTGGGAGATACTGCGTCCATCACTAGTGCGCTTCTATATAATACCATCTTCAAACTCACTTAAAGCTGAATAAGCGGGCCGCGATGGTCTAGCGGTTCTAGGCGCGCAGTCCGGAACCGCACGACTGGTTCGAATCCTGCCTCGGGCATGGATGTGTGTGATGTCCTCAGGTTAGTTAGGTTTAAGTAGTTCTAAGTCTAGGGGACTGATGATCTCAGATGTTAAGTCCCATAGTGCTCAGAGCCCTTTGAACCATTTGAAAGCTGAATAAGCTGTCACTGTAGCAGCAGTAGCCCATCTAAGAACTGCGCAAAACATTTATTGCCTTATATAGGCGTTACCGACCGCAGCGCCGTATTTTGCCTGTTTACATATCTCTGTATTTGAATATACATACTTATGCCAGATGCTTTGGCGCTTCAGTGTATAACGAAATGCACTCATCTTCTTTGGATCTTTGCTATTCCCTCCGTCAATCCCAACTGGTACGGATTCCAGATTGATGAGCATTCTGTCAGTATTGTGAGCTACCTCGTTCTTGGATTGGCTACACTGCCTCAGGGTTCTGGAATGTATCTGTCTCAAATGTTCAAACGTGTGTGTATTCCTATGGGACCAAACTGCTGAGGTCATCGGTCCCTAAGCTTACGCACTACTTAATCTAACTTAAACTAACTCACGCTAAGGAGAACACACACATCCGTGCCCGAGCGAGGAGTCGAACCTCCGACGGGGGTAGCAGCGCGGAATGTGATTATCCCACCTTACTGAGGCATTTGGTTTTATACGTCCTCTCCGCTTTTAAATCCTTAATTTTGCATACATCAGATATTTAATGGATGTTGCTGTAGCGATAGGTGCATCAGGTGCCATCAGCGATCAGCACAACATACACCAGTGGCCGCAGCAGCAGCAGCTGCAAGGCGCTACTTCCGATAAAACTAAACCTAAACCAATCAGACATAATTGTCACTCCGCGAGGCGACTATTTAGGCCCGCGCCGTGATGGCAGCCGGCAGTTGCAGAACAGTCAGCCACATGGAGGAGACCTCGCCTGGATGACGCGTTTCCATGACCAACTCCTCTCCGCTGTCCCCGTGAAGTGGGACTTACCAAATGGGACGCTACCGACTGGAGAAGACTAAGGGTTCTGTTTTGCCGCGTCTCCTACTCTTGGAAAGTGTCGGATTTAGTACCAGTGTTACAGAATTCTTTCCTACAGACTTTAAAAGGTTTCAACATGTGACTAAGTTTCTGGAACTCAGTTTATTTCAGCATTCACTCAGTCAAGAAAGATTTTAAGTCATTTTCTTCAGAAGTTAGTTATTGTGTTCATAGCCAATCTGTGAAATTATTTCTTCTGCTGAAAATGAAACGGTTTAATTGCTATACCTGGTGAACGTTTCGTGTGATACAACCGAAGGATGGGACGTATCAGATGTCACTGCATCCAGTAGTTAGTTTTTCGAACACAGTATACTTTCACAATAACGGGTTTTCTCCCCATTTGGATGTAAAATGTTACTTTTGATTATGTTCAGATTCAACTTCCAGTGGCTGCATCGCTCGTCGATCCTCTACTGGTCCCAGTGTATATCGCTATAATTTCATAACGTTGCAACTTCCACGTGCACAGTAGTATTCTCCCTGAACAGCCTCACAAAGCTTCCACCAACCTAATCCACTAGATCATAGAAGGGTGATCTAGATCGAATATTAATTGTCATGTAACATACCTTCGTTATCCACAAGTTACATTTACAACAAAAAATTTCAACTTGAAATTTATGAGGTAATAAATCTTCATTACAATCACACACAAGTTATACACTCCTGGAAATTGAAATAACAACACCGTGAATTCATTGTCCCAGGAAGGGGAAACTTTATTGACACATTCCTGGGGTCAGATACATCACATGATCACACTGACAGAACCACAGGCACATAGACACAGGCAACAGAGCACGCACAATGTCGGCACTAGCACAGTGTATATCCACCTTTCGCAGCAATGCAGGCTGCTATTCTCCCATGGAGACGATCGTAGAGATGCTGGATGTAGTCCTGTGGAACGGCTTGCCATGCCATTTCCACCTGGCGCCTCAGTTGGACCAGCGTTCGTGCTGGACGTGCAGACCGCGTGAGACGACGCTTCATCCAGTCCCAAACATCCTCAATGGGGGACAGATCCGGAGATCTTGCTGGCCAGGGTAGTTGACTTACACCTTCTAGAGCACGTTGGGTGGCACGGGATACATGCGGACGTGTATTGTCCTGTTGGAACAGCAAGTTCCCTTGCCGGTCTAGGAATGGTAGAACGATGGGTTCGATGACGGTTTAGATGTACCGTGCACTATTCAGCGTCCCCTCGACGATCACCAGTGGTGTACGGCCAGTGTAGGAGATCGCTCCCCACACCATGATGCCGGGTGTTGGCCCTGTGTGCCTCGGTCGTATGCAGTCCTGATTGTGGCGCTCACCTGCACGGCGCCAAACACGCATACGACCATCATTGGCACCAAGGCAGAAGCGACTCTCATCGCTGAAGACGACACGTCTCCATTCGTCCCTCCATTCACGCCTGTCGCGACACCACTGGAGGCGGGCTGCACGATGTTGGGGCGTGAGCGGAAGACGGCCTAACGGTGTGCGGGACCGTAGCCCAGCTTCATGGAGACGGTTGCGAATGGTCCTCGCCGATACCCCAGGAGCAACAGTGTCCCTAATTTGCTGGGAAGTGGCGGTGCGGTCCCCTACGGCACTGCGTAGGATCCTACGGTCTTGGCGTGCATCCGTGCGTCGCTGCGGTCCGGTCCCAGGTCGACGGGGACGTGCACCTTCCGCCGACCACTGGCGACAACATCGATGTACTGTGGAGACCTCACGCCCCACGTGTTGAGCAATTCAGCGGTACGTCCACCCAGTCTCCCACATGCCCACTATACGCCCTCGCTCAAAGTCCGTCAACTGCACATACGGTTCACGTCCACGCTGTCGCGGCATGCTACCAGTGTTAAAGACTGCGATGGAGCTCCGTATGCCACGGCAAACTGGCTGACACTGACGGCGGCGATGCACAAATGCTGCGCAGCTAGCGCCATTCGACGGCCAACACCGCGGTTCCTGGTGTGTCCGCTGTGCCGTGCGTGTGATCATTGCTTGTACAGCCCTCTCGCAGTGTCCGGAGCAAGTATGGTGGGTCTGACACACCTGTGTCAATGTGTTCTTTTTTCCATTTCCAGGAGTGTATTTACATCAGAAAATTTCTACCTGAAATTTATCAGGTAATAAATCTTCATTACAATCACACATTCTGTTGTGATACTTCGCACACATGCACTTTCAGTGTTGTCATTCATGTTCTTTCGTTTGCACTAATGTATAATTTAGAGGTATGATTAATCGTGTAACTGGCATCAACATGAATTTCACTTTATTTTCAGATGTTGAATATGTTCTCCTTGACGTGTGCTACAGGGTGCCATACAACAAATTGCTGTGGGATAATGAATAAGTTGAATATCGCGGCAGAAGCTAAACTGCGACACTATGCAAAAGAAAGTATAATAACAGACAAATGGTCAAAGTGTAATCATTTAGAGGATTGTACGTTACTGTATCATCCTCAGACAGAAAAACGACAGAGTTTCGAACGTCAATGTTGATATGGTGCTAACAGGTTATGCTCTTAAGGCCAATTTCGTCACAGAAACGTAGTACCAACACCTCATGACGAGGTTATGGCAGGCTGTAAGGAAGAAGCATCGTGGGAAACTATCAACGACATCGTTTTAGCTTCGCGGCAACATCGCACCTGCATAGCACATACTTACTCATTATTCCTCTTTGGGCTATAAAATTTTGCATTTTCTCCGTATTTCCCTTGCATGAAAGCCAGAGGTGACATTCCATTCAAGGGTTAAGACACCATTGCGTGGCAGAATGACGACGAGGTGATTTTCATCTCTGGTAAATCATCCATGGTTGGGGAAAAGTTTACGCACTGAAGGGAGAAAACTCAGAGAACTGACAACACATTTCAGGGCTAACTTGATATTTTTTCTTGTTGATAACCGAAATTTTATGTGCATCTCTCATACAGTCTGTAAATAAAAGGCAAAAGTAAGGGGTGTATCAAATTGCAGGACACATTCCCCACAATTAGATGAAGAAATGATATTACATGGACAGGGGTCTGTAAACGCTTTGTTTCCATTTTATAACTCGTTTTCACCAAAACATTAATAACTGGAAAGAAACATGAACAGAACGGAATAGCATACTAAATGCTACGCTTTCTGACAGGAATTGTTCAATATGCCCTTTGCGCGCATTCATACACGCATCAAGGCATGGATGCGCTGATGCATCCCTTTAGTATAGTGTATGGTTTCGCAGCCTTCCATAGTATCACCAGGGACCCTCTGAACATCTGTTACTGGGGTTCCATACACAAGAGCTCACAAATAAAAATCCATCGAGGTTAGGCCCGGAGAGGATAGAGAACACGCAATTTGTCCATCTCTGCCTATCCATCTGTCACCGAACCTATTGTTTCACATGCACTTCGTGCACGATTGAGCACCTCCTTTTAGTGTTAATGTCTGTCAGCTTCTATATAACAGTTTTGGTGACAGATGGGTAGATAAAGATGGGCCAAATGCCTGGCTTCCACGCTCTCCGGACCTAAACCCGCTCGACTTTTGTTTGAGGGGACATTTGAAAGTTCTTGTGTATGGAACCTCAGCAGAAAACGTTGAGAGTCACTGTGCCCGTATTATGCAAGGCTGCAGAACCATACGCAAAACTCCAGGGACAGATCAGTGCATCCGGGATTCACTACGACAGCAGCCTGATGCACATATCAATACCGACGGAGAGCATATTGAACATCTCCTCTGAGGAGGAGTTTCATACAGTTTGCTAGTGCGATCCGTTCGTGTGTGTTTACCATTAGTAATGAGTTGGAGGAGATGAGTTGTAACACGGAAACAAGCGTTTCCAGACGCAAGTTCATGTAACATTATTTCTTCGTCTACGTGTGAGGAACGTGTTCGTAATTTGAGCCTTACGTTTTTGCTACACCCTGTATATTCAACACGGACCTGTTTACTATGACGTTATGTCATATATGAGGTAAGCACCCAATTTGAATATTTTTAAACGTTGAAACTAAACTGATATGGACACCAGCAATAGGTTTAATGACGCCTTTCACGACAATCATCAACATGTAAGCTGAGAAAGTGTAGTTGTTGCTGTGGTCTTCAGTCCTGAGACTGGTTTGATGCAGCTCTCCATGCTACTTTATCCTGTGCAAGCTTCTTCATCTCCCAGTACCTACTGCAGCCTACATCCTTCTGAATCTGCTTAGTGTACTCATCTCTTGGTCTCCCTCTATGATTTTTACCCTCCACGCTACCCTCCAGTACTAAATTGGTGATCCCTCGATGTCTCAGAACATGTCCTACCAACCGATCCCTTCTTCTGGTCAGGTTGTGCCACAAACTCTTCTTCTCCCCAATTCTGTTCAATACCTCCTCATTGGTTATCTGATCTACCCATCTAATCTTCAGCATTCTTCTGTAGCATCACATTTCGAAAGCTTCTATTCTCTTCTTGTCTAAACTATTTTTCGTCCATGTTTCACTTCCAAACATGGCTACACTCCACTCAAATACTTTCAGAAACGACTTCCTGACACTTAAATCTATACTGGATGTTAACAAATTTCTCTTCTTCAGCAACGCTTTTTTTGGCATTGCCAGTCTACATTTTATATCCTCTCCACTTCGACCATCATCAGTTATTTTGCTCCACAAATAGCAAAACTCATTTACTACCTTAAGCGCCCAATTTTCTAATCTAATTCCTCAGCACCACCAGACTTAATTCGACTACATTCCATTATCCTCATTTTGCCTTTATTGATGTTCATTTTATACCCTCCTTTCAAGACAGCATCCATTCCGTTCAACTGCTAAACCAAGTCCTTTGCTGCCTCTGACAGAATTACAATGTCATCGGCGAACCTCAACATTTTTATTTCTTCTCCATGGATTTTAATACCTACTCCGAATTTTTCTTTTGTTTCCTTCACTGCTTGCTCAATATACAGATTGAATAACACCGGGGACAGACTACAACCCTGTCTCACTCTCCGCCCAACCACTGCTTCCCTTTCATGTCCCTCGACTCTTATAACTGACATCTGCTTTCTGTAAAAATTGTAAATAGCCTTTCGCTCCCTGTATTTTACCCCTGCCTCCTTCAGAATTTGAAAGAGAGTATTCCAGTCAACATTGTCAAATGCTTTCTCTAAGTCTACAAATGCTAGAAACGTAGGTTTGCCTTTCCTTAATCTATTTTCTAAGATAAGTCGTAGGGTCAGTATTGCCTCATGTGTTCCAACATTTATACAGAATCCAAACTGATCTTCCCCGAGGTCGGCTTCTACCAGTTTTTCCATTCGTCTGTAAAGAATTCGTGTTAGTATTTAGCAGCTGTGACTTATTAAACTGATAATTCAGTAATTTTCACATCTGTCAACACCTGCTTTCTTTGGACTTCTTGAAGTCTGAGGGAATTTCGATTGTCTCATACATCTTGCTCACCAGATGCTGACGTTTTGTCAGGGCTGGCTCTCCCAAAGCTGTCAGTAGTTCTAATGGAATGTTGTCTACTCCCGGCGCCTTGTTTCGACTTAGGTCTTATAAAGGCACATTTGCATGCCGTGCGTGAGTTTCCTCGGAAACGCGAGATATTAATTAAATAAATAATCAGTGACAAATAAATAAAGCCTATGGCACACAACTGCAGCGCTGTGTCGCTGATAAAACAAAAGCACATTTTCGTTACTCGTATGTTTGATTAAGGAGAGAGAGGTCCTGGTTGAAGTGGTGCGAGAAGCACGTATTTTAGTTTATTGTCTGGCACACCGCCATATTTCATGTTATAGAAAATTACTGCGAGTTGCAACCATACTAGGCACTCGATTCTGAAAAGAATTTATATTTATAAAAGTAAGTAGGATTATGAACTGTAGGCTTATTCATTGAATATATCTGATTTAACTAACTGTGTAATTTTTTTGTTTAGTAGACAATCACCTCTGTACGACGTTTTGGCATGGCTGGCAAATTATTGTAATATTGAGATTTAGATCATGAGTCCGCACCTACCGCAGCAGTCTTTGGTAACGATTTAATTACGAAGTCCGATTATTTCAGTTTTATTTCACGGTCAACTACGAATAACATTACATTTACGAAAAAGCCATTGTCAAGCGTCTGATACCGAATAATTAAACGTCACGCAAATATTAAGTACAACCAATCACTATCATACAATAATACATAATTAATATTTTATTTTATTTTATTTTATTTTATTTATTTTATATTGGCGACTGCGTGTCGGACTTGTTATTTTGTCATTTGTTACACTGTTCTCTTTGTTTCATGTGAAAAATTAACTATCTGGACCTGGACGTGAATGTATGAGAAATAACAAAGATCTGAAGATATTTTCCAATTCTAAAATTTTGCGGGAAGACGCAATGAAGCTTCCAGCAAAATAAGGTAAGACGCAGCATCTTTGCATTGGCAGGCTTGACCAGACGCATAATTCAGTGTATTAGCTCTTCAGTAGATTCTGTAGTATTTCTTTTGCGCGTAGCAGTTTTCAGTGATAAATCTCATTCTCAGTACTTTTCCTTAAACAATAACTTCTGCAACAATACCAATACACGAGTGTACAATATGGCCGACTTCTGTACGATACGTTGTAACATGGACAGCAGCCATTAACAATAATCCCATATTCAGTTTACATTTTTAAATTAACAAACAGCCATTGTTGCTACGAGCGATTCATGCTCAACTGCATTTTATTTTAAAACCAGTGTCAAACATTAATTTCTTGAAATATATATCACGTGTGGCATGGTCATAACTAGAAAACAATACGCAAAGATGGAACAGCAAAGACATACTATTCAGACGCAATCCGACTCGGACGAGAGACAAATGTTAGAAAATGACTTTACGACAGCAACCGGTAGTGACGATTCATCAAATATTGACGCAAGTGTTAACGGAAGTTTTGACAATAGGCCGTCCACCACAAAAATTTCAAAGTCTCAGTCAGAGCCCATGTTAATACATGACGTCACGTCTAATGACGCGGCGGGGGCAGAGACCTTGCAAACAGTAAACATTGCCAACATGTTACAAGTGCTAATGAAACAGAACGCGGAAAACATGGCAACCTTAAAGACACAAAATGACGAAATTAAATCTGACCTCATAGCAATCAAGGCATGTAATGACACTTTGTGTAAACGTGTGGAACTTATAGACGCCACACTGACCAAACAGATGACTGAACTCAGTACGAAATTTTCCAAGCTTAATACGAGACAAGAAAAGACTACAAATGACGTAGCACTTTTACAGACACAATTAAAAAACCTTAATGTCACGTGTGAAGCCCTTACTGAACAAATTCAAACATATCCTTCAGTACACGACAACCTTGAAAAACGAATTACTGACGTGCAGAATAAATTTGACGATGTTGAACAACACCTGACTGACATCTTACAATCTGATGCCACAGCTCATTTTCAAAATATTAATAAAGAATTTCATGATTGGGTAGAGAACAAAGACAAACATTTTGATAGATGCATACGTGAAAATTTACCAAGAATTGTGCACGACTCCGTAGCGGAATACATCACTAATAACAAACAGCTGATTAGTGATGCAGTACATACCGTCACTGCACCCATGAGACAATTCACCTATCAACCACAGTCTGAATGTAACGAAAATATCAGTCAAAATGTACAGTTCAGAAACCAATATACATACGAGTGTGACGCACACATACCGCACACAACATACACACAAGAACAAAACACACCACGACAACAACACATACCACAACGTGCAAACACAAACACAAGCCTCGTATTATCATGGTAAACTACAGCAACATTATCGTAATTACTCGCCAGCTGAGCATTGCAGTAATTACAGTGGAACAAATCCATATCATAATGCAAAGGAAGAAGAAAGCTTAATAAAACACAGGCAATTTCAGGCTTTTATCCCAGAAAAACGAACCATTCATCCGGTGATTTTTCTTAAATCTTTTAGTAACGCATTTCCACGCACTTGGAGTGACCGGAAAAAGATTTCATATATTGTCGGTTACATCCAAGGCGATGCAGCTGTCTGGGCATACAGTCAAGCTGACGTATGTACCACGTACAGTGAGTTTGAGCGTGCTTTTCTGAACAAATTCTGGTCGCAATCCGCCCAGGAGCGACTCAGAAGACAAATGTTAGAACCTGAAACTTTTAACAGTAAAAATGGTAACTTACGCAGATATTTTGAAAAATACTTGAACATGGGACATTTTTTAGACGAACCAGTCGCAACGCGTGATATACTCCGAGCGTTGAAGGCCAAATTGCCTTTCAACATTAAGGAAAAACTTCTACATATCCCGGATGACGATTCAGATTATTTTTTAACAGCTTTAGATTCGGTTGACATGTTACTTGAAGATCAGCGCTTCGCGCGGCAAAACAGCAGCCACAATGTTTACACTAGTGGTATGCAAAACATGCAGGCTTGCCAACACAATTCTGGCGCGCCGACAGTTGGATACGCGGTACAGCAAAAACAGCAAACTCACATGCCGTCTCAATACGGAAATCAAAATCAACACGCGTATTCCAATACAAACAACAATTACAACAGTAATAACACTTCATGCGGCAATCCATACAAAAGGCACCGCGGTAATAACAACAACGGTAACAACGGATACAAATGTAACAACAAAAACACAAACAGAAATAGAAATAATAATAACTACGAGCCAAGACAGCATCAAGGCTGGACTCGTAGCGATCAATACTATCATTCAAATACTGCTTTACCACAGCAGCCACCAGGACAAAATTGGAGCATACCTTACGACCGACAGGTAAGTTATAATGCGCAACAGCAACAACAACCGCAAAAGTTTGGAGATCATAATAGGCAATATCCGAATGTGAATATAATAGAAATGACACCTGATGCACAACCCCAATCTGTGTCAGTACCTAGTACAAATGATAATCCAACAAACTAGAAACAGTCACTACTTTGCCCCAGGTCGTGGCTGAAGAATTCTTGGGGGGCGACTTCAATGTTAATCAGTTATTTGACACCACAATTGAACAACAAAATATTGATGTGCCTAATAATTCTAAACAAAAGCTACCTGTTTTATTTATAAGATACAACCACAATGACAATATATCAGATGAACTTTTACAAGACAGTACACAATGTCGTTTAAACACAAATGAAATTGTTTTAGCATCTACTACTGGTGTAGTAGGTGGGATTCCAACTACTATTATCCTAGATACAGGTGCAGCTGTGAGCGTTTTGTCTTTTAATTTCTATAAAAAGATGTGTGAATTGGAACCTGTGCCTGAGTTTCCTGCCCAAAACTGTAAAATAACTACTGCACTAGGTAATAAGTCATGTAGGGTTACAAAGCAAGTTTTTGTAAACGTTAAAATAGGTAATGGAACCGTACAATGGCCATTCCTGGTTGTACAAAACCTTGTGACAAATTGCATATTAGGAATAGATATTATGAGCGAGAAGGACTGCATTATAGACTTCTCCAAAGGTAAATGTATTTTAAATGATAAAGGCAGTGTAATTATTATTGATTTGGACAGGAGAACTCTAAAGCATGACAAACACTGTACAGGGTACAAGGTTCAGTTAGTACTTGACAAAGACATTCAAGACATGCAAACACACTCATCTGACACAGAGCTAATGGACTTGAAAACATTGCTTGATCATAAGATAAGTGAAGCTACAGCTCTCAGTGTACATGAACGTATAAAACTACAGGAAGTGTTATCCAAATATTTACAAGTTTTTACCAAACGATTAGGTGTTATCAACACGTATGTGTACAAGATTGAAGTTAAGCCTCACAAGATCTTCTACCATAAGACATATAACGTACCGTTATCTCAACGACCTGCTGTGTGGCAAGAACTAAAACAAATTACAACATAGATTATAAGTAGTATAGAAATTTTCATTTCAGCGGTTCCAGTGACGCAGTTGAAGACAGAAGAACTTTTCTTTCAACGCCGCGGCACCACCGAGAAGACTGAATATTAAAGTAAAATTTATGATTACGTAGCAGTGAATGATATATAAATTTTTCACGGAACATTTGTGACTGTAGGTACCACTGACTTGGTATGACACCTGACGAACCGACGGACGTCATCTGTGAAGCGATCTTTTACTTCGAGAAATAGATTAGACGCACATCTCTCAGCAAGAAAAGCATCTACCAGTAGCCAAGGCCACACAGACACTATACGCACACGCACAAAACGCGAGGAATCTAACAGCTTTCCGTCTCTTATTTTGAATATTTATTGAGTAGTGAAAACGCCTGGTCTTGCCTACTGATGTAATGAATGTTGTGTCTAACCTATCTTAATTTCAGATGACATCACAAAAAACATCGATAAAATCCCAGCAAAACCGTTAAAGAGGACGTAAATATCTGCAATCCATGTAATCAAATGTGACACAATGTAATAATTTATAGCTATGTAATAATGATGAAAACATGTTTATGTGTAACTGTATTATGTTTATGCTAAGAAAATATGTGACGTGTATATGTATGATTACTTATGTTTTTTTTTTTAACTGATGTATAATGTAACTGTTACTGTGTGAAAATTTGAACGATAACGAGTGCCAAAATGTGAAAAACTTTAAAAAAAAAAAAAATGCGTAGTGAACCACTGTTCACGGACATTAACGTACATTACTAAGTCTGCAACTACGCAGAAACCTATGTGAAAGAAACTGTTAATGACATTCATCATGCATCGTACCTATGTAAACGCGATGAACGATTTTTTTTTTATTAATAACTACGAACATTTAAGTGAGCTATATTTAAAAAAAAAAAAAAAAAACTGAATATGTGAAGTGCATAATTCGTGCATCGTCTAGTGACATTACTACAGAACCCAACTTCAAGATGTTAACTGGATTAAATGGACACAAAGTGCTTGTCCAGAAAACAACACGTCGGGTGGAAGAATTTTGGTTGGAACTTCTGGGAATGAAATGTTCTCGAAATGTGACGGACACTCTTACCTGGACTGTCCAAGGATCGACGCCAGCTATGTGCCGTCCGAGGTTCTGCAACCAAGCTTCCACGGAATATCGAAAACGAACTGCATATGGACTAATTACTCGACGGGTCACGTCTGATCTGTAATAAACAATGCTTTTTGTCACAACGAACTGCATCACAACGACTATAATGGAAATAGGAAATGGACATGCTTATGTATCAATCACGTTGTTATACAGCGATGTTACTGTGATCAAAAAACTTTACCACGACGACACTAACCTGTGAAACAGTACTGTGCAGTAGATGAATATAAACTGTAATAACGACACGATGTGTATAGGTCAACGCACCTGAAACATACGGACATTTTTCTTTGAAGTATTTCAAAACAATACTATGTAACTAAGAACATTCAACAATCTAAGTTGTATTGTGTTATAACAAATATTGTAATTTTAAAACTAAGTTACCTGTCATAGAATGTAGTCTTCATATGTAATCTTGGTGGAATATTTTCTTTGTGCAACGACTAAGAAATGCGCGCGCACACGAACAATATGAACTGCAATACTGTGCCGCGTGATCTAAATTTACGAAATAACGGCAGTGCCGTAGTTACACAGACGCTTCTGCGCATGCGCGCACTCTGTTTTGCCAACATAAGAACTTTTTCGGCGCACGCGCGTCATTCAAATTTTGTATATAATATACAGTATAATGTAAGTCATGTAAATAGTTGTAGATAACTTAGATTTTCTTGTGCCTTTAGGTGAATTGCTCGCCTGCAGGTGTGTCCTTACGCCTCGCAATTCAGGGGGCAATATAAAGGCACATTTGCATGCCGTGCGTGAGTTTCCTCGGAAACGCGAGATATTAATTAAATAAATAATCAGTGACAAATAAATAAAGCCTATGGCACACAACTGCAGCGCTGTGTCGCTGATAAAACAAAAGCACATTTTCGTTACTCGTATGTTTGATTAAGGAGAGAGAGGTCCTGGTTGAAGTGGTGCGAGAAGCACGTATTTTAGTTTATTGTCTGGCACACCGCCATATTTCATGTTATAGAAAATTACTGCGAGTTGCAACCATACTAGGCACTCGATTCTGAAAAGAATTTATATTTATAAAAGTAAGTAGGATTATGAACTGTAGGCTTATTCATTGAATATATCTGATTTAACTAACTGTGTAATTTTTTTGTTTAGTAGACAATCACCTCTGTACGACGTTTTGGCATGGCTGGCAAATTATTGTAATATTGAGATTTAGATCATGAGTCCGCACCTACCGCAGCAGTCTTTGGTAACGATTTAATTACGAAGTCCGATTATTTCAGTTTTATTTCACGGTCAACTACGAATAACATTACATTTACGAAAAAGCCATTGTCAAGCGTCTGATACCGAATAATTAAACGTCACGCAAATATTAAGTACAACCAATCACTATCATACAATAATACATAATTAATATTTTATTTTATTTTATTTTATTTTATTTATTTTATAGTCTTTCAGTGCTGTGTCATGATCTTCACGCAGTATCGTATCTCCCATTTCATGTTCATCTACCTCCTCTTCCATTTCCATTATATTGTCCTCAAGAACATCGCCTCTGTATAGACCATCTATATACTCCTTCCACCTTCCTGCTTTCCCTTCTTTGCTTAGAACTGGGTTTCCACCTCAGCTCTTGATATTCATGCAGGTGTTCTCTTTCCTCCAAACGTCTCTTTAATTTTTCTGTGGCAGGATCTATCTTACCCCTCTTGAGATAAGCCTCTACATCCTTACATTTGTCCTCTAGCCATCCCTGCTTAGCCATTTTGCACTTCCTGTCGATCTCAGTTTTCTGACGTCTGTATCCCTTTTTACCTGCTTCACTTACTGCATTTTTGTATTTTCTCGTTTCATCAATTAAATTCAGTATCTCTTCTGTTACCCTGGGATTTCTACTAGCCCTCGTCCTTTTACCTGCTTGATCCTCTGCTGTCTTCACTATTTCATTCCTCAAAGCTACCCACTCTTCTTCTACTGCATTTCTTTCCCCCTTGTTCCATGTATACAACCTTCTTTCATGAGTGTTAGCTCTGTGCAAAATTCTACCAGGCGACTTCCTCTTGCATTTCTTTGCCCCAATCCATATTCACCTACTACGTTTCCTTCTCTTCCTTTTCCGACTGTCGAATTCCAGTTACCCATGACTATTAAATTTTCGTTTCCCTTCAGTACGTGAATAATTTCTTTTATCTCATCATACATTTCATCAACTTCTTCATCATCTGCAGAGCTAGTTGGCATATATACTTGTACTACTCTAGTAAGCGTGGGCTTCTTGTCTATCTTGGCCACAATAATGCGTTCACTATGCAGTTTATAGTAGCTTACACCCACTCCTATTTTTTTACTCATTATTAAACCTACTCCTGCATTACCCCTATTTGATTTTGTATTTATAACCCTGTATTCACCTGACGAAAAGTCTTGTTCCTCCTGCCACCGAACTTCACTAATTCCGACTATATCTAACTTTAACATACCCATTTCCCTTTTTAAATTTTCTAACCTACCTGTCTTATTAAGGGATCTGACATTCCACGCTCCGATCCGTAGAACGCCAGATTTCTTTCTCCTGATAAAGACTTCCTCTTGAGCAGTCCCCGCCCGGAGTTCCGAATGGGGGACTATGTTACCTCCGGAATAAATTACCCAAGAAGACGCCATCATCATTTAATCATGTAGTAAAGCAGCATGCCCTCGGGAAAAATTACGGATGTAGTTTCCCCTTGCTTTCAGCCGTTCGGCGTACCAGCACAGCAAGGCTGTTTTGGTTAGAGTTACAAGGCCAGATCAGTCAATCATCCAGACTGTGGCCCCTGCAACTACTGAAAAGGCTGCTGCCCCTCTTCAGGAACCACACGTTTGCCTGGCCTCTCAACAGATACCCCTCCGTTGTGGTTGCACCTACGGTACGGCGATCTGTATCACTGAGGCACGCAAGCCTCCCCACCAATGGCAAGGCCCATTGTTCATGGTTCATGGGGGGGGGGGGGGGGGAGATTGTAGAAATGTATAGAAATTGTAGAAAACCTCTAGAATGATTTAAAATGATTCACTGGGAACAGATTGGTAACTGAAACAGTAATTACATGAGTATTTCACAAAATTACACAAAAGTACGTAACTAAATATGAATAGGAAATACATGTGTGTAACATAAAGTCATGTAATTTAGACACACGCCTAGAGCACACTGTCTAGTTAAGGTGACCTGTGCCGCATTAATTGAGAAACTGGCCTCTAGGTGGCATCAATTGTGTGGCCTAAGACGTACAATTTGCTTCATAAGGTAGAGATAATACAAAATAGGAAGGTATAGCCATGTAGAACTTTAATAAAAGACACACTTTTTTTGCCGGCTGGGGTGGCCGAGCGGTTCTAGGCGCTACAGTCTGGAACCGCGCGACCGCTCCGGTCGCAGGTTCGAATCCTGCCTCGGGCATGGGTCTGTGTGATGTCCTTATGTTTGTTAGGTTTAAGTAGTTCTAAGTTCTAGCAGACTGATGACATGAGAAGTTAAGTCCCATAGTGCTTAGAGACATCTGAACCACTGAAACACTTTTTTTTTTTCAAAAATGAGGGTGAGAGATTACAACAGAATAACTAGCGTGTAACTGAATGGGAATAGAGTGGAGGGAGAGCAATAGACATTATCAGGTAGGGAGAGAGGTTGAAGACGGTCAATAGCTGCAGAAAATTATTTTTTAGTGGTAGGATGGCAAAATACACATAAAATTACCTAACAAATAAGAAACAAGATAGCAAGACTTCGTAAAAGTTTACATACGGAGGATGCTTATGTGAAACAGGTAACCACTTTATGTAACCGCTAAAACTGGAAAGGGGGGGGGGTGAGAATGCCCAAGGAAGGAGGCAACCAGGAGGGGGGGACGGGAAACTCATCAAAAGCCGTGAAATGCACTAAACTAATGTACTTTTCTAATGTCATAGAAACGTTCGTAACATTAACAGACTTACGATATTTGTCTATGTGTATGCTGATGAAGTGTAATCGGAAAGTGCTGTCAGAGTTACATCAAAATCATTTTAAAGAAAGTTCTCGTTAATTTCTTATTGAAAACAGATAATGAGGACTAAAATTTAACGATTCCATCACACAAAAATCTAAAACAATGTAGACAAGAGAATGGATTAAGCACAAAAGGTTAAATTTAAGGTACCACATTCCTGAGGACAACGAAATCGGGAACGCCTGACAGAGCATGGATGCCTGTGAAGTTGATATTGGGGGAGGAGTTGGTCTCAGGATCGTGTATGCAGCAAATAATTTAAGTACTTGCGTCTAGTAAGCAGGGCCCAAGGGTGAAAGGATGGGGCTAAAACGCCAGCTGACCTGACTGGTATACTGGGGGTAACCTGACTTACGTAAGAGATAATGAGAGTTAAGCAACTCAATCATTAGTTCGTTTAACATTTGGAGAAACTCCTTGCCGTTTGACCGCAGTGAATTATCTGAGTGATAACTTCTTGAATTATCTATCTGTTCTGGCTGTGCTCTTTCAAGGTTTCGTTATTTCTTCAGATTATGTAGTGATTATACAGCTTGCAAATTTTAGCCGGCCGTTGTGGCCGAGTTGTTCTAGGCGCTTCAGTCCGGAACCGCGCTGCTGCTACGGTCGCAGGTTCGAATCCTGCCTCGGGCATGGATGTGTGTGATGTCCTTAGGTTAGTTATGTTTAAGTAGTTCTAAGTCTAGGGGACTGATGACCTCAGATGTTAAGTCCTATAGTGCTTAGCGCCTTTTGAACCATTTTTGTAAATTTTAATTTGACAAACCAGAATAACTCGAAAACTAAGCATCACACGAAAAAAGGCGCAGAATCCAAAGTTGATTATTTTTCAAGGGGGACATCTGCTGGTGCTAAAATTAGCCCGCCACTCCAGACCCCAGGGTGGGGTTGGAGCCAACTTTAAAATTTGAAATGGGAACCCCCTTTCTTAAATTCAGAATCAGATTCTACATAAAAAACTACGCACATTTTGTCTTAAGCTTTTGCTTTGATTCTTGGTACTTGGCGCTGTAATTCAAGAAAATCCATCTTCTCATTTTTGAGTGGAAAATGGTTACGGATGGATAATAAATAAATGTTTAAGACAAAATGTACGTACTTTTTTATGTAGACTCTGATTCTGAATTACAAAAAAGGGGGTTCCCATTCGAAATTTTAAATTTGCCTCCCGCCCTACTTCCAGGGGTCTGAGGTGGCGGGCTAATTTTAGCACCAGCAGATGTCCCCATAGAAAATAATCAGCTTTGCATTCTACACATTTTTCGTGTGAAGCTTAGTTTTCGAGTTATTCCGGTTTGTCAACTTAATATTTACACCCTGTATATCGTCTAAACGCTTCACTAAACAAGTCAGTTATCAAAAAACGTCTGACTTCGTATATTTTTTGTAGTGTCAATTTCAGCAAAATTTCATCATTTAGAACACGTCAGTTTATCTTTTTGGCTCATTTTTTACAGTCCGAATGTTGTGACCAGACAAGCGGCTTGGTGATGTTCGCAAAAATTTTAGTTTTTCTGCAAAGCAAGGCGAAGGGAAGCAAACAATGTAGGCTGGGCGGGAACCTCAAAACGAGGGAGAGGGCTCAGGCCTGGGAGGCAACACCACCGTGGGTCCCTGGACCGCATCCGGCCGGCGTGCAACATTCATTCCACTGGCCGCCATTGTCTGGCCACCTCATCCGTTATTGAAATTCGCCGCCACAGTCCGACTGGGCCGCCGCTGTGCGCGTTGCGGGTTGAAGAAGGGTAGTGGTGGGGTGGGGAGAGGAAGACGGCCAGAGCACCCTCGGGACACGGCGGGCGCATAGCGAGGCCCCTTATCAATACTGCAACCCGCGCCTCGTTGACGTCACCTGCCCCGGGGAAGCCCCGGCTAGCGGCCACTGGGCTACCTGCTGTGCGGTGTGGTGTCCACCGCCGACAAGGCCAAATGCGTCCGGACACACTGTTTCTCAAAAATCACTGCGCGCGCTACATAACAACTGATCTTCAGACTGCAGTGTACATTTTCTTTTGGTTTCTTCAGCGTACCGGCTAAATTATTTTCAACCTAAGGTAATTAAACACTGACTTTTAGATACTGAGTGGAAAAAACTAAAAAGAGATTGTTTTTGCTTCACAACTGTACTTGTGAATTATATGGTATTTGGAGCATACAGGCTGTTTTAATACCGATTTCCCACCCATGTGTTTGTTGAAGTACTGTGTTTATGGGTATAGCTCATTTCAATAACTGTGCATACCTACCTGTAGATGAATCCATGAAAGACTTCGACATCGATTCTAGATAAAAAAGGAGCACAGTTACGTGAAAAGGATACCTTAAAAGCGCTCTGAGAACTCTAAAACAAAAAACAGATACAACGCTGATATTTAACGACTCTAGGTTTTTGTTCCTTCATTCATTTACTTATTTATTTGATGCCACTGGAGCGCGCAATACAAAACTAATTGATGGTGGAAACAATCAGTACATAGTCTACAGACTGCTGATTAGACAGTATATGGATGTAAATAATTAATAAACCACAGCAAACGTTGAGAGCATGTGCAAACTAACACAACAGCACAGAGAAAACTTATTAACCATTTTCAGAAACTCCTGTACTTAATTGATTTGAGTACTTTAGGTTCTACATCTACATCAACGTGATTACTCTGCTATTCACAATAAAGTGCCTGACAGAGGATTCAATGCCATTGTGAAAAAACACTCTTATCATTCATTAAGCTTATTTAATCATCATTGTCACCATCATCATAAACCTGGCATTCATTTCTGAACAGAGGATTCATCTGCACATTCTGTTCTATTGGTGCGACCGTAGGGGCCGAGCGGTTCTAGGCACTTGAGTGTGGAACCGCGCGACCGCTACGGACACAGGTTTCGAATCCTGCCTCAGGCATGGATGTGTGTGATGTCCTTAGGTTAGTTAGGTTTAAGTAGTTCTAAATTCTAGGGGACTGATGACCTCCGATGTTAAGTCCCATAGTGCTCAGAGCCATTTGAACCATTTGTTCTATAGTGGTATTCAGCGATACACATCCTTCCGTCTGGAGGCATGAGAGACTTCGACCGTTCAAATATGTAGTAACACATACAGCCGTCGTTAAGATGTTATTTATTGTATGGCTACCAGTTTCGGTGCTTCAGTGGACCATCTTCAGGTTTTCACTGATGCTGAGGGGATTAACTCAAATCGTATAGACGATTCCATCTACGGTCAACACCTATTAACTAGTTTTCGCAGACTACCTGTGACAACGATGTTGTGTCTCCAACCATCAAATACCAACTGCAGTTCATGGTTGGAGTCACAACATCGTTGATGCAGGTAGTCTGCTGAAATGGTTCAAATGGCTCTGAGCACTATGGGACTCAACTGCTGAGGTCATTAGTCCCCTAGAACTCAGAACTAGTTAAACCTAACTAACCTAAGGACATCACAAACATCCATGCCCGAGGCAGGATTCGAACCTGCGACCGTAGCGGTCTTGCGGTTCCAGACTGCAGCGCCTTTAACCGCACGGCCACTTCGGCCGGCGCAGGTAGTCTGCGAAAACCCTAGTTAATAGGTGTTGATCACAGCCGGCCGTGGTGGTCGAGCGGATCTAGGCGCTACAGTGTGGAACCGTGCGACCGCTACGATCGCAGGTTCGAATCCTGCCTCGGGTATGGATGTGTGTGATGTCCTTAAGTTAGTTAGGTTTAAGTAGTTCTAAGTTCAAGGGGACCGATGACCTCAGAAGTTAAGTCCCATAGTGCTCAGAGCCATTTGAACAATTTTTTGTTGACCACAGATGGAATCGTGTATACGATTTAGATTAATCCCCTCAGAGCAGTTACGTCCTAAAGATGGTGTACTGAGGCATCGAAACTGGCAGCCATATAATACATTACATTATAACGACGCCTGTATGTGTTCCATTTCATTACATAACTCTAGATTTTGTTACTATTGTCGACACATTCACAACGAGAAATTCCGTACCTGTATTGAATTTTATAACGTATCCTTGGTTTCCCGGTCTGAGTTGAACACTGTTCAATGACGTGACTAGTTTGTCAATATTTCATCATTTTCAGATCTAAAAGGAAAGAAGAAAAACTAAATATCAACTTTTCACGACCTTGTAACTAGTAGAGAAATGAGTCACAAATGACTATTGCATTTACTTGTGTAATTGGTAATTTGAGAGTTTCTTCTCCACTTACTCCTAAACAACATTACATTCAACCCTGCATGAAGCGCCGCTGTTGTAAATAGCTGCTCTCTCATGATATTGCCAAGTCGATTTCTCAGACTCATCTGAAGACTGCGTTGAATTAAGCGTTCTGGAGCAGGTGCCACCAAGTGTGAGGCTTCTTCCTGATATTACCGGTAAAACTCCTGTGGTATCTATAGTTGGTTTGCTGAATTTTTCCATCCGGAGATATTGTAACCTAAATTTGACGCTCGAAACCTCCGACGTTCAGTTACGTGTTGTAACAAACACGGGCCATGGTCGGCGAGCAGCATCTGCAGGGACATGTTTACGATGACGAACGTGTTTACGAGTGTGGCTGTAGTGCACTGTTGTGATTTGGTCTAGCTGTCGCAGTGTCCGCATGTAGCGCTTGCTGCTATTGTTATTCTGCATTCGTCTCCGCACGCAGAGCAACTGTAGTACACCGTGTTACCAGACGTCTGTGATGGTGGAGTGTTGTGGGAACTGTGACCATGGTGTATTCGAACTCTGAAAAGGCGGAGATGATACTCATCTATGGCGAGTGTCGACGAAATGCAGCTGAGGCCTGCAGGGTGTATGCAGAACGGTACCCGGACAGAGAGCATCCAACGTGCCGCACATTGCAAAACATCTACCGCCAACTGTATGCAACAGGTATGGTCGTAGCACGCAAACGGGTCCGTAACAGGCCCGTCACAGAAGAAGCGGGTGCAGTTGGTGTGTTAGCTACTGTTGCCATGAACCCACACGTGAGTACACGGGACGAGTGCCATGCGCATACTGCATCAGCACCGCTTTCACCCGTTGCATGTGTCGCTACATCAGCAATTACATGGTGATGACTTTAATCATCGAGTGCAATTCTGTCAATGGGCATTAACAGAGAATGCTTTGCAGTTCTACCTGTTTACCGATGAAGCGGGTTTCACAAACCACGGGGCAGTGAATCTGCGGAACATGCATTACTGGTCCGTGGACGATCCTCGCTGGCTCAGACAGGTAGAGCGACAGCGACCGTGGACTGTAAATGTATGGTGCGGAATCATTGGCGACCACCTCATTGGTCCTCACTTCATTGCAGGGGCCCAAACAGCTGCAACATACATCGCGTTTCTACAGAATGATCTGCCAACGTTGCTCGAAAATGTCCCACTGGAAACGCGTCGACGTGTGTGGTATCAGCATGATGGTGCACCTGCACATTCCGCAATTAACACTAGGTTGACTCTTGACAGTATGTTCGACGGGCGTTTCATAGGACGTGGAGGACGCATAAATTGGCCAGCCCATTCTTCTGATCTTACACCTCTGGACTTCTTTCTGTGGCGTACGTTAAAGGAGAATGTGTACCGTGATGTGCCTACAACCCCAGAGGATATGAAACAACGTATTGTGGCAGCCTGCGGCGACATTACACCAGATGTACTACGGCCTGTACGACATTCTTTACGCCAGGGATTGCAATTGTGTGCAGCAAATGATGGCCACCACATTGAACATCTATTGGCCTGTCATGTCGGTACACACTCTATTCCACTCCGTAATTGAAAATGGAAACCACGTGTGTACGTGTATCTCACCCCTCATGGTAATGTACATGTGCGTCAGTGAAAAGGACCAATAAAAAGGTGTAATGTGCATGTTGACGTAATGTGCTGTTCCAGTCTCTTCTGTAGCTAAGGTCCATCACCGTTCCCTTTGGATCCCTACGTAATTCGATGCTCTCCGATACACACGATCGAACAAAGGAGGAGTGGTACTCAAGCGTCATCTTTATGTTACAATATCTCCGGATGTAATTAACATTTTACAATGCAACAAACGGCACTGATTACGTATTTGTTTATATGTTCAGATGTGCTAGCAAAACTAACGGGGTTCCATTTAAAAAAACGTAGGTTTGTGTTAAAAAACATACTTCCGTGCATTTTTTTATGGTTTGCATTAACCAATTACACTAGCCCCTCTCCTCACGTTCGGTCTGTGGAATCGATTCGTCAGTATTTCATGTGGTTTACGAAATGTATCCAGCGGCAATGTTAGGTGACTCACCCTGTATAGGGGTATTGTACCCTTAGATATTTCCCAACAGGGAGGGCAAATGGATGCCCTGAACCTCTGTCTCTCAGTACTTGTGGACAAGAGTTTAGGCAAAATCACTGACATCTTTATACTGGGAATCCTCTGACACCACTGGTTTTTTTTTTTTCATTGCAAATCTAAGAACTAATAGGTATCCAATTCGGGGCAGAGGACATTTTGAATAATAATAAACGATGCTACCCCTAGATAATTGTGTCACACACGACCATACTGTGCAGTTAGTAAACGCAAAATAACACTTAATCCAAGTAGTGAGAGCCACTGCAACAGGATTTTATCATTCAGATAATTTGAGATTCCTATTGTCCCTACAGCAACTTAGGCATTATCAAAGGAATTTCAGATGTTGAGTCAGTAAGTTTTACGTTGGTACCACCTCCCATTTTTTTATTACTTTCATTTATTTAGGTTTATTTAGGTTTAAAACATACGCCTCAATTAGGCCAACTGCTCCTAAGTCACAACGTGACACATTCTGCCGGGACGCTAACTCGCTCGGCCCAGCGGAGTCCGCTGTCGCCCCTCCCACACCGCGGCAGCCAACAGTGGCCGCACCCAGAACGTGGAAACACACAAACAGGTCACGCGCCGGCCGGCAGCCACTAGTAAACACAAACAAGCCGTCTTTGGACGGCGCTGACAGCGGACTCGCGACAAAGGAATGTTAACTTCTGGCAAAGCGGGCAAGTATTTTGCTGGTCCGTGAACATTTGCCGTGTAGTTTTAGTATAATTAAGTGACAAGGCAACTCCCGTGTGCAACAGGTTACGTTTGTTGCTAGTCCTGCTCGTCTGTGGCATTCTCGGCACTGCAAAAACATTGCGCAAGCGCTCGCGCGCGCACTCACACACAGACACACACACACACACAAATCAACATTTGGGTGCATCCCTCCGATATACAGTCAGTTTTGTTTCCCAGATTTTCATAAGGCAGGAATCTTTTGAATACCAGTGGTCTCTTCATCTCTATAAGCTCTTTCAAAAATTCCTGAGTAAATTTTCGAAAACTTTGAAAGAAAGGCAGTGACACCAAGCGAAAGACGAGCTTCCGCTTATGTAATGCAACTGAACACGGCACGGTCAAAGAAATACCCGGCTCCGAATATTTCAGGTAAATGTGACCTACCGCAAGGAATATCACTGCAAGATACGCATTACATATGCTCCACTGCTCCACTTAAGTGGATGAAAGCAGAGTACATACACCCCCCCCCCCCCCCACACACACACACAAATCCGCGTGGAATATTTGGAATATTTACACACACACACACACACACACACATACATACATACACAAAACCGCGTGGACTACTTCTGCAACATTCCCCTATTTCACTTTATTGCTGCTGCATATTCACCGTCATACTGAATGAAAGCAGAGCACACAGACTCACACACCCGTACGGACACCGACACACACACACACACACACACACACACACACACACACACACACACATACAAACACACACATACACAATTCTTATGTGTGCAGCCCTGCCAAAATAAGGAGGCAAAGTGATGTCAGAAATTCTGCATGCAAAGCTTCAAAACTTCTCGATGTTTCAACAAAAATTGAAGAAATAGCCTCTTTCGTCAGTTGATATCTGATCATTCGCTACTGCAGTAGGACTGAACGCCACGCAGGTATCGAAGTAGCGATATACCCGAATATTTGAGGAAATGGTGGACGTTTTCGTAGAATATAACTCCAGAATTTGCCAATTCGACCTTGTAGCTGCTTCGTATGCTTCATTATATTGCATTTAAAGAGAGTGCGCAGTGTCCTGGGACGGATAGGGCGTTCTGCTTGTTTAAATCCTTCCCAGAGGCGAAGCCGTCGACAGCGTACCGTACTGTGAAACAATGAGAAAACATCAGCAAGCAGTTCAAAACAAAATGTATAGAATGCCCATTCACGAAACTGTGTTGCTTCATCACAACGCATGGCTCCATTATCCTGGCGTCTTTCAAAACCTTAGTCATCAACTCGACTGGGAGCAGTCGGATCACCCGTTCCACAGCACCGATCTCACACCTTCAGATTGTCACCAGTTCCTGAAACTGAAGCGTGGTTTTGGAGGAAGACGCTTCGACTGCGATGAGGACTCAAAAGAACTGTACTCAGCAGTGGTTATCTTCACTGGTGGCATCTTTCTATTAAGAGGGCTTAGAAAAATTGATATCTCGCTACGACAAATGTCTGAACAACCGTGGCAACTATGTAGAAAAATAGTTTAAGAAATGTTCTTTCTTGTAAATGTAAATTTTGGCTTAAAATGTTTATGAGGGTTTTTCCCAAAAGGAACTTACTTTCCTGCCATGCTCGTAAACACAATAATAGCATCAAACAATACGGCTCCAAAAGAACTATTGTGAATTATTTGGCAGTTGGCTACGCACAATGATGACACCACCATAACTACGATGAATAAGGATATCAGGAGGAAGAAAATGAAGTCTGCAGCTATGGTTGGTTAATAATGAAGTGTTCTAAAGGTCACGTTTTCTGTTACAAGATGGAAGACACATCCCAAATCAAATTAGTACTATATTTATGAATCTTAATTTTTATTGTAATTCATTATTCACTACAATTTTTTAGTCATTATTAATGAATTTGCTTAAAAACTCTGTATTTCTATGCTTATGTTGAACTGTACCCCAAGCTTTTATCTTAATTTGTGTTGAATATATAGTCTCTTGAAACTGAATGGATCTGAATGAAACACGTTTTATTGTTGTTGCCTTACTTACCAAACAGTTAAG
The DNA here is from genome assembly GCF_023864345.2 of Schistocerca serialis cubense. Taxonomy (NCBI): domain Eukaryota; kingdom Metazoa; phylum Arthropoda; class Insecta; order Orthoptera; family Acrididae; genus Schistocerca; species Schistocerca serialis. The sequence continues at coordinate 1,239,055,339 of NC_064638.1, forward strand.
TGTTTATCGTTTGACTGCATTTCGAATCTCCAGATATTCATCAGCAAGATGGACGCTAGTTGCTTAAACTCCACTATCTCGTCAGTTCTGAACACGATGTTTATATCAACGATACAGGGTCTTTAGCATCAAGTCCGGTGACGGCGCAATCATACGCGACGTGTGACGCAGATTACAGCTAAATTCAGGGCTCCCGGCAATATATGGTCCACACTGCACTGCAGCAAAGGTTTTTGAATGTCAAACACTTAGTCTTTTGCCGGACAGGTGGCACTAATAAATCGTTAATCAACATTACACTCTCTGTAGCCCACAGCTGCTCGACATTTCCTGCTTAGCACACAGACGTGCGCTGACAGTCTGTCATATCGACAAATTGAATACAAGGCTTAATGACGTCTGCTCAGCCTTCTGCTGTCAGTCAACAGCTATACAGTGACCTCAATTAGAGCGGTAATGTCACGTCAGTTGGTGCTTTTTTCCTCTATAATCCTGATAAGGCACTGAATGTTATTTACTTCACGAGACAATCTTCACTGTTCTAAAATCTCGTCACCTTCTTGTGAAAGTTTGCCGGATGAGTTTACTGGATATTCCAGGAACAATGGCTAATATTCATGGATATGACAAGTACTATTACTTGAACAAGTATTTTATAGTAAACACGGGCTCTAAAATGTATATTTTAGAGCCACGAGCACTTGCACTGGTTTCACAAATGCGAAGATGAACAATAGCTCATCATTTTACAGCCCATGTCTACTAGGGTACATTGATTCGAATGATCGTTCCTACCATATCCCGGAATAATAAACATTCCTCCTCGCTCACGCTTTATGTGTGTGTATTTAGATTGATTTCTGTACAGACTGCGCCAGCCAGTGTGGCCGAGCGGTTCTAGGCGCCTCAGTCTAGAACTGTGCGGCCGCTATCGTCAGAGGTTCGAATCCTGCCACGGGTATGGATGTGTGTGCTGTCCTTAGGTTAGTTAGGTTTAAGTAGTTCTAAGTTCTAGGGGACTAATGACCTCAGATGTTAAGTCCCACAGCGCTCAGAGCCATTTGATTTGTACAGACTGCCAACACGCAAGGTTAAGTAACTGGCTGAAAAAAGGATAGATGTGTTGCACAGCAGTTCCAGTTCACGGCTGTACGTTTAAACTTTAAAAATTATTACTTTCAGCAGACGGTAGAGAACCATAATATGTACCATAAACGTTATCTGGGGCACATAAAGACTGACAGTGCTGCAGAAGGCAGGTTTCCTTTCGTAATACATTTCCACACTGAATCGAACCGCAGTCAAGGAATGCAAAGAGTCTAGTACGATAGCAAGCAATATGTCACTGGTACGAACCTCGCAATATGGAGCCATAAAATGTAGCATCCGAACTCAGCCATTCCAGCCGTCCTAGCACTGACAGAAAGTGTGGAGGCAAAGGCAACTGACAATAATTCAGAAACACTGGTTGGAGACACGTTCGCTTGCACCTCTGGGTAGTGAGGAAAATAGCCGCATCGCTGCCAACAATGATGTTAAGCACAGCTTGAATATCCATACTTCGAAAGCCTCAGTCTTAGTGCGTGGTCATCCCATTTGTCTCTCCGCTTCTGACGGAATGACAGTCTGGCCAGTTACAGGATATCTTCATTTGCGATTCGAGACGTGCTGCCTGCTGCCAAGAGGAGCCTTCGCCACTTAGCCTGCAGCCAGCTGACTGTAGCGGACTTATCCACTGCGAGGTATCACTGCTATTTGGTCACCAGAGTGACAGAAGCCTTCCCTGCTGACAGGCCACACCTGGTGACTGCAAACTACCACCTACTGCCTGTCGGGCACAACACTTGAGTACTGCCGCCCTCTCTGTACATAGTGCCGCATTCCCATTCGTAAGCCGGTTTACTGGCTTGGATCCTGGGCGTCCCCTTTCACGACACTCGCCATCCATGTTCTGCTGTTGCCAACTGCTTGAGTGCAAGTCTGTCTTCTAGAGCACTGGGGAAGGTCGCACGAATTACTGCTAAGCCAGTGATGGCTCGCGCTTACAGACTCCTGTTCAGGCTGCCTGCACGACTTCACGGTTGGGTCCTGAACTGCGTAAGGGCCACAGGCAACGGAGCACTGCAACCACATTCCTCCCAGCATTCGATTGTGCATCTGCATGCCTTCTGCTGCGACAGAGAACGCAATCCATATTGTAAAATAAGTCTCTCTTGTCTCCATGACCGAGTCAACATGGAACTCCTTGGCTTTACTGCAGGTGTTTCTACCGAAAACGCCCTAGGAGCCAATTTTACTCAACGAATTTGTCTCCTAGTCTTTAAAATATATCATGCCTTTGCTGTAGTTTCTGGTGTTGTAAAAGTTATTTCAATTTCTTCCAGAGCATTTATATCTTCATCAAAATGCGTGTAAACATCTACGACCGCTTCTACTTTTGCAGATCACTATTCCTGCTCTGAGATTTTAAAGTTATAGGTACCGTAATAAATTAACCTCTCTCAAAATCAGAGATACAATTGTACCCTGTACTATTAATTGTGTATATTACCGTCCAATTAATTTCGTTCCCTTCTTTTTTTTATAACTAAGGCTCCAAACGCCTCGTGATCTTCACACTTTTTCATCCTGGAAGCACACCAATTATCTTTCTGGGTGTAATTTTAGTCATTATCGTATCTTTCTTTGCTTGAAGCATAACTGTGTGTCCCAGTTTCAAGCGTAATGTAGCTGATCTTTCCATTTCTCCTTAGGACGCCCAACATTCCTTTTCCGTTTAAGTGTATATTTCTATGTTATTTTAGGTATTCGCTTTTCTGAGATCCTTTGAATGTGTTCATGCCTGTTCTTTATGTATTTCTCTATTTTCCGAAATGTGCTTGTGACACGTAGCTCTTTCCTTATATCACTATTCCTTCTCCCTTCTAATTTTGGTATAATAGTAACAATAATGGATCTTGAAACACGTATGTTCTGTAGCAGCGATGGCGAGGCATGACAGAATCTCTGACCAGAGAGTTATTTATCGTTGCTAGTCTGCGCTTGACCGCGCGAGAGTTCAGTTGCATGTAGGGAGTCGGCAGGTGCAGTTGCGGTCGAGTTGCGAGTTGTAGTCAGTCGGAGTTGTGTGTGAGGAGTCGGCGGGCGTCGACATGGGGCTCTGGTCAAGATTCAGGACGAGGTATATTTTTTAAATAAGGTAATGAAGCAGCATTGCGCTCATCTGATAACGTAATGTATCTTAAGTGTAATTAATTTGTTCAAGAATCGCCCCAATAATAATTTTGTTTTCAAACCAAGCATTTTAACAAAGCAAACATTTTATTGAAAGAAAATTTCCCATGCATTTCCTTAAAGAAAATATTTACTTAAGTTCAAAGAATTTTTGCGATGCATTTCCTCCAAGCTATGGCGACAAATAAGAGCAGATGCAATTTTACTGAGGTGAGAACAGGGCCTAAGATCGACATTTCTGTCTATTTGCGTTTTCATTGTCACTGAGATTTAATTATCATTGAATTGTCTTACATTTTTGTGGGAGCTCAACAACATTTGGGTCATTATTATTCAATAATCTTGTGGGGAAATAACTTTTGGCACGTTTTCATTATCATAGGCTTTTCTTTTATTTTTGCTGAAAGGTTGCGTTGAGCACGATTCCCATTAACATTTAATTATTGTCATCCTTTCAAAATTCTCTGGGGAGGTTACAATCTAAATTATATTTTATTTCTCAGAAAAGTTACCAGGCAGCATATCAATAGCATTGGGAAGCGATTAGTTCGGCTACATGTCCATTACACGCCATCCCCACGCTATTATATACACATTTATATTCTTTATAAATCGAATTTTGCTATCTACGTTTCTTGTCGCGAAGTCCGATTACTGCGTTTGTGTAATGCAAAACATTCTGTTGCACAATACAATATATTACCATGGTGTGGCGTCACCAAGCTTCCCCGCTCCTCAGTGAAAATTCTGCACCTGACCAAGGAAACACCACAATAAAAGCAAACGATAGTATTTTGGCCGACTAGGAGGTCTGATGTTAATGAATACCGATATTGTAATCACAACATATATATCTTTGTTATGTCCCTGTTGTGGTCACTGTGAAGTATCCCGACCACAGGAAATCAGTTCTCAGCAGACTAAATTTCAGTCATTTTCTTTCAGAACAATCATTAATTTCAAGGGACACGCTATAGCATATTTTTTGTAAGATTTCCCATCTTCAAGTTGAAGCCGTAAGGAATGCGTATAAACGATGGATATTTTCAGAATAGTTTGAGCTTCGGCAGATGTGATTTTAAGAGTGAGCAACAACATAATACAAGATAGGCCAGTTCAGTATGTTCATATATTGTTCACTGGGCCATTTTGCATTTCCCTGCAATGTTTGCCGGATTGTCACAAAACTGTCCTCTGCAATATTTTATGCTCAACCCATTTTCCTCTATTTTTCGCTGTATCTGTTGACTAAGACACTCTCCTTTTGGTCCCTCTAAAGTATTCAACAAAATGTTCCACAGCCTCTGAGTCATTTAACTTGACTCAGTAAACTACTTTATTAATCTCCTCGTTGTGCCTGCTATTTGGAGTGCAGTCAAATATCAATGAAGATTGTATTGCACCTGAAATATCTTTAATTATAGCTTGTCGTATTTTGTTGGCAACTGCGTCAAACAATTCATATTTCGTATAATTGCAAAAATAGCTTGTGCGCCCTTTCTTGTGGCGTTCAGTATCCTGACAGAAAGGGCCACTATACTGAGATATGAAATCAATGGTTTTTTAGATATCTGCCACTCTCTAGATCGCCGAATTCACCAAATTCTTTAGTTCCTTTAAGACGACTCCCTTGCTCTGCTAGGAAGATAAGAACATCAGTAATACAGTGGAACACGGCTTTTTCATCTGGCCTTGTAGCTCTCTGTCAATGACCCCATTTCCGAGAGAAGGCTATAGAGCTACCCACGAGTAAAAATGAGAAGGCAATTTTTTCCAGTTCTAGTTAGTCATCCCTTCATCTTTATCTAAGAATGATTATGACTCATAATCTGAACCAAGTGACAAAATAATCTCCAGGGTATACTACATAAGGCAATTGTGCTCTCACTATAACCTAGCTACGATCTTTTGAGTTTCGTCCCAATTTTTAACACCTTCTGAACTAATTTTTACTTAAATTGCTGATTTCTCTGTGGCTTTTATAAATAAAATTCCCACGTTCGTTTTCTGCTTTCATTTTAACACAATATTTTTCAATGTCCGAAAATCTCTTTCGCAATGTATCAGGATTGTTAAATCAAATTTAAACTCGTAAATATCACCCATTTTATGAAAACTAACTGATATTCCAGAAGCTTGTGCCTCATTGTCTTCTCAGTCGAATGATAATGGTGGTTAACTTCAATTTCACCTAAAACCAAAAAATACACAATCAGTACTAAACTCGTGAGATTTATTGCCCTGGAGTATTTTGCGTACGTTTTTTTTTTTTTTTTTTCTTTTGTGGTAGTATTACAGTAATGGTGATGGGTTAATCCTTATCAACGATGACGCATATATCGGATACAAAATAAAGCAATCAGTACATGGTAGGTTATTGTTACGCGTACAAACCTAGCGGTAGTACAAAATCTACACGATCGCACGGGATAATGCGACAAAAAAAGAATGTACCATTGCTTGCTTCGATCTTAGATACATAAATTTTAAGTTTATTTTGACATTTGTACCAAACTTAATCTTCAGTTTCAAAGCTGTAGCCATTTTTTTGGACATTCATTATTCAAATACACTCTTATGTGCTCTGTATTTAGATATGAATAGACACATTTACGTATATCTTATAACGTAAACTATTTGATACTTTGTGTTGTTCAAATGTTTCACTTATAGAAAAAGAATGCAGAAACGCGACGTAAATTGACTTTAGCATGGAAAAATAAAACAAAGACTCGTGGCCTATGTTTTGACTACGTTTTGTCTGTCGCTTTTTTTAAATTGTTGAAAACAAACTAATGTCAAATGATAAAACCATATAAAACGCAAATTAATTACGTCTTCTTCACTTCCACTGACGATAGCAATGTTATCAGCGAATCTTATCATTGATACCCTTTCACTTTGAATTTTAATTCTACTCTAGAAACTTCCTTTTATTTCCAGCTTTGCTTTTTCTATGTATAGATTGAACAGTAGGGGAGAAAGACTACATCCTTATTAATCCGAGCACATCTTCCTTGATCTTCCACTCTTATTATTCCCTCTTAGCTCATGCACATGTTGTATATTTCCCGTCTCTCCCTGTAGGTTACCCCAACTTTCCTCATAATTTCGTACAAGTTGCACCATTTGACATTATCGACCACTTTTGACAGGTCGACAAACGCTATGAACGTGTATTGAAATTTCTTTAGTCTTGCTTCCAATTACCCTTTATAAAGGGTGAAATACTCTTTACATTTCTTACAAATGTGAATTCCCCACAAATGTAACGGAAATTTTCTGCAGTACTTCGACAGCAGCGCATTTCCTAGAAAAATCTAAAATACAGACTATCAATACAGGTACTCTCAACTTACCAGTACACATACTCTTTAACTGATACTGTATAAAGACATACGTATTCCTGCACAGTAACTCACTAATCTATTTCAAGTGGCTCTGAGCACTATGGGACTCAACTGTTTAGATCATTAGTACCCTAGAACTTAGAACTAGTTAAACCTAACTAACCTAAGGACATCACACACATCCATGCCCGAGGCAGGATTCGAACCTGCGACCGTAGCGGTCTCGCGGTTCCGGACTGCAGCGCCTAGAACCGCACGGCCACTTCGGCCGGCCTCACTTACATATTTCATAATTCTTGTATTCCAAGAAAATCAAAACTAATTATTTCAAACTTGAGCTTCCAGACAGTGGCTAGAGGTTGGCTTTGATGAAATCCGTGCTCAGGTGGTACGCAATGGAGACAGAGTGTCAAAAGCAGACTACTAAGGTGCTTCCCATAAATACAGAAGTTAGTATTGCCAAATATTATTTCAAAAACTTTTCACTACTTAACACAAATGATAGTTTTCCTATTACATAGACTTTAAAACAACTTGAAACTATTCCTGATAGGGAAATTTTGGTTCCAGGCGTAAATTTTTCCTTACGAATCAATTTAGATTCACGCACTTTTATCCCAGAAACAAAACACTTGTAGAACTGTAACATTAATAACAAATAAATTTGTAGGTAGCACGGAATATCAACATTAACCACATTAGACCGTTATAAACGTTAAGCGATACAGTGTAAAATGAGCTGCTATCCTGGGCGGTAGATATTGGAAGCATCAATTTAATACGTCCGTAACAGTTCCAAAAATTAATTAAAGAAACGATTAAAATTATTAGACATCCTCAGGTGCGTGCCGTCATAACGCTATTCGTGCACGGACGCCGAAATTACGAGGCTGAAATAAAATCCTGCGTATGAATCGCTGCAGAGGTTGGGCGCTGACCCTGTCTCTTGCGTCCGAACTATGGCGAACGCCGCAGGGGCCGACCGTAATGGAATTGGAATAAATACGCCCTGCCGCCCGTAACACATAGCAAATGTCGAATAAAATCGTAAAAAAGGAAACCCTATTTCTGCGTTTGCCATTTCAGTCAAGCGTGTGCATCGCATCGGCTTCCTGATTTAACTTAAATTATGCATAAACTTTTAATTACGGAGAGAGACGGAGAGACAGCATACGTACTTCGTGGCTGGTTCGACCGTTTTTACGCGTGTTTTATGCATACCTTGGAATGCTGGCGCACTTCTGAAAGGGGGCCCGGTGCAGTTGAATTTACACGCGTATGCTTTGCTCTGGCCACGCGCGCACAAGTGGAAAACCGATGGCGGAGAGTGCCATTCAGAAATTAATTGCCTCCTATGCGATGCGATGCAATGCAATGGAACAGACGCTCCCATCAACATGAAGATACGGCACTGAATATAATTCTCACTTATCAATCGGAGAACATGGCATACCATTATTTGCTCAGTATTTGAATTGAATACTCAATTTCTGAACATTGTAAAGTGAGTATAACATAACGATATTAAGAGAGGTTACCAACATATTAACAGTTTTCCCGTGAAACATTATTTGCAACCACTAAGTAACCGTAGTTCATGTTACAGTCAAAATATCCTCAATTTCTGAACACTTTGAAGCAGGTATAACACAACGACTTTAAGAGAGGTTAACAAAGTATTAACTTTTTTTCGTGAAGTATTATTTGGAATGATCAGGCGATCGTAGTTCATGTTGCAGACGAAACTTTCAATATTCTTCCTCCTTAACTTATTTTATTTTGTAACCTTGTCTGGCTGTCTTTGTTAAAGTACAAGCAATTTTGTATTTCAAATAATCAGTACTCATATCCACCATAGTTCAGTTTTATTTCTTTTTTTTTTATTCTTTCGCGACAGCTTGGCGTAATGTGAAACGTGTCAGCAGGTCTAAGAATAAGTTACACTTCCTTAGTGAAAACAAAGCTACATGTTAGCCATTTGCAGTACATTTTCATTGTTTCAGTGCTAATTTACAACATATGCATAAAATATTCTGCGTTTAATTTGTGATGCAAGCAATGCTGAGTGAGGAATGTGGCTGAGGATTGTGAGAGCCTTAAAGTCCTTAACAAGCTTTAAACACATTTATTAACAGCAGAACTCAACAGATCAAAGCAGATGAATAAGGTGAAACACAAGTAAACAGCCAGAGCTCAATTCACAAGTTTTAAATCCTAATATCTGGTGGAACACAACGAACAGTAAATTCCTTGCTTTTACGAAACAAAACCAACATTCCATGAATAATTACGCAACTGTAAACAAAGGAAACGAAATGATCAACTATTAGCTCAAGATGCAATATGCAAAATAAGTACCCTATCAAAAGCGGATATACCGAAAGCCGAAACTGATACCAAAACGATCAGTTAACAAGAGAACAGTGAATCTATACCACTATCTAAAGACAAGTCGTTGTTTAAAGCTGTAACCAAAATTCTTCAAAAGTTCTTGACCGATTTACTTCATATGTTCACCTGACACTCTAATAAATGTTTGAAGGACAACATAGGCAAAAACCCACACATGCACAACATTATTAAAAGAAATCTCGAAAAGTTCTTGACCATTTTCTTCAAACTTTGACACGATACTCTAATGAAAATGTGCCTCCCCCTTCAATGAATCATGGACCTTTACCATTGATTGGGATGCTTGCGTGCCTAAGCTTTGCAGACAGCCGCCCCGTAGGAGAAACAACAACGGAGGGGTATACATACACTATACGATCAAAAGTATTCAGACGCCTGGCTGAATATGACTTACAAGTACGTGGTGCCCTCCATCGGTAATAACGCAATTCAATGTGGTGTTGGCTAACCCTCAGCTATGATGACAGCTTCCGCTCTTGCAGGCATACGTTCAATCAGATGCTGGAAAGTTTCTTGGGGAATGGCAGCCCATTCTTCACGGACTGCTGCACTGAGGGTAGGTATCGATGTCAGTCGGTGAGGCCCGGCACGAAGTTGGCGTTCCAAAACATCCCAATGGTGTCCTATAGCATTCACGTCAGGTCTCTGTGCAGGCCAGTCAATTACAGGAATGTTATTGACGTGTAACCACTCCGTCACAGGCCGTACATTATGAACAGGTGCTCGATCGCGTTGAAAGATTCAGTCGCCATCCCCGAATTGGTCTTGAACAGTGGAAGCAAAAATGTGCTTCAAACATCAATGTAGGCCTTTGCTGTGATAGTGCCAAGCGAAACAACAATTGGTGCAAGCTTCCTCCATGAAAAACATAATCTCACCATAACACCAACGCCTCCGACTTTTACTGTTGGCACTACACACGCTGCCACGGATGGCCACTTTATGTACAGTGATTCGTCACTCCACACAACGTTTTTTACTGTATAGTCGTCCAATGCTTACGCTCGTTACACCAAGCGAGGAGTCGGTTGGTACTTACCGGCATGATGTGTAGCTTACGAGCAGCCGCTCAACCATGAAATCCAAGTTTTCTCACCTGCCGCCTTACTGTCATAGTACTTGCAGTGGATCCTGATTCAGTTTGGAATTCCTGTGTGATGGTCTGGATAGATGTCTGCCTATCGCACATTATGGCCCTCTTCAACAGTCGGCTGTCTCTGTGAAACCTTCCCGTGTCCTCTAAATCTCTTTTGTTATCGATAACCTTCCCTTTTACAATAAACTATGAAACCTTTCCTTAGGATTTCTATCTCTTGATTAATAATAACAAATGAAATCTTCCCTTTGCAATTTATTCTCTTTCTCTGTCTTCGCATACAAATTTAATTGCTGCTTATTAAAAGTGATTTTCTGATTATTTTGACGAAATATAGAATGTGTCATCGTCGTGGCCCTCAGTCGTTATTTGCAATAACCCAAAACTGTTCCTTACCTTTTTTACTGTTACTGGGTCGCCATCTGACTGCTACATCTAACTGCGACATGAATATACCTACTCTGTTTTACTATACTCTATTAGCTGCTGGTGGGCTTTCACAATAAGTGGCTGTATTTATTACTAAAGCTGAGGTCATTATTTAATAGCAAAGCTGACGTTATTCTTTTATTAATTTGACAGAAGTTACGTAATTCTTAGTTAAACTTTTTCTTGACAACAATAAAATTTTGCAAAGTTTTACGTTGATGGTTTTTGGGATGGATTATAATCCGAAATCCAATATTGCTGGCAAAAGTTAATTATATTCTGAATGAAATGATTTTACAAACGTTCAAATGCGACTTACTTTTTACAATAATCTTACAACTAGCAATGCGCAAACATACCTTCAGTAGTCTTGATTTTCTCAAAAAATTAATTCAATAATATTAGTTCCTCTTATTATAATAGTTAGCTGATGTCTCTGTACATCCGTTTATAATCTCTTGTAAATCATAGCTAGTGGTTGGCAGGCACACCGCTCCTCTCAACCTCTCGCTTCAGACCTGCTACCGACTCGCTTCACTTCTCGCTTACTAATGACTTCCTACGAACGCTAATGTGCCGTTTCTCCTGCCAACAATGCTTTCTGGTGCAGACAATCGCTGCTACCATTACAAAATGCATCAATGCGCGGTCTTTCCCGCTCTTTTCTTAAAATGTATCCATACACGGGTTCTGCCGCCATTTTTAAAATTACATCAACAATTCTTTGGTGCAGATATTCCCTGCTACCACAGTTATTTCCAACGTGACATATAATTAATTATTACTACTTAATCCTATTAATAAAATATAAACATCTTTCATAAATTGTGGTTTGACAATAGACAACAGAAATATACACGTCTTACATTTGTCAGTCAACAGACGAGGTCGGCCTATACGCTTTTGTGCTGTACGTGTCCCTTCACGTTTCCACTTCAGTATCACATCGGAGTGTAGAAACCTCGCGTACAGACGTATGACTCAAGTGACACCGAATCGCCTGACCACGTTCGAAGTCCGTGAGTTCCGCGGAGCGCCCCATTCTTCTCTTTCACGATGTCTAGTGACTACTGAGGTCGCTGATAAGGAGTGCATGGTATTAGGTGGCAGCACAATGCACCAACTAGAAAAAGGGTTTTTTTTATGTGTGTGTCCGGATACTTTTGATTACATAGTGTATGTTGAAAGGCCAGATACAAGCGTTTTTGTGTGTCCGTCCTTGTGAGATTTGGTCCGCGGGATATCGGCTTTTCAGTTACGTAATGAACTGAAACGCCTGCATCCGTCGTTTTGATATTATCTTATTGTATGGCAATCGGTTGGCAACTGTCCAATTAATGGTTGTAGACACAACATCACTATCACCTTATCGTACGGAAGGCAGTTCATTGACGTTGGCCACTGACGGAATCGTGGGTACGATCAGAGTTCACCCACTCAGCACCGTCCAGTGCATGAAGATGGTTTACTGAGTCGCCGAAACTGGTTGCCATATAATATAACATCAAAATTACGGGTGCAGGGGTTTCATTTTATTACGTAATACACACGTATGGTTTCTGAAGAGGGGTAGCAACATTTTCAGTAGTTGCAGGGACAACAGTCTGGATGATCGACTGATCTGGAGTTATAATATGAACGGAAACGCCCTTACCGTGCTGGCACTGCGAATGGCTGAAAGTACCGAGAAATTACAGCTGTAATTTTTCAGGGGACGTACAATTCTAATGTATGGTTAAATAGTGATGGCATTCTCTTGGGTAAAATATTCCAGAGATAAAGAAGTCCCTCATTCGGATCTCCGACGAGAGACTAGTCGCGACAATGTCGTCATCAGGAGAAACAAAGTTGGTAATCTACGGATCGGAGGGTGGAATATTAGATTACTTAACCGTGCAGTTGCGACAGAAAATTTAAAACTGGAAATTAATAGCTTAAAGTTAGATATGGTGGGAATTAGTGAACTTTGGCGGCAGATGGAATAGAACTTCTAGTCAGGTGATTACAGGGTTATAAATACAAAATCAAATGGAGCTAATGAAAGAGTAGGACTAATAATGAATAAGAAAGTAGGAATGTCGGTAAGCTACTATTAGCAATACAAAATCAGAGGTAATATACTAGTTGGTTGAATAATGAAAAAGAAAACAGGAATATGGGTAAGCTACTACGAAGATTATAGCGAACACATTATTGCAGACAATGTAGACACGAAGCCCACACTCACCACCGCAGTGCAAGTTGATATGCCAACAATCACCGAAGATGACGAAGAGTTTGAAGAAAGGTGTGATAAAAAACAGAAAATATTGAGATCGTTAAGGAAGACAAAGATTTAGTAACGTTGGGGACCAGAATTCGACAGCAGCAAAAGAAAGAGAGGGAAAAATGTTAAGTGAATAGGGATTAGGGAAAAGCAACGAAAGAGGAAGCCGTCTGGTAGAATTTTGCACAGAACGTAATTTAATCATCTCCCATATGCACTTGGCGTAAGAATCATGAATGAGGTTGTATACATGGAAGAGATATGGAGACACCAGAAGAGTTCAGACTGATATTATAATGGAAAGACATATATTTCGGAACCAGAATTTATGAGACATTTCCATGAGCGGATTTCCTTTGACCACAATTAGTTATGAACTGTAAATTAAAACTGAAGAAATTGGAAAAGATTAGGGAGTTAAGGGGATAGGAACTGTATAGGTTCAAAGAACCAAAGGTTGCTGAGATTTTCAGAGGGAACATTAGGAAACAGTTGACTAGAACAGGAGAAAGGAATACAGTAGAAGATGAATGCGTAGTTTTGAGAAACGAAATGGTAAGGAAAACAGAGTATCATTTTGATAAAAAGAACAGGCCTAGTAGAAATCCTTGGATGGCATAAAGATATTGAATTTAATTAACAAAAGGAGAAAATATAAAAAAAATGTTCTAGATGAAGCAATAGAAAGGGAATACAAAAGTCTAATAAATAAGATTGTCTGTAAGTGCAAAATCTCTAACCAGGAATCGCCAGAGGACAATTTTAAGAGTTTAGGACATATCACTATATCACCTACAGGAAAACTAAAGAGGCCTTTGAATGTCAAGAGCTCAGATGGAAAACCAGTCCTAAGCAAAGTAGGAAAATCTGGAAGGTGGAATGAGTATATAGAGACATGATACTCATGATTTCACAGGCGAAGTTGGGTAATGATACTACGAGAAGAATTTGGTACAGCACAGAGAGATCTATGTCGAAACAAGGCCCCAAGAGTAGATAACATTCCCTCAGAACTACTGATAGCCCTGGGAGGGCTAGCCATGACAAAGCTCTTCCAAACAGTGTGCAAAATGTGGAAGATAGGCGAAATACCCTCAGACCCCAAGAGGAATTAATAATTTCAGTCCCAAAGAAAGCAGTTCCTGACAGGTGCGAATATTACCTATCAGTTTAATAGGTCATGACTACAAAATACTGATACGAATCCTGCACAGTAGAATGGAAAAAGAGGTAGAATCCGACCTCTGGGAAAACCAGTTTGGATTACAGAGAAATTTAGGAACACCCGAGGCAATATGACCCTATTACTTGTCTTAAACCTATGTTATGTCATTTCTACAGGAGGCTTTTAACAGTTCTGACTGGAATACTTTATTTGAAATTCTGTAGGTTGCAGGGGTAAAATAAGGGGAGCGAAAGGCTATTTACAATTTGTACAAAAACCAGACGGCAGTTGCAAGAGTCGAGAAATAAAAACTTTGAGAATAGTCTAGGAATATTCCGTCGGTATATTAATAACTTGAATACAACGCATTAATGTTCCACAATAATATTTATTACTTTGTTCTGAACCGGCTTTCGGCTTCATAGGCCATCATTCGATAACTTAACGTTCAACAGTTAGTTCACACAACTTCAGCAAGAATTTATGGCTGCACAAAGACATGTGACATTTTATGACTATATCGATACAAAGCACAAGCATTATGTAATGCCTAAAGAGGCACTGAACAAATCAGTTTTACATTACAGTATACTCAAAAATTAACAGTACTTGATTGTATGGAACCGAAATGTTCTACAAGTCAGTAACGGCACAGGCTATTATATGATGTGGACAGACTGGTGAATGTGATGAGCAGACAGAAGAAAGAATGGAGGGGAAGAGCGACGTTTATGGAATGTGGGTGTGGAACAGTCATAACAAGCTTGTTAGCTAAAGTTTGGTGAGTAATAACTGGCTGCTACTTTAGCAAGAGTGAGTAATCGAACTGTGTCTGGTCATTAAGAACCGGGTAAGAATCCTTTGGTCAGTATCTGTTAATGGCCTGAACTTCAAGTAATGTTAGTTTTCTCCCTGTATTTATCGTCATGTGAAATGTGATAACAAAAGCAAAACAAGGGCAATGGAATGCAGTCGAATTAAATCAGTTAGTTGTGAGGGAAACATATTAGGAAGCGAGACAATTAAAGCAGGAGACGAGTTTTGCTATTTCGGCAGCAAAATAACTGGTAATGGCTGAAGTAGAGAAGATGTAGAAGGTAGACTGCCAATGGCAAGAAAAGCGTTTTGAAAAAGAGAAATTTATTAACATCAGATGTAGATCTAAATGTAAGGAAGCATTTTCAGAAAGTATTTGGCTGTAGCGTTGCTATGCATAACTGTTAAACATTGACGAAAGACTGTTTAGACAGGAAGGGAAGAGAAATTTTTGAAATGTAGTGGCACAGATGAAGCTTAGTTGGGTAGATGACGTACCTAATGAGGAGATAGTGAGGAGAATTGGGAAGAAAAGAGGTTTGTGGCACAATTTGACGAGAAGAAAGGACTGGATTGGATTGTTTGAGAGAAGAGACCAAACAGTGAGGTCGTCGGTCTCATCGAATTAGGGAAGAACGGGGAAGGAAGTCAGCTGTGCTCATTCAAAGGAATGACCCTGGCATTAGCCTGGAGCGATTTAGTGAAATCACGGATAGAAGAAAGGATCGGTTGATAGGACACGTTCTGAGATATCAAGGTGTCACCAATTTAGTGTTGGAGGATAGTGTGAGGGGAAAAATCATAGAGGGAGTCCAAGAGATCAATATAGTAAGCTAATCTGAAGGATGCAGGTTGCAGTAAACTTTCGGAGATGAAAACGTTTGCACAAGATAGAGTACCACGGATATCTGCGTTAAACCAGTCTGTGCGTATCATATAACGGCGAAACTTAGTAAAAATCTGGAAGCCTTCTGATCAGATTTGCTTGAAATATTTAGACGATACAGAATCGTAGTTAGCTAAAATCTCGAAGATATTTGGACCAGTGCACCTCAGATTTTTACATGATACTCTAATAAAAATTTGGATGAACATGGGCTATGTAGGCTATATATTTTTTTATAAAACAATGTACAGGTTTTCTGTGATAACCAACTGTAAGAAAGATAATGCAATCCTCTGCTGTGCTTTGAAAATCTGCGTTTCCGTTTTCTCTCTTGCGGTCAGTTTTAACTACTATAGCAGGGCATTTAAACCATGGGACAAACTGATTCTCCCTTTCTTCTTATATACTATATATATATATTACATTCACAACTATTAGTCGTTTTTTTTCTTCTCTCAGTCGGTTTTAAAAAAGGACAGAAAACGTATTTATAGCTTACGGTGTATGATTAGAATTCTACGATCACCAATGCTACCATTACTACTGTGGTGTCACCGCCAGACACCACACTTGCTAGGTGGTAGCTTAAATCGGCCGCGGTCCATTTAGTACATGTCGGACCTGCGTGTCGCCACTGTGTGATCGCAGACCGAGCGCCACCACAAGGCAGGTCTCGAGACACGGAATAGCACTCGCCCCAGTTGTACGACGACTTTGCTAGCGACTACACTGACGAAGCCTTTCTCTCATTTGCCGAGAGATAGTTAGAATAGCCTTCAGCTAAGTCCATGGCTACGACCTAGCAAGGCGCCATTAGCCTTACATAGTTTGATAGTTATCGTATGAAATGTCTCATCAAGAACGATGTATACAACAAGGATTAAAAGTTAAGTATTCCAGCAGCTACATACTTTTCTTTATAACGTTAATAAGTATCCTGTTTCAGACCTCTATCTAGCCTACTTGAGATTACGCGTGCCTTTCGGCTACTTCAGTGTGGCGTAGCTGTCTTGTTACGCCACAACAACTACCACTGAACCGGAATTGTCCGAAACTTTGTAATACTAACCCTTTACAGATTACATCAATGCAAATACTGCTACTGAAGCTATTATCGTCACAGATGTAGCAAATGGAGACGTCTCTCACACGCCGTATACCAATGATTCGAACGATGTACAATTCTTTTTAAGGAATTTTAACTTCCAACCCAGGTTTCATCGTCACTAATAATAAACAAGTCTCAACGTCAGAGGTGAGAGGAAGGTGAACAGGGGAGGGGATGTTGTGGTGGGGGAATGGACAGAGAGAGGAGGAGGAGCAGCTTAGGGGGGGATAGCAATTTACTATACATATTTAGGTATTGTGAAGCATTGCCACGTTCACTAGTACATAAAGAAACACTACCCACCGCTGACAATAGGCCACAATAAAAGCAGTAAAAAACAGACTACAAATTTCGTCGAGCGCAATTGACAATAAAATACTGAAACTTTAGACTTCATCACACTAGGCGCTTCAGTGGCCGCTCCGTTTTGGCAAAATAAAAACTAGCACAATTTAAACTGAATTCTAGCCAGACACAGCCACCTGCACAGTCGAAGTCTTGAACCAAAGGCAACAGGTAGAGCCTCTTCGAACACCGTCTTGGCCGAGGACACACCACCGCTATTTTCAGTTTGTATCTTGCTGGCAATGTCTGCACTGGATCCAAGACACCAAGCACCATCCACGAGCCGAGACAGGGGCCGAAATCACGTATCGTCAGTTGGTCGCTCCAAGTGCAGACCCAAGGTCCCACCGGACTGCCAAGACATTCGTTCGCGGATTAATAAATGAAATACCGTTACCGACCCTTGAACACAGAACGAACTCTAATGCTTTGAACAATGGATTGAGTTTTGATCACAAGGAAAGTATATATATAAAGTTGGGAATTCTGTGAACGAAATATTACGGTAAAGCGCGCTTACAAGAAACGTTCTCGCCATAAATTCCTCTACGTTGCGGCCTGAAAATGGCTAACAAAATGCCGCAGTTCCCATGCCTGTAGTTCGTTACAGGTAATACAGTTTACATTTTTCCAATAACTGTCATTACTTATTAAAATTATCGACAAAAACAAATATAGAAAAACGAGATCAATATAACCGATTTCATATTTTAACACTAGTCATCCAAACCTCTTGGCCCAACAACTACGTGATGCATAATGTGTGCAGGTTCCAGTAAAGTGCGTTTTTGTAGCAGGCGGATGTATATTTCGTCGGTGGCAATGGTTATCAAGTGGGCACTGACAACTTTACATGCTGCTTCTTGTGTGCCAACAGCCGCTGGTTCACTTTTACTGAACTGTGCTAGAGTCACTAAAGTTCCTTTACGTCATATTTTATAAACTCATCAAACTGGTTTTCGTCGATTCTGCTGTTGCCTGGAAAAGCTATTTCCTTTATCTGTATTTACTTGTATCCACCACTGGATTGGCCGGCTATTGTGTTCAACGGACTGATCAGTATCCGGTAGAAAGTAAATCGGTATTTTGACTCGTTCATTTCAAGCCACTTTTTGAGGTTTATGATCTCACTATTAGGTTGTCTCTGATTCGTGATACTTGTAATGTAGCGTCCAGTGCATCATTGTGCCTCTACTTGTAGTTCGTGCTGTGGCATTTATGTTCCATGTCAGCCCAAATTTTGTTACCTCTTATCATACAGTCCATAATGAGTCGCCGTCCGGTGTGGCCGAGCGGCTCTAGGCACTATAGTCTGCAACCTCTCGACAGCTACAGTGGCAAGTTCGAATCCTGCCTCGGGCATGGATGTGTGTGATGTCCTTAGGTTAGTTAGGTTTAAGTAGTTCTAAGTTCTTGGAGACGGATGGCTCAAAGCCATTCGAACCATTTTTCTCTCGGCTATACTCGTCACACTTCGTCCAGTTTCTCGGTGATTCTTCCCTGTGTGAAGTCATCCAGATGTTTCCCCGGGCTATCCAGGCTACAATGTAATGAAAAAAACCATCACAGTGCACAGTAAGTGCTCCCTGATTGACATGGAAAGATTTCCCGTTCCCTTAATGGTCTCGCGTTGCGGGACCAGCCATATTTGGTGCTATAGTCACGCTGACGTCAAGACATACGACGTCCAGCTTTCTGTTCATGATTGGGAGACCTCTCTGGCAACATTCTCCCGCACTTTGATTGGTTTCCACCGAAAAGTTGATAGATTGATTGATTTCCACCGAGTAGTTAATAGATTTTTTGCAGAAGAGTGCACGTTTCAGCTGTGTAGCATGGTATATCAAAAACATTTCTCCATATCAAGGACTCACACTTGGAACATCATGCAGTACTTGTGCCGGGAACGTCCGTGTCCACTCGTGGTGATTGAAATCTGGACTCTGGCGTCGCGGCCGCTTCACTCTGGAAAGCGCGCGAAATATCGCTCCCGCAGCGCGGAATGACACACTCCGGCGATCACGGCTGCGTGCCCGCTAATGTAATTTCACTTTGAATGGGCGGACCAGGCCGCCGGCTGGCCGCGACCAGAATATGAATTTTGTGACAAAATTTGGAGTGGCGCTCACGCCCAGGCGGTGCACCGGTCGGCGCTAACACTATTGCACAACGTTATTACTCCGTGATGCGCTCCGGATAGTCCATCATAGAAATATTATTCGATTACTGTCGCCCATCTCATTGACTGGAATTTCTCTATAATCCTCAGAAACAGGAAGTGAAAGAGCTCTACATCTACATCTACACTTATACTCCGCAAGCCACCCAACGGTGTGTGGCGGAGGGCACTTTACATGTCGCTGTCATTACCTCCCTTTCCTGTTCCAGTCGCGTATGTTTCGCGGGAAGAACGACTGCCGGAAAGCCTCCGTGCGCGCTCAAATCTCTTTAATTTTACATCGCGATCTCCTCGGGAGGTATAAGAAGGGGGAAGCAATATATATTCGATACCTCATCCAGAAACGCACCCTCTCGAAACCTGGACAGCAAGCTACACCGCGATGCAGAGCGCCTCTCTTGCAGAGTCTGCCACTTGAGTTTGCTAAACATCTCCGTAACGCTATCACGCTTACCAAATAACACTGTGACGAAACGCGCCGCTCTTCTTTGGATCTTCTCTATCTCCTCCGTCAACCCGACCTGGTACGGAACTTACACATGAACAATACTCAAGTATAGGTCGAACGAGTGTTTTGTAAGACACCTCCTTTGTTGATGGACTACATTTTCTAAGGACTCTCCCAATGAATATCAACCTGGTACCCGCCTTACTAACAATTAATTTTATATGATCATTCCACTTCAAATCGTTCCTCACGCACACTCCCAGATATTTTACAGAAGTAACTACTACCAGTGTTTGTTCCGCTATCATATAGTCATACAATAAAGGATACTTCTTTCTGTGTATTCGCAATACATTACATTTGTCTATGTTAAGGGTCAGTTTCCACTCCCTGCACCAAGTGCCTATCCGCTGCAGATCTTCCTGCATTTCGCTACAATTTTCTAATGCTGCAACTTCTCTGTATACTACAGCATCATCTGTGAAAAGCCGCATGGAACTTCCGACGCTATCTACTAGGTCATTTATATACGAGTATATTGTGAAAAGCCATGGTCCCATAATACTCCCCTGTGGCACGCGAGAGGTTACTTTAAAGTCTGTAGTCTCTCCATTGAGAACGACATGCTCTGTTCCGTTTGCTAAAAACTCTTCAGTCCAGCCACACAGCTGGTCTGATATTCCGTAGGCTCTTACTTTGTTTATCAGGCGACAGTGCGGAACTGTATCGAACGCCTTCCGGAAGTCCAGGGAAATGGCATCCACCTGGGAGCCTGTATCTAATATTTTCTGGGTCTCATGAACAAATAAAGCGAGTTGGGTCTCACACGATCGCTGTTTCCGGAATCCATGTTGATTTCTACAGAGTAGACACTGACATATCCGTTCGTCTTCCATGGTTCAAGACGTAAATACTATCCATTTTACGTAATAATTCCATTATTTGCGGAACAAGGATACCAAAATAGTCTGTATCATTTTAAAACTACTATTTGGTCTCAATCAAACCACCGACCATCTTCGTCACGTCAGGATACACCGTCCGATCCAGTGCAAACATGGAGAACTACAGCAGAGACTCTCGCCGTGGCCTAGTATAACTTAGGTATTAATATCATTACACTTTTTGTAGGGAGCACGTTTTGCTCATGTGGTAGTAATCTATATGGTTTTAAAACAATAAACTGGGGTAGCTCCCCAGATAAAACAAAACGTCTGCAGGAAAAATGTGAGAAAGTCGAAAAGAACATAGCCGTAGAAATAATTTGGCATGCAGAAACGTCAAAATAACTTCAAGTAAAACTAAGAGTAAGGAATTCAGCGGTTTAATGATATTAGTATAAAAGAATAATAAACTGGTAGCCAAGTTCGCAGGAATTCTTTTTATTCTATGATTACCGGTTTCGGCGAAACTAAAGCCACCATAATCGGATCTATAGAGGACAGAAAACACTTATAAGTGGAATCCAAGCCCACTTTTATAGTGTTTTTGTCCTCTCTAGATCCGATGATGGCGGCTTTAGTTTCGCCGAAACCGGTAACCATGGAATAAAAAGAATTCCTGCGATCTTGGTTACCAGTTTATTATTATTTTATATTAATATCATTAAACCGCTGAATTCCTTACTCTTAGTTTTACTTGAAGTTATTTTGACGTTTCTGCATGCCAAATTATTTCTACGGCTATGTTCTTTTCGACTTTCTCACATTTTTCCTGCAGACATTTTGTTTTATCTGGGGAGCTAGATATGTGTTTCCTATCTTGGGACCCTCAACTGATATGCACGTTAGGGCACAGAATCACAATGTTTTGCAAATCACATCCGACTGGGTTTTTATACTGAAACTGTACAAGAGGTGTGACGCAGTCTTACAATAACTCTGATATAAATCCTGCGTGGAGTGACTAGCCTCTCATGTAACTTATTCATTAAATTAATTGATTATATTTCCCCTGCAGAAATGATTATGGGAGAGGATTCTGATGAGTCTGACTGTTTAATAGATAAATATCATCCTAAAAATATGATACTACAATTATTTCCTATAAATGGATCAAAAATGTGATCAAGAATTTGTACAAGAAACAATCATGCATATTAACGGGTAAACCTAACATGTCAACAATCCTCATTTGATACAGGCGTTGGCAAGAACCTAGTACAAACGACGCTTCATGGAATCTAGTGTGCTCCTTGAACCGTGATATATTTTCAAAGAATATTCTAAAGAATTTATTTTATTTACTAGCGATTCATAAAAAACATTAACACATTTAATCACACTATGTAAGCATGGAAGTAGTTGCTAGGGAGTAACTGAAGAAATGACAACCAAATTCCTTTCAAAAAATGGGAATTTTATTCACGTTAATAGTGCCTAAAAGCATTTTTAAAAAGAAACAGATTTAAAATTATAATCAGAAAGCACCCTCTAAATATCAAAGCTACTATTTATTCAGAGGCAGAAAGAAACAAGTTTTGACTGTATGAGCTTTCAGGCAGAGAACCTTGTCGCTCCCTTTTGACACGCCCGTAGTTACGACCGCTCAGAACAGCCCCTGAAAGACTACACTGGTGCAAATCTGTAACACACCAGATAACTTTAAACTATTTGTTTTAACAATTTACACAAGCACACAAACTATGCACCCCTCGTAGGAGGGATGGAAGTGGTATAAAACACTAACAGTTAAAGTATTAACCTCGCCACCGTAGGTGCAACTTGATTTTAACTTCTAAGAAAAGTCTTACAGTAAAAGGATGGCAACTTTATATGCTAATATGATCATTTAAATAAAAGCAAATGAAATGCAATCTTATATAAAATTCTACAAGGTTGGCCAAACAACAGTTAAGTTGTTCTACAGTACACAGATACCGCCTCTCAAGATCATAGACAATAATATCAAAGTTTCCAAAGATCAAAACATATTTCAGGTATTATGACGTTACATTCCAAGCAATAAATTCGTTAACACACCAGATCCGAGCCGGCCGGAGTGGCCGTGCGGTTCTGCCTAGAAAACAGATTTAAAATTATAATCAGAAAGCACCCTCTAAATATCAAAGCTACTATTTATTCAGAGGCGGAACGAAACAAGTTTTGACTGTATGAGCTTTCAGGCAGAGAACCTTGGAGCCGAGCGACCGCTACGGTCGCAGGTTCGAATCCTGCCTCGGGCATGGATGTGTGTGATGTCTTTAGGTCAAGTTAGCTTTCATTAGTTCTAAGTTCTAGGCGACTGATGACCTCAGAAGTTAAGTCGCATAGTGCTCAGAGCCATTTGCACCAAATCCGACAAATATGACAGAGGCAGCTACTAACGTACGGTAGATTGATAGGGAGATTACCGAACAACCCGAACCGCAGATTGCTCTAGCCCGCCCCTACTCCACAAGGTAAAAAGGGACCACCCAATTTATAAACAACCACCTTCCCGCGGATAGGCAAACGGAGAAGAATGGTGGGACGACCCCAAAGCAAAATGGATGGTGACCTCACCAAGAAAAAAAGTAAAATTTAACAAGAGCAAATCAAAGAACATATCAACAATCACTTAACTTCTAATAAACTGCGTTTTTCGAGAATACCTGGCGCAGCAACCCCAAATCGCTCCCCCGAACCGTCCGCTGCCAGCCGCTTCAACGGACGCAGGAAGGCGCGCCGATCTCCCGTCTCACGGTGTCGCAGCTCGCACCGGCCAGAGTGAAGTCGGGGGTTGACTCCTGTTGCTCTCGTGTCGACCGCGAAGTCGCTATCCCTCGCTATACGCTGCGACCCACTGGTCTCACGTGGCGACCTCACATGCGCCGACGCTCAAGACGGACAAGTCATCTTATGTCTCAGTGCGCGAACGACCAACCGATCGATCCAGCCGCCAAGGAACGTTCCCTAAGCAACTCGAGCGGACTGGCGGCCTAACGCGCAAACTCAGATGCAGGAACTAAGCCCCGACCGGGCGACCAATCGCTGAGTTCTCTTACTGGCGGAGTGGGAAGACTCTCATTTTGCCGGCTTTAAAGGTTGATCCGAACGACAGACATACTAGCACTCCGAACGACAGACACACACTAAGTGCCTAACAAATGCGGACGAGAGACAGACTAGCAAGCTGGGAACGAGAGACTCACCCAGACTCACCGACTGGCGAGCTCATAGCGCCCCTTAAATGCACATGAACAGGCAACCTTTCCCCTTTCCCACCAGAGGGAGACACCAAAGCTGCGATTGCCACAGGGGGGCCACCACCAGAAATGGAAAGCGACTGCTTCACCCTACGCGCTGCGGGGCGCTCTCCAAAACAGCAATTTTTACCACGGCTCACTCCTCTACTATGAGAAGAAGGAGCAAAGAGAACAGCTGAAATTTATAATATCGACAAACAAAGGGGTAAACGGATGCAGTATCACCTAAGGAAGCTAAGTGATTTTACGGCTCCCGCCGATGAAAACCCTCGATTCCAATTTTGGGCCGCTGAAAAATCGACGGAAATCCTATTGGCAGCAGATTAGTGTATTACCGACAGTACGGCGAAACGCTGCTTGTTGATGATGGCTCCTACTCGTGGTCGGCTACTCTGCATGTACACTCCTGGAAATGGAAAAAAGAACACATTGACACCGGTGTGTCAGACCCACCATACTTGCTCCGGACACTGCGAGAGGGCTGTACAAGCAATGATAACACGCACGGCACAGCGGACACACCAGGAACCGCGGTGTTGGCCGTCGAATGGCGCTAGCTGCGCAGCATTTGTGCACCGCCGCCGTCAGTGTCAGCCAGTTTGCCGTGGCATACGGAGGTCCATCGCAGTCTTTAACACTGGTAGCATGCCGCGACAGCGTGGACGTGAACCGCATGTGCAGTTGACGGACTTTGAGCGAGGGCGTATAGTGGGCATGCGGGAGGCCGGGTGGATGTACCGCCGAATTGCTCAACACGTGGGGCGTGAGGTCTCCACAGTACATCGATGTTGTCGCCAGTGGTCGGCGCAAGGTGCACGTGCCCGTCGACCTGGGACCGGACCGCAGCGACGCACGGATGCACGCCAAGACCGTAGGATCCTACGCAGTGCCGTAGGGGACCGCACCGCCACTTCCCAGCAAATTAGGGACACTGTTGCTCCTGGGGTATCGGCGAGGACCATTCGCAACCGTCTCCATGAAGCTGGGCTACGGTCCCGCACACCGTTAGGCCGTCTTCCGCTCACGCCCCAACATCGTGCAGCCCGCCTCCAGTGGTGTCGCGACAGGCGTGAATGGAGGGACGAATGGAGACGTGTCGTCTTCAGCAATGAGAGTCGCTTCTGCCTTGGTGCCAATGATGGTCGTATGCGTGTTTGGTGCCGTGCAGGTAAGCGCCACAATCAGGACTGCATACGACCGAGGCACACAGGGCCAACACCCGGCATCATGGTGTGGGGAGCGATCTCCTACACTGGCCGTACACCACTGGTGATCGTCGAGGGGACACTGAATAGTGCACGGTACATCCAAACCGTCATCGAACCCATCGTTCTACCATTCCTAGATCGGCAAGGGAACTTGCTGTTCCAACAGGACAATGCACGTCTGCATGTATCCCGTGCCACCCAACGTGCTCTAGAAGGTGTAAGTCAACTACCCTGGCCAGCAAGATCTCCGGATCTGTCCCCCATTGAGCATGTTTGGGACTGGATGAAGCGTCGTCTCACGCGGTCTGCACGTCCAGCACGAACGCTGGTCCAACTGAGGCGCCAGGTGGAAATGGCATGGCAAGCCGTTCCACAGGACTACATCTAGCATCTCTACGATCGTCTCCATGGGAGAATAGCAGCCTCCATTGCTGCGAAAGGTGGATATACACTGTACTAGTGCCGACATTGTGCATGCTCTGTTGCCTGTGTCTATGTGCCTGTGGTTCTGTCAGTGTGATCATGTGATGTATCTGACCCCAGGAATGTGTCAATAAAGTTTCCCCTTCCTGGGACAATGAATTCACGGTGTTCTTATTTCAATTTCCAGGAGTGTAGATGGACTCTGGCCTGTAGACCGCTGGAAGCGCGAGGGCAAGAGAAAGTAAGTGTTGGTCCGTGTGACTGGGCAAGTGAAACTGCGAATGAAATTACTCTGCAGCAAGGCCGGCTACTTATGCGTCCGACTCCTGCGGCCGCCAGGAACCAACGGCCTTTCTTCCATCGCGCACCCAGAGAGCGACCACTCGGCTGTGGCAGAATTCGGCCTATCTCGCCGATAAACAAATATTTCGCCTCTTATGGACTTATATCAAATTCGTATGGACTCCCACTACCGTACTCTACCTACACGGGCACCAGTTCCATTACTTCCTACCAGTTCCCATAGATGTGTGCTGATGTTACAGTGGACAACCTATCATAACTGCCGCCAGCTTGACGGGAAGCTTTCTGGCAATGGGCGCCATCAGACTGTGATAATTCGGTTGCTATGTGGGGCGCTGTCGTGTTGGCTATTCCACTGACGTCGGCTACCATTTCTCCAAAACATCACTAATAGCAGCACAGCCGTGGCACAAAACTGGTGCATTCCCACTCAAAACGTATTGTTTGCGCGGGAAAACTGCCTCCAGCCACTGTAAAAATAGCGAGCGTCCGTCGATCTGGCCTCTGAGACATATCAAAAGAGAAGAACAGCAATGTTAATACATTATTTAAGAACAATTTCAGTGAGCGCACCAATTCTACAGCTGGCTTTATGGATGAGTCGATACAGGAGGACTCTTTTGGTTACTCTGTTGTTTTCTCTGGTCTTCTCCTCAAGGCGCGACTGCCTCAAGAGTTTACTGTCTTCGAAGTGGAATTATATGCAATCTTGCGGGCACTGAAGAAGGTGAAATGTGATTCGAGTACTAAATTCCTTGTGTGTTCCGATTCTCTAAGTGCACTTCACTCTCTACAACGATTGTACCGAGCAGATAAGGTAGTTCAGAATATCCAGGGCGCCCCTCAAACCACAACGGCTGGGGAAGGAGGGGTCTTTCTGTTCGGTATCAGGACACATGGGTTTGGAAGGGAATGAAAGGCACATGTAGCAGCCAAGGAGGCGTGTCTCGATGCTCAACTTACTCGGTTTTCCATCCCTATGCATGTGGTCGCCATTCTGTTGAGATACAGAGTCTTGCAGCCATGGGACGATGACTGGTTGGAGGTGACAGATAACAAGCTGCATCTAGTGAAGCACACTACGTGCCCGTGGAGCACATCCTTTCAGTAGGAAGAAGGGATGAGATCCTCAAAAAGATTGTTCAACTGGCTCTGAGCACTATGGGACTTAACATGTGAGGTCATCAGTCACCTAGAACTTAGAACTACTTAAAACTAACTAACCTAAGGACATCCCACACATCCATGCCTGAGGCAGGATTAGAACCTGCGACCGTAGCAGTCCTGCGGTTCCGGACTGAAACGCCTAGAACCGTTCGGCCACCGCGGCCGGCGATGAGGTCCTCCTTGCCCGTCTGTACACAGGCCAAAGACCTCCGACGCAGGGCTTCTTGCTGCGGCGTCGGGATTGCCCAATGTGTGGTGCTTGTGGCGTACAGCTCTCTGTGCACCACAATTCATTAGACTGTGTTTCCGACCAGCGGGGAGTTGCAGATTAACCGACCGATCTGTTATATAATTTAGGAGAGTTTTAAGCTTTTGTGATTCGTCCAACATGTTTCCCAAAATTTTAAGCTTTTTTTAACGTGTTAACAAGGTTGTTGGCAAACCCATGTTTTTATTTTTTTATATTTTTTATTTTTTTGTAAGTAGTCAGCCAGTTAGATTTCCCCTGTGCTTTTCTTTTATCTCCAGTGTTGCTTCATTTCTGTTTTAATTCCATGTTCGAACACCTCGTATAAGCACCTTTTAGCTCCTTTCCGCTGTGTTAGAGGGGGTGAGATAGGGGTTATTGTGTAGTTAATGGGAGTAAGGTGGGGGTTAGTGAATCCGCGTTAATTCATAGGTTTACTTCCCGCTGCATGATAACATTTTCGTAACTTTATCTACATTCGTTTCTTTTAACGTTCGTAAGGACGCTGATAACCTCGACGTTGAAACCCGCGAGCTCCAAAAAACGCGCACACACACACACACACACACACACACACACACACTTCTTATGGGTAGGTCGAAATATGCTTTTCCTCCATATGGGCCACATTATATCCAGCCTGCGAAGTCATAAAAGGGTCTAAGCGGAAGAGTCCGCTGGCTCACAAAACCGAGAATAGCAATCGTATTTAAAGCATGAAAGAAACTGGGAACTGGATATGAAATCATAAAATCTACGCCTATCCGAAATACTAAGAGAGATCTGGAAGAAAACTAGCAGGCCTGTGAAGGAACAGATGTATCGACAGGACATCGACAATCAGCTACGAACTCAAGTGGTGGTCTCATATTGAATGTATGTGTCGCGCTTTCACATTCAATTGCCTGTTCCCTTTCCTACCTTACACACAACATTTATTGCGTTTTGTTTTTTTAAACCTACTGTTATTTACGCTTAAGCTGAATTAATGACTGGTTTTTGATTAGCGTGTGCCCCATGCTTGCTTACATTGTATTTCAGTTCTATATTAGGGCTTTTGTTAATAATAGATTCAATAATAGACAACGTAACGACCTACTTGACTTGTAATGGAGTCTTAAGATAGTGTATTGAGATGTATTAGAAGTTCACGTTATCTACTTACATGGCTGTTCGTATATAACAAATGTAAATTTTCTTAATGGTTTTAAAAAACGTTGTTTGTAAATCTCATCGCCCGTAAGCTCCAAAAACACCCACCCACAAACAGTTATAGACGTTAGTTGCGTTAAGGTTCTGATCCTTGTTGTCTGATTTACAGGTGACGTTTAAGAATGACTTGTGAATTCTCAGAACTATATATGTCCTGAAACTTCCTGGCAAGTTAAAACTGTGTACCCGACCGAGACTCGAACTCGAGACCTTTGCCTTTCGCAGGCAAGTGCTCTACCATCTGAGCTACCGAAGCACGACTCACCCCCGGTACTCACAGCTTTAATTCTGCCAGTATCTCGTCTCCTACCTTCCAAACTTTACAGAAGCTCTCTTGCGAACCTTGCGGAACTAGCACTCCCGGAAGAAAGGATACTGCGGAGACATGGCTTAGCCACAGCCTGGGGGATGTTTCCAGAATGAGATTTTCACTCTGCAGCGGAGTGTGCGCTGATATGAAACTTCCTGGCAGGTATGTCCTACCCAAATGATGTAATGATGGTTCTTTGTCGATATTAATTCAATAAAAAATTCGCTTCAGTTGAAATAAATGAGAAATTACTGTCTACTGAAACATATTTTTTATTGTATTGATATGTACCACAGTTTAAGATGTTCGCCTGATCAAATCTCTTGTTTTTACATAATTTATATGAAGTTTTCACATTTTCTGATCTCTCTGCTACTCGCCCTCCACCATAACATGGATAAAAAATTCTGTTGCACATGAGCAATAAATGAAATACTTTTTCGACAAATTTGTGAAAACACTCATATCGGAGACTGCTCCACAACTCCAACGAAAGTTGGGATTCGTGTTCCTGATCCACCCCAGATGCTCGCTTCCGTGTAGGAGGGAGGTGGTGACGAACTGCACTGCCGAGATTGGCTCATAGCTCACACGGGCCGGGCATTCAATCACAACACGATTCCGTTTTAATGAAAAAGAGATTAAGATTCTAAGCGAGCAGAATGTGGAATGAGCACGGCCCAGCTCATCCTTCAGGGTAGCACCCCAGCTGCGAACGTGGCGAGAGATGAAGCGGCCGGTGGGGAGTTCCCGTACGTCATAACACTAACGTACCGCGGCGGCTGCTGTGTTCCATAGTAGGAAGGTCGCTCAGTATTCAAGGCACAATGTAAGAAGCCGCCTCTAGGAGGGATAGCCACAACTGTTTTATTATCACTTCGAAAAAATAATGTTACCTAATAGTTTTTCGGCCACAGATACACACCAGCTGTTACGCAAGACATTGAAATTCTCTCGACATCGTATTGTAACGCACAACCCGAGGAACCTAAATAAAATGGCTCAAACTTTTAAAAACATTTTCCTGACTCAGTTTTTCTCTTGTGACAAACATCTTCATCTCAGAACACCCCTTTTGCGCTACGTACTCAATAATTTGTGGGATGTATTCCAGTCCCCGCAAACCCCAACGATTATTACCCTATAAAGCTTGCTCCAGTACAAAGAAAATTATTCCCTGAGTTCTTATACTGACGTACGTCCTGTCCCTTCTTTCTTGTCAGTGGTTTAGCTAGGTTTCTTTCTTCACCAATTCTGCAAAGGACCACGTACAGTTTAAGAAATTTTCTTCCTCAAATTGAAGCCTATTTTTGACACTAGTAGACTCTCAAGCCGGAAATGTGCTCTTTGCGTGGGCTAGTCTATTTTTTATATTATCTTAGCTTCGCATCTTACGTTATGCCGATACTATGGTAGCGGAATTTCCTAAATTTTTCTGTTTTGTTATCAATCTTTGATTCCAAGATAGTTTAATTCCCTACCTTCCTCTATTTTTTTCGTCACCAATTCTGAATTGTATCGCTAATCTCATTTCTCAGTCTCCTCATTACTTTCGTCTTTGCTTTGTATACTCTTAATCTGTACTTTGTGTTCATCCTTGGCTGTTCATTTCATTCGACATATACTGTAATTCTCCTTACCATCACTGAGCCTAGCACAGTCATCAGCGAATCTTATCATTGATGTCCTTTCACACCGAATTTTAATTCCATTCTCGAACCTTTCTTTTCTTCCCGTCAATTCTTTTTCCATTTACAGAATAAGCAGTAGGGGCTAAGGGCGTATGTCTTTCCTACATCATTTTTAATCCGAGCACTGCGTTCTTGCTCTTCCATTCTTATTGTTCCTTACTGTTTCTTGTGGATACCTTACTTGCCTTTCCCTATAGATTATTTCTACTTTTCTCAGAATTTTACAATTAACGCAAGATTTTACACTGTGGAGCTCTTCTTCTAGGTCCACAGATCCTAAGAACTTGTCTTGATTTTTCTTAAGTCTGGCTGCCATTATCAATTGCATTGTCCGAACTGTCTTTGGAGTGCTCTTACTTTTCCAAACGCCGAAATGATCATCAGGTTCTAGGCCCTCAATTTCCTTTTCCATTCTTCTGTCAGAAGCTTGCAAGCATGAGCTGCTAAGCTGACTGTGTAATAGGGGCTCGCATTTTCCCTCCCTTGCTGTCTTCTTGATTTTGTTGACGATATTCTTCCGTAAGGCTGACGCGTACCGACAGTCTCATAGATTCCAACTTGAAAAGTCGTTTGGTTCCCACATCCTGCAGTGATTGAAGAAATCCCGAAGTAATATTACCTATCACTTCTGCCTTACTAGGTAACAGGTCCTCTGATCAACCACGACTACATTACCGGATCCCTTCTGCCTTTCACAGTGATTGTTATTTCTTCCTCTATCAAACCATTAAAGAAGTCACCCCCTGCTCTCTGCGTTTCAAGGAGGAACTGTTATCGCGCTTTTAATGTTGACACTGTTGCTTTTGTTTTCACAGAACACTGTTTTGCCTTTCCTACACTCTGAATTATTCATTCGGAACACCGTTTCTTTTTCGGTTTCTTCACATTTTTCCCGTAGCCATGCCAACATGCCTTTCCTGAACTTTCAATTTTGTTCCTAAGTGACGTACAGCGCTGAATTCCAGTATTTGCCGAATATTTCGGTACTTGCTTCTTTTGTCGATCAGCTGAGGTATTTCTTCTGTTTTCCAAGGCTTTTTTGCACTTACCTTCGTTGTACCTATATTTGTCTGTCCACTTTCTGCGTGTGGCCGAGCGGTTCTAGGCGTTTCACTCTGGAACCGCGCGACCGCTACGGTCGCAGGTCCGAATCCTGCCTCGGGCATGGAAGTGTGTGATGTCCTTATGTTAGTTAGGTTTAAGTAGTTCTAAGTTATAGGAGACTAATGACCTCAGATGTTGAGTCCCATAGTGCTCAGAGCAATTTGAACCATTTTCCACTATCTGCGATTGCCCTTTTTTGAGATATTTATAGCTCTTCAACTGAACTGCCGATTTCGACCATTATCGCACATTCCACTTCTAACGTACTTCAACATTCCTCAGTAACTCAGTACCCCACTATTTCCTTCTGACGATTCATCTAAACTTCACTCTACTCTTCATCGTTACTAAATTGTTATCCGAGTCCATATCTGATTTCTGAATCTCTAATTGACCATAAGGTAATCAAGCTGAAATCATCCCGTATCTCGAGGCATTTTCCAATATACATACCACTCTTCTGATATTAGAATTATGTGCTCGCTATTACTGTGTGCAGTTTGTAGCAGAACTCAACTAGCCTGTCTCGTTTCTCACCTCTACCGTAACTGCTTCTCCAATTCCATCCCTCTACATCCCCGTTTCACTCCTCCATAACTACCAGATTATCGTTCGCCTTTGTAGCTGACTAGTCAACGCAGGCAGCTGTCTAGTGGAAGACCATGGTTCGATTTCCGGTACTGCCAAGTATTTTTGCTTGGTGAGAGGACCGGTGCGGAATGCGGCCAGCCTCATGGTGCCAGTTGAGAAGCTACTTGAATGAGAAGTAGGCTCCATGGTCTGGAAGATCAGCAAAAGACCAGGAGAGCTGTGTGCTGGTACATGTCCCTCCATACTGCACCCGCATGACGCCGAAACACAGAAGTAGAAACGTAGACCGATCCACATCCCACGGATCTTCAAGCCCTGGACGAGGAGTTCGAGCTACCTATTCAGTACCCTCAACCACTGTCTCTCTCATCATCTTGTGTTTGTGAAGCCAGCAAGTTAACGTAAACTGTTGTTAAGATGAAAACCTCTCTACAATATCTGGTTGGTCGCAAAATAATAGTCGCAGAATGTTTCTGAACCCATTTATAATTTATTACGCGTCTCGGGCTCTTCCCAACTTCACATGGTCTTGTGACAAATGGGTAGCAAAAATATTTTTACAATCCTTGCAAATCTACATACGTGTTTTGAAAGGAAATTTATGCTGAAACATTACTGAATAGCAAAGTAATTTAAAAAATACATACCATTTACACAGAAAGAATATGCAACTATGACTGGTACATCAACTATCGATGAAAGAAACGTGAAGTTCACTTTTTCTCTCAGCGAACAACTTTGTGACAAAAATGTGCTGCTTACGGCCTAGTGATGTAGCTGGCAAACAGCCCCACCTAAGACAGTTTGTAGACATTGTGGCGCTGTCGTAAATGGCCGAGACAACAGGGCGGTCCACACAAGACACAACAACCCATTTATTTCGTAAACGTTTACACATATCGAAATGCGGATTTCGACAAATGTTAGATCATCGAGGTGCCCGTAGAATGAAGAAAGTAATCTCGCAGAGTTGAATCTATGCCCGTCGGCAGCTGTCTCTTGTCCACATTCTTCTTCAAAGAAGCATTCTCAGAGATGTTCCTTGCATCTCCCCCAATTCCACTGTTAAGATTATAATCTAAAAAATTTCCTGTTCCTAAATGATCAGTACGTATTCTTCCTTATGATTATCCTTCGCCACACACTTCAAATCGCAAGCTGTAATGCTGAGTTCTACGTTCCAGATAAGTGCTTTCCGTACTGAGATGTTGAATGACCAGGACGTTCTGCGCTAAGTCACTCATTTCATATCTGAAAACTGCCTATCAGAAGTACGCACTCAGTATTTCTTTCAGTCTACTATTATGAACCATGACTTGTACTTTTTCTTCCTTGTCTTATAGTATCTGAATTCTTTGGGTTGTCCTGAGGCGGTCTACAAAGAAGTCTGTACCATCTTTAAAGCTGTTATCAGTTTGAAAGCTTGAACACAGTAAACTGATCTGCTCCATTCACAAAATTATTGACGTCATCTTCAGCGCCAACTTCTTTAGTTCAGCTTCAGCTACTGCCAGTTAAATTTGATTTATTTCCTTCAAATAATGTTTCTTCAGAGTTTGCAGTACTGACCTGTTTCGTTTTCACACTAGTACAATAGGTTCAGAATTTTTTTAAACATTAACTGTGCAATAAAAACACAACTAAACAGGTTTTAAGGTGTTTTATTTCAAGCCAAACCAGACAGGCTTCCAACAATCACATCACAGCGCTGTTTCAAGTAGCTGTGGTGTTAATGGAATAATCGGCGGGTAATTAGGGTCAGGGTGTTCACAATGAAGAAAGTAATCACGCAGAGTTGAATCTATGCCCGCCGGCAGTTGTCTCTTGTCCACATTCTTCTTCAGATGCAGAACTCTTCTCACTGCCTCACGAATAGGTGCGAATCTTCCCTTCATTCGAATGACGAACCCTGGTCTCTCTGCCAACCCATGGTTCCGGCGGTAATCTCTCTTGTTTCGATACAGGTCGACCAGAGTCTCCACTAGAAGCCCAATCCATGTTGTAGGTGGCGGGTTCTCCTGATAATAACAAAAAGAATTATATTTATTTAGCTGCTTCCTTGAGCAAACCTATATCTAGTACTAGAAATATTACAGGCTACTAAAAAATCTATAACGTGACATGACTATGACTTCTGCAAGTAACAAAAGATATAGTGGTATAATATGTAAAGCGAGTTAACTGAATCTTTGTTTAATGATATCACCACTCCATAAAAATTTCTTCCAAATGAATTAATGTAAGTTTTGTAAAATACCGTCATTTTTTTTTTTTTTGGAGCAATCTCATGACGATCTTTTCTCATTTCCACATAATCTCAAACAATATATCGCGTTTAATTTCAAGATGCCTTGTCAACCCTCATCATCAATTGAAAGTGGTCTACAGAGCTTGGATGTATGTGTAGATTAACATTAGTCCTACATTTACATTTATTTCAAGCGTTAATAAGATTACTACGTTTGTGTTTCTAACGTAATACAGTGCTTTTAACAGCTAAATGCTTAACATACCATTGCTTGTATCTCAGCTCTTAGATGTGCCATCGCAGTCTGCACTTCCTGCGATGGTGGCTCTCGGATAATCTTCCTTCGGCGCGGTCTGTTGGCAAAGGTTTGCAGCCGACTGGGTGGAACAGGAACTCCAGGAGGATAGAAAGAGCCAGAGACTCCCTCCTCTTCATCTTCAACGTCACACAAGTCAAAATGCACAATTCTCGGTCTGGGACCAAACTGTGGAAAGAAAACGTTATGTCAGTGAATGTGTCTGCAGAACAGTATTGGAATTCATTTCTGTCTTTTTCGTCTTGGAACACTCTGACAGTTATTATTGTTGAATGTTGTGCAAAGGACGCTCTGCTGCTTACATGAATTGCCTGAAGCTGTGGTTTATCAGCAGCGGCCTCTTCGCACTCAGCGATGTTGGGCTCCACCATCATCTCATTCGGCTTTGGTCGAGGTGGCAAAAGGCGGCGTAGAGGCGCAGGTGTTGGCGGCTCGTCGACCAGCCTGGGACACCCCTGGCTGGCAGCTGGCGAGCCGAACACCGACTTCACTCGCGAAAACATCTGAAAACGTAAAACAAGCAGCCTTTAGTAGTTACATTGTTTCCTGAGACGAAAAAAGCCAATGAAATCTGGCTTGTGGACAAAAAGGGTTTTGTCTAAATAAACAATTCAGTCTCAGACCGTACATGGCACCGTATGTGACACACACCAGCTCTTATCACAATCATAAAACAATTAATATTAAGTGGTACTGTATTTTAGATTGAAACACCAAGTAAACTGAACAAAAACCTGAAGGATCGTTAAAAGGAAACAAATACTTGCATCAAGCCAACAATAATTGAGCGCCAGGAGTTACTAAATATGTTAATAATACACTAGAACAAATACAGCAGGCATAGTAGAATTAATAGTTTGTCGTAAAGCCTTTCTACCGTGCTAACTCAAATTAAACAGGAAACATTTGAAGGGATGTTGGAGACCTGATAATTATAGTAATAGTGGTGATCACCATTCCGGTTAACAGAAATTCTTGAGCGACATTATTTCCTTTGTATTAGCAAACTAATTACGAACCCAGCTGACGTTGTGAGAAGTAATCGTTTTTCACATCTTCTGTGAGTAGTACTACTCGTTCCAGATTATTTATCTCGACTATGAGCAACGCAATTCAGCGGCTCAGGAAATACAGAAGTTAAACAAAAACGTAGGGTACAGTGTACAAGATGGGAATTGAGGAATAACCTGACCTACTGATACGTAGACAAAAGACAAAATATTTGTCTTGAAGACACTGATCCCGTGCGTGCGACTGCTGCATAATTTGAAAGTCAGTGTTCACCTACCTACTCACTTCTTCTCAACTTCTTCTCACAGCCCGAAGGATGCGAAACAGACTTCCTAGAAAGTGCACTTGGAAATCGACTCTTTCTTCGGAAGGTTTGTCAATGAGACTGATGCTACGCAACGGTTCGGTTGGTTTGGTGCCGGAACTTATTGTTGACAGTGACGTCATGAAGGCACAATCTGTTACATTCGTTGACAATCGGAGGCTGTGTATAATGAAAAGAAGAAAACGATGACGATCAAGAGGCATTCTGTGATCGCCGTAGTGGTTAGCACACTGGACTCGCATTCGGGAGGACGACGGTTCAATCCCGAGTTTGGCCATCCTGATTTAGGTTTTCCGTGAGTTCCATAAATCGCTCCAAGCAAAAGGACACGGCCTACATCCTCTCCCGTCTTACCCTAATCCGATGAGACCGATGACCTCGCTGTTTGGTGTCTTCCCCCAAACAACCCAACCCCCGCAGTCTGTGAGGGGAACACTGGGATGCGATCTGAGGGGAGGGAATGCCAGGGGTTCGAAATGTCTCGCTACAGTCGATTACACTCGAGTGTTCGGGACCTAAAAGAGTACGTCATTTTGTATTTGTGGAATAACGATTGAATCCAACCGTGTCTGTCCTCATTTCAAAAGTGGATTCTCTTTATTTCCTTTGCAGAAAAGTGTGCCAGCTACAAATATATCCTTGCTACGAGTTTATTCAACGTAAAGGAGTATAACAAATAAATACCAACCGAAAGAAACAGATCGCCACTGGAGTGAAATTTTTTAACAATGCACGCCAGCTGTACTTCTCCGTCGACATAGGTATATATCTATACTCTACAAAGCACTGTGAACAGCACGGAACAGGGTCTTCTCAAAGTATCAAGTTTTGGGGCTTTTTATTGTTCTATTTGCGTATAGGACGCAAGAAGGTTGATTAAACGCCTCTGTGCCTTATGAGACTATATTAACAGTGTCTTCTCGATCTCTACGGGAGCGATACATATGTGATGTACTGATTCAAATGCATTACGGAAGTCACGAAATACTTCTTATGGTTGAATGCATGCTTCCATGGCTTTCAGTACTTCGTATAAGCACGATTTTGGTTTCACGTGATCGCTGGTTACCCAATCAGTTCTGTTTGACATGAAGAGGGTTAAATCTGTTCTAGATACCCTTTAAAATTTTACCTTAGAATATTTTCTAAGACTCCATAACAATGGGAGTCGTTGGAGGGTTTGGGCAGTAGTATTGTGGTTCCGTTGTGCTCTCATCTGACCTGTGCTTTCATCCTATCATGTGACACAGCATATTTTTTTTTTTTTTTTTTTTTGAGAATTCTTCGTTGTATTATGGTTAATAGAAGTGTTAACTCAGCTGGGTCATTGGAATAGGATCTGATACCTTTCAAGAGTTATAGCTTTGGCGTTAACGATCTCAATTGGCTTTAAACGTCATTGACTTATATTGCAGTCGTACAAGAATTAAACTGGATGGGAATGGCCGAGGGCAGTTTGGAAAAGGTGTTACGCACTTGTGTTTTTAGTCTGCTAAACTTATTATTAGTCGCTACCTCGTCCCTCAGACCCTATCAATAACTTTCGTGCCACCAACGGCCTTTACATACGAACGCAATTTTTGCGTGTCTTCTGAGTGATTTTCCGATAATATACTTCTACGTTACTCATTGAAGGTCTCCTGTGCTCTAGACAGCCAAACTCGTTCTATTCGTCGTCTGTCTGTAGCCCTGTACTTTGGTTTATATTTGTTATTGAGTAGTACCCGTATCTTTAGATGTTTGTGTGTAGTGACCGTATACCATGTGATGTCCTCTCTGTAACGACCTACTCTAGTACCTGCTTGTCTAACTAGTGCATGTCAGTTATTCTTTTAAAATAGAGCGATAGTAGGCCTACTTCTACATGCTTCTCCCGAGAGCTGAAATTTCAACTTCCTCATATGTAAACAATGCCACTGACTCTCTATCTAGTTTACTAAACGTATTACAACTTCTGCTTGTTCGAGTTGAGCTTGGTGCATTGGTGCTCATTGAAACTACAACTGCTTCAGAGTCACTGGTACCAAATAAAATGTGGACATCCTCATAGATGCTTCTCATTAAATCCAGTTCTGTGGGGCTTAGAAGTATTTCTTCTAGGTACTTCCCAGAGAGGTATTCAGTAACGATTCTCAGGATATTTCCTGGCCCTGGTAGGAAATATTACCATCAGCAGATTCTGCTTCATGTGAATTGTGTTTTGCTAAAGGACGCCCCCACATTTTGGGTGCTCACCATATGAATGTCACGTGCACGAACATTGTCACTCGAGAGAGTCTTCGAAATCGGTGTGGATGCAACCTGTCCAGTGATGGCCGCTACAGTAGTGTTTTCTGATACGGTTGAATTACTTTTCCAGAATTGATTTTTGCACGTTGACATTTTTTTGGCTCTGGGCACTATGGGACATAACATCTGAGGTCATCAGTCCCCTAGAACTTAGAACCACTTAAACCTAACTAACCTAAGGACATCACAGACAACCATGTCCGAGGCAAGATTCGAACCTGCGACCGTAGCTGTCGCGCGGTTCCAGACTGATGTCATTTTCTTCCCCCGCGTAATCATGATATTATACTCTGGTGCACTAAAAATAAACATGTTGACAATTAGCCAAGGAGGGGGAATGACAAACTATACAAAATATATGGTGAGTAATCTGCAGAAGTATGTATTCTGACAATGTGCCTGCTTACACAAACCAACGATGGGATATTTATAGATGTCAATGCGCCATACCACTGGGACACAGTGTTTCACGATTGTTTTGATGAGCGTTCTTGACAAATGGCACGAAAGATTTGACCACCCATATCTCCCAGAATCAGTCCCATTGAACATTTATGGGTCATAACAGAGCGGTCAGTTCACGAACAAAATGCAGTACTAGAAAGAGTTCTGCAGTAATAGACATCTGTAGACGCAGCATGACTCAATAATTCTGGAGTGGGTTCCAGCATATTGTTGAGTCGATTCCACATCGAGTTGCTGCATTACATCGGGCATAAGTAGGTCCGAAATGATACTAGGAGCTATTGCATGGCTTTTGTCAGCTTAGCGTACAGCTGAGGTTTCCTTCCTCTGTGGTAACTATTCGAACACTGCTATGAAATTATTAATAAACTGTACCCTTGGTCGACGTAGACTAACTATTTTGTTGTTCAAAAATTTATTTTTCTGTTCGGAAGTAACTGTTCGTAAAATGGTTTTCGGCTATGGTTTGAGAATTCCTTACATATCACTTTCACAATGTTCCACTTATTATATTATCTCATTCGAATGTAGTGCATCAAATTTTTTATTTTATCTTGGAGTGCAAAAATTAGAATAGAAACTTATTGGTTCTCGTTGAGAATACCGCTAGTTAACCGACACGCCCTTAATTTGCTGTGCAGTATGGCACACACTTGTTACACCGAATCCTTTGCCACCATTCACAGGATTTGCTTAAACTTGATATGTATACTAAAATTAATTGCACTTTTACTTTGTCAACAGTTTATATTACAGTTATTCTGGTATCGGTTTTCATAGGAACATAAACCATCGTTCTCAGCATCTTAGTCTGTGTCCTATTGAAAGCCCGTGCTGCTATATGTCAATTACCAAACAAGACTATAGTTTCCTTAACCGTGACGTACTTGCAACGGCATTTTTCTTTACACGTGATGTTTCATGTAATGTGTATTCATTGACTACCGCTTCTCCTATCCAAAAGCGATTTTGGAATCACGAAGTGTAGGTCTTAGGAAGATATAGATTTTGTGTTTCACTGTCTACTAATTGTAAGCCTGATATGAAGGTCATTGAGCACTTGTCGGTAAAATTGGGTCATCAGAGTACGTCTCGCTTTTCGGAGAATATTCATTCTCCTAGAAAAATGATTTATGGTCAAGATCAGCAGAAGCTAAGCAATGCATCTAGCCTGGTACGAAACTGATTGCTTCAACACTCTGAATTTCGTTTTATAGCTGTCGTATCATTTGATATTGTGACATTCTTCTTTATGTAATTAAGATATGACACTGTACATTCAAGTAGAATTAGGCCACTGTAGTTTTCCTAGTATAATTCCTTGACCTACACAAGCAAAAGCTTTAGAAAGGTGACACAAAATGCTAAAAGGATAACTTTTTTTTGTTTGACCGTACTAGGACACCACTTTTGATAACAAAAACTGATTCCCTGGTAGAGAGGACCAGCTGATCTGTTGCTAACAAATTATTTTCAAAATGGATGTCAAGGCTTCTAACAAGAAGTCACTTGCTTTTCTCCACTGTTTCTAATGAGTGTTACCGTGATATATATCAGTCTTCCAGTAAGTATTCCACATTGACTTATTAGATAAGTTAATCGAGGGTGGAATATTGAAGTGAGTGCGTGATTTCAGTCATTTATTTGAAATACTATAACAATCAAATGGATTACTGTGTGATGTTCACTCTGTTATTCAGTGGTTTGGTATTTAACTAATTTGTAAATGGAAATGATAATCTTATTTCGTTACATTGAGTAATTACTAAATAATTTTTCTCCCAGTAATGATTTCATCAAGTTGCTAAAGAACTCCAAGTTAACGTCGTTTTAAGGTGTTGTCTGCAAGTTGTGTAAGTGTCTCTAAACCACAGTTCATACAACAGATTCAATACAACTATTGATTAAGATGGAAGCAGTTATCTTCAGCAAAATGATCATAAAAACCACCGAATATCAGCCGCGCACTACACTGACGTGAGTTACCTGAAATAGTATTCTTCGCAACTCGTGCGTAATTAATTTCGGCTCCATACATCTACATCTGTCTACATCTACATTTATACTCCGCAATCCACCCAACCGTGTGTGGCGGAGGGCACTTGACGTGCCACTGTCATTACCTCCGTTTCCTGTTCCAGTCGCGTATGGTTCGCGGGAAGAACGACTGTCTGAAAGCCTCTGTGCATGCTCTAATCTCTCTAATTTTACATTCGTGATCTCCTCGGGAGGTATAAGTAGGGGGAAGCAGTAAATTCGATACCTCATCCAGAAACGCACCCTCTCGAAACCTGGACAGCAAGCTACACTGCGATGCAGAGCGCCTCTCTTGCAGAGTCTGGCACTTGAGATTGTTATAAATCTCCGTAACGCTATCACGGTTACCAAATAACCCTTTGACGAAACACGCCGGTCTTCTTTGGATCTTCTGTATCTCCTCCGTCAACGCGATCTGGTACGGATCCCACACTGATGAGCAATACTCAAGTATAGGTCGAACGAGTGTTTTGTAAGCCACCTCCTTTGTTGATTGACTACATTTTCTAAGGAGTCTCCCAATGAATATCAACCTGGTACCCGCCTTACCAACAATTAATTTTATATGATCATTCCACTTCCAATCGTTCCGCACGCATACTCCCAGATATTTTACAGAAGTAACTGCTACCAGTGTTTGTTCCGCTATCATATAATCATACAATATAGGATCCTTCTTTCTATGTATTCGCAATACCTTACATTTGTCT
The DNA here is from genome assembly GCF_023864345.2 of Schistocerca serialis cubense. Classification (NCBI taxonomy): domain Eukaryota; kingdom Metazoa; phylum Arthropoda; class Insecta; order Orthoptera; family Acrididae; genus Schistocerca; species Schistocerca serialis. The sequence continues at coordinate 1,239,096,916 of NC_064638.1, forward strand.
ATGTTAAGGGTCAGTTGCCACTCCCTGCACCAAGTGCCAATCCGCTGCAGATCTTCCTGCATTTCGCTACAATTTTCTAATGCTGCAACTTCTCTGTATACTACAGCATCATCCGCGAAAAGCCGCATGGAACTTCCGACACTATCTACTACGTCATTTATACACTCCTGCAAATTGAAATAAGAACACCGTGAATTCATTGTCCAAGGAAGGGGAAACTTTATTGACACATTCCTGGGGTCAGATACATCACATGATCACACTGACAGAACCACAGGCACATAGACACACGCAACAGAGCATGCACAATGTCGGCACTAGTACAGTGTATATCCACATTTCGCAGCAATGCAGGCTACTATTCTCCCATGGAGACGATCGTAGAGATGCTGGATGTAGTCCTGTGGAACGGCTTGCCATGCCATTTCCACCTGGTGCCTCAGTTGGACCAGCGTTCGTGCTGGACGTGCAGACCGCGTGAGACGACGCTTCATCCAGTCCCAAACATGCTCAATGGGGGACAGATCCGGAGATCTTGCTGGCCAGGGTAGTTGACTTACACCTTCTAGAGCACGTTGGGTGGCACGGGATACATGCGGACGTGCATTGTCCTGTTGGAACAGCAAGTTCCCTTGCCGGTCTAGGAATGGTAGAACGATGGGTTCGATGACGGTTTGGATGTACCGTGCACTATTCAGTGTCCCCTCGACGATCACCAGTGGTGTACGGCCAGTGTAGGAGATCGCTCCCCACACCATGATGCCGGGTGTTGGCCCTGTGTGCCTCGGTCGTATGCAGTCCTGATTGTGGCGCTCACCTGCACGGCGCCAAACACGCATACGACCATCATTGGCACCAAGGCAGAAGCGACTCTCATCGCTGAAGACGACACGTCTCCATTCGTCCCTCCATTCACGCCTGTCGCCACACCACTGGAGGCGGGCTGCACGATGTTGGGGCGTGAGCGGAAGACGGCCTAACGGTGTGCGGGACCGTAGCCCAGCTTCATGGAGACGGTTGCGAATGGTCCTCGCCGATACCCCAGGAGCAACAGTGTCCCTAATTTGCTGGAAAGTGGCGGTGCGGTCCCCTACGGCACTGCGTAGGATCCTACGGTCTTGGCGTGCATCCGTGCGTCGCTGCGGTCCGGTCCCAGGTCGACGGGCACGTGCACCTTCCGCCGGCCACTGGCGACAACATCGATGTACTGTGGAGACCTCACGCCCCACGTGTTGAGCAATTCGGCGGTACGTCCACCCGGCCTCCCGCATGCCCACTATACGCCCTCGCTCAAAGTCCGTCAACTGCACATACGGTTCACGTCCACGCTGTCGCGGCATGCTACCAGTGTTAAAGACTGCGATGGAGCTCCGTATGCTACGGCAAACTGGCTGACACTGACGGCGGCGGTGCACAAATGCTGCGCAGCTAGCGCCATTCGACGGCCCACACCGCGGTTCCTGGTGTGTCCGCTGTGCCGTGCGTGTGATCATTGCTTGTACAGCCCTCTCGCAGTGTCCGGAGCAAGTATGGTGGGTCTGACACACCGGTGTCAATGTGTTCTTTTTTCCATTTCCGGGAGTGTATATATTGTGAAAAGCAATGGTCCCATAACACTCCCCTGTGGCACGCCAGAGGTTACTTTAACGTCTGTAGACGTCTCTCCATTGATAACAACATGCTGTGTTCTGTTTGCTAAAATCTCTTCAATCCAGCCACACAGCTGGTCTGATATTCCGTAGGCTCTTACTTTGTTTATCAGGCGACAGTGCGGACTGTATCGAACGCCTTCCGGAAGTCAAGGGAAATGGCATCCACCTGGGAGGCTGTATCTAATATTTTCTGGGTCTCATGAACAAATAAAGCGAGTTGGGTCTCACACGATCGCTGTTTCCGGAATCCATGTTGATTCCTACATAGTAGATTCTGGGTTTCCAAAAACGACATGATACTCTAGCAAAAAACATGTTCTAAAATTCTACAACTGATCAACGTCAGAGAAATAGGTCTATAGTTTTGCGCATCTGCTCGACGACCCTTCTAGAAGACTGGGACTACCTGTGCTCTTTTCCAATCATTTGGAACCTTCCGTTCCTCTAGAGACTTGCGGTACACGGCTGTTAGAAGGGGGGCAAGTTCTATCGCTTACTCTAAGTAGAATCGAATTGGTATCCCGTCAGGTCCAGTTGACTTTCCCCTGTTGAGTGATTCCAGTTGCTTTTCTACTCCTTGGACACTTATTTCGATGTCAGCCATTTTTTCGTTTGTGCGAGGATTTAGAGAAGGAACTGCAGTGCGGTCTTCCTCTGTGAAACAGCTTTGGAAAAGCTTTACACGTGTCATCCTCTGTTTCAATGCCATCATCATCCCGGAGTGTCTGGATATGCTGCTTCGAGCCACTTACTGATTTAACGTAAGACCAGAACTTCCGAGGATTTTCTGTCAAGTCGGTACACAGAATTTTACTTTCGAATTCGCTGAACGCTTCACGCATAGCCCTCCTTACGCTAACTTTGACATCGTTTAGCTTCTGTTTGTCTGAGAGGTTCTGGCTGCGTTTAAACTTGAACTAAAGCTCTCTTTGCTTTTGCAGTAGTTTCCTAACTTTGTTGTTGTACCACTGTGGGTTTTTCCCGTCCCTCACAGTTTTACTCGGCACGTACCTGTCTAAAACGCATTTTACGATTGCCTTGAACTTTTTCCATAAACACTCAACATTGTCAGTGTCGGAACAGAAATTTTCGTTTTCATCTGTTAGGTAGTCTGAAATCTGCCTTCTATTACTCTTGCTAAACTGATAAACCTTCCTCCCTTTTTTTATATTCCTATAAACTTCCATATTCAGGGATGCTGCAACGGCCTTATGATCACTGATTCCCTGTTCTGCACATACAGAGTCGAAAAGTTCGGGTCTGTTTGTTATCAGTAGGTCTAAGAAGTTATCTCCACGAGTCGGTTTTCTGTTTAATTACTCGAGGTAATTTTTGGATAGTGCACTCAGTATAATGTCACTCGATGCTCTCTCCCTACCACCCATACATCAGCTACAAAGGTTTCTTATAAGGATCGTGCTATGAGTACTGTTTTTAAAGAACCAATCTGATTCGAATCATTTTCATTAAAATGAGTTCGGGACCACCGGTGCACATTTATTTTTACACATTTTTATTACGTTCAGCATTTATGTCTGCAGAGTTCTGTAATTTGAATTTGCCTCTGTGATAATTGTTAAGACGGCGGCAGACAATTGATAGAGACTTTCTGTTGTTAGAGCAAATAAGTATTTTAAATGCTTATTGAACTTTACATAACTCTACTTTCATATTGTGCACTGTTTGGACATCATCAAGCAAACATTTGATTTGTTTCTAAAGAAAACACAACCAAAAACGCGATACAAAAAGCTATCATCAACGGCTGCGCTCCTTGCAGCGGAAAGAAATAATTAACACAGATAATGCTTACTGAGACAGGAATTAAAGTTACAAATAATTATTCACCCATTTTTATAATAATAATGAACTTTATTTCCAAGTAATAATTAACAAATAATTACAATATCTTAACAAACCTCAGTTTGATAAGCCAACCAACAAAAGGTAAAAACAAAGGAAGACGAACACAGATCATAAAAGGAATTTACAATTATCATTGTCTTTGTGTGATACACATCGATATGTCTAATTACATCATAGAATATTATATAATTAATCAATATTTATAAGTTTTCACTGTTCTTTCATACGTCGAATACATAACGTTTATAACTGTTAGAGGCATAATTTCCTCTGGTCGCACTTTAGCCAAAAATTTATCACGTGGATGTTACAAATCAGTCTTCCAGTAAGTATTCGTCATTGACTTATTAGATAAGTTTATCGAGGGTGGAATATTGAAGTGAGTACATAATTTCAGTCTTTTGTTTGAAATACTATTATAATCAAATGGATTACTGGTTGAGTAAGCAAAAGATTTTTATCTGTTATTATAGTCTGCAATTTGTGTCTATGTACGGTAATCGTTCTGCTTTCGTAATTCGTTTGCTCTACCATGGTTTTTAGAAACTGTTAGGAAATATTAAGATTTACGATAAATAATTTACATTTAATATAACGAGACTCAGTAATGCTGCCTTTTTAGAGCTGACTGACATCTGCCTTAACAAGTCTATTCATTCGGTGCCCAGAAATTCTCGTGATGGGCTTTGCTTTCTTACTGTAATTTTGTACTTGTGTAGCGCATAATTTTTGCTTTTCGGAATATGTTGATGACCGTTGTGAAGGATGCTTTGCATTATTTTTCCAGTGTTGATTGTGCTAGCCACGTGTTTTATATTTAGCACTTTGTAGCACAAAATTCTCTTGAACTGCAGTGTATTTATATCTGACTTCCAGTAAAACAAAACTATTTGAAAGTGGTCTTACTTATACAAACCTGACGGCTGTGAAATCCTTTTGGCTGTCAATTGCGATTAAGGGGGAGACGAGCCACCCTTTTTTTCATGAGAGACTATGGGATTTAGAAACTAATTATCAGCCACTGGTATTCCTAGGTGTGTTTTAGTTAGGAACGTACATCAGTAATTCCAGGTGCCCTTAATCTTTACTGTCCTACGTCAAATAAATATCGAAATCCTCCTATATTTCAGTGGATTCGCGGCTGTTTCAACAGTCTCACTTGTGTCCTTTGCAATAGGTAACTGAACTGCAAAATATTTGCCTTTTTGAGCCTCTACACTGAAGAGACCATTATGTCCTGTTTTTCCAATTCTGTCACTGAAGTACGGTATTCGAAGAGCTGTTTAATATTGTACTCATTCATGTCTGGCTTGGCTCCATATTCCAACAGTCTTTCGTTCTGTAATGTCTAGAGCAATTTGATATTAACCAGTATCGATCTATTCTTATCTTTTCGACTTCTGTGACTATGAAAACGTGTTGTATTATCCTAGCCAAGCACACCTGAAGAAATAATTTTTGATTTTACAGTTTTCTTTCGTGATACCAGTTGTTCATGTTTAATAGAATATTTGTATGTAGCCGAAAATTCAATAATTTGTTATAGTTTGTGGTATCCAGTAAACCTATTTTAGTTTTTCACGTAACTGCTGCAGCTGCGTGTATAGTCAGATGGTAGCTCCGTTGCTCGGAAATGTTTTCTATTTACCGAAAGTACTGGAGTTCATCGTGATTACCTGACAGAGTTCTGCCTCGAAGACTGCCTCTGGAAATTATTACTCCATGTATTCCCTTAAAGAAAACATTCAGATATAGCCCATGTGGCATGTTGTTCGACTGTGCGTCGTACGGTGCATCAGTTACGGACATACAGGTCAGGCACAGTTGGTTCAACAACTCGCGAGGATCCAGTGCCTGTTGTACTCCTCAAGGAATGGTACAATCTTCAACTTAGACAAAGAAGCATTCTCAGAGATGTTCCAGGTATCTCCCTTAATTCCACTGTTACGGTTATCATCTAAAAAATTTCCTGTACCTAAATGATCAGTACGTATTCTTCCTTATGAATATCCTTCGCCACACACTTCAAATAGCAAGCTGTAATGCTGAGTTCTACGTTTCTGATTAGTGCTTTCCGTACTGAGATGTTGAATAACCAGAACGTTCCGCGATGAGTCAGTCATTTCATATCTGAAAACTGCCTACCAGAAGTACGCTCTCAGAATTTTTTCGGTCTACTATTATTAACCATGACTTGTACTTTTCCTCTCTTGTCTTATAGTATCTGAATTCTTTGGGTTGTCCGGAGGCGGTCTACAAAGAAGTCTGTACCATTTTTAAAGCAGTTATCAGTTTGAAAGTTTGAACACAGTAAACTGATCTGCTCCATTCACAAAATTATTGACGTCATCTTCAGCGCCAACTTCTCTAATTCAGCTTCTGCTACTGCCAGTTAAATTTGATTTCCTTCCTTCAAAGAAGGTTACTTCAGAGTTCGCAGTGCTGACCTGTTTCGCTTTCACACTAGTACAATAGGTTTAGAAATTTTTTAAAAATTAACTGTACAATAAGAACACAATTAAACAGGTTTTAAGCTGTTTTATTTCAAGCCAAACCAGACAGGCTTCCAACAACCACATCACAGCGCTGTTTCAAGTAGCTGTGGTGTTAATGGAATAATCGGCGGGTAATTAGGGTCAGGGCGTTCACAATGAAGAACGTAATCTATGCCAGCCGGCAGTTGTCTCTTGTCCACATTCTTCTTCAGATGCAGAACTCTTCTCACTGCCTCACGAACAGGTGCGAATCTTCCCTTCATTCGAATGACGACCCCTGGTCTCTCTGCCAACCCATGGTTCCGGCGGTAATCTCTCTTGTTTCGATACAGGTCAACTAGAGTCTCCACTAGAAGCCCAATCCATGTTGTAGGTGGCGGGTTCTCCTGAAAGAAACAAAAGGAATAATTTTTATTTAGCTGCTTCCTTGAGCAAACCTATATCTAGCACTTGAAACATTACAGGCTACAAAAGAATCTATAACGTGACATGACTACGGCTTTTGCAAGTAACAAAAGATATAGAGGTATAATGTGTAAAGCGAGTTAACTGAATCTTTGTATTAACAATACCACCCCGCCATAAAAGTTTCTTCCAAGTGAATTAATGTAAGTTTTGTAAAATATCGTAATTTTTTTTGACCAATCTCAGTACGATCTTTTCTCGTTTCCACACATTCTCAAACAACACATAACGTTTGGTTACAAGATGCCTTGTCAACCCTCATCATCAATTGAAAGTAGTCTACAGAGCTTGGATGTATGTGTAGATTATAATGAGTCCTAAATTTACATTTATTTCAATCGTTAATAAGATTACTACGTTTGTGTTCCTAACGTAATACAGTGCTTTTAACAGCTAAATGCTTAACATACCATTGCTTGTATCTCTGCTCTCAGATGTGCCATCGCAGTCTGCACTTCCTGCGATGGTGGCTCTCGGACAATCTTCCTTCGGCGCGGTCTGTTGGCAAAGGTTTGCAGCCGACTGGGTGGAACAGGAACTCCAGGAGGATAGTAAGAGCCAGAGACTCCCTCCTCTTCATCTTCAACGTCAGACAAGTCAAAATGCACGATTCTCGGTCTCGGACCAAACTGTGGAAAGAAAACGTTATGTCAGTGAATGTGTCTGCAGAACAGTATTGGAATTCATTTCTGTCTTTTGTCTTGGAACACTCTGACAGTTATTATTGTTGAATGTTGTGCAAAGGACGCTCTGCTGCTTACATGAATTGCCTGAAGCTGTGGTTTATCAGCAGCGCCCTCTTCGCAGTAGGTGGTGGTGGACTCGACCCTCATCTCATTCGGCTTTGGTCGAGGTGGCCGAAGGCGGCGTAGGGGCGCAGGTGTTGGCGGCTCGTCGACCAGCCTGGGACACCCCTGGCTGGCAGCTGGCGAGCCGAACACCGACTTCACTCTCGAAAACATCTGAAAACGTAAAACAAGCAGTCTTTAGAAGTTACATTGTTTCCTGAGACGAAAATAGTCAATGAAATCTGGCTTATTGACAAAAAGGTTTTGTCTAAATAAACAATTCAGTCTCAGACCGTACATGGCACCGTATGTGAGACACACCAGCTCTTATCACAATCAAAAAACAATTAATATTAAGTGATACTGTATTTTAGATTGAAACACCAAGTAAACTGAACAAAAACCTGAAGGATCGTTAAAAGAAAACAAATACTTGTATCAAGTCAACAATTATTGAGCGCCAGGAGTTACTAAATATGTTAGTAATACACTACATCATATACAGTAGGCATAGTGGAATTAATTATTTGTCGTAAAGCCTTTCTACCGTGCAAACTCAATTTAAACAGTAAACATTTGAAGGGATGTTGGAGTCCTGATAATTCTAGTAATAGGGGTGATCACCATTCGGGTTAACAGAAATTCTTGAGCGACATTATTTCCTTTGTATCAGCAAACTAATTACGAACTCTACTGACGTTGTGAGGATTAATACTTTTCCACATGTTCAGTGAGTTGTACTGCTCGTTCCAGATTAATTTTCTCGACTATGAGCAACGCAATTCAGTGGCTCAGGAAATACAGAAGTTAAACAAAAATGTAGAGTACAGTGTACAAGATGGGAATTGAGGAATAACCTGACCTACTGATACGTAGACAAAGACAAAATATTTGTCTTGAAGACACTGATCCCGTGCGTGCGACTGCAGAATAATTTGAAAGTCAGTGTTCACCTACCTCCTCACTTCTTCTCAACTTCTTCTCACAGCCCGAAGGATGCGAAACACACTTCCTAGAAAGCGCACTTGGAAATCGACTCTTTCTTCGGAAGGTTTGTCAATGAGACTGATGCTACGCAACGGTTCGGTTGGTTTGGTGCCGGAACTCATTGTTGACAGTGACGTCATGAAGGCATAATCTGTTACATTCGTTGACAATCGGAGTCTGTGTATAATGAAAAGAAGAAGACGATGACGATCAAGAGGCATTCTGTGACCGCCGTAGTGTTTAGCACACTGGACTCGCATTCGGGAGGACGGCGGTTCAGTCCCGCGTTTGGCCATCCAGATTTAGGTTTTCCGTGATTTCCATAAATCGTTCCAAGCAAAAGGACACGGCCTACTTCCTTTCCCGTCTTACCCTAAGCCGATGAGACCGATGACCTCGCTGTTTGGTGTCTTCCCCCAAACAACCCAACCCCCGCAGCCTGTGAGGGGAACACTGGGATGCGATCTGAGGGGAGGGAATGCCAGGGGTTCGGAAAGTCTCGCTACAGTCGATTATACTCGACGGTTCGGGACCTAAAAGAGTACGTCATTTTTATTTGTGGAATAACGATAGAATCCAACCATGTCTGTCCTTATTTCAAAAGTGGATTCTCTTTATTTCCCTTGCTGAAAAGTGAGCCATCTACAAATATATCCTTGCTACGAGCTTATTCAACGTAAAGGAGTATAACAAACAAATACCAACCGAAAGAAACAGATCGCTATTGGAGTGAAATTTTTGAACAATGCACGTCAGCTGTACATCTCCATCGACATAGGTATATATCTATACTCTACAAAGCACTGTGAACTGCACGGAGGAGTGTGTTCTCAATGTATCAACTTTTGATGCTTTCTATTGTTCTATTTGCGTATAGGTTGCAAGAAGGTTGATTAAACGCCTCTGTGCCTTATGAGACTATATTAACAGTGTCTTCTCGATCTCTACGGGAGCGATACATATGTGATGTACTGATTCAGATGCATTTCGGAAGTCACGAAATACTTCTTATGGTTGATCGCGTGCTTCCATGACTCTCAGCGCTTCGTATAAGGACGATTTTGGATTCACGTGATCGCTGGTTACCCAATCACTACTGTTTGACATGAAGAGGGTTAATTCTGTTCTAGATACCCTTCAAAATTTCACCTCAGAATATTTTCTAAGACTTCATAACAATGGGAGTCGTTGGAGGATTTGGGCAGTAGTATTGTGGTTTCGTTGTGCTCTCATCTGACCTGACCACTCATCTGACACAGCATTTTTTTTTTTGAGAATTCTTTGTTGTATTACGGTTAATAGAAGTGTTAACTCAGCCGGGTCATTAGAATAGGAGCTGATAGCTTTTCCGTCAAGAGCTTTAGCCAAAAATTTATCACGTGGATGTTACAAATCAGTCTTCCAGTAAGTATTCGTCATTGACTTATTAGATAAGTTTATCGAGGGTGGAATATTGAAGTGAGTACATAATTTCAGTCTTTTGTTTGAAATACTATTATAATCAAATGGATTACTGGTTGAGTAAGCAAAAGATTTTTATCTGTTATTATAGTCTGCAATTTGTGTCTATGTACGGTAATCGTTCTGCTTTCGTAATTCGTTTGCTCTACCATGGTTTTTAGAAACTGTTAGGAAATATTAAGATTTACGATAAATAATTTACATTTAATATAACGAGACTCAGTAATGCTGCCTTTTTAGAGCTGACTGACATCTGCCTTAACAAGTCTATTCATTCGGTGCCCAGAAATTCTCGTGATGGGCTTTGCTTTCTTACTGTAATTTTGTACTTGTGTAGCGCATAATTTTTGCTTTTCGGAATATGTTGATGAACGTTGTGAAGGATGCTTTGCATTATAGTTCCAGTGTTGATTGTACTAGCCACGTGTTTTATATTTAGCACTTTGTAGCACAAAATTCTCTTGAACTGCAGTGCATTTATATCTGATTTACAGTAAAACAAAACTGTTTGAAAGTGGTCTTACTTATACAAACCTGACGGCTGTGAAATCTTTTTGGCTGTCATTTGCGATTAAGGTGGAGACCAGCCACCCTTTTTTCATGAGAGACTATGGAATTTAGAAACTAATTTTCAGCCAATGGTATTCCTAGGAGTGTTTCAGTTAGGAACGTACCGGAAATGGCCATCAGTAATTCCAGGTGCCCTCAATCTTTACTGTCCTACGTCAAATTAATATCGAAATCCTCCTATATTTTAGTGGATTCGCGGCTGCTTCTACAGTCTCACTTGTGTCCTTTGCAATAAGTAACTGAACTGCAAAATATCTCCCTTTTTTAGCCTATAAACTGAAGACACCATTATGTTCTGTTTTTCTAATTTTGTCACTGAAGTACAGCAGTCGAAGAACTGTTTAAAATTGTACACATTTTGTCTGGCTTGGACCGTTATTCCAACTATCTTTCGCCTTGTGATGTCTAGAGCAATTTGATATTAACCAGTTTCGATCTATGCTTATCTCTTCGACTTCTGTGACTATGAAAACGTGTTGTATTATCCTAGCCAAGCTCACCTGAAGAAATACTTTTTGATTCTACAGTTTTCTTTCGTGATACCAGTTGTTCATGTTTAATAGAATTTTGGTATGTAGCCAAAAATTCAATAATATGTTATAGTTTGTGGTATCCAGTAAACCTATTTTAGTTTTTCACGTAACTGCTGCAGCTGCGTGTATAGTCAGATGGTAGCTCCGTTGCTCGGAAATAATTTCTATTTACCGAAAGTACTGGAGTTCATCGTGATTAGCTGACAGAGTTCTGTCTCGAAGACTGCCTCTGGAAATTATTAGCGCATGTATTCTCTTAAAGAAAACATCCAGACACAGCCCATGTTTCATGATGTTCGACTACGCGTTGTACGATGCATCAGTCATGGACATACATGACAGGCACATTAGGTTCAACAACTTGCGAGGATCCAATGCCTGCTGTACTCCTCAAGGAATGATACAATCTTCACCTTAGACAAACAAGCACTCTCAGGGATGTTCCTCGTATCTCCCTTAATTCCACTGAAAAGGTTATCATCTAAAAAATTTCCTGTTCCTAACTGATCAGTACGTATTCTTCCTTATGAATATCCTTCGCTACACACTTCAAATCGCAAGCTGTAATGCTGAGTTCTACGTTCCAGATAAGTGCTTTCCGTACTGAGGAGTTGAGTAACCAGGACGTTCTGCGTTAAGGCAGTCATTTCATATCTGAAAACTGCCTATCAGAAGTACGCTCTCAGTATTTCTTTCAGTCTATTATTATTAACCATGACTTGTACTTTTTCTTCCTTGTCTTATAGTATCTGAATTCTTTGTGTTGTCCTTCGGCGGTCTACAAAGAAGTCTGTACCATCTTTAAAGCTGTTATCAGTTTGAAAGCTTGAACACAGTAAACTGATCTGCTCCATTCACAAAATTATTGACGTCATCTTCAGCGCCAACTTCTTTAGTTCAGCTTCTGCTACTGCCAGTTAAATTTGATTTATTTCCTTGGAAGAAGGTTACTTCAGTGTTTACAGTACTGTCCTGTTTTGTCTTCACACTAGTACAATAGGTTCACTATTTTTTTTAAACATTAAATGTGCAATAAAAACACAACTAAACAGGTTTTAAGGTGTTTTATTTCAATCCAAACCAGACACTCTTCCAACAATCACATCACAGTGCTGTTTCAAGTAGCTGTGGTGTTAATGGAATAATCGGCGGGTAATTAGGGTCAGGGTGTTCACAATGAAGAAAGTAATCACGCAGAGTGGAATCTATGCCCGCCTGCAGTTGTCTCTTGTCCACATTCATCTTCAGATGCAGAACTCTTCTCACTGCCTCACGAACAGGTGCGAATCTTCCCTTCATTCGAATGACGAACCCTGGTCTCTCTGCCAACCCATGGTTCCGGCGGTAATCTCTCTTGTTTCGATACAGGTCGACTAGACTCTCCACTAGAAGCCCTATCCTTGTTGTAGGTGGCGGGTTCTCCTGAAAGAAACAAAAAGAATAATTTTTATTTAGCTGCTTCCTTGAGCAAACCTATAACTAGCACTTGAAACATTACAGGCTACAAAAAATCTATAACTTGACATGACTACGACTTTTGCAAGTAACAAAAGATATAGAGGTATAATGTGTAAAGCGAGTTAACCGAATCTTCGTATACAAATATCACCACTCCATAAAAATTTCTTCCAAATGAATTAATGTAAGTTTTGTAAAATATCGTAATTATTTTTTTTTATTTGGGCCAATCTCAGTACGATCTTTTCTCGTTTCCACATATTCTCAAACAATATATCGCGTTTAAGTTCAAGATGCCTTGTCAACCCTCATCATCAATTGAAAGTAGTCTACATAGCTTGGATGTATTTGTAGATTATAATGAGTCCTACATTTACATTTATTTCAAGCGTTATTAAGATTACTACGTTTGTGTTTCTAAGGTAATACAGTGCTTTTAACAGCTAAATGCTGAACATACCATTGCTTGTATCTCTGCTCTTAGGTGTGCCATCGCGGTCTGCACTTCCTGCGATGGTGGCTCTCGGATAATCTTCCTTCGGCGCGGTCTGTTGGCAAAGATCTGCAGCCGACTGGGTGGAACAGGAACTCCAGGAGGATAGAAAGAGCCAGAGACTCCCTCCTCTTCATCTTCAACGTCAGACAAGTCAAAATGCACAATTCTCGGCCTCGGACCAAACTGTGGAAAGAAAACGTTATGTCAGTGAATGTGTCTGCAGAACAGTACTGGAATTCATTTCTGTCTATTTTCGTCTTGGAACTCTCTGACAGTTACTATTGTTGAATCTTGTGCAAAGGAAGCTCTGCTGCTTACATGAATTGCCTGAAGCTGTGGTTTATCAGCAGCGCCCTCTTTGCAGTAGGTGGTGGTGGATTCGACCTTCCTCTCATTCGGCTTGGGTCGAGGTGGCCGAAGGCGGCGTAGAGGCGCAGGTGTTGGCGGCTCGTCGACCAGCCTGGGATCCCCCTGGCTGGCAGCTGGCGAGCCGAACAGCGACTTCACTCGCGAAAACATCTGAAAATGTAAAACAAGCAGTCTTTAGTAGTTACATTTTTTCCTGAGACGATAATAGTCAATGAAATCTGGCTTATTGACAACAAAGTTTGGTCTAAATAAACAATTCAGTCTCAGACCGTACATGGCACCGTATGTGACACACACCAGCTCTTATCACAATCATAAAACAATTCATATTAAGTGATACTGTATTTTGGATTGGAACACCAAGTAAACTGAACAAAAACCTGAAGGATCGATAAAAGAAAACAAATACTTGTATCAAGCCAACAATTATTGAGCGCCAGGAGTTACTAAATATGTTAGTAATACACTACATCATATACAGTAGGCTTAGTGGAATTAATTACTTGTCGTAAAGCCTTTCTACCGTGCAAACTCAATTTAAACAGTAAACACTTGAAGGGATGTGGAGACCTGATAATTATAGTAATAGGGGTGATCACCATTCGGGTTAACAGAAATTCTTGAGCGACATTATTTCCTTTGTATCAGCAAACTAATTACGAACCATGCTGACGTTGTGAGAATTAATAGTTTTCCACATGTTCAGTGAGTTGTACTACTCGTTCCAGATTAATTATCTCGACTGTGAGCAACGCAATTCAGCGGCTCTGGAAATACAGAAGTTAAACAAAAATGTAGGGTATAGTGTACAAGGTGGGAATTCAGGAATAACCTGACCTACTGATACGTAGACAAAAGACAAAATATTTGTCTTGAAGACACTGATCCCGTGCGTGCGACTGCTGTATAATTTGAAAGTCAGTGTTCACCCACCTCCTCACTTCTTCTCAACTTCTTCTCACAGCCCGAAGGATGCGAAACACACTTCCTAGAAAGCGCACTTGGAAATCGACTCTTTCTTCGGAAGGTTTGTCAATGAGACTGATGCTACGCAACGGTTCAGTTGGTTTGGTGCCGGAACTTATTGTTGACAGTGACGTCATGAAGGCACAATCTGTTACATTCGTTTACAATCGGAGGCTGTGTATAATGAAAAGAAGAAGACGATGACGATCAAGATGCATTCTGTGACCGCCGTAGTGTTTAGCACACTGGACTCGCATTCGGGAGGACGTCGGTTCAATCCCGCGTTTGGCCATCCTGATATAGGTTTTCCGTGATTTCCGTAAATCGTTCCAAGCAAAAGGACACGGCCTACTTCCTTTCCCGTCTTACCCTAATCCGATGAGACCGATGACCTCGCTGTTTGGTGTCTTCCCCCAAACAACCCAATCCCCGCAGTCTGTGAGGGGAACACTGGGATGCGATCTGATGGGAGGGAATTCCAAGGGTTCGGAATGTCTCGCTACAGTCGTTTATACTCGACTGTTCGGGACGTAAAAGAGTACGTCATTTTGTATTTGTGGAATAACGATTGAATCCAACCGTGTCTGTCCTTATTTCAAAAGTGGATTCTCTTTATTTGCTTTTGAGAAAAGTGTGCTATCTACAAATATATCCTTGCTACGAGCTTATTCAACGTAAAGGAGTATAACTAACAAATACCAACCGAAAGAAACAGATCGCCACTGGAGTGAAATTTTTTAACAATGCACGCCAGCTGTACATCTCCATCGACATAGGTATATATCTATACTCTACAAAGCACTGTGAACAGCACGGGGGAGGGTCTTCTCAAAGTATCAAGTTTTTTGGCTTTTATGGTTCTATTTGCGTATAGGACGCAAGAAGGTTGATTAAACGCCTCTGTGCCTTATGAGACTATATTAACAGTGTCTTCTCGATCTCTATGGGAGCGATACATATGTGATGTACCGTTTCAAATGCCTTTCGGAAGTCACGAAATACTTCTTATGGTTGAATGCATTCTTCCATGACTTTCAGTGCTTCGTATAAGGACGATTTTGGTTTCACGTGATCGCTGGTTACCTAATCAGTGCTGTTTGACATGAAGAAAGTTAAATCCGTTCTAGATACCGTTTAAAATTTCACCTCAGAATATTTTCTAAGACTTCATAACAATGGGAGTCGTTTGAGGATTTGGGCAGTAGTATTGTGGTTCAGTTGTGCTCTTATCTGACCTGTGCTTTCATCCTATCATGTGACACAGCATTTTTTTTTTTTTAGAGTTCTTCGTTGTAATATGGTTAATAGAAGTGTTAACTCAGCCGGGTCATTGGAATAGGACCTGATAGCTTTTCCGTCAAGAGCTATAGCTCCTGTGCTCTAGACAGCCAAACTCGTTCTATTCGTCGTCTGTCTGTAGCCCTGTACTTTGGTTTATACTTGTTATTGAGTAGTATCCGTATCTTTAGATGTTTGTGTGTAGTGACCGTATACCATGTGATGTCCTCTCTGTAACGACCTACTCTAGTACCTGCTTGTTTAACTAGTGCATGTCAGTTATTCTTTTAAAATAGAGCGATAGTAGGCCTACTTCTACATGCTTCTCCCGAGAGCTGAAATTTCAACTTCCTCATATGTAAACAATGCCACTGACTCTCTATCTAGTTTACTAAACGTATTACAATTTCTGTTTGTTCGAGTTGAGCTTGTTGCATTCGTGCTCATTGAAACAACAACTGCTTCAGAGTCACTGGTACCAAATAAAATGTGGACATCCTCATAGATGCGAGATCAATTCCTTATCACTAAAGCGACTTCAATGGGGTTTAGAAGTATTTCTTCTAGGTACTTCCCAGAGAGGTATTCAATAACGATTCCTGGAACCTGATCAGAAATGTTACCATCAGCAGATTCTGCTTCATGTGAATTGTGTTTTGCTAAAGGACGCCCCCACATTAAGGTGGTCACCATATGAATGTCACATGCACGAACATTGTCACTCGAGAGAGACTTCGAAATCGGTGTGGATGCAACCTGTCCAGTGATGGCCGCTACAGTAGTGTTTTCTGATACGGTTGAATTACTTTTCCGGAACTGATATCTGCGCGTTGACATTTTCTTGGCTCTGGGCACTATGGGACATAACATCTGAGGTCATCAGTCCCCTAAAACTTAGAACCACTTAAACCTAACTAACCTAAGGACATCACAGACAACCATGTCCGAGGCAGGATTCGAACCTGCGACCGTAGCTGTCGCGCGGTTCCAGACTGATGTCATTTTCTTCCCCCGCGTAATCATGATATTATACTCTGGTGCACTAAATATAAACGTGTTGACAATGAGCCAAGGAGGGGGAATGACAAACTACAGAAAACATGGTGAGTGATCGGCAGATGTATGTATTCTGACAATGTGCCTGCTTACACAAACCAACGATGGGATATTTATAGATGTCAATGCGCCATACCACTGGGACACAGTGTTTCACGATGGTTTTGATGAGCGTTCTTGACAAATGGCACGAAGGATTTGACCACCCATATCTTCCAGAATCAGTCCCATCGAACATTTATGGGTCAAGAGAGCGGTCAGATCACGGACAAAATCCAGTACTGGAAAGAGTCCTGCAGTAATAGACGACTGTAGACGCAGCATGACTCAAAAATTCTGGAGTGGGTTCCAGCGTATTGTTGAGTCAATTCCACATCGAGTTGCTTCATTACATCGGGTATAAGTAGGTCCGAAATGATACTAGGAGCTATGGCATGACTTTTGTCAGCTTAGCGTACAGCTGAGGTTTCCTTCCTCTGTGGTAACTATTCGTACACTGCTATGAAAGTATTAATAAACTGTACCCTTGGTCGACGTAGACTGACTATTTTGTTGCTCAAAAATTTATTTTTCTGTTCGGATGTAACTGTTTGTAAAATGCTTTTCGGCTATGGTTTGGGAATTCTTTACATATCACTTTCACAATCTTACAGTTATCAAATTATCTCATTCAAATGTAGCGCATCAAATTTTTTATTTCATCTTGAGGTGCAAAAATTGATATAGAAACGTATTGGTTGTCGTTGAGAATACAGCTAGTTAACCGACACGCCCTTAATTTGGTGTGCAGTATGGCACACACTAGTTACACCGAATCCTTTGCCACCATTCACAGGATTTGCTTAAACTTGATATGTATATCAAAATTAATTGCGCTTTTACTTTGACAACAGTTTATGTTACGGTTATTCTGGGGTCGGTTTTCATAGGTACATAAACCATCGCTCTGAGCATCTTAGTCTGTGTCCTATAGAAAGCCCGTGCTGCTACATGTCAATTACCAAACAAGAATATAGTTTCCTTAACCGTGACGTACTTGCAACGGCATTTTTCTTTACACATGATGTTTCATGTAATGTGTATCCATTGAGTACCGCCTCTCCTATCCATCAGCGATTTTGGAATCACGAAGTGTAGGTCTTAGGAAGATATAGATTTTGTGTTTCACTGTCTACTAATTGTAAGCTTGATATGAAGGTCTTTGAGCACTTGTCGGTAAAATTGTGTCATCAGAGTACGTCACGCTTTTCGGAAAATATTCATTCTCCTAGAACAATGATTTATGGTCAGGAGAAGCTAAGCAATGCATCTAGCCTGGTACGAAACTGAATGCTGCAACACTCTGAATTTCGTTTTATAGCAGTCGTATCATTTGATATTGTGACATTCTTCTTTATGTAATTAAGATATGACACTGTACATTCAAGTAGAATTAGACCACTGTAGTTTTCCTAGTATAATTCCTTGACCTACACAAGCAAAAGCTTTAGAAAGGTGACACAAAATGCTAAAAGGATAACTTTTTTTTGTTTGACCGTACTAGGACACCACTTTTGTTAACAAAAACTAATTCCCTGGTAGAGAAGACCAGCTGATCTGTTGCTAACAAATTATTTTCAAAATGGATGTCAAGGCTTCTAACAAGAAGTCACTTGCTTTTCACCACTGTTTCTAATGACTGTTACCGTTATATATATCAGTCTTCCAGTAAGTATTCCACATTGACTTATTAGATAAGTTAATCGAGGGTGGAATATTGAAGTGAGTGCGAGATTTCAGTCTTTTATTTGAAATACTATAACAATCACATGGATTACTGTGTGATGTTCACTCTGTTATTCAGTGGTTTGGTATTTAACTAATTTGTAAGTGGAAATGATAATCTTATTTCGTTACATTGAGTAATTACTAAATAATTTTTCTCCCGGTAATGATTTCATCAAGTTGCTAAAGAACTCCAAGTTAACGTCGTTTTAAGGTGTTGTCTGTAAGTTGTGTAAGTGTCTCTAAACCACAGTTCATACAACAGATTCAATACAACTATTGATTAAGATGGAAGCAGCTATCTTCAGCAAAATGATCATAAAAACCACCGAATATCAGCCGCGCACAACACTGACGTGTGTTACCTGAAATAATATTCTTCGCAACTCGTGCGTAATTAATTTCGGCTCCATACATCTACATCTGTCTACATCTACATTTATACTCCGCAATCCACCCAACGGTGTGTGGCGGAGGGCACTTTACGTGCCACTGTCATTACCTCCCTTTTACTGTTCCAGTCGCGTATGGTTCGCGGGAAGAACGACTGTCTGAAAGCCTCTGTGCATGCTCTAATCTCTCTAATTTTACATTCGTGATCTCCTCGGGAGGTATAAGTAGGGGGAAGCAATAAATTCGATACCTCATCCAGAAAAGCACCCTCTCGAAACCTGGACAGAAAGGTACACCGCGATGCAGAGCGCCTCTCTTGCAGAGTCTGCCACTTGAGTTTGCTAAACATCTCCGTAACGCTATCACGGTTACCAAATAACCCTTTGACGAAACGCGCCGCTCTTCTTTGGATCTTCTGTATCTTCTCCGTCAACCCGATCTGGTACGGATCCCACGCTGATGAGCAATACTCAAGTATAGGTCGAACGAGTGTTTTGTAAGCCACCTCCTTTGTTGATGGACTACATTTTCTAAGGAGTCTCCCAATTAATCTCAACCTGGTACCCGCCTTACCAACAATTAATTTTATATGATCATTCTACTTCCAATCGTTCCGCACGGATACTCCCAGATATTTTACAGAAGTAACTGCTACCAGTGTTTGTTCCGCTATCATATAATCATAGAATAAAATATCCTTCTTTCTATGTATTCGCAATACCTTACATTTGTCTATCTTAAGGGTCAGTTGCCACTCCCTGCACCAAGTGCCTATCCGCTGCAGATCTTCCTGCATTTCGCTACAATTTTCTAATGCTGCAACTTCTCTGTATACTACAGCATCATCCGCGAAAAGCCGCATGGAACTTCCGACACTATCTACTAAGTCATTTATATATATTGTGAAAAGCAATGGTCCCATAACACTCCCCTGTGGCACGCCAGAGGTTACTTTAACGTCTGTAGACGTCTCTCCATTGATAACAACATGCTGTGTTCTGTTTGCTAAAAACTCTTCAATCCAGCCACACAGCTGGTCTGATATTCCGTAGGCTCTTGCTTTGTTTATCAGGCGACAGTGCGGACTGTATCGAACGCCTTCCGGAAGTCAAGGGAAATGGCATCCACCTGGGACGCTGTATCTAATACTTTCTGTGTCTCATGAACAAATAAAGCGAGTTGGGTCTCACGCGATCGCTGTTTCCGGAATCCACGTTGATTCCTACATAGTAGATTCTGGGTTTCCAAAAACGACATGATACTCTAGCAGAAAACATGTTCTAAAATTCTACAACTGATCAAGGTCAGAGAAATAGGTCTATGGTTTTGCGCATCTGCTCGACGACGCTTCTAGAAGACTGGGAGTACCTGTGCTCTTTTCCAATCATTTGGAACCTTCCGTTCCTCTAGAGATTTGCGGTACACGGCTGTTAGAAGGGGGGCAAGTTCTATCGCTTACTCTAAGTAGAATCGAATTGGTATCCCGTCAGGTCCAGTTGACTTTCCCCTGTTGAGTGATTCCAGTTGCTTTTCTATTCCTTGGACACTTATTTCGATGTCAGCCATTTTTTCGTTTGTGCGAGGATTTAGAGAAGGAACTGCAGTGCGGTCTTCCTCTGTGAAACATCTTTGGAAAAGCTTTACGCGTGTCATCCTCTGTTTCAATGCCATCATCATCCCGGAGTGTCTGGATATGCTGCTTCGAGCCACTTACTGATTTAACGTAAGACCAGAACTTCCGAGGATTTTCTGTCAAGTCGGTACACAGAATTTTACTTTCGAATTCGCTGAACGCTTCACGCATAGCCCTCCTTACGCTAACTTTGACATCGTTTAGCTTCTGTTTGTCTGAGAGGTTCTGGCTGCGTTTAAACTTGGACTGAAGCTCTCTTTGCTTTTGCAGTAGTTTCCTAACTTTGTTGTTGTACCACTGTGGGTTTTTCCCGTCTCTCACAGTTTTACTCGGCACGTACCTGTCTAAAACGCATTTTACGATTGCCTTGAACTTTTTCCATAAACACTCAACATTGTCAGTGTCGGAACAGAAATTTTCGTTTTCATCTGTTAGGTAGTCTGAAATCTGCCTTCTATTACTCTTGCTAAACTGATAAACCTTCCTCCCTTTTTTTATATTCCTATTAACTTCCATATTCAGGGATGCTGCAACGGCCTTATGATCACTGATTCCCTGTTCTGCACATACAGAGTCGAAAAGTTCGGGTCTGTTTGTTATCAGAAGGTCCAAGAAGTTATCTCCACGAGTCGGTTCTCTGTTTAATTACTCGAGGTAATTTTTGGATAGTGCACTCAGTATAATGTCACTCGATGCTCTCTCCCTACCACCCGTACATCAGCTACAAAGGTTTCTTATAAGGATCGTGCTATGAGTACTGTTTTTAAAGAACCAATCTGATTCGAATCATTTTCATTAAAATGAGTTCGGGACCACCGGTGCACATTTATTTTTACACATTTGTATTACGTTCAGCATTTATGTCTACAGAGTTCTGTAATTTGAATTTGCCTCTGTGATAATTGTTAAGACGGCGGCAGACAATTGATAGAGACTTTCTGTTGTTAGAGCAAATAAGTATTTTAAATGCTTATTGAACTTTACATAACTCTACTTTCATATTGTGCACTGTTTAGACATCATCAAGCAAACATTTGATTTGTTTCTAAAGAAAACACAACCAAAAACGCGATACAAAAAGCTATCATCAACGGCTGCGCTCCTTGCAGCGGAAAGAAATAATTAACACAGATAATGCTTACGGAGACAGGAATTAAAGTTACAAATAATTATTCACCCATTTTTATAATAATAATGAACTTTATTTCCAAGTAATAATTAACAAATAATTACAATATCTTAACAAACCTCAGTTTGATAAGCCAACCAACAAAAGGTAAAAACAAAGGAAGACGAACACAGATCATAAAAGGAATTTACAATTATCATTGTCTTTGTATGATACACATCGATATGTCTAATTTCATCATAGAATATTATATAATTAATCAATATTTATAAGTTTTCACTGTTCTTTCATACGTCGAATACATAACGTTTATAACTGTTAGAGGCATAATTTCCTCTGGTCGCACTTTAGCCAAAAATTTATCACGTGGATGTTACAAATCAGTCTTCCAGTAAGTATTCGTCATTGACTTATTAGATAAGTTTATCGAGGGTGGAATATTGAAGTGAGTACATAATTTCAGTCTTTTATTTGAAATACTATTATAATCAAATGGATTACTGGTTGAGTAAGCAAAAGATTTTTATCTGTTATTATAGTCTGCAATTTGTGTCTATGTACGGTAATCGTTCTGCTTTCGTAATTCGTTTGCTCTACCATGGTTTTTAGAAACTGTTAGGAAATATTAAGATTTACGATAAATAATTTACATTTAATATAACGAGACTCAGTAATGCTGCCATTTTAGAGCTGACTGACATCTGCCTTAACAAGTCTATTCATTCGGTGCCCAGAAATTCTCGTGATGGGCTTTGCTTTCTTACTGTAATTTTGTACTTGTGTAGCGCATAATTTTTGCTTTTCGGAATATGTTGATGACCGTTGTGAAGGATGCTTTGCATTATTTTTCCAGTGTTGATTGTGCTAGCCACGTGTTTTCTATTTAGCACTTTGTAGCACAAAATCCTCTTGAACTGCAGTGTATTTATATCTGACTTCCAGTAAAACAAAACTATTTGAAAGTGGTCTTACTTATACAAACCTGACGGCTGTGAAATCCTTTTGGCTGTCAATTGCGATTAAGGGGGAGACGAGCCACCCTTTTTTTCATGAGAGACTATGGGATTTAGAAACTAATTATCAGCCACTGGTATTCCTAGGTGTGTTTTAGTTAGGAACGTACATCAGTAATTCCAGGTGCCCTTAATCTTTACTGTCCTACGTCAAATAAATATCAAAATCCTCCTATATTTCAGTGGATTCGCGGCTGTTTCAACAGTCTCACTTGTGTCCTTTGCAATAGGTAACTGAACTGCAAAATATTTGCCTTTTTGAGCCTCTACACTGAAGAGACCATTATGTCCTGTTTTTCCAATTCTGTCACTGAAGTACGGTATTCGAAGAGCTGTTTAATATTGTACTCATTCATGTCTGGCTTGGCTCCATATTCCAACAGTCTTTCGTTCTGTAATGTCTAGAGCAATTTGATATTAACCAGTATCGATCTATTCTTATCTTTTCGACTTCTGTGACTATGAAAACGTGTTGTATTATCCTAGTCAAGCACACCTGAAGAAATAATTTTTGATTTTACAGTTTTCTTTCGTGATACCAGTTGTTCATGTTTAATAGAATATTTGTATGTAGCCGAAAATTCAATAATTTGTTATAGTTTGTGGTATCCAGTAAACCTATTTTAGTTTTTCACGTAACTGCTGCAGCTGCGTGTATAGTCAGATGGTAGCTCCGTTGCTCGGAAATGTTTTCTATTTACCGAAAGTACTGGAGTTCATCGTGATTACCTGACAGAGTTCTGCCTCGAAGACTGCCTCTGGAAATTATTACTCCATGTATTCCCTTAAAGAAAACATTCAGATATAGCCCATGTGGCATGTTGTTCGACTATGCGTCGTACGGTGCATCAGTTACGGACATACAGGTCAGGCACAGTTGGTTCAACAACTCGCGAGGATCCAGTGCCTGTTGTACTCCTCAAGGAATGGTACAATCTTCAACTTAGACAAAGAAGCATTCTCAGAGATGTTCCAGGTATCTCCCTTAATTCCACTGTTACGGTTATCATCTAAAAAATTTCCTGTACCTAAATGATCAGTACGTATTCTTCCTTATGAATATCCTTCGCCACACACTTCAAATAGCAAGCTGTAATGCTGAGTTCTACGTTTCTGATTAGTGCTTTCCGTACTGAGATGTTGAATAACCAGAACGTTCCGCGATGAGTCAGTCATTTCATATCTGAAAACTGCCTACCAGAAGTACGCTGTCAGAATTTTTTCGGTCTACTATTATTAACCATGACTTGTACTTTTCCTCTCTTGTCTTATAGTATCTGAATTCTTTGGGTTGTCCGGAGGCGGTCTACAAAGAAGTCTGTACCATTTTTAAAGCTGTTATCAGTTTGAAAGTTTGAACACAGTAAACTGATCTGCTCCATTCACAACATTATTGGCGTCATCTTCAGCGCCAACTTCTCTAATTCAGCTTCTGCTACTGCCAGTTAAATTTGATTTCCTCCCTTCAAAGAAAGTTACTTCAGAGTTCGCAGTGCTGACCTGTTTCGCTTTCACACTAGTACAATAGGTTTAGAAATTTTTTAAAAATTAACTGTACAATAAAAACACAATTAAACAGGTTTTAAGGTGTTTTATTTCAAGCCAAACCAGACAGGCTTCCAACAACCACATCACAGCGCTGTTTCAAGTAGCTGTGGTGTTAACGGAATAATCGGCGGGTAATTAGGGTCAGGGTGTTCACAAGGAAGAACGTAATCTATGCCAGCCGGCAGTTGTCTCTTGTCCACATTCTTCTTCAGATGCAGAACTCTTCTCACTGCCTCACGAATAGGTGCGAATCTTCCCTTCATTCGAATGACGAACCCTGGTCTCTCTGCCAACCCATGGTTCCGGCGGTAATCTCTCTTGTTTCGATACTGGTCAAGTAGAGTCTCCACTAGAAGCCCAATCCATGTTGTAGGTGGCGGGTTCTCCTGAAATAAACAAAAGGAATAGTTTTTATTTAGCTGCTTCCTTGAGCAAACCTATATCTAGCACTTGAAATATTACAGGCTACAAAAGAATCTATAACGTGACATGACTACGACTTTTGCAAGTAACAAAAGATATAGAGGTATAATGTGTAAAGCGAGTTAACTGAATCTTCGTATTAATAATATCACCAATCCATAAAAATTTCTTCCAAATGAATTTATGTAAGTTTTGTAAAATATCGTAATTTTTTGGGACCAATCTCAGTACGATCTTCTCTCGTTTCCACTTATTCTCAAACAATATATTGCGTTTGGTTTCAAGATGCCTTGTCAACCCTCATCATCAATTGAAAGTGGTCTACAGGGCTTGGATGTATGTTTAGATTATATTGAGTCCTACATTTACATTTATTTCAAGCGTTAATAAGAATACTACGTTTGTGTTTCTAACGTAATACAGTGCTTTTAACAGCTAAATGTTTAACATACCATTGCTTGTATCTGAGCTCTTAGATGTGCCATCGCAGTCTGCACTTCCTGCGATGGTGGCTCTCGGATAATCTTCCTTCGGCGCGGTCTGTTGGCAAAGATCTGCAGCCGACTGGGTGGAACAGGAACTCCAGGAGGATAGAAAGAGCCAGAGACTCCCTCCTCTTCATCTTCAACGTCAGACAAGTCAAAATGCACAATTCTCGGCCTCGGACCAAACTGTGGAAAGAAAACGTTATATCAGTGAATGTGTCTGCAGAACAGTATTGGAATTCATTTCTGTCTATTTTCGTCTTGGAACTCTCTGACAGTTATTATTGTTGAATGCTGTGCAAAGGAGGCTCTGCTGCTTACATGAATTGCCTGAAGCTGTGGTTTATCAGCAGCGGCCTCTTCGCACTCAGCGATGGTGGACTCCACCCTCATCTCATTCGGCTTTGGTCGAGGTGGCCGAAGGCGGCGTAGGGGCGCAGGTGTTGGCGGCTCGTCGACCAGCCTGGGACACCCCTGGCTGGCAGCTGGCGAGCCGAACAGCGACTTCACTCGCGAAAACATCTGAAAATGTAAAACAAGCAGTCCTTAGTAGTTACATTTTTTCCTGAGACGAAAATAGTCAATGAAATCTGGCTTATTGACAAGAAGGTTTGGTGTAAATAAACAATTCAGTCTCAGACCGTACATGGCACCGTATGTGACACACACCAGCTCTTATCACAATCATAAAACAATTCATATTAAGTGATACTGTATTTTAGATTGAAACACCAAGTAAACTGAACAAAAACCTGAAGGATCGATAAAAGAAAACAAATACTTGTATCAAGCCAACAATTATTGAGCGCCAGGAGTTACTAAATATGTTAATAATACACTACATCATATACAGCAGGCATAGTAGAATTAATTATTTGTCGTAAAGCCTTTCTACCGTGCAAACTCAAATTAAACAGTAAACATTTGAAGCGATGTTGGAGACCTGATAATTATAGTAATAGTGGTGATCACCATTCCGCTTAACAGAAATTCTTGAACGACATTATTTCCTTTGTATCAGCAAACTAATTACGAACCCTGCTGACGTTGTGAGAAGTAATCGTTTTCCACATGTTCTGGGAGTAGTACTACTCGTTCCACATTAATTATCTCGACTATGAGCAACGCAATTCAGCGTCTCAGGATATACAGAAGTTAAACAAAAATGTAGACTACAGTGTACAAGATGGGAATTGAGGAATAACCTGACCTACTGATACATAGACAAAAGACAAAATATTTGTCTTCAAGACACTGATCCCGTGCGTGCGACTGCAGAATAATTTGAAAGTCAGTGTTCACCTACCTCCTCACTTCTTCTCAACTTCTTCTCACAGCCCGAAGGATGCGAAACAGACTTCCTAGAAAGCGCACTTGGAAATCGACTCTTTCTTCGGAAGGTTTGTCAATGAGACTGATGCTACGCAACGGTTCGGTTGGTTTGGTGCCGGAACTCATTGTTGACAGTGACGTCATGAAGGCATAATCTGTTACATTCGTTGACAATCGGAGTCTGTGTATAATGAAAAGAAGAAGACGATGACGATCAAGAGGCATTCTGTGACCGCCGTAGTGGTTGGCACACTGGACTCGCATTCGGGAGGACGACGGTTCAGTCCCGCGTTTGGCCATCCTGATTTAGGTTTTCCGTGATTTCCATAAATCGTTCCAAGCAAAAGGACACGGCCTACTTCCTTTCCCGTCTTACCCTAAGCCGATGAGACCGATAACCTCGCTGTTTGGTGTCTTCCCCCAAACAACCCAACCCCCGCAGTCTGTGAGGGGAACACTGGGATGCGATCTGAAGGGAGGGAATGCCAGAGGTTCGGAATGTCTCGCTACAGTCGATTATACTCGACGGTTCGGGACCTAAAAGAGTACGTCATTTTTTATTTGTGGAATGACGTTTGAATCCAACCGTGTCTGTCCTTATTTCAAAAGTGGATTCTCTTTATTTCCTTTGCAGAAAAGTGTGCCATCTACCAATATATCCTTGCTACGAGCTTATTCAACGTAAAGGAGTATAACAAACAAATACCAACCGAAAGAAACAGATCGCCACTGGAGTGAAATTTTTGAACAATGTACGCCAGCTGTACATCTCCATCGCCATAGGTATATATCTATACTATACAAAGCACTGTGAACTGCACGGAGGAGGGTCTTCTCAAAGTATCAAGTTTTGGGGCTTTTTATTGTTCTATTTGCTTATAGGACGCAAGAAGGTTGATTAAACGCCTCTGTGCCTTATGAGACTATATTAACAGTGTCTTCTCGATCTCTACGGGAGCGATACATATGTGATGTACTGATTCAAATGCGTTTCGGAAGTCACGAAATACTTCTTATGGTTGAATGCATGCTTCCATGACTTTCAGAGCTTCGTATAAGGACGATTTTGGTTTCACATGATCGCTGGTTACCTAATCAGTGCTGTTTGACATGAAGAGGGTTAAATCTGTTCTAGATACCCTTTAAAATTTCACCTCAGAATATTTTCTAAGACTTCATAACAATGGGAGTCGTTGGAGGATTTGGGCAGTAGTATTGTGGTTCCGTTGTGCTCTTATCTGACCTGTGCTTTCATCCTATCATGTGACACAGCATTTTTTTTTTTTTTTTTTTTAGAATTCTTCGTTGTATTATGGTTAATAGAAGTGTTAACTCAGCCGGGTCATTGGAATAGGATCTGATAGCTTTTCCGTCAAGAGCTATAGTTTTGACGTTAACGATCTTAATTGTTTTTAAACGTCATTGATTTATCTTTGCAGTCGTACAAGAATTAAACTGGATGAGAATGGCCCAGGGCAGTTTGGAAAAGGTGTTAAGCATTTCTGTTTTTAGTCTGCTAAACTTATTATTAGTCGCTACCTCGTCCCTCAGACCCTATCAATAACTTTCGTGCTACGTGATGCGGAACAGACTTCCTAGAAAGCGCACTTCGAAATCGACTCTTTCTTCGGAAGCTTTGTCAATGAGACTGATGCTACGCAACGGTTCGGTTGGTTTCGTGTCGGAACTCATTGTTGACAGTGATGTCATGAAGACACGATCTGTTCCATTTGCCGAGAATCGGAGTCTGTGTATAATGAAAAGAAGAAGGCGATGATGATCAAGAGTCTGTCTGTGACCGAGGGAGGTGGCGCAGTGGTTAGCACACTGGACTCGCATTCAGGAGGCCGACGGTTCAGACCCGTGTATACCCATCATGATTTAGGTTTTCCGTGATTTCCCCAAATCGCTCCAACCAAATTCAGGGATAGTTCCTTTGGAAGGACACGGCGGACTTTCTTTCCCGTCCTACCCTAATCTGATGAGACCGATGACCTCTCTTCCCCCAAACAACGCAACCCCCGCAGTCTGAAGCAAACACTGGGACGCAATCTGCAGGGAGGGAATACCAGGGGTTCAGAATGTCTCGCTACAGTCGCGTATAATCGACTAGTTCGAGACCTACAGGAATAAGTCATTTTGGAATTATGGAATAATGATTTAATCCAACCATGTCTGTCCTTATTTCAAAAATCAATTCTCCTCGTTTCCTTTTCAGAAAGGTGTGCGATCTACAAATATATGCTTGCTACGAGTTTATTGAACGAAGAAGGAATATAACTAACACATACCCACACAAGAAGCAGATCGAAACTCGAGTGAAAATTTTGAAAATTGCACGTGAACTATACATCTCCTTTTACATATGTATTGATACTCTAGAATGCACTGTGAGCTGCATGGAAGAGGGTCTTCTCAGAGTATCAAGTTTTTATAATTTTTCCTGTTTTATTCTCGTATGGGACGCCGGAAGATTGATTAAACGCATCTGTGTGCGATGAGATTAAATTGATTGTGTCTTAGCGATCCCTACGGAGCAAATCGCATGTGTTGTACCGATTCAAATGGCTTTCGGAAGTTACGAAATACTTCATATGGTCGAATGCATGCTTCCTTGACTTTAAGTGCTTCGTATCAGGACGATTTTGGTTTCACGCGATCGCTGGTTACCCAATCAGGGCTGGTTGGCATGAAGAATGCCAATCTGTTCGAGATACCCTTTAAAATTTTCTCTCAGAATATTTTCTAAGACAGCAAAGCAATGGGAATCGTTGAAGGATATTGGACAGTAGCTTTGTCGTTCACTTGTGCTCTCCTTCTTGTGGATGACTCTGACCTGTGCTTTCATCCTATCATGCGGCACCGTTTGTTTTTTTTTATATATATAATTTTTTCTTTTTAGAAATAATCGGTGTATTATGGTTAGTAAAAATGTTAACTCAGCCAGATCGTCGGAACAGAATCAGATAGCTTTTCCGTCAAGAGCTGGAGCTTTGTCTGAGTTTAACGATCTCAACTGTTTCCCAACGCCATTGACTGATATTTGCGGTCGTACAAGAATTAAACTGGATGAGAATGGCCCAGGGCTGTTTGGAAAAGGTGTTAACCATTTCCGCTTTTAGTCTGCTAAGTTTTCTATTAGTCGTTGCCTCGTCCCTCAGAACCTATCAATAACTTTCGTGCCACTAACTGCCCTTACATACGACCGGAATTTTATCAGGTATTCAGAGTGATTTTTCGATAATATTCTTCTAAGGTACTCATTGAAGGTCTCCTGTGCTCTAGACAGCCAAACTCATTCTATTCGTCGTGTGTGTGCAGTCCTATACTGTGGTTTACATTTGTTATTGAGTAGTGTCCGTTTCTTCATATATTTCTGTGTAGTGACCGTATACCATGTAGTGTCCATCCTGTCACGAATTTCTCTAGAGGGTCAAATCTAACGAGTGCATGGTCAGTTTTTCTTTTAAAATAGAGCCCTAGTAGGCCTATCACTATACGATCCTATCATAAGCTGAAATTTCAAGTTCCTCATTCTACATCTATATCTATATGGATACTCTGCAAATCACATTTAAGTGCCTGGCAGAGGATGCATAGAACCACCTTCACAATTCTCTATTATATCAATCTCGTATAGTGGCGGTATGAATGAACACCTATATCTTTCCGTACGAGCTCTGATTTCCGTTACTTTATGTTTGTGATCATTCCTCCCTATGTAAGTCCATGTCAACAAAATATTTTCACATTCGGAGGAGAAAGTTGGTGATTGGAATTTCGTGAGAAGATCCCGTCGCAACGAAAAACGCCTTTCTTTTAATGATTTCCATCCCAAATCCTGTATCATTTCTGTCACACTCTCTCCCAAATGCGCGATAATACAAAACGTGCTGCCTTAGTTTGCACTTTTTTGATGTACTCAGTCAGTCCTATCTAGTAAGGATCCCACACAGCTCAACAGTATTCTGAAAGAAGACGGACTAGCGTAGTGTAGGCAGTCTCCTTAGTAGGTCTCTTACATTTTCTAAGTGTCCTGCCAATGAAACGCAGTCTTTGGTTAACCTTCCGCACAACATTTTCTATGTGTTCCTTCCAATTTAAATCGTTTGCAATTGTAATGCCTAGGTATTTAGTTGAATTTATGGCTTTTAGATTAGACTGATTTATCGTGTAACCGAAGTTTAACGCGTTCCTTTTAGCACTCATGTGGATGACCTCACATTTTTCGTTATTTAGGGTCAACTGCCACTTTTAGCACCTTTCCGATATTTCTTCTAAATCGTTTTGCAAGTTGTTTTGATCTTCTGATGACTTTATTACCCGGTGAACGACAGCGTCGTCTGCAAAGAACCTCTCCCAAATGGTTTACATAGATAAGGAACAGCAAAGAGCCCATAACACTACCTTGGTGATCGCCAGAAATCACTTCTGTTTTACTCGATGACTTACGGTCAATTACAACGAACTGTGACCTCTCTGACAGGAAATCACAGATCCAGTCACATAACTGAGACGAAATTTCAAAAGCACGCAATTTCACTACCAGCCTCTTGTGTGGTACAGTGTGAAAAACCTTCTGTAAATCCATAAGCATGGAATCGATCTGAAATCCCTTGTCAATAGCACTTAGCACTTCATGTGAATAATGAGCTAGTTGTGTTTCACAGGAACGATGTTTTCTAAACCCATGTTGTCTGTGTGACAATAGACCGTTTTCTTCGAGGTAATTTAATACGTTCGAACACAAAATCCAGCTGCATATCGACGTTAACGATATGGGCCTGTAATTTAGTGGATTACTCCTACTACCTTTCTTGAATATTGGTGTGACCTGTGCAACTTTCCAGTCTTTGGGTACGGATCTTTCTTCGAGAGATCCGTTGTATATGATTGTTAAGTACTGCATCGGCATGCTCCGAAAGGAACCTAATTGGTATACAGTCTGGACCAGAAGATTTGCTTTTATTAAGTGATTTAAGTTGCTTCACTACTCCGAGGATATTTACTTCTATGTTACTCATGTTGGCAGCTCTTCTCGATTCGAATTCTAGAATATTCACTTCGTCTTCTTTTGTGAAGGCATTTCGGAAGGCTGTGTTTAGTAACTCTGCTTTGGCAGCACTGTCTTTGATACTATATCCATTGCTATCGCGCAGAGAAGGCATTGATTGTTTCTTGCCGCTAACATACTTCACATACGACCAGAAGCGCTTTGGATTTTCTGCCAGGTTTCGAGACAAAGTTTCGTTGTGGAAACTGTTATAAGCATCTCGCATTGAAGTCCACACTAAATTTTGAGCTTCTGAAAAGATCGCCAATCTTGGGGATTTTGTGTCTGTTTGAATTCGGCATGTTTGTTTCGTTGTTTCTGCAACGGTGTTCTGACACGTTTTGTGTACCAAGGAGGATCAGCTCCGTCGTTTGTTACTTTATTTGGTATAAATCTCTCAATTGCTGCCGATACTATTTCTTTGAATTAAAACCACATCTAATCTACAATTATATTATTAGTTTGGAATGAGTTTAGATTGTCTCTCAGGAAGGCGTCAAGTGAATTTTTATCTTCTTTTTTGAATAGGTACATTTTTCGCTGGTGGACTGTGAGCGTCTTCATTTCTCTCGAATTGTTTACAAATGAATCATTGCCACTCTCTTTTTCACTTATAGATCGTGTAAAACTTCCTTCCAGTCCTTCCCTACAGCTTAATTCGAAAAAAATCATTTTTTGTGCCAACAACACGAGAACGTCATTTATTCCCTACAAATTTTGGTTCAGATGGTTCAAAATGGATTTGAGCACTATGGGACTTAACATCTGAGGTCGTCAGTCCCCTAGAACTTAGAACTACTTAAACCTAATTAACCTAAGGACATCACACAGAACCATGCCCGAGGCAGGATTCGAACCTGCGACCGTAGTTGTCGCGCTGTTCCAGACTAAAACACCTAGAACCGCTTGGCCACACCGGCCGGCTTATTTTTCGAGGATTTGGGGATTACAATATTCAGTCTTGGTACGACAGCGCTGAGTTCACTAATCCCGGAACAGGTTTTGATGCTCGTTATTAACTCATGATTATTTGTTGCTAAGAGGTCAAGTGTGTTTTCACAACCATTTACTATTGCTCGTTTAATATTGCTCGAAACATTTCCTGAGAATGCGTTTAGCACAATTTCGGATGATATTTTATTCGTACTTCCGGATTTAAACATGTATTTTCACCAACATGCCGAGGGTAAACGAAAGTCACCACCAACTATTATCGTATGATTCCGCTACGTGTTTGAAATCAAACTCAAGTTTTCTTTGAATCTTTCAGCAACTATACCATCTGAATTGTGAGGTCGGTAGAAGGATCCAATAATTATTTTATTCCTTTCGCCAACAATAACGTCTGTCCATACTAACTCACAGGAAGTATCTACTTCATTTCGTATATAATGCTACTAACTCTTTATCTAGTTTACTAAACGTATAACAACTTCTGTTTGTTCTAGCTGAGCTTCGTGCATTGATGATCATTGTAACTACAACTGCTTGATATTCACTGGTACCAGTTTAAGTGTGGACACCCTCAAAGATGCGAGATCAATTCCTTGCCATTAAATCCAGTTCAGTCCGATCGTGACTGGGGTTTCGAACTATTTTTTCTAGGTACTTCCCAGAGAGGTATTCAGTAACGATTCTGAGGATGTTTCCTGGCCCTGATCATGAATGTAACCATCAGCAGATTTTGCTTCATATGAATTCTGTTTTGGTAAAGGACGGCCCCACAGTCTGGGTGGTCGCCATATGAATGTCACTTGCACGAACATTGTCACTCGTGAGAGTAGTCGAAATCGGGGTGGGTGCATCCTGTTCAGTGGTAGCTGCTACGGTAGTGTTTTCTGATAGAGTAACTGTTGGAGCATTCGCCACAGATTCCGTCGGTTGGGGTGAACACAGGGATACTATCGGTATCTATGGTCTCATTCAGAAAGACGCTTTCAGTAAAATTGTCATTAAGGATCGTTGTCGTAATTGTGTTGGGTGGCTTCTATCCTGTAGCAGCTGTCGTGTAAGTTAACTGTATAGTGGTCGTAGTCGGGTGTTCCTGCATCCCCGGCCACCCGTTTCTGTACACATTAGACTCGCACGTGATCCGTTCCACAGCATCCAGAGGAAGTTTTGGGTTGCCCATCGTAGATAACTATGTCTCTACATCCGTACACATTAATGCTGGGCGAAATATGTCGTCAAAAATAACTTTTACTTGTCTCACGCCGATCAGTACAGAGACACTATGGGTCTTGCACCACTTCCACTTCTCGGAACTTTGTTCGATACTTTGCCGTCAAACCTCAGGTACGATATAATCTTTTCCTGCTCGTCGTTTCCTGTCTGCTGAACTTGTAGTTTCTGTCCGAAGTTACGTCGTATTTGACTCTCGTCGTTTCAGTTTGTGTTGAAAACATGCTTCATGTTGTGACGCTCCCTTGGTAGGCTTGCTTCTTCCGATAGTGAACCAGTCCTGTGTACCAGTGTATGTAGAACTCCCTCACGCAATGAAGGTTCATAGCAGCTGGCAGCGAGGAAATAGAAATCAATGTGGGTGGCTTTACTGTAAGCATTGTGTACTGAAATGTCGTTTGCGCTGTGGTTCGCTAAGACGTCCGAAAAGGGCATTTCGCCATTCTCTTTCACCTCCATGGTGAATTTGGCTGGCTCTGAGCACTATGGGACTTAACTACTGTGGTCATCAGTCCCCTAGAACTTAGAACTACTTAAACCTAACTAACCTAAGGACATCACACACATCCATGCCCGAGGCAGGATTCGAACCTGCGACCGTAGCAGTCGCGCGGTTCCGGACTGCGCGCCTAGAACCGCTAGATCACCGCGGCCGGCCATGGTGAATTTGACACAGGGGAGCTGAAAGCTCAGATGTTTGGGAATATCCTGAAGTCTTTCGCTCCCAAATGGTAACACGACAAACGTCTATCAACATATCTGTAATGACATGTAGACTTCAGTGCAGCTGTGTCCATCCATTGACCTTCTTCTGTGCAGATACGCACACGTTGTCCGAACTCTTACGGGACTCATCAACTTAGTCTTTCGTGAGTAATGAGTGAATTGTCAAATATCTATTAGGAACAGTGTGAATGTAGGTTGTGGACAGATGGCAATGTGGGTTTCGTGGAAAGTGTGCAAGAGGTAAGTCCCTGCTGTCGCACAATCCCCTGTACCTTCAGTCCAAAAAAAAATTGGTCATATGGCGCTGAGCACTATGGGACTTAACTTCTGAGGTCATCAGTCCCCTAGAACTTAGAACTACTAGAACCTAACTAACCTAAGGACATCACATACATCCATGCCCAAGGCAGGATTAGAACCTGCGACTGTAGTGCCTAGAACCGCTCGGTCACTCCAACCGGCTTGTGCTTTCGATGGCACAGATGGATAGAGCCTCTGCCATGTAAGCAGGAGATCCTTGGTTCGAGTCCTGGTCGGGGCACACGTTTTCAGCTGTCCCCATTGAGGTATGTCAACAATACCTGATGACACCTAAGGGTTTCGATTTCAATATCATTTCATTCTAGAGAAGCTGCACGGTTATCAGTGGTATCTGTTCTTTCTGGAACCATGTTCATATGGTAAATTTCTCTTTGTTTATCAGTACTAAGACAGCATTTTTGATAGCAAAAGTTCCTTCTGCTGTTGAGAAGGCCAACTTCTTAAAAGAGGTCACTTGGTTTTATCCACTGCTTCAAATAAGTGTTATTCCTATATATATATATATATATATCAGTCATCCAGGAAGTAAACGTCATTAACTAATTACAGACGGTGCTACGATGAATTGAGTACATAATTTTAGTCCTTTATTGAAATACAACTGTAATCAGAAGACATACTGGATAAGTAACAAAATATTTTTGTTTTCTTAGTATAATAACTTCTGTCTAAGTAAAATCATGGATCTGCTTCCGTAAATGCTACTACGGTTTCTAGGAACTTTCAGGAAGTCTTAGGTTATAGGGTAAATAATTTGAATTTAAAATAACCTGATTCAGTATTGCTGTCTTTTTAGAGCTGAATGTCAACTGCCTTAACAAGTTTATTCATTCGGTGCCTAATAACTCTCGTATATCCTTTGCTTTCTATCTGAAACTTTGCACTTCTTGTGTGCAGTGTGTGATTTTTACCTTCCAGATGATGTTGAGGAATGTTGTGAAGGATTATTTGTAGTGTAGTTCCAGTCTTAGTTGTCCTAGCCGCGTGTTTTATTTGTGGCACTTTGTAGCACAAGATTCTCTTGAATTCCAGTACAGTTATCTATGGGCTCTAGTAAACCAGAACTGTATTGGAAGTTGTCTTTATTAAATAAATCTAACTAATGTGAAAACTTTTTAACTGGCATTTACCATTAATGGGTAGATCAACCACCCTTTTTCCATGAAAGACTGTGGGTTTTAGAAACTAATTACAGGTAATGGGTGCTTCTGATATTGCTAGCACCGTTTTGGTTGAGAACGCACCGAAATTGGCCATCAGTAATTCTTGGTGCCCTCCATCTTTAATGTCCTACTGTAACAATACGAGTCGAAGATAGATGTAACGGAACTTGAATAGCGTATTTGCCTCTTTTGGTTACGATAGAGAGATCGATCTTTCGGTCCTGTCTCTATATTTATATATAATATTGCATGAATAAAGGCTGCACGAGTGTAAAGCTATCGTTAAAAACGCACGCCACGCGATTTGTTACAATTTGGTCGGTCATAGTAATGATAACATGCTTTTGAATACAATTAAAATATAATGGCGGTACCTGTTTAGTATTATTGGAAATAATATGTAGTAA
The DNA here is from genome assembly GCF_023864345.2 of Schistocerca serialis cubense. NCBI lineage: Eukaryota > Metazoa > Arthropoda > Insecta > Orthoptera > Acrididae > Schistocerca > Schistocerca serialis. The sequence goes on from NC_064638.1 coordinate 1,239,132,927, forward strand.
ATTAATTAGTAAGGTAGCCGATCCTATAAGAAGAGGTAAAATTGGGCATATGAAGGTGTTTTGCTTTATATCGACGAAGCCGATGATACGGCGTCATTTTTTTTGTTTACTCTTAGAAATAAACAAGTAAATAAGTGCTAATTGTGAGTAGTGAAAAAATATAGGGCCGAGTTTTAAATAACTACGGTATACAATCAGAGTAACAAAAGAATATTTAGTTACACAAAATCGCGGATAGCGAAGTGTGGTCATTAAATTGAGTACACCTACAGGGTGGTCAATTCCGGGATAAATATATACGCATCTCACGAGGGACGTGGTATTGAGATCGTTTTCTTTATTATATCGCGGAGAGCGGGCTCCAATTTATGAAAAGGAGAAAAACTGTATCATTATCATCGACTGTTGGTGTCGAGCAACCAAAACTGTTCATCAAAGAGTTTCGATGGAACTTTGGGAGTTAGGGTTCAGGCACTCGCATATACTCCACATCAGAGTGTGAATGAGCGGTGAATGCGAAATAAAACTGTGAACAAAGTTACGTTAAATAAAGCAGAAGAAAGAAGACAGTAGGTCGTATTTGTTATTATTCCATAAACTGTAACATTTCTTATCGTTGTACGAAGCCTTTATAGACGATCGTTATGACAATTTGCTTCGAATGGATCTCGTTACGAGTTAAGTTTTGTGGACCTGGTCAAGACGGGGTAGTTCGTAGATCCTAACTACTGCAGTTGTTCTGGAATCAGGTGCTACCGTGACCGTTGTGTGTTGTCAATGACTTAAGGTTACCATATGTAATGCTCTAAGATTGACGCGCCTTTCCTCTTGGTATAATGGTGCCTCACGGCAACAACGACAACGCCGACGACGAAATAAGATACGGTAGAAGTGGCGTCACAACGTGCGGCTCGATCGAGGAGTATTGCTGCATCGAGTCGAGTGTCATCCGGATTCACGAACCCTAGAGTTGGAAAATACTGTAGCAGCCAGTGGATCTGTCCAATGAGAGAGGTATTCTTCAATAATCGCTAAAAGTGAGCGATACTACCAAGTATGATTAAAGTAACAGTATAATTATAAAAAAAAGGAAGTTGAGACTTGTGATTTCGGTATATATATATATATATATATATATATATATATATATATATATATATATATATATATATATAGTGAAAATAAGTGTATGTCTTGTTAGTGAATAATCATGTCAAAACGAACCAAAAGAATACATAATAATGTGCCGTTGAGTAGAGTAATGAGTAGAGAGGGATAAGAAAGTTAGGAGGATATGGATGATGCATCACATGAGCTCAATTTTGGACCGGAGACATGTACAGATAATAATACATTTACTGATTTAGAGCCGTTTGGAGAATCAAATTCAATGATACATAAGGTAAGCAGCGTGGGAGAATATAAAGATCTTGAGATTTCGGAAGTAGATCAGCAAGCTGATCCTCAAAATGGAAATATTAATCAAAAAATGTTCGATTTGCTGGTATCAATAAATACTCAAATGGGTTTAATGGATGGAAGACTTGATTCACTAGAAAAAGATAATAAGCAATTAAAAGAGGACAATCAGAAGTTAAATGAAAAATTTGAGACCAAATTTGGTTCATTAGAAGGTAAAATGGATTCTTTGAAAAGCAAACTAAACACCTTTGATCATACACTGGAAAATACTAAGAAAGAATTAAAGGCGGACTGGGAGACTAAATTAAATGCGAAATTTGGAGAACTAGATGTAGAGTTTTCTAACACCTTAGAAAGGCAACATAATAATTTAATGAGGTACTTTCGAAGAGTTATGATGCCTGTCCAATAGGATGGTTAAGTGTGAAAGTAGCTGTTTCAATGCTAGCGCACAGATAGAAGAGCTTTCGAAACAAATAGTCGAGTTTGAGTCTGTTGCTCGTAAGGGGATTGACAAGTATTTGTTAGATCAAACTAAAAGAGTTGACGAACATCTATCTGAATGGATAGAAATAAAAGGAAATGAAATTGTAGACAAGGTTAAGACTAGTATTGGATCCCAGCAAAATGAAAATATCAATGAGCACCTAAGTAGAACTGATGAATTAATTAAGCTCTTCACTAGCGAAATTCAGAAAATAAATGACAAAATAGTTGATGAGTTCTCTAAATGGCAAAAGGAAACCAATCATAAATTGGCGGAGTTAGAAAGAAAGTCATCATAAAATTTGTTGACTGAGGACAAACGTTCGGAGAATAGGACGAAAAACAACCGAACATGTGATAATACGAAGTACAACTATGGTGAAAATTTTCATTGGGAAGTTGACGAATCGGTTGGCACAGAGGATGATTCTTTAAAGGTGGAGAATAGCGTTTTTAAAGTAGACAATTCCCAACATTCTCCACTGAAAAGAACAACCTACATCCGAAAATCTTTATCAATAATTTCAAAAGAATCTTTCCACGTAGCTGGTCTGAACACGACCGACTTCAATTTATAGTATCCAAAGTTACCGGAAAAGCCGCATTATGGGCCGCCGAAGTAAGTGAAAGTTGCCATACTTGCGCTGAGTTTGAACAACTAAATACTGGTCGTCGAGTAAACAAGAGATATCAAGAAAAGAGGTTTATCAACCTGAGAATTTTAACAGTAAAAGGAGTAGGCCTACTTTAAGGCAATATTTTGAAAAGTACATAAATAAGACACGTTATTGGAGTAATCCGATTTCTCACAAGGAAGTGATCAGAATTTTGAAGGGAAGGTTGACCATAAATATATGTAAAAAGTTAATAAATGTTCCTGACCACTATGTAGAATAATTCTTGTCGGTGATTGATGTGGTGTCACCGCCAGACACCACTTGCTAGGTGGTAGCCTTTAAATCGGCCGCGGTCCGTTAGTATACGTCGGACCCGCGTGTCGCCACTATCAGTGATTGCAGACCGAGCGCCGCCACACGGCAGGTTTAGAGACTTCTAGCACTCGCCCCAGTTGTACAGCCGACGTTACTAGCAATGGTTCACTGAAAAATTACGCTCTCATTTGCCGAGACGATAGTTAGCATAGCCTCCAGCTACGTCATTTGCTACGACCTAGCAAGGCGCCATTATCAATAGATATTTAACTTGTGATGCCTGACCGATGTTCTCCAATTATGGATTAAAGTTAAGTATTACATCAACTACGTACTTTATTTGCTACTATAAATTCCCTTAACTGTTCCAGACCTTACCCCAGTCTGCGTGAGCTAAAAGCGTGCATTTCGGCCTCCTCTAGCAACACGGTGTTGGCTCTTCTGCCAACATTTCAATTGACTCTATAGATATGATGATGGAAGACGCAAGACGGATGAGTAGTAATCAAATGTCGACTCACACCCATAGTAATAAGAATAATTATAATAATAATATAACGTATGGTAATAATAATACCGAAAACCAGGTCAAACCCGCATCACAGGAGCCTGGACAATATTCGTCCTATGGTTGCAATAAAAACAATGATTATAATAAATATAGAAGAGGTACTTACTGTGCTAGAGGTAAACATCGATATGTTGACGCGAATGTGCATAGTAGTGATATTAATAAGAGTAACAGGTACCCTAGTGATGAACCTAATTGTATTCGACCTTGGGAAGATAATTCGAAGCATAATGTTCATCGGGAGGATGGAACAAATGCCTCGAGTCCTCATCCATCACGGGGAGTTATACCAATGGGCGAAGGAGCCTCCAATGTGCGATGGGGTGACTACCATAACTCGGGTCATACTGTACGGATTGTGGAAGTTCACGAACCCCCACCAATGACTCAACGAGATAGATTAAACTAATACCAGTCACCAAATGCTTTCCTAGGACGACTGGAAAGGAGAAAGAATGCAGGCATCAATTTGAACTGGGAGTATTAAGGTACAGTAATGATCAGGAAATAAGGAATGAATTAATTGAAGAAAAACCTGAAGCTTCTAATAAATTTGGACAAATTTTACAGGCAACAATTCCAGCCAGTATAAATAATGTTGATGTTGAAATATTAATTGATACTGGAGCGACTATTAGTGTCATGACGCGGGACTGTTTAAAACAGATAAGCCGAGGGGTAAAAATGCCCACTTTTCCTATCACAGGATGTACCGTGCTGGCGCGTTCAGCACAAAAATGCAAAGAGTTGTGAAACAGGTAGGTGTCGACGTTACAATACGAGGGGCTCAAATAGAAAGTACATTCCTGGTTGTTCCTAAAATGACAGTACCATGTATCTGGGGTTTGGATTTTTTATGTGAGACCGGTGCAATCATTAATTTAGAGAAAGGTGAATGTATATTTAATTCCAATGGTAATGTTTTGACAGCCACCATGAGAAATGGCCGAGTATTTCCAAATCAATTGTGTATGAATCTGATGGTAAAATATGTCAGTATTGATGATGAAAATGTGTATGATATCTGCCTTATTGAATGTTCTGAAGAAATGATGGATAAAATGTCGTTGCAGGAAATGCTGTTGTAATGAGAATATTTATCTATTATCCAAAGGGACGAATTGTATTACTTATTGGAAGCATATCAGTCGATTTTTAGTAAACGTCTGGGTATAATAAAAGACTTTGAATACCATATAAAGACGTACGCTCATAAACCCTTTTGTCGTACTTCCTATTCATCCCATGGACAAAGAAAGAAGAAGTCAGAAAGGAAATCAATGAAATGTTAGAATGGGGTATTATTGAGCCCTCAGGTTCCGAATATTGTAACCCTCTTGTGGCGGTATTTAACCCCAATGGTGACATGAGATTGGTGTTGGATGCCAGAGAGATCAATAAGATCATTATACCTGTACAAACGCCACCGGAGAACCTAGAAGAGTTAGTACAAAAGTTTTATGGTGCCCGCTTCTTAACTTCTTTGGGTATGCGTAGTTGATATTGGCAAACTAGAATAACGAAAGAATCTCGACAATATACTGCATTCGTTTTTCTAGGCCGAAGTTACCAGTATACCGTCATGCCATTTGGGTTGAAAATAAGCGGTGATGTTTTCATATTGGCATTAGATACCGTACTGGGCAGAGACCTATTGAATGAAGTTACTTTATATGTGGATGATTTGCTAATTGCTTCTGAAACTTGGGAGGAACAGTTGGACTCATTAAGAAGAGTTTTTGCGAAATTTTTGGAACACGGAGTTACTGTAAATTTGAGCAAATCCAAGTTTGCTCATAACCAATTGAAATTTCTTGGACATATAGTTACTCCTGAAGGGATAAAACCAAATCCCAAGAAGATGGATGCATTTAACAGATGTGCTTATCCAAAGAATAGGACAGAATTAAAGCCATTTATTGGCTTAGATTCATTTTTTCGACGATTTTTACCCAATCAGTTAGGAAGCCAAAACTGTTTGTTGCGGCTGTGAAGAAAAAAATGTCATGCGAGAGTGGAATACCGAATGCACGCATTGCTTTTGATAACATTCGCATTGCTTTGACTAATGCTCCACTGTTACATCATCTGAGACTTGATCAAGGTTTTTATATTGCTGCGGATGCTTCTGAAACAGGATTGGTGCCACTCTTTTCCAGATGGACAATCCAGAAGATATCAGTACTGTTGTGTACATAGTTCCGCGTAGTCAGGGCGTACACAACTTTCCCACTAGAGCGCGCCCCGCTAAGCACAACAGCGCAGGCGCAGCGCTCGTCCGTTCTCCTCACTACGAGATGGCGCTATCTTAGAGACGGACCAAATTCTGCTTCCACCGATCCGCGTATTATTATGTCACGCAGCCAGTGAGTCTGCTGGTAACGTAGAACCTTTTCTCCTCGCGGATCACACTCGTGCAGTGATACCTGAACTCTCGAGGCATTATAATGAGTGTAGAGACCTCCGATTACTCAGTCTGCATCAGTCTGCATTAGTCTGCATTAGTCTGTAGTCAAGTTTCAGTCTGCGCCTTATAAGATTTCCATATTACTGTACATAGCCATGAAGATAAATGACTAGACACTTTGTCAAGTATCAGAGATACGTGAGAATAAGATTAACATACCAAGACCAAAGGAACTTTAGATTGTCAATTGTAAACAGCATCCAGAATCAAGTTACGTAATGTCTATGATTTTTATTATTTTAATAAATGTGTGTGAAAATTAATGAAGTTCTGTTTAAAGTTGGTCACCGTCAATCTGCTACTCTAAGCGTGCAAGTGGCATTTCTATCGTCTGACCTAACGGCAGAAGATAAACACGCCACGATAAGACCACGAGACATATTGCTGACACTTACCTACTTCGTTAGAGCAATAAGTCAAATAATCTGATGGTGTGTGTACCGAAGGTCTCACAGTACGCACACCACAAGTACCATCAAACTAATTGGGTTTTCCAGCAGAACACTCTCTAGCTGTGAACGTGCGTATTGTACTACTGAATTGGAAGTACTGGCCGTGGTCTGGTCCCTTAGAAAGTTTCGCTATTTTGTATATGGAAAGAAGATCATTGTATTCTGCGACCACAAAGCTTTATCTTTTATATTTAACGGGAAGGATGTTCCATTCGCGTTTCACCTGGTGGGCCTTGCTACTACAAGAATATGATATTACGCTCAAATACATTAGAGGGAAAGACAACATCATAGCCGATGCTCTTTCAAGACTACCGAAAAGAAAGAATGACGAGGAGTGTGAAGAACGGACTATTGACTATAAAGTCATGAATTTATCAAGGCAATATTGTGAGAAGCAGATTTCACAGCTATGTCGAAGTCTCCCTCAATTGCAAGAAGAGTGGAAGTTGTGGAAAGCCATTAGACGTGCTGTTGCAAGCATAACACTAAACCACTGTAACATCCACGAGATAAATTTTACCTACAGTGCGACGAGAGGAAATTGTGCCAGTAACAGCTATAAATATTATCTATTCGACATATTAAAAATAGTGAAAACGATGGTAAATATTAATTATTTATATAATATTCTATGATGTAATTGGACATATCGATGTTTATCATACAAAGACAATGAAAATTGTAAATTCCTTTTATGATCTGCGTTTTTGTTCCTTTGTTTTTACCTTTTGTTGGTTGGCTTTTGTAGGTTGCGGACACGTATCAAACTGAGGTCTGTTAAGAAATTGTAATTATTTGTTAATTATTACTCGAAAATAGAGTTCATTATTCTTATAAATATGAGTGAATAATTATTTGTAACTTTAATTCCTCTCTCAGTAAGCATTATCTGTGTTAATTATTTCTTTCCGCTGCAACGAGTGCAGCCATTGATGACAGCGATTTGTATCGCGTTTTTGTCTGTGTTTTCCTTAGAAACAAATCAAATGTTTGCTTGATGACGTGCAAATAGTGCACAGTACGAAAGTAGGGTTTCTGTGAAGTTTAATAAGCATTTAAAATACTAATTTGCTCTAACAACAGAAAGTCTCTATCAATTGTCTACCGCCATCTTAACAATTATCTCGGCGGCAAACTCAAATTACGCAACTGTGCAGACATAAATGCCGAACGTAAAACAAATGTGTAAAAATAAATGTGCACCGGTGGCTTTTTTAATGAAAATAATTCGAATCAGATTGGTTCTTTAAAAACAGTGCTCATAGCACGATCGTTATAACAAACTTTTCCAGCTGATGTATGGAGCTGAAATTAATTACGCACGAGTTTCGAAGAATATAGTTTCAGGTAACATACGTCAGTGTTGTGCGTGGCTGATATTCGGTGGTTTTAATGACCATTTTGCTGAAGATAACTGTTTCCGTCATAATCCATAGTTGTATGGAATCTGTTGTATGAACTGTGATTTAGTGACACTTGCACAACTTACAGACAACACTTTGAAACAACGTTAACTTGGAGTTCTTTAGAAACTTGACCAATTCTTTAGCCAGGATAAAATTATTTAGTAATTACTCAATGTAATAAAATAAGATTATCATTTTCATTTTCAATTTAGTTAAATACCAAACCAATGAATAAAACAGCGAATGCCACATCACTCTCAAGACCAGTATCAATTAAAATCCGGAATATTGTATCGAACAAAGGACGAAGCAGATGTTTGAAAAGTTTTTGTTCTAAATAAATATTTAGAATCAATTGTACGGTACACTCACTTGAATTGGGGTCATTTTGGTGCGCTAATTGTACAGCCAAAATAGCACAATACTGCTGTCATCCAAATTTGGGACATCTAGCTACAAATATTCTTAACAAGTGCAAAATATGTCAGAAGGCAAAACCCATAAACTATTGTCAGAAGATAGAATTACATCAGATCATCCCACAACAACCTCTAATGTTAGTGTCATGTGATGCATGTGGGCCATGTCCCATGACACGTGGACGGTTCAAACATGTTTTGGCTTTCTATGATCTATTTTCAAAATATGTGAAATTATATCCTTTAAAAAATCTCCATGTTTGACCCATGTTACGCAAAATTTATCAACAACTATATAACTGAGCTTGGCAAACCTACAATGATTTTGACAGACAACGCTGCTTATTATACGAGTACAAGCAAAGTATGGAGAGACACGATGAAAGAACACGGAATCCAGCACATTTATATCTCAAGAATTTACCCTTGTGGAAATCCGGTTGGGAATCTTCCGAGAATTGAACCGACTTTTACGGATGTACATACCCAAACAACATTATAAATGGATCGATTGAATTTATGAATTTGAGAAAGTGTATAATGACTTACCGCTGCATATATATTAATGTATATCAATATATTTAGACTAGCCAGAATGAGATTTTCACTCTGCAGCGGAGTGTTCGCTGATACGAAACTTCCTGGAAGATTAAAACTGTGTGCCGGACAGAGACTCGAACTCGGGACCTTTTCCTTTCACTGGCAAGTGCTCTACCAACTTGCCCGCGAAAGGCAAAGGTCCCGAGTTCGAGTCTCGGTCCGGCACACATTTTTAATCTGCCAGGAAGTTTCACTTTTAGATTACTTTGCTTACATTCAGCGCCGTGTTTCTGAAGTATCCAAAGCACCGATCTCTCTGAAGTCCAAATACCTTGTGCCGATTGTTTTCGTTAAACTTCGATGAGAATTTTAATAATATTTTTCTAAATTTTTCGGCATAATATTAATTTCCTGTTTTAACTGAGTCTGATACTTCTTATGATTTCACGTGCAACACAAAACGGGTTTGTTTCTGCGTCTGAAAGATGTCTATTCAAAATTCGAAGCGCCAGTATGAGGATGCAAATCAGGCGTAAATACTCGCGGCCGTGACCGCTGATTTCTTTTGAGACAGGGCGTGGTGAGTTGATGTTAGTCAAGAATGCCTTTAAGGAGGTACGTGGGAGGATCATCGTGTTCGAATGGCTCTGGCAGATCGTACTACACCTGTAGCAACAATTTGAGCAGCAGTTGCCACCGCAGTGACAAAACAAACTACACTACTGGCCATTAAATTTGCTACACCACGAAGATGATGTGCTACAGACGCGAAATTTAATCGTCAGGAAACAGATGCTGTGATATGCAAATGATTAGCTTTTCAGAGCATTCACACAAGCATGGCGCCAGTGGCGACACCTACAACGTGCTGACATGAGGAAAGCTTCCAACCGATTTCTCATACACAAACAGCAGTTGACCGGCGCTGCCTGGTGAAACGTTGTTGTGATGCCTCGTGTAAGGAGGAGAAATACGTAGCACCACGTTTCCGACTTTGAGGAAGGTCGGACTGTAGCCTATCGCGATTGCGGTTTATCGTAACGCGACACTGGTGCTCACGTTGGTCGGATCCAATGACTGTTAGCACAATATGGAATCGTTGGGTTCAGGAGGGTAATACGGAACGCCGTGCTGGATCCCAACGGCCTCGTATCACTAGCAGTCGAGATGACAGGCATCTTATCCGCATGGCTGTAACGGATCGTGCACCCATGTTCGATCCTTGAGTCAACATATGGGGACGTTTGCAAGACAACAACCATCTACACGAACAGTGTTGTGGATTGGCAGGAGAGCCAACCCAGGAATACTTAGAGGAAGCCGAAAGGCACGCGTTTTAGCTCACGCAGGCTGGTGTGACGTCTGGGACAGGACAAGGAAATTAGACTTTAGAGAAAACGGACGTAGCTGGTGGAATACTTAACTTTAATCCATTAATAGTGAACGTCGCTCTTGACGATACATTAATCACAAGATCAATAGCAACTGATAATGGCGCCTTTCTAGGTCGTAGCAAATGACGTAGCTGAAGGCTATGCGAACTATCGTCTCGGCAAATGAGAGCGTATTTTGTCAGTTAACCATCGCTAGCAAAGTCGGTTGTACAACTGGGGCGAGTGCGAGGAAGTCTCTATAGACCTGCCGTGTGGCGGCGCTCGGTCTGCAATCATTGATAGTGGCGACACGCGGGTCCGACGTATACTAACGGACCGCGGCCGATTTAAAGGCTAACACCTAGCAAGTGTGGTTGGTGTCTGGCGGTGACACCACAAACAGATCGACGACGTTTGCAGCAGCATGGACTCTGAGCTCGGAGACCATGGCTGCGTTTACCCTTGACGCTGCATCACAGACAGGAGCGCCTGCGATGGTGTACTCAACGACGAACCTGGGTGCACGAATGGCAAAATGTCATTTATTAGGATGAGTCGAGGTTGTGTTTACAGCATCATGATGGTTGCATCCGTGTTTGGCGACATCGCGGTGAACGCACATTGGAAGCGTGTACTCGTCATCACCGTAGTGGCGTATCACCCGACGTCATGGTATGGGGTGCCACTGGTTACACGTCTCGGTCACCTCTTGTTCGCATTGACGGCACTTCGAACAGTGGACGTTACATTTCAGATGTGTTACGACCCGTGGCTCTACCCCTCATTCGATCCCTGCGAAACCCTACATGTCAACAGGATAATGCACGACTGCATGTTGCAGGTCCTGTACGGGGCTTTCTGGATACAGAAAATGTTCGGCTGCTGCCCTGGCCAGCACATTCTCTAGATCTCTCACCAATTGAAAACGTCTCGTTAATGGTGGCCGAGCAACTGACTCCTCGCAATACGCCACTCACTACTCATGATGAACTGTGGTATCGTGTTGAAGCTGCATGGGCAGCTGTACTTGTACACGCCATCCAAGCTCTGTTTGACTCAATGCCCTGGCGTATCAAGGCCGTTATAACGGCCAGAGGTGGTTGTTCTGGGTACTGATTTCTCAGGATCTATGCACCCAAATTGCGTGAAAATGTAATCACATGTGAGTTCTAGTGTAATATATTTGTCCAGTGAATATCCGTTTATCATCTGCATTTCTTCTTGGTGTAACAATTTTAATATCCAGCAGTGTATTACAAATTGGTTCCCTCAAGGACAGCTCCAAACTAGACGCCCTGTTGCGAGAATTCCACTGACGTCAAGCCACCGACATTTGCGACTTCACCGATGTGAAGAGAGAGGTCATTCGAGGGCAGGTTGGAGGTCTGTTGCGATCATGAAGAGAATTCCAGGGGCTGTTTCCTAGCAGGATAACTCTCACCCGCATACTGCTGTTGTAACCAAACATGCTCTACAGGATGTCAGCATGTTACCTTCATCAGCGTTATCTGCAAACTGCATTAACCGTCCCTGTACTGACCGACCAAGTGCAACATCCATGGAACTCCAGCATACAAACTTACATCCGGCACCTGTACAACACAATGCATGCATGTTTGTATGATTTCATTCAACATTCTGGTGGATACACCGGATATTAATGTACCAGCGTTTCAAATTTACAATGGCTTATCTCTGCGATCTTCCAACGTTAGTTGCTTAAATATGTCACCTAAACAAATGTACACGTTCAAAGACATGCTTAGTACAGTACATTTTGCGTTATATTTGTAACCATTCGTTAACTGCATTCCACTTTACACTTTTTTTACTCTTCACGGCTCCTGATAACTTACGCATTGTATTACTGATGGCATCTCTTTCTGGTGAGTTTGGTAAATTAAATGCCTTACGTGTAGTTTATGTAAACTCAATATTTTCCATATCTTTGTTCTCAGATTTCTCTTAATTTACTTTCTCTTGGAGTTTCAGTTGTTTATCGTTGATTCTTAGAGGTCTACTACTGAAAATGCCAAAAAAGTAGAGTCTCACCTGCATATGTGTGACACACATAACGAAGTGGAATTTCCATAATGTGGTTCAATGAGTGAGTCAAATTGTGGCTGATTAGGACGCCAGATGGAGAAAGACGAGAAGGAAATTGACATTATAGGGTTGCAAATGTCGTTTGGAAGATTCCGAGGATTCTCGGGAGTGGAGGTGATTGGATTAGGGTACAGCAAGATAGGGGGCACTAGATATCGCTGACTACGGAAATTTAAGACTGGGAAAGGTATTCCTGGCCGTTTTCTTCTGAAACATGTGGGATGCTTCTTACATCAAGTACTTATAGCGCATTTTTAACTAAAACAATTGTATGCTAATTAAACCTACCTTTAGCCGATGTTATCTTCATAGATATCATCCATTCCCTTCTGTATTTCCTTTCGTGTCTGACTACGTACTAAAACCAACTTTGTAGATGATTAGTTCCCTTAGTTAAAAGTTAGTCGCGTCTGCTGTTTTTGTTTCGTATCACGTTCAATACGTCATCAGTACAGGTTTATGTCTATAATTAAACGTTCTTCTCTAGCCGTGCGTGTTTTCTTCTTCAATTTTGGCATTAAATAACTTCATTTTGTGAGGTGATTGCCTTCTACTCCTGCAGTAACAGTGCAGGTGTTAGCACTGTGTGGAGCTCTCCGTCCTCTCCAATTACACTTTGACTGATTACTGTGTAGCGTATTAAGAGCATGTAATGGTGATTGAAGATAGTCTGATTTTGTAATTCACATTCCTACACCTTTACTACTGTATTCACTAAACGAATCATCTGCTGATGACTGGCTAAGATATCGGGTGTTTTTGTAGTTCCATTTATACGGAGTGTAGCTGACTTCTGTAGAAAAAAGTGTTTCTTTCATTTTCTTACCTTTTCAAAAAATGGTTCAAATGGCTCTGAGCACTATGGGACTTTACATCTGTGGTCATAAATCCCCTAGAACTTAGAACTACTTAAACCTAATTAACCTAAGGACATCACACACATCCATGCCCGAGGCAGGATTCGAACCTGCGACCGTAGCAGTCACGCGGTTCCAGACTGAAGCGCCTAGAACCGCACGGCCACACCGGCCGGCTTTACCTTTTCAGCTTTTAGCTGAAGTACGTTTTTTTTGCGACCACGCGTTTATGGAGGGGTGTTAATAGAGAAATATGTTGTACTGGCATGTTTTACTACCGTGGTGCTGAGAATGAACACATACCGTCTGTCGGAAACTTACACATTTCTGTTAAAATAAATATTAATAGTTCACCCTGAAATGTAACAGTAGAATTACCTGTGTTTCTCACTCAGTGGTAATAATCGACACCACGCCTAGTTATACTTCCCACATTCCTAGGTAATATACATTAATATCAGTGGAAGAGCTTTATCTATATCTGTAATTTTTTTAAGGCAGCTCTAGTAAAACTATCTTCAATACCGATGGGCAAAATTAATTTGGTGACTGCTGTAATGCTGAAAATTTTAAGAAATTGCCTACTAAGGTCCTGCAAAGTTAATTACGATCAATAGGTTTATTATTAATCATAACCTGTCACTGTGACTCGGATTTTTTAGAAAAAAGAAAACCATCTCGCTCATGCGCTAGTCCAAGACGAGCTTTGCACCTCACTACGCGCAACATGTCCCCCTCCTCATCAACCTACCACCATCATCCTGAAGATCTGCTACCTACTTACAACTCTTCGGGAGTAGCGGCTGTTGCACGTTTCACAAAAATCCGTTCGTCGCCTACAGCGGAATCTGGTCATCCCGACCACCACGCACGTGATAGGCTTTGTTTTCATTATATTATGGGTTTGTACTATCGATTTTATTTTCATTATAAACTCATTTTTCAGTTCCATTGACAACTAACAAAAAATGGCTACTTAAACCATGTGAACATTGTGCAGGGTGTCCATTTTCGCTCAGAAACGCTATCTAACAGAATTATGTATGAAGCGACTTGCAACCGGACGGTGCGCTGCTGATTCCGTAGATGTCTGTCTCAATATTTACGTATGTTTTATTTAACTGACAGACATGAAAATAAATTAAATGATCAGGTGTACGTGTAACGAGGTTGACTCTAAATAAAATGTGCCAGAACTATGGAATTTAAACTAAATTTTTTCAAGCCTCTGTAAGGTACGTTATATGAATACTCACGTGGTGTATTACACAACTATATTCAGATGGAACATTCTGTCAATAAAAGAAATCAATTTAGTCCAAAAGTGATAATGCACCTTGTAACCTCCCCACAAAAATTTAAAAAAATGACAATATTATTTAAGAATGGTAATGGACATTGCGCTAAGTGTAACCTCCCCACAAAATTTTAAATGACAATATTATATAGAAATGGAGCCAAGAAGCAATATCGTCCCCACAGAAATATTTAAATAAAAAATATAATAATAAATGGGACCCAAGAATAACCTCCCTGCAATGAAATGTACTGACAAAGGCAACAAAAATGTGAAATTCGCAATCTGACTCTGGTGTAAGCTCCCACAAAAATAATGAAAAACAATTCAGTGCTAATGAAATCTCAGTGATAATGATAATTCAATTAAACCGAAATATCGGTCTTTGGCCCTGTGCAAAAAATCAGAATTAAATTCTTACCTCATTGCAACTGCTAGTCAAATTTCTGCTCTTATTCTTGCGCACGGCTTGGAGGAACTGCATTGCAAATAATAATATTCCTTTTTTTTTTTTGTAATTTAACTGAAACTTTTCTTTAAGGGAGGTGGAACGAAATCGTTAGTTCAATTATATAAATTTTTTTTGTAAAATGCTTTTGAAATCAAAATTATTATTGGCGCACTTGTTGGAGATTAATTACAATAAATAAACTTTACATTATCTGATGATTACCTTAATTAACAGTATACCTCATTCAGCATCTTGGCCAGTATTGCCGACAGACTACATCACACAACCGCACTGGGCTGCTACTACTGACCGACTGCTCTGCATGACGACTACTAGCGTACTGCTCTACATGACGACTACTAGCGAACTCCACGACGACTACTACTGTACTGCTCGCAACACTCGCGCGGTCAAGCGCAGACTAACCACGATAATAGGCTCTCTGGTCAAAGATTTTAACGTGCCTCACCATCGCTGCTATGTTACATACGTGTTTCATAACCCTCCACTTGGGGGGCAAAAATTTGGCAGCGATGGTGAGTCATTTGGACTTGCTATCGCAAGAAATTTTTACAATTTACAGAATATTCAAATTTAGTACATAAATTAAATGTGGTGCACACGCACCAAGTACAAAATATATCAGACAAAGACAGGATGTGAGTACAAAACATAGTAGTAAATCAGAAAACTGTATATACAAATTATTTGACAGAAAACAAAGTGCACAGGCACTGAAAAAATTCTTTAGCATTTTCAGAACAAATAAACAGAATGGCAGAAAATCGTGTTGATAAGTGACATGAGTGTACTCGCACTGGAGTTGAGAACATATTAGCAATTTACGAAATGT
This sequence comes from Schistocerca serialis cubense, assembly GCF_023864345.2. Classification (NCBI taxonomy): domain Eukaryota; kingdom Metazoa; phylum Arthropoda; class Insecta; order Orthoptera; family Acrididae; genus Schistocerca; species Schistocerca serialis. The sequence continues at coordinate 1,239,148,562 of NC_064638.1, forward strand.
ATATACAATTAGTAACAAATGACATAAGTGCATACGCACTGAAGTATTGAATATACAGAATGAGTACAAATCACATTGAAAAATGAGAAAAATGCACAGGCACTGAAGTTCAGTAGAAAACGTATTAATACCTAACATAAGTGCACATGCACTGTAGTTCAGAACATATCATCAAAATAAAAATGTATATACAATATAAAAGACAAGAGTGCACATATACTGTACTTCAGAACAAATCGAAAAATGTCTTTAGCATTTTCGCAATAAATAAACATAATGGCAAAAAAAAATCATATCGACAAGTGACACAAATGTACTCGCACTGGAGTTCAGCGAATCGAAAAAAATGTATAGCCATGAACATAAATGATGTTAACCAAAAAATGATCTTCACTATGTGACAAGAATTAGGATAGGAAAGGGAAGGATTGCATCATGGTTGTAGCACTTTAGATTGCACATAGCTGTTCTGAAAGTCCATATCTTTCCACAGAAGTACACCACCAAGTGACACAATTTGAAGTTCTTTTCCCATCAGAATTTATCAGCGTAGCCAAGACACTGAACTGTCGTAGTAATATTCCATGTTCTCATTTTGGCAGTACACTAGGTACACCAAACAGTGGGACCATAATAACGTCTTCATCGCTCACGGTGGTGGACAGCATGTTGTGTCAACACCACGCTCTTACAAGGTACACCAACGTAGAATTAGTCCAAAACCAAATATAGTGCTCCATGATCACTAGGATAGACAGGACAAATGGACATTGCAGTAATTCAGGGTAGTTAGCTCATGAGGTGAAGGACATTATGTCACATACCATTCTTCATTAGTAGTTTGCGGCATTCATAGCCCAGTTATTGAACATTTCTGTACCAAGTATGTAGTATTACAGAAAAATGTTCATTAATTGTTTTACATAGAATCAGTAACCTTCTTTTCCTAGTTACAAAGCATTATGAAATAATCGCATTCTTTTCCAGTGACAAAGCATAGCATAGTTAATTAATCATTTGTCATTCCAATATAGTAAGAATCATTAGCCTTCTCCTAATTACAAAGCATTATTAAACAGTCGCATTCTTTTCCAGTTACAAAGCATAATTAAGAATCATTAGCCTTCTTCTAATTACAAAGCATAGCATCATTTGTCATTTCAATATAGTAAGAATCATATTCTTTTCCAGTTACAAAGTATAGCATAGTCAATTAATCATTTGTCATTCCAATATAGTAAGAATCATTAGCCTTCTCCTAATTACAAAGCATTATTAAACAGTCGCATTCTTTTCCAGTTACAAAGCATAATTAAGAATCATTAGCCTTCTTCTAATTACAAAGCATTATTAAACAATCACATTCTTTCCCAATTATAAAGCATAGCATAATTAATTAATCATTTGTCATTCCCATAGTAATAATCATTAGCTTTTTCCTAATTACAAAGCATTATAAAACAATCACATTCTTTTCCAGTTACCAAGTATCAACATTGAAAACAAGAGCTAATTAATGGCATAATTAATAACATAATTCATTGATTGACATTAATTATTGGCACTCAGTGGCCAGCAAGTATTGAATAGAATAAAACATTGTTCATCATTCAGTATTATTCAGATCATTATGAAGTCATTATTAAAAATCAGTTAATTACAGTCATAGCATTAATAATCATGGGCATTTTAAGTAGTCTCATTACAATAAACAGTGGCAGTTATTAGCCAGTTACAAAGCATTATTTTATATATATATATATATATATATATTTTTATTTTTAAGAAGTCATTACTGAAGTGACATACTATTCAGACCTGATCAGCATTACTCAGAACTTTCTCAAACTGGTATCACTATTTGGGACTGGTAATACATTTTTTTTTTGTTAGCAATGCATTGCGTTGGGATCGATAATTAATTGCTGAGGCATAACACTATTTGCTTTTGACCTATTGCTGCAAATGAGGATAGGTAACGTCATTCGTCATGAGTCAGCTGTAGCAAGGTTATGTAACAAGGCAGTATATGTGATCACATTTATAAATGATAAACACAAATGGATAAAAAATAAATAAAAATGCAAGTACTAGAACAGGTATAATAAGTAACATGTGTAGTAAGTATCATGAAAAGCTTCTCCTGGAAAAAATATAAAATGGATTATTGACCTGAAAGAAGAAACGCACACTATGCTGAAAAGTAGTGAACTTCGAATTAACAGGTAGTGAAATGTGTATAAAATGTGTTCCATAGCTGTCCTTTCCAAAACTTTCCGTCATCCTACTATGCAATATAACACCTGCTGTCAAAACAAACTGCAACAAATGCTTAAATAACTATGTAGCATAAATACATAACTTCAACATTATCCTCATCTGTGAAGAAAACTTTATTATCCATATCATCATAACTTCATTATTATTAGTACCTGTAAAGAAAAACTTCATTATTCATAACAGCATATTCTTTATCATTATTCATCAGCATTCATTATCATCTGCAAAAAATCACTTCATTACTCATTATACAACTATTCCTTATCTCTAGCATATTTCATCACTAAAACTAAGATGTGTAGTTCTGTCTGACAGCCTGCATCAATCACCTTGTATTCTGAAAGAAAAAATTAGTTATGACTGCTATTCTACGATGAGTATAGTATATTCTTGTTAATGCTTGTTAATCCTGATCCATTTACTCTTCCTCATAAAGTTATCGCATCTTCTTTCGTTTATTCCGTAGGTGAAATTCCCATTTCTGCTGAATTTATTTCTAACACGCATCATTTCTTTCTGAAATTGATGAACAAGGATTAATGTCTTGCATTTAAATCATATACCCACTAAATAATGACTGGTTTATGGTGACATAATTAACCATACAGCATAACATGACAGAAAACGTAATGTGACAAAGACATTGACAGTGTTCAGATGCAAAAATGTACACAGAATAATACAATGCAGCAGCAAAAAATGTAAAACAGTCACGATCTTGAGATGTCATAGGGCAACAAAAATGTCAAAGTCAACTGGTGTATGTTATATCTTAACTATTTCACAGTGCATATAAACAAAACTGGAATACAATCATACATAAAAAAATGGAAAATGTGCACGGTCTGATGTGTAACGACAAGATAAGCGACCTGCTAACCTTACCTTGCCGGGCACTTGCCAAGAAAAAATACGATAATCATCAGTAATTAGTCACGTGAATATAATTGCATTAGTAAATGGCATCATAGTGTGTTGAATCATAAAGTGTCTTCATTCAATAAACGGTTTAATGTTTGAGATATGGTGGTTGCCTTTCGATTTTCTGGTTCTCAAAGTTTCGACGTGTAAACATTGGGGTGAGGGATGCTGCGAATCCGATATGGACCTGCGTATAGAAGTTCAAATTTACTGCACTTACCTTTTAATTTACTGGATAAATAGTGTGTACGCACTAATATCTTCTGTCCAACGTGAAAGTCTCGGCGTCTACAAACCTGTTTTTGCTGTCTTCTCCGGAGCTCTGCGGCACGTTTGATGTTGTTCAGCGCAATGTCAATTATTTCGTGGTGTCTTAGTCGACGACAGGTAGGGAAGTTTACTAATTCTTTAATTTTGTTTGGTGGTTCAACGTTTTTCAGTATAACAGACGGAGATAGCATAGTGGATTCATTTGGAATGGAATTAATTACATCTTGGAATGAGAGTATGTGTGTATCCCAATCAATATGTCTTTTGTGGCAGTATATTCGGCACAGCTTACCAATTTCTTTCATTAACCGTTCACAAGGGTTCGAAGAGGCATGGTACTTGGATATATAGATTGGAGAAATGTTTCTAGCTCGTAACATGCGTGTCCATATGCTACATCGAAATTGTGATCCATTGTCAGAAATTACTCTCATCACATGCCCTACATGAAATAGAAAATGTTTTACAAATGTTTTCGAAACAGTTTTAGCAGTAGCTTTGCGTAATGGAGTGAAAGTAACAAATTTTGAAGTGTGCTCAACAGCGACAAAGATGTAGCAAAAACCTCTGTTAGTTCTCGGAATCGGACCAAAAATGTCTACTGCGGCCATATGTCTTAATTTAACAGGTATAATGGGATATAATGGAGGAATATGTGAAGTGGTGTCTGATTTAGCTTTCTGGCAAATTTTACAAGACGCTAAAACTCGTCGTATACGTTTCTCCATGTTAGTAAAATAACAGTTCTGTCTCAGTATAAGAAAACATTTTCGTGCTCCGTAATGTGCGTAACTTAAATGAGTGTGCCAGATTAGTTTGTTAACCAGTTCGTCAGGAATGCATAATAACCAATTGTTGCTGTCAGGATGAGAGCGGCGAAACAGAATGTCATTGCGTACAGTGTAATGGTTTCTAATCGTAACATTATTCTTATCTTGCCAAAGCTGTTTAATTTCTTTCCACACGTTGTCTTTATTTTGTTCTTGTGCTATGTCCTGTAATGACGATGAAATAAAACTTTCAAATGCAACTTGCTGAATGTACATGACACTGAAATTTGTTTTGCAGAAGTTGGTTGCTACGTCTTGCTGATTGTTGCTCAGAGAACGCGATAGTGCGTCTGCTATAACATTTTGTGTGCCGGGAATGTGAACTATTGTAAAATTAAATTCCTGTAAATAAAGTTTCCATCTACTTAATCTATCGTGTGTGAATTTAGCCGAAAGTAAAAATTGTATTGCTCTGTGGTCTGTGTAAACGGTGGTATGTCTGCCATAAAGAAAGTGCCGAAATCTCGTAAAAGCCCATACAACACATAATGTTTCCAATTCTGTAACAGAATAATTTCGTTCAGCAGGTGACAGAATGCGGCTTGCAAATGCGATGGGTTTTAATTACTGTAGAGCCATCTTCTTCAATTTCCTGGAAAATGTGTACGCCTAAAGCGGTGTTGGAACTGTCGGTGGCAATGGAAAAATTTCTAGTAAGATCTGGGTGCGATAAAAGTGGTGCATTCAACAGAGCATGTTTCAGGTTCATGAATTCAGAATGTGCTTGCTTATCCCAAGACCAAATACTGTTTTTACCTGTTAATTGGCATAATCTGGGTGTGTCTAAAGCAGAGTGATGAATAAATTTACGAAAAAAGTTAATTAAGCCCAAAAAACTGCGTAGTTGCTTTTTCGTCGTAGGAACAGTAATGTCACGTAGAGCTTGAAGTTTTTCCGGATCAGTGCAATGCCTTCTGCTGAAATTACGTGTCCAAGAAATTTTATGGAAGTTTTGCCAAAGTGCGATTTACTAAGATTAACTGTAAGTCCTTGTGCATGAAAAGTTTGTAACAGTTGTTCTAAAATCACATTGTGTTCAGACCAGTTAGCTTCTGCGATAAGAATGTCGTCTACATACGTCGTAATTCTGTCCTTAAGTTCTGTCGGAAGTATTGTGTTCAAACCGCGAATAAAAGCTGCAGAAGAAATAGTTAAGCCGAACGGTAATTTGCAAAATTGATAACAGTCGCCGAAACAGAGAAAAGCTGTATATTTTCTGCAATTTGGATGAAGCTGAATTTGCCAAAATCCCGATTTCAAATCTAGTGTAGAATAAATAGCAGTACCATGAAATTTCTGTAAAAGTTCCTCTAGTGTCTGTGGTCGATCAGTTTCATTAATAATAATGTCATTAATGTGACGTGAATCAAGTACAAGGCGAAGTGAGCCATCTTTTTTCTTAACAATATGCAGCGGGTTTATGTACGGACTAACTGCCGGCTCTATAATTCCTTGGTCAAGCATATCCTGCAATTCTTTTTTAACTTGTTCTCTGTAAATATACGGAATGGGATAATGCTTAGCTTTAAATGTATCGTGCTGTTTGACTTGAAATTCATACATAAAGCCGGACATAGTACCAGGAATGTTGTCGAAAACTGGAGCTTGCTGTAAAAGAATTTTGCGTAATTACGTTCGTTCGTCGTCTGTAGTTGCACTGCTCTCTTTAACCTTATCAGAAATCAATTGCATTACGTCGTAGTCAGCTTCGTCTGGAGTGTTATAGTTGTGTACGTACGTATCCGTGAGCAATGCAGAATTACAGTCTATGTTGCGTGTTGCCGAAATGACCTCTGTGCGGTTGTTTGTTCTTCCGCAGATAATGAGTGCTGAAATTCTAAAGCCAATTGTACATTTTCATCCTTTAACATTAAATAAGAATTTTGAAAATCGATAACTGCGTTACCTAGAATAACGTCTGTTGTCAATAAAGGAACAATCCAAAAATTTGAGTGGAAAGTATGACCTCCAACACAAAATGATAAATGCGTCTGTAATTTAACGTCTACACCTTTACTCGATACTGCTCCTTTCACTTTTGTTTTGCCTAAAGGTAATGTCGGATAAGTATTCTCTTTGTTGCACTCGTTGAAAGTCTCCTCATTTATTACTGATATACACTCCTGGAAATGGAAAAAAGAACACATTGACACCGGTGTGTCAGACCCACCATACTTGCTCCGGACACTGCGAGAGGGCTGTACAAGCAATGATCACACGCACGGCACAGCGGACACACCAGGAACCGCGGTGTTGGCCGTCGAATGGCGTTAGCTGCGCAGCATTTGTGCACCGCCGCCGTCAGTGTCAGCCAGTTTGCCGTGGCATACGGAGCTCCATCGCAGTCTTTAACACTGGTAGCATGCCGCGACAGCGTGGACGTGAACCGTATGTGCAGTTGACGGACTTTGAGCGAGGGCGTATAGTGGGCATGCGGGAGGCCGGGTGGACGTACCGCCGCATTGCTCAACACGTGGGGCGTGAGGTCTCCACAGTACATCGATGTTGTCGCCAGTCGTCGGCGGAAGGTGCACGTGCCCGTCGACCTGGGACCGGACCGCAGTGACGCACGGATGCACGCCAAGACCGTAGGATCATACGCAGTGCCGTAGGGGACCGCACCGCCACTTCCCAGCAAATTAGGGACACTGTTGCTCCTGGGGTATCGGCGAGGACCAGTCGCAACCGTCTCCATGAAGCTGGGCTACGGTCCCGCACACTGTTAGGCCATCTTCCGCTCACGCCCCAACATCGTGCAGCCCGCCTCCAGTGGTGTCGCGACAGGCGTGAATGGAGGGACGAGTGGAGACGTGTCGTCTTCAGCGATGAGAGTCGCTTCTGCCTTGGTGCCAATGATGGTCGTATGCGTGTTTGGCGCCGTGCAGGTGAGCGCCACAATCAGGACTGCATACGACCGAGGCACACAGGGCCAACACCCGGCATCATGGTGTGGGGAGCGATCTCCTACACTGGCCGTACACCACTGGTGATCGTCGACGGGACACTGAATAGTGCACGGTACATCCAAACCGTCATCGAACCCATCGTTCTACCATTCCTAGACCGGCAAGGGATCTTGCTGTTCCAACAGGACAATGCACGTCCGCATGTATCCCGTGCCACCCAACGTGCTCTAGAAGGTGTAAGTCAACTACCCTGGCCAGCAAGATCTCCGGATCTGTCCCCCATTGAGCATGTTTGGGACTGGATGAAGCGTCGTCTCACGCGGTCTGCACGTCGAGCACGAACGCTGGTCCAACTGAGGCGCCAGGTGGAAATGGCATGGCAAGCCGTTCCACAGGACTACATCCAGCATCTCTACGATCGTCTCCATGGGAGAATAGCAGCCTGCATTGCTGCGAAAGGTGGATATACACTGTACTAGTGCTGACATTGTGCATGCTCTGTTGCCTGTGTCTATGTGCCTGTGGTTCTGTCAGTGTGATCATGTGATGTATCTGACCCCAGGAATGTGTCAATAAAGTTTCCCCTTCCTGGGACAATGAATTCACGGTGTTCTTATTTCAATTTCCAGGAGTGTAGGTGATCCGGAATCAATTACTGCTGAAAATTTCGATGAACCAATTTTAATTTCGATGACATGATGTGAAATAGTTTTCTGAACAACTGGTCTTTCCTGCAAGAGTGTGTCTCTGATATCGTCAAAAGTAATTACATTTTCGTGAACAACATTTTGCGTGTCTAAAGTAGTACTTGTGTTACTGGAAGATGCGTGCTGTGCAGTATCTAGTCAGATTCTATCTGACGTGTTATTATTATTAGGAGGATTCTGTGGCATTTCTACTATTTGAACTGTTCTATTACTTCTTCCAGACGTATTACGCTCTGGATGATACCTACTGTCGGGTTCATTCATGAGAATATGTTCTTGTTGATTACTTTGTTGCTGGTAAGATCGACTGTTATTAAACGTACGTTGGTAATTATGCTCATTGTTTTTACGTCTGTCGTGAAAGTCATTCCTATACGGTGCATTGCGATAGGAATTGAAATACTGTCTTCTCTGTACGTAGTTGTTTCCTTGCTGCCGTGCGTTACTATTTGTTGGATCTTGGACTATATGCGCACGCGGCGGAACATTAAAGCCGGGTTGACCTTGTGCATTACATTGTTGGTTATGTATTCCAACCGGCTGACTTTCATGCTGTTGTGGTGGAAAACGTCTATTGTTACCAAAATGTGTTTCCTGTTGCTGAAAATTTTGACGATATTGATAATCTGAATTTTGTCTGTGATTTAAGTTCTGGTAGTTGCCGTTCCTAACGCGTCTGTTACTTTTCCTATTGAAATTACGTCCCTGATCATAATTACCGTAAGTTTGTTGACCTTGGTTATTATACGAAAAGTTTTTGTTTACAAAAGAATAATCAGATTGATGTACTTCCAAGAGCTGTAAAAGATCTCTGAATGCTGAAATGTTTTCTTTTTGCTGTCCCGTTAGAAGTGACACTCGTAATGACCGTGGTAATTTGGAAATGCATAATTGTATAAGTGCGGATTCACTGTACGGTTCACTTAGGTACTGGTTTTGTTGCACCATGTGCTCAAAAAATTGCGTCACACTGGGAAAATTTGAGTTCTCGTAATTTGGCAAACTAATTAACTGATCTTTAATTCCGCGCTGTGTCGTCTTCGACCAGTACGCTGATAGAAAAGCATTCTGAAACTCTTCTACTGAATAGCATTGCCTCGCGATCGGTCTCATACGAGTTGCCGGTTCGCCTTCCAAAAAACTGCAAATAAATTCAAGTTTGTGTGTTACAGGCCAAGTCGGTGGAAGAGCAAAGCTAAATTGTTGAATCCAATCCAGTGGGTGAATCTGCGTTCTATCGTTTTTAAAAACTTTAAACTTTCTCACTGACAGAAAATGTTTGTAATCGAAATTATCATCTCTGTGTGATGGAACAGGTTCAGGATCGTAAGAGAATCTATTGAACTGTGGTTGATCGGAATCTAAGTCCCGTACTCTCTGTAGATTACCCAAATTATACGCGCTGCGTGAGTCTGACAAATGTTCATAAAGTGGCGTCTGTTGTGGTATGTTATTAACTGAAATGTTTTTCATCTCTGTTACTTCTTGTTGTAAACTCGACAATTTTCTACGCAACGTGTTATTAGACGAATCGATCTCATTAATTGTCTGCTGTAAATTTTGAAATTCAGGTGTTTGGTTAAATGAAACCGGTGCAGTATCGTCTGATTTATTGTTATTAGTATTTTCGATAACATCAATACGACTGGCCAATTCATCACATTTTTCAGTCAGTATTTTAACCTGATCATCGGTTTTAGAATCAGACGCATTAATCTGTTTTTGCAACTTACGCGTAGTTTCGCTCAGTTTTTTAACATCAGCTTTGATGACATCGCAATCCTGTGTTAGTTCTAATTGTTCGAATCTGTCTGTCACTGTTTGATAATCGGTTATGTATGTGTCTGTTTTCAATTTAAGATTGGAAATTTCGTCACGTAATTCTGTGTTCGACTGTTTGATGGAATTAATTTCGTCGGACACTGTAGCAATATTATTGTCTACATACGTTTTTGTCTTCGCAAACATTTTACGTTTGTCTTCTTGTCTTTGAGCAGTGATTGTTTCCATGACTTGACGTTTGACTTTATTTTGATCCTGAATCAATTTGCGGGAACGCGTATCACTGTTTTGTATGTGAAGATTAAAGCGTTCGTCAATTTGAGAGTTCTGTTGGTCGAATTTCGCGTCTATCTTTGCGTCCATTGTGCGCGAAAATTCTACCGTCATTGCTTTAAACTCTTCCCGTAATTGTGTAGCTTTTTCAGAACACTGTTTAGCGGCTCCGCTAATTTCGTCTCTGAGTGTTTCTGTTGCAGCTGTTTGCATTTCCCTTAATTCCTGAGCAACAGACCTAATTTCTTCGCTATTTTTTTTTTTTTTTTTTTTTTTTTTTGAACAAGCCTCAATTTCCACGCGCAACTGTTCCTTAGTGTCATGGCACTGCGCGGCAACGGCTCTAATTTGTTCGCCAAGCTGTCTGGAATTCTCGTCTAATTTTTCATTTAAGTATTGTTTGAGTTTTTCGTTATCTTGTTTGACCCGTTCATTAAGTTGTTGTTTGAGATCTTCACTCTGCTGTTTGTTTGATTCAAGAATTTGTAGCAACAATGCCTTAAGTGGATCCGACACAAAATTAGCATTTCTATTCTCCGTGCTGTTTAAAGGTGGATCTGGAATTGTTTCGCTTTCTGTAACCATTTGGTTATTTTGAGATTCACAAAAAGGTTTGTCCGTCGAATGTCCACTGTCGGTCATTATTTCGGAATTAAATAGATCCGTCCTACCTTCAGTACATTGACCATTTTCATTCGAAACATTTGTCTGTACATTATTTGAATTTTCTAAATCGGGTGTGTTAAGCTCGGCAGCGCTCATTACTATAGAGCGTCCCGCGTCATCAATTGTCGTCAAATTAACAGACGAGACAATTGAGTTCGTTTGTTCATCATTAAGGTAAAAGTCATCATTAGTGGTTGGAATGCACTGATTGTTAGTGAATGCAGGATTGTCATCATTATACTGCGTGTCACAATTACTATCGGTCACGCTGTTTAAGTCGGTAGTTTCATTCAAAATACCTCGCGATACACTATTCACTGTCTTTCGCGGCATTTTTGCTAAAGTCACAAATATTCACAAAACAATAAGCACAATGCAAAAACAACACACAAATACAACAGAGCAACGAACTGCCGTTGACCTGTAGAAAGAAAGTCACAAGTTAATAAAAGCGTTGCGCCAAATCCTAATTATATTTAAGCAAATAAGAGCAGATATCTGACTGTTTTTCAAAAGACTCTCAACGAAATACGATCCTGGACTGGGTGTCGCCAAGTGTAACCTCCCCACAAAAATTTAAAAAAATGACAATATTATTTAAGAATGGTAATGGACATTGCGCTAAGTGTAACCTCCCCACAAAATTTTAAATGACAATATTATATAGAAATGGAGCCAAGAAGCAATATCGTCCCCACAGAAATATTTAAATAAAAAATATAATAATAAATGGGACCCAAGAATAACCTCCCTGCAATGAAATGTACTGACAAAGGCAACAAAAATGTGAAATTCGCAATCTGACTCTGGTGTAAGCTCCCACAAAAATAATGAAAAACAATTCAGTGCTAATGAAATCTCAGTGATAATGATAATTCAATTAAACCGAAATATCGGTCTTTGGCCCTGTGCAAAAAATCAGAATTAAATTCTTACCTCATTGCAACTGCTAGTCAAATTTCTGCTCTTATTCTTGCGCACGGCTTGGAGGAACTGCATTGCAAATAATAATATTCCTTTTTTTTTGTAATTTAACTGAAACTTTTCTTTAAGGGAGGTGGAACGAAATCGTTAGTTCAATTATATAAATTTTTTTTGTAAAATGCTTTTGAAATCAAAATTATTATTGGCGCACATGTTGGAGATTAATTACAATAAATAAACTTTACATTATCTGATGATTACCTTAATTAACAGTATACCTCATTCAGCATCTTGGCCAGTATTGCCGACAGACTACATCACACAACCGCACTGGGCTGCTACTACTGACCGACTGCTCTGCATGACGACTACTAGCGTACTGCTCTACATGACGACTACTAGCGAACTCCACGACGACTACTACTGTACTGCTCGCAACACTCGCGCGGTCAAGCGCAGACTAACCACGATAATAGGCTCTCTGGTCAAAGATTTTAACGTGCCTCACCATCGCTGCTATGTTACATACGTGTTTCAACCTTCTCATTTCTAAAAACGTCTTACGCTGGACCTTGTACGAATGAAAGAAATCGTGAAAATGTCGGTTGCACTTCCTCACGTATGATCTCCTCAATACGTCTAAGACTCCGCTGAAGAGTGTCTCACAACAATTATTTCTTCTATATCTGCCCAAAGAGCTTCCACATCCCATTACAAACATATATGCCCGACATGTGCCCTTTGGGAGAACAATCTGAATTAGAATCACCTTTCCCGATGGCGTTTGGATCTTCTCTTTTTTTATTATATTCATAAACTCCCCCTCGTGCCACAGCCGTGGTTCTGTACCCAGACAATGAAAGGTGACGTAAACACTCGAGAAAAATAGACATGGTTGCAAATGTGCTAACGTGAACACCTTGCAATTTAAAGAAATCATTGAAAGGCTGTGCCAGTTGCTGTATGTTCTGTCACAGTGACATCTGCCTTAGCTACCGAGTTTCTTTTAATATAATATTCTGTATGGCTTGTTATGTAGGTTCTGGAGACAGTAGGAATACGCTGAACTGAACCCTTCATATATATTCGGTGACTGACTTCTGCTAACGTTTAGAACTGAAGTTGGTCTAATATAGAGGTGTCTTATGTCAAAAATCTTTTACATTTAAGTGAAAAACACATTTTAAAAAGTGCAAACAAACCGGCTTGCGAAGGGGTATGCTTTTTCAGGTATCTTCTCCAAAGTTTTTGTAAATGATATTGTGAATGAATTTTTCATAGGCTGTAAGAACCTTTGCGAAAATATGCTTTTGTATCATGGGTACTTCGAAGACATCTTCATTATTTCTCAGGGCACTCATGATGAAATTCAAGAGCTAGCACAGGTTCTTCATGCTACACGTGAAAACATGGAGTTAACAACATAATTAGAAACTGCTGGTTCGCTCAACTTTTTAAAGTTGCAAATCACGAGAACGGGTACAGAAGTAAATATTGATATTTTCCGCGGAGCCACTACTGCAGGGGATTGAAATGGACGCTCTTGTCACTTCAAAAATGAGCATACCTGTTTTCCTTGCAGCAGGATTCCGTAGTACAGCTACTGGTACTGCAGCTATAACGGTTCTTAAAGACCTACAGTATTGCTGACGTCCAATTCCTGAGTGCGGTCAAACGTAGCAAAACCATAGGTTGTTTGGTATTAATACGAAAATAAGACAGTTTTATCTTTGAGCTTAGTCATTTAGAACCATTTTAGGGTATTTCATACACAGCACCTTGCTTTTCTACCACTTATATGTTAAACGTGTCCAACAATTCAGACATACCCGATTCTAAAACTTTTTCTAAACTCCGTCAAATAGCATTACAGGCTTACGAATGACTATTGCAGATCCTCTGCGTCTTCTACGGTGTTGAATAAGGGCCTTATGTTCAAAGTCAGGACTGCAGCACTGTCCAACATGAAAATACACTACTGGCCATTAAAATTGCCACACCACGGAGATTACGTGCTACAGACGAGAAATTTAACCGACAGGAAGATGCTGTGATATGCAAATGATTAGCTTTTCAGAGCATTCACACAAGGCTGGCACCGGTGGCGACACCTACAACGTGCAGACTTCAGGAAAGTTTCCAACCGATTTCTCAAACACAAACAGTTGACCGGCGCCGCCTGTTGAAACGCTGTTCTGATGCCTCGTGTAAGGAGCGGAAATGTTTACCATCACGTTTCCGACTTTGATAAAGGTAGGATTTTAGCCTATCGCGATAGCGGTTAATCGTAACGCGACACTGCTGCTCGCCTTGATCGAGATCCAATGACTGTTAGCAGAATATGGAATCGGTGGGTTCAGGAGGGTAATACGGAACGCCGTGCTGGATCCCAACGGCCTCGTATCACTAGCGGTCGAGATGACAGTCATCTTATCCGCATGGCTGTAACGGAACGTGCAGCCACGTCTCGATCCCTGAGTCAACAGATGGGTACGTTTGCAAGACAACAATCATCTGCACGAACAGTTCGACGACGTTTGCAGCAGCATGGACTATCAGCTCGGAGACCATGGCTGCGGTTACCCTTGAGGCTACATCATAGTCAGGAGTGCCTTACACGAGGCATCACAACAACGTTTCACCAGGCAACGCCGTTCAACTGCTGTTTGTGTATGAGAAATCGGTTGGAAACTTTCCTCATATCAGCACGCTGTAGGCGTCGCCACCGGCGCCAGCCTTGTGTGAATGCTCTGAAAAACTAATCATTTGCATATCACAGCATCTTCTACCTGTCGGTTAAATTTCGGGTCAGTAGCACGTCATCTTTGTGGTGTAGCAGTTTTAATGGTTAGTAGTGTATTACTGTTTTGCGTCTCACCACTGACGCTGTGCACCAAATTTGCCGTTTGAAGTTGTCTTCAGTGATAAGTCCCACTACGAATTAAGCCCCGCGGACTCTCGAAGACGCGTCTGGAGATGCTCCGAGACCAACCCGATTGTCGCCCACCATACGGCCCGACAACCAGAAGTGACGGTCTGCCATGCCATTTCGTTTCATAGCAGGACACCTTTGGTTGTCATCCCTGGCACACTTACAGTACAGCGGTACGTCGACGTTTTTCTACTCCCAGTTCTCTTGAAATTCATAGTGAGCCATCCCGGGCTTACATATCAGCTAGATGATGTCCGTCCGCACATGGCCAGAGTTTCTACTGCTTGTCTTTGTGCTTGTGAAACCCTGTCTTGGCCAGCAAGGTCCTCTGAAATTGAGATGGAATTTTGTAATAAATAAAAGTATTGCTTAAACCGTTCAGACGCGCTATTTACGTATACAGTTCCTTGTAAGAGGTAAATGGAAAACACAATACAGACTACATGAGTAAATTTTTCTCTTTCGCTACGACAGTAAAAAATACCTTTTCTTCTATAATAAAGGCCTGTATCCTCAACGTGGCCCTTCGAAATTTATGTTGGTTCAGATTGCTCTGAGCGCTATGGGACTTAACTTCTGAGGTCATCACTCCCTTAGACTTAGAACTACTTAAACCTAACTAAGCTAAGGACATCAGACACAGCCATGCCCGAGGCGGGGTACGAACCTGCGACCGTAACAGCAGCGCGGTTCCGGACTGAAGCGCCTAGAACCGCTCGGCCGCAACAGCCGGCCGAGATTTATGTCGCAATGACTATGACATACAAGGGGACATCAAAAAATAAGTTACTCATTATTATGGCAAATCAAGTAACTTATACTAAATGTTGCACTGCGCTTCAGAGTGACGCAGGTGTATGTCGTGGTTGTTCAAATGGTTCAAATGGCTCTGAGCACTATGGGACTTAACTGCTGTGGTCATCAGTCCCCTAGAACTTAGAACTACTTAGACCTAACTAACCTAAGGACATCACACACATCCATGCCCGAGGCAGGATTCGAACCTGCGACCGTAGCGGTCACGCGGCTCCAGACTGTAGCGCCTAGAACCGCACAGCCACTCCGGCCGGCGTGTCATGGTTGTTCAACTTATCCATAGTCATCCTTTGTAAACAATGGTCATAACGTTCTGTCAAGTGCTCTGTTCCTAGACGACAGAAACCCAATCAATGCTCACGATGCCCCTCGAGAATCAGTGGGTGAACATCTTCACTGTTGGAAAATCTCTTTCTCCCAAGATGTTCTTTCAGCTTGTTGAGAAGGCGTAAATTGCGTGGTGCAAGTTTAAGCTTCCCGACCAGCGTCACTCAAGTCTGAGGGGCTTCGAACAAATTGTTAGATCGACGCCGCACTGCAGTTTTCAACATATAACCACAATTTTATGACGAATCTGTGTGTAATTGCAACGCGTTACCCACAGGTATCGTATTTTTCTACGAGCTTCAACTTTGCAGTGCGTTTTCAGATGCCTCGCCATTTCAATCGCATATTGAGATAAATCTGTTACCAATATCGCAGCAGTACTGTGTCTGCAGCAAACCTGGAACATGCAGTATCTTTTTACAATGCGACATTCTTGTTGTGCAGTGGTCTTAACGTGAGATGACATACATACCTTAGTATCTAAAGTAGCTAGTTACAGCAGATTAATGTCCAGTAGAATCGTAAACAATACGCGTACATGATGCTAAAGGAACTTCATCTGTCGCTTACCTAGTGACTGGCAATCGGATTTTTGTATTTCTTTATATTTATGTTACGTAGAATTAAGAACTAAAACACCCGTCCTGCAAAGTATTTCGATGCAACTCTCAAAAACTCACCAGAAAATTGACTTTGAAGTTTACCGACCACATTTCATATGCTAATGCGAGATTTCTTTTCGACAAGAAACGTGGCTAAGCGGTAGCGTGCTCTTGTACCACGTGGGTGTCTGCTTTCGATTCCCAGAGGAATCAAGTTCCTGAAAAAACGTATATATTTTAGGAATATTTCCGTGAAGTGTTAAATACGTAGAGACGCAAAGAAATCAGATTTCAATTTTTTTAAATTCAAACAATGTTGATTAACAAACTTTTATTTTAAAAAATTGGAAATAAAGAATTTGTCGTTGTAATGAGAACTGGACTGCAATATATTTGCTGCAAAAGAACAGACTCAACTGCGATTATTTACTGTTGTGAACGCTTGCGGTCAGTAGACTATCATACCAAATATTTGACGTAGCAGTGACCTGGGCATCGAAATGATACTCAATCGTATCAATCAAGTGCAGTACTAAACAGATATGTCTGATCTCTATGCCAAAGGCGTTGCCGCCTCTAACTTTCTTGAGCGTGGGCCGTAGATTTAAAGACCTCACAACAAGAAAAAAAATGTAATTCCGACTGTTTTCTACAAGTACACGAAGAGAGAGTCTCGGTCGCAAAGTGTTCTTTTCTGCAATCCTGAAATAGATGCACATACCCGGCAGCTTTTGGTCTGACGGACTTGTATTTTTCTTGAGAAATACGACTCTCGAGTTTATCTTACAAGGGAAGGCCGCCAATTGTGAAATTCAGATTCGAGTCATACTGCGCATAGTAAAAGCTCATGGCCAGAGGTGTAATGTGGCAAAGCACCAAGATGCACTTCTCAGCCGTTGTCGAGAAAATCGACAGTTAAAAGAAACCGTTGTGGTGAAATACTCTCTACGATCAATAAAATTCCACAGCGTCGTAGCGCAGCGGTAAGCGCTCGGGTTCCTAATCCGAAGGTCGCCGGATCGAATCTCGCACCATGCAACTTCTTTTTTTTAGTGTTTGTTTCTTGTAATTCAAATGGTTGCAACAATTATGCATATAATAAGTTGTTGAAAGTCGTTTGTCGTGGAAAAACTGGCGACTTCGAACATCATTATGTTTTCCGAAAACAAAGTTGTACGAGTATTTCACAAATGTTATTAATTGTCTTCATAATGTTAACCACGTATAGCTAACGGAAGACGTAGAAACGATATTCCGAAACGAATACGTATAGCGTAAGTCAAACGTTCGAATTAGAATAGAGACCCCATGAACACAAACTTGCTGTGGCAGGTATGAAATATAAACTCCGTTACTCGCTCGTTACACTTGAAGGACAGATGTTGAATGGGCCGAAACGAGCCGCCGCATAACAGCGTAGTTGAGTGCTAACTTCGAAAGAAGGTAGATGCGGTCCCTAGCGCAACTTATAACATCGTCGGAAATCAGTGCGGACGGGAGAGCTTTGGTACACCCTGTTAAAAAAACGGAAAAATGGAGGCGGTACAATTGGAGAGCGATCCGCCTTCACCAACATGCGTAAGCAATTCATTAATAGTTTATATATATATATATATATATATATATATATATATATATATATTTGAATTACAAAAAACTAATAATAAAAAAAATTGCTCGGCGCGAGATTCGATCCGGCGACCTTCGGATTACGAACCCGAGCGCTTACTGCTGCGCCACGACGCTGTAGAAAACTGTTAATCGTAGAGTATTTCACCGCAACGGTTTCTTTTAACTGTCGATTTTCTCGACAACGGCTGAGAAGTGCATCTTGGTGCTTTGCCACATTACACCTCTGGCCATGAGCTTTTATTATGCGCAGTACGAATCGAATCTGAATTTCACAATTGGCGGCCTCCCCTTGTTAGATAATGAGAGGAGAGTCTATTTATGGAAGAACTGGCCACTTTCTTTAAATGTTTGGATATGTGAAGCTTTGCACTTCACAAAATGAAGCTACATAATATTCTGTGAGTAAAATATCAACGAATCACAGTTAGAATCAGTGAACTCATATGGTTGGAATCTGAAATTGAATGATTACAAAGGCTCAGTCGTAAGTAACGCAGGCAGCAGGCTTTGGTATAGTGAAGTATGCTAGAAAATGGAATCAGCCCACAAAACAGATTTCTTATAAAACTGTCGGTCGCACCATCCTAGAACACTGCCCACGCAGGGGTGGGCGGGGCGGGGGGGTGGGGGGGGGGGGCGAGGGGTGCGGATTAGTACCAAATAGGAGTAACAAGAAATAGTGACCTATACTGAGGAGTGCAGCGTGAATCGTCACACGAGCGCTTTCAGAGATTGTGGAAAATTCTAAACTGACAGACACCTGGGGGGGGAAACTATCCCGTGAATGTCTCCTTACATGTTTTTCAGAACCAGTTTTAAATGAATAATTAATTAAAAGTAATTAAAGTACTCCTCCTAGAGGGAACTAGAAGATTAACACAGTGCTCCGACGTGTTCAAACAAACATTCCTTCCGCGCTCCACTTCATCAGTGAATAGAACGCAAATAAGCCTGCTAATTAATAATTGCTACCTTGCACTTCACAGTAATTTGTGAAATATACATATAGCCGTATGTCTTCTGACCGAAAGGGAATGGCTGATGATGGCTTAACTTAAACCTAGCCGGTAACTAACAATTTCGAATGTTTTCTTGTAAAATACATACAACAATGCGAATCGTCGTATGTGTTACATGACACGTACCGACGTACAGTCTGAATTGACAGTAAACGTAAAAATAAAAAGAAATGGGCAAGTGGCACTATTGACCAGGATACACCATCTGGAATGTTCGGACGACTAGTGTAAATCATTTTATTTGACGCCACTTCGACGATGTGAGCGTCTGTCATGTTGCAATAATGATGACAACAAACGCACGAGCGCGCGTTCACACACACACACACACACACACACACAGTCCTGAGGGTAGAAAAATCCTCGATCCAGCCCGGAATCGAAACCGGGGCATCCTGATCTAAAATCTACAACTTTAACCATAACACCAAGTACAGCCGACCGTATAAATTATCTTCCGTTTCTGTATCAACAAGGCAAACAAGATACTAACAGGCATGTAATGTTTGTATAAAGGTAAAACCGCTAACACTGTACCACATGCTCAAAGTTTCAAAACTTAACTCTGTCGTATTTAGCACCCATGTCGTCATTATAATTCTGTTAGTGACAGCTCCCATCATCCTGCTTGCAGCTTGTCCGAAATTCAGAACTCATTCTACATTTTTTGCTTATCGTGTCCAATGAAATGGCACTAAATTTAGACGGTCCAGATTTATGATCGTACAGAAGAGTTACAGATACGCTGTTAATGAACCAATCGCTTACAAAATTTTCTGAAAAGAAGTGACGTGAGGCGCTCGTTCATCATCCGTGTCACCCTGGTGCGCAAATTTTTCATAACGCGGCAGATAAATGACATCTGCTGCCTGAAGCGACTTTTAATTAAAGAAAGGCTAATAGTTACTTCTAAATAAAGCGTTAATGAAACGTAACAATGCCCATTCAAGATTTGAATAGAATGCTTTGTGCTGCTTCTAAGCCTGCGAATGGTATGTGACGAGTTGATAAACTCCCATTCAGTTTGCAATTGCGTCTCTTATTAATAAGAAGTAAACTTTCAACATTTATACACTACGCCACTGGTCTTACGGCGAAACTGGGTGCAGTACCGTATTTTACAGACTATAAGGCGCTACAAACCGTAAGACGCAACTTAGTTATTAAGCAATTTTTTTAAAATAACAACCTTTTTACTCTTTTTATTATTAGTTTGCAAAGCCAGATTTAAAAAATTCTTCGTTTATAAAACCGAACTGACCTTTAAACTCTCTGAAAATCCTCATCTGAACTTCCTTCTTCTTCCTCCTCGTCTTCGTCGTAATCGTTGATCTCTTCATATACAAGATGGTCTTCATTGCCATCGTGAGCGTTACTTACGCCACACTTCTTGAAAGATTAATCAATAATGTCTTCTCTCGCTCTAGACCACGACCGTATTATTGACTGACACACTAGTTTGATTGTAGGTCATTTTAAAGCTGGAAGACATGTTGGTTTTCAACCAGCATCTATTTGTTCCATTCCTCTCTCATGTACACTTTAACTAGTTCATTTATCGAGATATCAAGGGGTTGAAATTGTGAAGTAGGTCCTCCCGGAATAACAGCAACTTCTGCATTTCATTTTTTGCATTTCTCTTTCACAGAATTTTTCAAATCTCTGCTAAACTGACCTAGTACAAGAAGAGAACGCTTTTTCAGTAAAGCACCTCTGCTTCTCTCTCACACTCTGTTAATCCATATTTTCATACCAGCTTCGTCCAACAACCCTTGTCATGTATGTGAACAACACCACCTAGCGTATTTCCGAAGTTTATTGCATGTTTTGCGCCTGAAAACAAACGTTGGATTAAGTTTAGTACTATCAGATGAACACGAGAGGACAACAGTGGAGTGCATTTTTTCATGTCCACTTAGTTTTATCTCCTTTCGTGGCAACTGTTCTGTTACTTGTCACATAAAATGACACAGGAGTTTCATCCATATTCGCTATCTTGCTTAGTTCCACACTTGTTTTCTTTAGATGTTGAATAATAAAGCGAAGGGGAGAAAATATTTTCTCTTTATACCCTTGTGGAATTTTCTGTGATATTTTCGTTTTGGTTCGGATGGTAAGTCAGTGACCCTTCATAAACCTGTAGCGCCACCCAACTCCACACAGAGAGTCTGTTAAGTCCCACTTTAGATATAACTTTATATCTAGCTTTAGATAAAGCTTACGAGCGTGTATTTGAATCATTTTTGTATTAATTATAATGTGATTTTGACGCTATCCTTGAATCCATTTCAATATATCGTCTAGATTTGCCCATTTTGCATTCAGTCTCCTATTTCTACGGTTATTTTTCCTCATTTTTATTCAGTTCTTCTTTAATAGATCTCCAATCGAAAATTGTTTTTCCTGTTGGTGAAGTGCTCAAGTGCCGCTCATCTGCTCTGTTTCCACGTTCTTCTGCAGATGCTATTACTTTCAATTTACAGCCCTCACCATATGAATACCTCTTTATTTCCATTACGAAACTAGTTACTAATAAAAACATTGTACTTTACCGGTAACATAAACCACTTTCATTTCAGGTTAACTGACACCGTAGACTGCAATGACACATCATAGGCTAGACAATGTTCCGGGTTTGTGATGGCGGGAGCGGGATGGGAGACGGTTTTAGGAAGCTTGTGAATTCCAGCAACCCATGTTCGTCACATCGGCTCACCGCTGCTGTCACTGAATCCAGCTTTGCCAGACAGTGATAAGTTTCCCGAGGCATCGAGTATATGGCCATTTTAAAGACTGGCGGGATTTCAAATCAAAGATTGTTCATTTTTAAATTAATTTTGAGTATAAGAAATACCTGAAGTCTGTAGGCAGTTTTTCGAATAAAACAGTGCGTCTTACAGTCCATAAAATACGGCAGTTGCTAGGCAAAACAGGCCTCAACATTCGTCGTTGTTTTTGTGTTTTAACATTTGTTTTCCCTTTGGGACATCGTTAGCACACACACATGAGTCAAAACATTATAACTGCCCTCCGCAGTAGCAAATATCACATGGCAACGTTGTGCTGGAAGAAAGAATGTAAACAGAGCAGAAAAGAAAGGGGAATGATTTTCGTGACAATACGCTCAGCAGATGTTGAGATCCTCTAACATAATTGTCTTCTTTCGGCTGTTAGCTACTAATGTCGGCATCATCTATGGAATGTTGTTGAAGATCGCTGAGACTGTTGGATGTCCACGCTCATCATACAAACGATTGCCCGAATCATGCAATTCACCTTGAGCGCCAGTACGTGTTGATAGTATTATGCTATGGAGGACACTATGGGGCATTCAACGGGGCTTATAAGGAACCGTGGTAGTAACCGAAAGTACTATAGCAGCTGTGGGCTACGTGAACAGTACTGCAGTCTATCAGGCTTGTGTACCAATACCAATACTGGAAAACGCGTCCATTGTTCTCCTTATCTAAAAATAAGGCTCCCCTCCCCCTCTACGTCCCATCGACGACAACTTCGCGATGTTAGCAAACAACAATGCCGTTTCTGGAGCAAAGGGTCCATTGTGCTAGTGTGCTGACACCATCCGCCAGACACGTTACGACCCTCTGTGCCGACAGGAATAAAATTCCTCTCCGCTTTTTTCACTGTCCCATGTGTGTGAATTTCTTCTTTCATCCTTCATTCGGGGTCTGCAATGCAAGGATCATGTTTGTTTCAAGGTATGTCTCCTAAATAATAGTAAAAATTAATATCAGGTTTGTTATTAATAATAATACTCATCACCGCCCATCTTCCTCATTTCTCTCTATAGCATTTCGTCGTAATTACCCCTCAGTATGAAGCTCAGGGTCTTTATCTTTGTAAATAATACAAGGCAAACAATCATTTTATAGTTTTTAAGAGTTATATTTTTACAAAACAATTATTTTAAAATTACTTTACAATACAACTCTTTTTAATTCGGCAGAAACTGCTTATACTAGTGGAGATATATTAGGAAAATACTGGTTATTGGTTATTTAATTACTTTTATGCAGTACCTACAGCCAAAAATGGTTCAATTGGCTGTAAGCACTATGAGACGTAACATCTAAGGTCGCCAGTCCCCTAGACTTAGAACTGCTTAAACGTAACCCACCCTAGGACGTCACCCACATCCATGCCCGAGGCAGGATTCGAACCTGCGACCGTAGCAGCAGCGCGGTTCCGGACTGAAGCACAGCAACTGGCTCTGAAAATCACAGGCAAAAATTTAATTAATTCGTGACTAGCACCAAAGTCACACAGGTCTGTATGAAAAATATCTGTTTCTTACAAGAACTAAGAGAAATACAACTGCGGGAATAATATGTACGAAAGTTAAGAACAGCTACGTATTTAGGAGCAGGGAAGATTAACGGCGACGCGGTCTCACGCGGCTGGTACTTCTTAGACAGTCTCCTGATAGGCAGCAGGTGCTGAGACGACACGGTTCTATAAGGCTAAGGGCTCGTAGACAGTCTACTGCTAACGACACGGTGCTACAAGGCGGCCATCGTGTGGGTAGTCGCAATAAATACTTCGAAGCATTGTCCTCGGAGCGGCTGGCGCGAGCGGAGCGTCAGACTTGCCTCAGGAATCTTGGCGGGCAGCAAAGTGGCGGCAGCAGGCGGTGTGCGTGGCGGAGACTCGAGGTGTCTGTGGATTGCTCGGAACTCGGAACTTAACTGCCTCTCCATGGGCAGAGTGCTGACTTAAGTATACTCCTGCGGAAGTGTACATACGTGGTGTAAAGTGAGTTCCTGACGTTACGGACGTAAATTAGTGCCCGAGACTGCAGCGTTGCACGCTGTGACTTTCAAGACACGTCGTGGCGAGACTGGTGCCCCCAGACGCTGTGGAGGCTGTTGGCGGCTTGAATGCACACAGTACCTCGTCTCTTCTGTTTACAAATAACCTCCTAGATGAAGCAAGGGTCGCACCTGACCTGTGAAACATACACGTATACAGGGTGAGTCACCTAACGTTACCGCTGGATATATTTCGTAAACCACATCAAATACTGACGAACCGATTCCACAGACCGAACGTGAGGAGAGGGGCTAGTGTAATTGTTTAATACAAACCATACAAAAATGCACGGAAGTATGTTTTTTAACACAAACCTACGTTTTTTTAAAGTGGAACCGCGTTAGTTTTGTTAGCGCATCTGAACATATAAACAAATACGTAATCAGTGCCGTTTGTAGCATTGTAAAATGTTAATTACATCCGGAGATATTGTAACCTAAAGTTGACGCTTGAGTACCACTCCTCCGCTGTTCGATCGTGTGTATCGGAGAGCACCGAATTACGTAGGGATCCAAAGGGAACGGTAATGGACCTTAGGTACAGAAGTATGTGGTATCAGCATGATGGTGCACCTGCACATTCCGCAATTAACACTAGGCTGATCCTCGACAGGATGTTCGACGGGCGTTTCATAGGACGTGGAGGACGCATAAATTGGCCAGTCCGTTCTCCTGATCTCACACTTCTGGACTTCTTTCTGTGGGGTACGTTAAAGGAGAATGTGTACCGTGATGTGCCTACAACCCCAGAGGATATGAAACAGCCGGCCGCGGTGGCCAAGCGGTTAAAGGCGCTACAGTCTGGAACCGCGCGGCCGCTACGGTCGCAGGTTCGAATCCTGCCTCGGGCATGGATGTGTGTTGATGTTCTTAGGTTAGTTAGGTTTAAGTAGTTATAAGTTCTAGTGGACTGATGACCTTAGCAGTTATGTCCCATAGTGCTCAGAGCCATTTGAACCATTTTTGATATGAAACAACGTATTGTGGCAGCCTGCGGCGACATTACACCAGATGTACTGCGGCGTGTACGACATTCATTACGCCAGAGATTGCAATTGTGTGCAGCAAATGTTGGCCACCACATTGAACATCTATTGGCCTGACATGTCGGGACACACTCTATTCCACTCCGTAATTGAAAACGGAAACCACGTGTGTACGTGTACCTCACCCCTCATGGTAATGTACATGTGCGTCAGTGAAAAAGACCAATAAAAAGGTGTTAGCATGTGGACGTAATGTACTGTTCCAGTCTCTTCTGTACCTAAGGTCCATTACCGTTCCCTTTGGATCCCTACGTAATTCTGTGCTCTCCGATACACACGATCGAACGGCGGAGAAGTGGTACTTAAGCGTCAACTTTAGGTTACAATATCTCCGGATGTAATTAACATTTTACAATGCTACAAACGGCACTGATTACGTATTTGTTTATATGTTCAGATGTGCTAACAAAACTAACGGGGTTCCATTAAAAAAAGGTAGGTTTGAGTTGAAAAACATACTTCCGTGCATTTTTGTATGGTTTGTATTAACCAATTACACTAGCCCCTCTCCTCACGTTCGGTCTGTGGAATCGATTCGTCAGTATTTGATGTGGTTTACGAAATATATCCAGCGGTAATGTTAGGTGA
This sequence comes from Schistocerca serialis cubense, assembly GCF_023864345.2. Taxonomy (NCBI): domain Eukaryota; kingdom Metazoa; phylum Arthropoda; class Insecta; order Orthoptera; family Acrididae; genus Schistocerca; species Schistocerca serialis. The sequence goes on from NC_064638.1 coordinate 1,239,173,912, forward strand.
CTCACCCTGTATATGTTTGCCGAAGTATGTAGGGGCCATCCATAAATACTCAATAATGTACATATTATGTAAAATATGTATATACACATACGTATGTCAACTACTATTCCACGCACACATACAGTATAAATATAAATACATTTACTCTGTCACTATCGTCCAAGAGAACGGGAGGGTGTGAATTCCGTCACCACAGATGAACCTCTTGTCGTCATGAAGTGGCAACACAACTTTTGGATGCAGTGCAGTATGGACCTCATCATATGGGGGACTGAGCCAGAGCAGTGTCAATGCAATCGTTACAGCCTCCAAAGCCATGTGATGAACGCCCTTAGAATGTCTTCGGGTGGCAATTTTCGATCTGTGCCCCAATAACTACACAATGTACGACCCATTCATTTCGTCTTTAATCAGGCATATAACCCTGTTCTTATGAGGTGTAACACCACAGTGATTATCAGCCACATATCCGGATGACTCAAATGCTTCAGAGTGGTACGTTGTTACTTCATGTGGGTGCAGCCTTTCACCTAACAGATGGAACTGTCTGTATCTGTATAAAGTAACTTTCGATCAGCCAAGTACGGTTTCTCAAACTCTTGGTGGATATGGTACTTGTGGAGTTTGGAACACATACGGACATAGACTGGTTACGTGAATTCCAACAAAACCTTGCACTAAGAGAGTCGGAACACACAAGAACCACGTTGAGAAACACGTACCGTCTGCACTAGCCGATTCTCTTACTTAAGCCATGTTCCTTTTATATACTCACTGAAACTCTGAATGTTTCGTTCGTGTTAAGTGCGAGCGGCGTACCAACAGGAATCCTATCACATTGCCTGTATGAATTGCTTCTTCATTCTCAATTTGTTCGCTGAAATTGAAAGACAGCAGTTCAATAAATTAAGTATGATTGCAATTTCCCTCATTAATTGAGAAAAAAATTCTGATCTCGTGCTTTAACTTGTAACCTTCCCCACAAAAATAAAAAATTAAAACGAACCATGTGTAACCTCCCCCGGAAATAAGAATTAAATGAATATTAAATATTGTAACCTCTGAACAAAATTTGTTCCCTTTTATTATCTCCGTTCAGAAACGCATTCACATTTAATGTTCCCACAAAATTCTTTTCTCATTTAATGTTAAGTTCGAAACAGAAAAATTCCTAAACACCAAAATAATAAAAAAAAATTCAGTAACCTGGTAAATTTTATGACGACAGCAACGCTGCGCCTCGGCCCTGTATCCTGAATAAAAAAAGCAAAAATTCTTACCTCAATAAAAACTGCAAATATATCTGCTCTTACATGAAAATTTTCGGCACAGCTCCGTGCAATGCTGGCCTATGCTTTGTGATTCGTGAAAGGAATAATTATTCATTGGAAAAAATCTTTAAATTGAAATGAATGCTTTTTTTTAAAAAAAATTACTTTATATTATAAAAATTATTATTGGGGCATATTTTTTGAAAGAAATTAAATGACAATTAATATACATTACTAGATATGCGCAAGGCTGCTTCTTTACCTTCTACAACAATACTCATCCTCCAGAGTCCTGACCAGAGTCGCGAGCAGAGCACACAGCCGACACGCGCCGACTCCCGCCGACTCACGCAGACTACTCAAGACTACTGTCGACACGCGCAGACAAGCGCAGACTCGCGACAAGCAACAACTAACGACATACTGCTCTCTGGTCAGAGACTCTCATGGTATTGCCTATTGCAGGCAGCGCATACATCTTACAAACTATTAGATTTCTTTTCCTTTTTTTAGATTCGACAGTCTTCTGACTGGTCTCACACGACTCACCACTGCTCATCTGTGCCAACCTCTTCGTCTCAGAGTAGCACTTGCAGTCTGCTGTACGTGCTCAACTATTTGCAACACGGATCGCCATCTCGGTCTTATCCTACAGTTCTTACCTTTATAGATGCCTCTACTCACATGGTAGTTATTCCCTGATACCTTAATAGAAGTCATATCATTCTGTCCCTTCTTCTTATCAGTATTTTCGGCATATTCCTTTCCCATTCTGCAGAGAAACTCCCCATTACCTTACCTTATCGGTCCATCTAATTTTTACGTCTGCAGCACAATATCTCAAATGCCTCGATTCTCTTTCTTTCCGGTTTCCCAGAGTCCGTGTTTCACTACTATACAATGCCATGCTCCAAAAGAACATTCACATAAATTTGTTCCTCAACTTACGACCTACGTTTGATATTAGTATACTTCTCTTGACCAGGAATGCCCTCTCTGCCTGCACTAGTCTGCAATTTATGTCCTCCTTGCTATGTCCGTCTTGAGTTATTTTGCTGCCTATGTAGCAGAATTCCTCAACTTCATGTACTTCGTGATCACCAGTTATGATGTTAAGTTTCACGCTATTCTTACTTCTGCTATTTCTTATTACTTTCGTCTTGCTTCGATTTATTCTCAATCCACATTTTGTATTCGTTATACTGTTCATTCCGTTCAACACATCTTGTATTTCATCTTCAGTTTTACTGCTGATAGCAATGTCATCAGCTAATTTTAACATCGATATCCTTTCGCCTTGTATTTCAGTCCCACTCTCGAACTTTTCTTTCATTTCTGTCACTGCTTCTTCGACGTATAGATTGAACAGAAGGAGAGAAAAGCCACATCCAAGTGGAACTCTGAGCATTTCGTCACTGGCCTTCCAATCTTATTTTTCCCTCTTGGTTCACGTACATATTTTATATTCCCTATAGCATAGTCCTATTCATCTCAAGAAATCCGGACATCTCGGTCCGTTCCACATTGCCGAAAAACTTCTACAGGACGACAAATCCTATAAACGTGCCTTTATTTTTCTTCAGTCTTGCTTCCATTATCAGCCGCAAAATCAGAACTGCCTCTCCAGTGTCTTTGCCTTTCCTAAAGCCAAACCAATAGTCGTCCAACAGATTCTCAGTTTTGTTTTCCATTCTTCTGTGTATTATTCTTGTCAGCAACTTGAATGCATGTCGAACTTGTTGTCTACATCTACATCTACATCCACACTGCGCAAGCCACCCGACGGTGTGTGGCGGAGGGTACCCTGAGTACCTCTATCGGTTCTCCCTTCTATTCCAGTCTCGTATTGTTCGTGGAAAGAAGGATTGTCGGTATGCTTCTGTGTGGGCTCTAATCTCTCTGATTTTATCCTCATGGTCTCTTCGCGAGATATACGTAGGAGGGAGCAATATACTGCTTGACTCTTCGGTGAAGGTATGTTCTCGAAACTTCAACAAAAGCCCGTACCGAGCTACTGAGCGTCTCTCCTGCAGAGTCTTCCACTGGAGTTTATCTATCATCTCCGTAACTCTTTCGCGATTACTAAATGATCCTGTAACGAAGCGCGCTGCTCTCCGTTGGATCTTCTCTATCTCTTCTATCAACCGTGTCTGGTACGGATCCCACACTGCTGAGCAGTATTCAAGCAGTGGGCGAACAAGCGTACTGTACCCTACTTCCTTTGTTTTCGGATTGCATTTCCTTAGGATTCTTCCAATGAATCTCAGTGTGGCATCTGCTTTACCGACGATCAACTTTATATGATCATTCCATTTTAAATCACTCCTAATGCGTACTCCTAGATAATTTATGGAATTAACTGCTTCCAGTTGCTGACCTGCTATTTTGTAGCTAAATGATAAGGGATCTATCTTTCTATGTATTCGCAGCACATTACACTTGCCTACATTGAGATTCAATTGCCATTCCCTGCACCATGCGTCAATTCGCTGCAGATCCTCCTGCATTTCAGTACAATTTTCCATTGTTACAACCTCTCGATACACCACAGCATCATCTGCAAAAAGCCTCAGTGAACTTCCGATGTCATCCACCAGGTCATTTATGTATATTATGAATAGCAACGGTCCTACGACACTCCCCTGCGGCACACCTGAAATCACTCTTACTTCGGAAGACTTCTCTCCATTGTCTCTTGCAAGCTTGGAAATTCTGTGGACGACACTTTTCCGTAAGTCTGATGGTGTGTTTCCAGTCTCATACACTCAAACCACCAACTTAAATAGTCGTTTTGATGCACTTTCCATAATTGTTTTGGTAATTCTGATAGAATGTTATCATCCCTTTCTGCCTTATTTGATTTTAAATCTTCCGAACTATCCTAAACTACTCCCGAACAGGCCATGAATGCCCAACGTGTACTGACCGGCCGCCGCGTCATCCTCAGCCCGTAGGCGTTTCTGGATGCGGATTTGGAGGGGCATGTGGACAGCAAACCACTCTCCTCGCCGTATGTCAGTTTCCGAGGCCATTATATCTTCTAAAGCTGTTCTAATACTGAATCACCAATCTGTTCAACATCCACTCCTGTTTCTTCTGTTGTGCCATCAGATATGTCCTTCCGTGAGAGTGTCCCTCAATTTACTCCTTCCGAACACCGGCTCTCTCCCCTGCATTTAACTGTTTGATTCCTATTGCACTCCTAATGTTACCGCACTTCATTTTAGTTTCACACAAGGTTGTCTTGTCTTTTCAGTACGCTGAGTCAGTCCTTCTGACAAACATTCCTTTTTTGATTTCTTCACATTTTTCATGCAGCCACATTGCCTTACTTTCGCTCCGCTTCCTATTTATTTCGTTTCTAGGTGAATTGTGTTTGTGTATTCCTGAATTTCGCTGAGCATTTTTGTGCTTTCTTCTATCATCGACCAACCGAAGTATTACTTTTACCTACGGTTTTCTGTACAACTTCCGTGGCTGCCCTTCTCAGAGATGCCCATTCCTCTACATCTGAACTGCTTACTGTGTTATTCATTATGGCAGGAACCTCAGAGAACTTCAAGTGTATCCCTTAGTTCCTTAGTACTTTTGTATCCCACTGACAGATGACGTTTCGCCAAAGGTGGTGGCTTACGGTGGCCTGCTGGACCGAGCTATGAGATGCCGAGATGAATGTTAACAGTCCTCTGAAGTGTTTACTGCCGCTTTGGTCGTTCACTTCGTAACCTGTAGCTATCGTTACCAACAGCCCATGTGGGTCTACCCTGTAGTTCTGTCGTCGGAAATGACTGAACTGGAACGTTCTCCAAGCCCTCCCCACCGAGAGACGCTCACACAGATTAGATTCTTTTTGCCTTTTGTTTTTTATTATTTTCGCCCATCTCTTGGTTCATAAAATAATTTACATTCCGTATTTACAATTTTAGATTAGTGACTAAACTTTCTCCCCCTGTAATTATTATATTTAATGCTGTAGATACTTCTTAGTTAATTTAGAAACAAGCTATTTGAAACTCCCTCACTACCTCCTCACCAGTGACAGGATTTTTGGTCACTGCTGGGGCCGCTCAACTCTCTCTGCCTTGGTTCACAGTGCCAGAGGAGCTAAGGCGTCCATTTTTGTTCCCTTGACACCTTATCACACTAAATTAGCGAAATTTACAAAAAAATTTCTTTTGACCACGAAATACAGCTGTTACAATACAAGAATCTATAATACTGTTGAATCTGTAGAAGCGAAGTGATCGTATAGCATAATTGACATTCAATTTTTGCTATGTTAAACGTGTAATTAATATAAATGTAAAAAAAAGTATGCTGCCAGCGGGGTTAAAACAACAGACTTGATAATAAATACCCTACTACCCTACTATTTTTCCTATAGGAAAATAAGTTAATAAGGTAAAATGTATTTAACACAGTTCCGAGATCTAATCTTCAAAGGCGGATTTTGTTTCAAGTTACTCTTTATTATTTTCGTTTTTGAGCCTTAGGATATTTGTTTACCGCCTTAATCCTGTAAGTATGAAGAAAATCGACGAACTGTCCGTACGATCCCCTTCTTAGATAGTACAGAACATTGCTAAGTCATTACTCTGAATGCCACACTTTCCCGTCACGTTAATGTGACGATTTCTCAAAAGACATAATAACCATCTTCTGCAATGGGGACGGCTGCGAGGCGTACAGGAAGAGAGTCAGCGAGGTCGTGGGAGATATCGGCGGGTATGTGAAGCCATGCCAACTTCAGCTCCGTGGACAGCTGCGCTGGATGCGTCGGTTCACGATCCATGGCGCGAACAGCTCAGTCGACTTGGTCTCATAGAGTCTCGATTGGGCTTAAATTCGGAGAGTTGAGTGGCCAGAGGAGTGCGGAAAATTAATCCTGGTTCTCTTAATTTTGAAAAACGCACGCACACAGCGAGTTGTGCGACACGTTGCATTGTCGTGTGGCTATGGCCTCCCGTCTGGTAGACCGTTCACCGGGTGCAAGTCTTTCGGTTTGACGCCACTCCGGCGACTTGCGCGTCGATGGGGATGAAATGATGATGATTAGGACAACACAACAGGCAGCCCCAGAGCGGAGGAAATCTCCGACGCAGGCAGGAATCAAACCCAGGCCCTTAAGTTTGACATTGTGCCGCACCGAGTTTTTTTTTAATTCTCAAATTGTTCGTTGAATTTGTTCCGGGCGGGCGTTCAGGTTCTTTGGTACTTTGTTGATGCGTTCACTCAGTTTTTTTTATTACAGAGGGTACCTAACCTTCTGGTCGAGCACGCTGAGCTACCCGAGGAAAGAACTGAACTACACGTACTGTTGGATGTAGTCCAAAATAGGTTCGTTGATCCATTGTGCCTTCCAAAACGACGAAATTGGTCAGGGGATGCCTCTAAAGCGTTCGTCAGATCCTAACACTTGTTGCAAGTTATTTGCGTTCATACCTTTCTTGCAGTACACGTCAAAGGTCTTGTGTCCGATGGAGTATAAAGCGTAATTCATATGACAAGGCCACCAGTCGCTATTCGGTGGTTGTCCAGTTGCGGTTGTGGCGTGCCAATACCAGCCTTTGTTGCCGTCATGGATAAATGAACCAGGCACCTACTCGGAGGCCCATTCGCAGCAACGTTCGCTGAACAGTCGTTGGGGAGACTCGGTTAGCAGCTTCTTGGTTCATCGGTTCCTGAACAGTTACACGTCTGTGTGCCTGTACACATCTGTGCAACCGTCGTTAACCACTGTGGCCCGTGGTGCACCGCAATCGCCTAGGCGCCGTTTTTGGATAGCACAATTTTGCCACGCACGGTAAACCTTAATCACGGCGACAAGCGACGCCCTTTTTTGGGACATACTCCCACTCTTGGCGCGAAAGCCAATGACTATGCCCTTTGGGAGGTCAGATAAATCGCTCCGTTTTCGTATTACGGCAACGACTGCTCTGTTTTTCCGCGCCTCCCACCCACCCCAACATGCCTTATCTACATCTACATCTACATCTACATACATACACCGCAATCCACCATACAGTGCGTGGCGGAGGGAACCTCGTACCACAACTAGCAGCTTCTCTCCCTGTGCCACTCCCAAACAGAACGAGGGAAAAATGACTGCCTATATGCCTCTGTACGAGCCCTAATCTCTCTTATCTTATATTTGTGGTCTTTCCGGGAAATATACGTTGGCGACAGTAAAATTGTACTGCAGTCAGCCTCAAATGCTTGTTCTCTAAATTTCTTCAGAAGCGATTCACGAAAAGAACGCCTCCTTTCCTCCAGAGACTCCCACCCGAGTTCCTGAAGCATTTCCGTAACACTCGCGTGATGATCAAACCTACCAGTAACAAATCTAGCAGCCCGCCTCTGAATTGCTTCTATGTCCTCTCTCAATATGACCTGATAGGGATCCCAAACGCTCGAGCAGTACTCAAGAATAGGTCGTATTTGTGTTTTATAAGCGGTCTCCTTTACGGATGAACCACATCTTCCCAAAACTCTACCAATGAACCGAAGACGACTATCCGCCTTCGCTACAACTGCCATTACATGCTTGTCCCACTTCATATCGCTCTGCAATGTTACGCCCAAATATTTAATCGACGTGACTGTGTCAAGCGCTACACTACTAATGGAGTATTCAGACATTACAGGATCCTTTACCTATACATCTGCATTAATTTACATTTATCTATATCTAGAGTTGCATGGGAGGCTTAATTAAAAGAATAAGATGCAATAATTTTAGTAGCTGTGTGACTGGTTACGAAGTCTCGGTACCGGTTGGCCCTGATTAGTATTAGCACGCAATCTGACTGCATAAAGTAAAAATAAAGAATGACAAGGAATTTCCATAACACAATTGATTAATTAAGTCCCCTGCAACTATAAAAGCTACGAAACAACAAAGCACAAGTGTCACTCTTCTGTGTGTGTGGTAGTGTGACTCAACGTACCTGTATCTGGCTCGGTTCTTTCTCAAAACGACAAAATATTTTAAACACCATTTACAATGAACTAATTGAAAAACCAGAATTACAAGTGTAATACATGAACACGAGTCAGATGCTTTGTTGGCTGTACCTGTGACCAAGAGATATTGTCATTACAGAAATACGTAATACCTTTTTACCTCAATATATTGACGAAAATTTTCCATTACACCAGCATCATAAATCAAAGCCCATCTCCTTTCTCAAATACACTGTGATAATTGTAACATCTTCCATCTATACATTACACCAACCGAACAGCATCTACTCTCTCGTCCAACAGAACAACAACTGCCCTCGACATCCTCTGAACTACTACTGCACCAGTGGAGGTTGTGGAATAATAAGCTTTGGCGCAATCTCTGGCGCTGTTACTCAGCGTAGCCACCTTTCAGAGTTCATTGCCATTCTTTACACCAATCACAAATCCTGTCCAAGTCATTTTGTATCCTCCTAAAGTCACTCAACGACGATACCTTCCCGTACACCACAGCATCATCAGCAAACAGCCGCACATTGCTATCCACCCTATCCAAAAGACCACTTATGTAGATAGAAAACAACAGCGGACCTACCACACTTCCATGGGGCATTCCAGATGATGCCCTCACCTCCGATGAACACTCACCATCGAGAACAACATACTGGGTTCTATTACTTCACTGACAGTGCTGCCATCTACCGTCTGCGAGTGGTTATCTCACCTTGACGGAAGTTGATGGTGATCACATTAATGAGACTGAATCATTAATGTGACTGGATCGTGTATGTCCGCTCCGAAACTGCGCCTCACCGATTTCTGGAAGATGAGGCTGGTGCAATGAAAAAAACTTCGGAAACCCCGTCCCCCCACTTTTTTGGCTACTAGACCCCGAACGGACTTGTCCGGAATGGGCTTCCCGTGTTCTCATATCTCCTCTGTATAGCTTCAAAACAAGAGGAGCGACACAGAGATTTTCCAGAAAAGCGCAGCGTCCAGAGGGGCCGTGTGCCCGGCAGCCACAACTCCGGACCCCGCGCCGTGGCTCACCGGCCCTGGGGACGGACCATCAAAAATGTATCGGCAGCGGCGGCGGCGGCTGGGCTCGGCTGGGTTCGCATCGCCGCCTCGCCTCGCCTCACGGAGCGGTGTGAGCACACAGTGCCGGGCATTGCCTGCCCGCCTGCCGGCTACGCTATCGACCAGCAGCGCACCCAGCCGCCGCTGCAGCGTACACCGGCCCCGCACTAAGAGACCATGGATAGCGTCCCACGTGTAGTCCGAGCACTGTGGTGGAGTGACTGCAAAAATTATCACCTGAAAACTGCCTTGAAGGTCCTACGGTACCGACCTGCCGCCGCATCATCCTCAGCGCAAATACTTCACTGGGTTCGGACTGGAAGGGCATGCGGACAGGACACCGCTCTGCCTTCCATGTATCAATTAACGGGACATAAAAATTATTACCTGAATACAAAAATCTGTGCACATAGGGAATTCTAGGCTGAGTTCCTTTTCCATGAAACTCGATCCACGTTGACGAACATGACAAAAAAAATCAGCGAAATTGCAATAAACTTTATTTTTAAATGAGTAAAATACTACAGCTCCGATCGAAAAATGTTAAACGGGAAAATTAAAGGATTTTAAAAATCTACCTATTGCTTCTTTGTTAGCATCGCTGGCTGTATTATGTTTCGAGATAAATTGAAAAACCGTTAAAGATCGGGTTCTTTATTAATTTTTTAACTTACCCGATCCCATACTTGCTATTTAGTGTAACTATAGCCCTCGATAAGTCAAAAGAAGTACTCGTTTGAAAAAATTAACACTATTTTTCGAAGATATAGAGGACATAAAATCCCGTCTGAGGCCTGCGATCATTTATACGTTAATAATTGGCAGCCAGTGCTGTATAATCGCAATAAAGTCGTGACATGTTCAGTTGACTCTTTTATTAGAACATGTTACGCGTTTCGGGATTACACCCATCTTCAGATATCACAAACCTCAGTTACTTCCTAACCAACCAGGCGTACAGCCCCCACAACTCAAAGAACGTGTCCAGTAACATATGACTATAACTGCGACACAAGCAGTCTTGAAACAGCTATAGTCATATGTTATTGGACACTTTCTTTCAGATGTCAAGGCTGTACGCCTGGCTGGTTAGAAAGGAATTGAAGTTCGTGATTTCTGAAGATGGGTGTAATCCTGAAACGCGTAACATGCTCTAATAAAAGAGTCAATTGAACATATCTAGACTTTATTGCGATTGTACAGCATTGGTTGCCAATTATTACTATTTTTCCAGATATATCCGTTTTCAAACAAAAGGCGCTCTCGGTAATTGGTTAGATCGGATCAGGGGATGCCCCTACAAAAACAGTTGCAGGTTTATTTTCTTCGCAAGGAGTTAACATGCTATTAAACTATGTTTACGCTTTTATTAACTATGAGGATAAAAAAGACTTCGAAAAACTGTCACTTTTGTTGGCAGTGTTTTTTAACTATCTATGCCGACTTTTGTTTTATGGAAATAATTTTGAAGCTCTCGAAACTAGTTCAAAATGGCCCGTACTTGTATCATCCTCGTTATCTCACTTCCACAAAATCGTACACTTGTTTTTTATTAATTTGTGAAAAAATGCCAGCAATTCCTTTCTTTAAAACTTATTTCTATAAAATAAAAACTGAGGCAGATAAAACAACACGCCCAGCAAAGCTGCAAGTTTTTCGAAGCCATTTTTTAATCCTCACAATTAATTAAATAATAAATATATTTAATAGCATAGCGGCACAATTCTTTGAGAAGAAAATAAGCCTAAGACCGTTACATTAGCTCATGTATAAGTGAGGCAGCGTATCGAAGGCTAGAGCGACCCATTTTCGGGTACTGACCGAGTATGTGGGATCCCCACCAGCTTGGATTAAAGGAAGACATCGAAGCAATAATTCAGAGGCGGGTTGCTAGAGTTCCGTAGAGTCGATTAGCACGCAAGTATTCGCAAAGATCCTTCGTGAACTCAAATGGGAACCCTGGAGGGGACACGACGCACTTTTCGCTAGGCTGGAAATTTAGAGAACCTGCATTTTAGGCCGATCGCAGATCGATTCTACTGGCGCCAACGTACATTTCATGAAAAGACTACGAAATAAAATGAAAGAAATTTGACTTCATACGGAGGCTTACAGACCGTCGTTTTTCCATTGCTCTGCTTGTGGGTGAAAGATGAAAGGATATGGCTTGTAGTGGTTCAGGGTATCCGCAACCATCCCCATTCCATGACGTGCAGATTGTGTATTTTGATGTAGACGTAGTAATTCATTCCAGTATTGGTGAAAACTTTTCAGAAAAATTCATTTGAGTATTGGTGAAAACATTTTCAGAAGACTTTTATGTAATTTTTTGCAGTTTTCTATAAACAAAACTTTATATAACAACTTCATTAAACTTCAAATTTTATCTGGATGCTATAAGTGATTTTGTTTAACGAGCAAAATATTTTACATGGCTCTGTTGGTTCAAATTCGACGATTTTGTCTAATGTTCCATGTCGATGGGCGTTTCTACTCCTCAGCATACAAGATTATATTGCGAGAGCGTTGCTTGCTAGCGTGCTTTGCTGTAATATTCTTTTCGTATAGTTTTCAGCTTTATATACGTGCTTTTTTAGTAATATTCTATTCGTATTATTTTCAGATTTATATAAATGCGTGTTTAGTGACGAAGGTTAGATCCGTCGTTTAAAGTGGGAGACTCTGCTTCTTGTTCAGGGCCCAATATCTGTCCTTCATTAACTCTTACGTCTACATAAATAATGCTACACGATACTGTCCCACTTATTTAATATTACTGTTGAGATCAGAAATTCTATTGGATTCTTTTTGTTCTAATTTTGACGATATGTGGTAATTGTGTTTCACTTTCTCCTATGGAGCACAACTGTAATTTCATTACTGTCTGTTGAGATGGTTTTCTTGTGTAAATATTAATACTTCTTCTAATATCTCTGCTATTCTTTCTCGTCCTTAACCAGCTTATAATTAATCATGATTTCACTTTCGGTTCTCATATTGTAATTTGCTCTTTGACTAAAAACAAGATACATAATTCGATAAAATGTTTTTTATTCCAGTCTTTGATCACAATATCAATCCTTTTGACGATGACCGGTTTCAGTCAGTAATGACCATCCTCAGTTTTTTTCTACACCATGTCCTAAAGTGATAAGGAATTGATATTGTTATCAAATACTGGAATAAAAATCATTGGACATGGTGTAGAAAAGATCTGAGGATGGCCATTACTGACTGAAACCGGTCATCGTCAAAGGAATTGATATTGTGATCAAAGACTGAAATAAAAAACATTTGACAGTATTGGATCGCTGTTCATATACGGGACTATGTCGCAGCTGGTGAAACAGAATTCAATACGTTCTGCCCTCGGTTCAGTCGTTACATAGAAAAACTGTCTTCAGAATATTATACATACAGCAGCTTATAAGGGAATATTAGACTATTCAAGGAGGAGTCTATATCTCGACTGCAGGGATCTCTCAGGATGCCTTGTATTATTCAAACATACGTCTAAGGTCCGTTGTGTTCGTCATTGAGCTATGAAAGTCATTAGCATCTCCGAATATCTGACAAAAAGAATTCATATTACGTTAATATACATTCATGGATCATATTTTTGTAAAGAAGAATAATAGTTTCACGTCACTGATACTGAAACCACAGCATTTCTATACTCACACTAAATTTTAGAAGATGTAAGATCTCTCAAGGTTGGCTGTAGCAAGAGAGATGCGAAAGGAGATTTTCGTAGCTTAAAATGGGTTTCCTCAATAAAAATCAGTGCCTAGTCGGGTAGTGACATGTAATTAAGAGAAATGTTTCAGGAAATATACGTCTAGATCGCATTTGGAAGTGAAACTTGAATAATTGCTATTCTGGAGAAGAAAAAACTGCAAACGTCGGAATGTCATGCACCTGAATAACATTTAAAATGGAATTAACTGTTGACGTTCAATACGAAAAATGCATAAAGGAAATAGAAATTTGTGCCCCAAACTCCACCACATTGCACACCATATTATGAACACTGATCCGACACAGTTCTCACACTTCGCAACTTGCAGTTCCGCAGGAGAGCACAACACCCACAACTTCAGTCTAAGAATTTGTCGACCAGTTATCAATTTTGTTCTAGTAACTTCCAAAGGGGTTGAGAATTAACTGACCGAAAGATGGAAGTACATGAAGCAAAACAGATTCATACTTATTAACAAATGTAGTAACACCAAAAGAAACAATTTATGCCTCTAATTTACGAACTATGCTACAAATGATGACACGGGACTTCTACCTGCAGTGCGCACCACAGTAATAAAGGTTTTATGCCAATGGTACTAGCGGCGAAGATGGTGAAGAGCCTGAAAGAAGGTGTGACGAGTTAAAATTACACTACTGGCCATTAAAATTGCCACACAACGAAGATAACTTGCTACAGAAGCGAAATTTAACCAACAGGAAGAAGATGCTGTGATATGCAAATGATTAGCTTTTCAGAGCATTCACACATGGTTGGCGCCTGTGGCAACACCTACAACGTGCTGACATGAGGAAAGTTTCCAACCGATTTCTCATACACAAACAGCAGTTGACCGGCGTTGCCTGGTGAAACGTTGTTGTGAAGCCTCGTGTAAGGAGAAGAAATGCGTACCATTACGTTTCCCACTTTGATAAAGGTCGGATTGTACCCTATCGCGATTGCGGTTTATCGTGTCGCGACATTACTGCTCGCGTTGGTCGAGATTCAATGACTGTTAGCAGAATATGGAATCGGGGGGTTCAGGAAGATAATACGGAACGCCGTGCTGGATCCCAACGGCCTCGTATCACTAGCAGTCGAGATGACAGGCATCTTATCCGCATGGCTGTAACGGATCGTGCAGTCACGTCTCGACCCTTGAGTCAACAGATGCGGACGTTTGCAAGACAACAACCATCTGCACGAACAGTTCGACGACGTTTGCAGCAGCATGGACTATCAGATTGGAGACAATGATTGTGGTTACCCTTGACGCTGCATCACAGACTGGAGCGCCTGCGATGGTGTACTCAACAACGAACCAGGGTGCACGAATGGCAAAACATCATTTTTTCGGATGAATCCAGGTTCTGTGTACAGCGTCATGATGGTCGTATCCGTGTTTGGCGACATCACGGTGAACTCACATTGGAAGCGTGTATTCGTCATCGCCATACTGGCGTATCACCCGGCGTGCAATTGGTTACACGTCTCGGTCACCTCTTGGTCGCATAGACGGCACTTTGAACAGTGGACGTTACATTTCAGATGTGTTACGACCCGTGGCTCTACCCTTCATTCGATCCCTGCGAAACCTTACATTTCAGCAGGATAATACACGACCGCATGTTGCAGATCCTGTACGGCCCTTTCTGGATACAGAAAATGTTCGACTGCTTTCCTGGCCAGCACATTCTCCAGATCTCTCAGCAACTCAAAACGTCTGGTCAATGGTGGCCGAGCAACTGACTCGTCACAATACGCCAGCCACTACTGTTGATGAACTGTGGTATCGTGTTGAAGCTGCATGGGCAGCTGTACCTGTACACGCCATCCAAGCTCTGTTTGAATCAATGCCCACGCGTATCAAGGCCGTTATTTCGGCCAGAGGTGGTTGTTCTGGGTACTGATGTCTCAGGATCTATGCACCCAAATAGCGTGAAAATGTAATCACATGTCAGTTGTAATATAATATATTTGTTCAAGGAATACCCGTTTATCATGTGCATTTCGTCTTGGTGTAACAATTTTAATGGGCAGTAGTGTAATTTGGGAACGAAATTTTTCGCGACAGCACTTATATGTAAAACGTTCTCGGTATTTTTGCCGCGTCAGTTCTGGATAAAATCTCGAGTTTCGATGATTACCTCTATCGTCATCGACAGGAGCTGACTGTCTTCACTGCTATAAATAGGCTACCATAGCAGCAGCGAAGGCAGTCAGCTGTTGACGATGACGATGTGGGTAATCGTCGAAAGCTCGAGATTTTATACAGAACTGAAGTGGCAAGAATTCCGAGAATGCTTCACATAGTAGCGTAATTATTCAATATTGTGAATGTATTTACATTACGCTACTATTAATTCAGCCCAAACGCCAACGGTAGCGGAAAACCGTTTCCTTGCTGTGGTTTCTTAATACTTAATGATTTTGCACATTTGCAAATAAAAGAATTCTACCAGAGTGTTATTTTAACAAATATGTGGCATCGCAATAATAAATAACATTTCTTAAGAATATGCTACGTGACAGTACTTAAATTCGGTACAATCTGATGTGGGGCAGTTAAGGTCCCACATCTAATGCGGGTGATATCTAACAAATACCCCTCTCTCTTGCCAGTTTATGATATTCTAGCTATCACTGACAGTTATGTTTGCATACACTCGAACTGGTCATAGTTCTCTGTGAATAGCGACTGCTAAGTCGGGCGCTAGTCTCCAGGCTGTTGTTCTCAGCCGACTACAGTCAAGAAAGTGGACTGTATAGGTGCTAGTGTTAAATTGTCTGAGTTTCTGCGGCATGTCGTATTTTGAGCCTGTCGGCGGAGGAATACCCGTGTCCGCCCATACGAGGCGGTGGCGAAGTAGTCCGTGGATGACAAGTTTCTTATTCGCTCCCGCCCAAGCTGTCAGCGGATAAACACGATGATTTGGGTCTAATCTGTGAGTGCCATCTGTACGCTGCTGCACATAGCCAGGTGAGAGAATGTTCTTGTGTGTTGGTGGCTTCCCATCGTATCAGTTGTCTACATCTCACATGATATAAAACATTCAGGTCGTTATGGAAGAAAATAACTAATTTTGATGGCAATAAAACTGGTAGTTGGAAAACGTGTTGGGAGTTAGTAGAAGAATAAGCGGAATGAAAGTGGCAGTGTGAAATATTAATAATTTTACGAGTCGTGTTCTTAGTAAGGTCCGTTTGAACTCAGGTACACAACGAAAGGTTATTTCAAAGAAGTAAATTTATTTTCAGAAAGTACACACTTCACTCTATTTTTCGACATAGTTGCTAAGTTTATTGAAACACGTATCCCAGACACAGGGGTAGAGCATTAGGATTGGCAATAACGAGAAAAATATTTACCAAAAATAGAACTTTGTTAAAATATAATACAAAATTAAGAGCTCGAAACTCTGTTTTGATATTGTCTATAGTGTAGCTTTGTACAGGAGTACAAATTGGACGATACGCAGTTCAAAAAAGTTCAGAGAAAAGAAATTTCTGAAAAGCTGTGTTTCGTATTTGTGCTGAATATTAGCTGATGATAAGGTATTGAATCTAATTGAGTTGACAGAAATTTGTGTTACAAGTTGAGTAAAAGAAGGAATCGGTTTAGGTGACACATCCTGACGCATAAACGGTCCGTCTGTTGGTTAATGGATGAAGAGAGGTTGTAAGCCTACTGTCATATCTCTGGCTTGGTTACCGAGCATCTTTGCGGGCAGCCGCGTCTGTAGAGTCGAGCGCGGGACACGGAACTGCTGTGATGTGTAGTGCGTAGCTCTGCGTGTGAGAGGCATTGTTAGCACGGAAGTTGAAGTGTTGCTACAAGTGTTATTACAATAAAGTGATAAAATAAGTAAATAACTCACAGGAAAGTGCGTCAAGAAGTAATTTAAAAATGAGCAGTGCTGCTGATAACGTATTTGTGTATCCTCTCGTTGCGTGTCGTACAGTACTGTGTCAATCTTCCGCGCTGTGTTCGGTCTCCCTGAATGAACTGATGTGAATCAGTAGAGATCAGTCACCATAAAAGAGTGCAGTCAAGTGCCAGTGTCTTGTAGCGAGTGTGAGGACGTGCGTTCGATCATCGAGTTTCCGCATTATCAACAATCAGCCGCGTCGCGACGGTTACGCGCACGCTCGTACAAGCGAGAACTGAGAACTGAAAAATTAACATTACGAACAGTGCTATATCATTACTAGCGTCAAGGAGGACTATTACCAGATATCTGTATGTGTGACAAGCGTAAGAACTTAGGTTCGATCATTCGGATTCTGCATCAACAACAATCAACCGCGTCGTGTCGGTTAGGCGTACGCTCGTCTGGGTGATTGTTAATTGGGATAAACATTTATGAATTAGAATGTAAACAGTGCAACCTGCGATTTCCTTTAATCGTCTCAGAATATAGTTGTTCATACCAGACGTAGAACAGTGTTGTGTTTTGATGTTGAGTAGCTCCCCTGACTCGCTTGCATATTTCGATGGATAATTTCAGATTGAGAATGCGCTAGGCGACGATCAGTTTCGCTTTAGGAAAAGTAAAGGGACGAGAGAGGCAATTCTGACGTTACGGCTAATAATGGAAGCAAGGCTTAAGAAAAATCAAGACACTTTCATAGGATTTGTCGACCTGGAAAAAGCGTTCGACAATATAAAATGGTGCAAGCTGTTCGAGATTCTGAAAAAAGTAGGGGTAAGCAATAGGGAGAGACGGGTCATATACAATATGTACAACAACCAAGAGGGATTAATAAGAGTGGACGATCAAGAACGAAGTGCTCGTATTAAGAAGGGTGTAAGACAAGGCAATAGCCTTTCGCCCCTACTCTTCAATCTGCACATCGAGGAAGCAATGATGGAAATAAAAGAAAGGTTCAGGAGTGGAAGTAAAATACAAGGTGAGAGGATATCAATGATACGATTCGCTGATGACATTGCTATCCTGAGTGAAAGTGAAGAAGAATTAAATGATCTGCTGAACGGAATGAACAGTCTAATGAGTACACAGTATGGTTTGAGAGTAAATCGGAGAAAGACGAAGGGAATGAGAAGTAGTAGAAAAGAGAACAGCGAGAAACTTAACATCAGGATTGATGGTCACGAAGTCAATGAAGTTAAGGAATTCTGCTACCTAGGCAGTAAAATAACCAATGACGGATGGAGCAAGGAGGACATCAAAAGCAGACTCACTATGGCGAAAAAGGCATTTCTGGCCAAGAGAAGTCTACTAATATCAAATACCGGTCTTAATTTGAGGAAGAAATTTCTGAGGATGTACGTCTGGAGTACATGGACTGTGAGAAAACCGGAACAGAGGAGAATCGAAGCATTTGAGATGTGGTGCTATAGACGAATGTTGAAAATTAGGTGGACTGATAAGGTAAGGAATGAGGAGGTTCTACGCAGAATCGGAGAGGAAAGGAATATGTGGAAAACATTGATAAGGAGAAGGGACAGGATGATAGGACATCTGCTAAGACATGAAGGAATGACTTCCATTGTACTAGAGGGAGCTGTAGAGGACAAAAACTGTAGAGGAAGACAGAGATTGGAATACGTCAAGCAAACAATTAAGGACGTAGGTTGCAAGTGCTACTCTGAGATGAAGAGGTTAGCACAGGAAAGGAATTCGTGGCAGGCCGCATCAAACCAGTCAGTAGACTGATGACCAAAAAAAAAAGGTCTAGCAAAGAAAAGCAGAAGCGACAACCAGTTTAAGGGTCCCCCACCGCCATTTGTACTCCCGAGCGTGTTACAAGGTACGTAGGGCGGAAATTTTAGAGATCAAAGATTGACTGCAGTTATAAGTTCCAATGGACATAGTTGTGGAAAGGTGAAAAAACTTGCGCAGGATAGGCTGCCATGGTCATCTGCTTTAAAGCAGGCTTTGGACTGAACGCCGCAATGACAACATGGCACAATTGTAGAGATACATATCTGATGCTAATTAAGAAGAGTCTAACTGCCTGAGAAACACCTATGGGCGGTATCTTTATTGCTCGATCAAATATGCCATTTTAGTGATGAAGTGACAATTTTATAATGTAAACGTTAACAAACACTTACACTAAAGTTTAACTGGAGGAAACCCACTTGTTGCAAATAGCGTACTACGTTATAAAACATGTTGTTTAATTTCTTTGATATGTAAGAAAATATAAAGGATGCACTACTGAAACAATTTCGCATAGCAGTTTCTACGAGTTTGAAAATTACACCAATGTCACTACATACATCTCTGCTTCCTGGTAGTTTTTTCGAATCGAAAGAAACCTCATCCCCACTGGGAAGTGTAATAAACAATACACGGTTTTAAAAATCCCATCTTTGATGTCAGTAACATATTTCCTTATAGTAGAATGTAACATTCAAAAACATGCCTAACATATTATGTTTTTGATACGACGAACGGGAATGACTGATGTTCCTTTGGTGGAATAAAATCTTGAGAGTGGGAGGTACCGGAAATGATGTAATGATAGGACAGAGGAAAATAAAGTTCAATCTAACTCCAGACTACCATTAGCCAAGTTATTTAGACTTCATTTCTTTATGTAGTCGAAAAATTTTAATACTACACCGGACATTATATTCAGCTGAAGTGTCTTTATTTTCTCGAAGGAATAAGTCTTAGTTAACTCCATGAAGAAACAAACTTTTGATCTACGTACGGTTCCCGTTATTTTAACCTTTGGGATTTGGTTCGAAAACAGAAAGCGAGTTAACATTTCGTCACGGAAGAACTCGACACATACTTCCGCTAAAAACATTTTTCTGTGATATCAGAATCCCTCAACCATTATTTGAGACATATCTGTCGGTGAATACTGCGATTTCGCTCCTTTGTGTCGTCCACACGCCCAAGCGGTTCCGCCACCCGGTACCAGTAGAAAGGCTCCTCACAATGTGATTTGAAATTTCCCGCTTCCGGTGATCTGTCATCGCTATAGCAATTCAAGAGATCAGTTTTATACGTTGCTTAGTCCCGACCTCCTTCAGCTGTTCTCTTCGGCATGGCATCATAAAACGGCTGTGTTACGAATCGTCACCATCGGAGCTTTGACTCACCGAAGACATAAACTACGATGTCTACTGCAAGAACTATTATCTTTTATCTCTGAGACTATACAACACGCCGATATCCTTGTATCCATCACAGTCTTGGACGACGTTCGATGTTTTTCACCAGGTACAGTCTCAACTCTGTAATCGTGTAACGACAGTCGTTCCAGATCGCAACTGATATTTATTCTACTAATCGGTTTCAGTCAAATATGACCATCTACAGACCGCTGACTCCTCGGTGGCATGTGGAGCCGGTTAATGAAGCTGCTGTATATAAAAAATCGTACCAGTTAATAGATTCTGTGAGGAGCCATACTGCTTAATGGAAATTTTGCTGTCGTTCCAGTATGACTTCAAAAACAATTTCTTTGTTTCAGACTGTTTTGCAAAAAAGATATCATTTGTACAGTGCCAGACACAGAACTTTTGCCTGCAATAGTTGTTCATAATGCTGCTCTACGCGTATAATAAATTAAAGCCCCTCGCTGCGTTTCCCTGTCTGTAAGCGAAGGTTCATCTTAAGAACTGTCGTAGAGATTATGAAACGGTTTTCACTAGTAGATTCATGTACATAACGTACCAGTCGAAAAATGTTCCTACCGGAGCTCAAAAAATGAGAATATATTCCTGTTTATTAAAAGACTGACTGTAAAGTGGGGAACCGGCTGCCTCATTCTACCTTCCCAAGCACCTTTAAATTTTACCAAAAAAATTTGGCATGCGAACATATTCACCCTTTTATTTGACATACAATCCACCTCACACTCCAAAATATCCTCTAACTGTAACTCACTAACACCCACTAGGCCTTATTTGTAAGCCGCTCATCCCCATTCACTCCCGATTGCCCTTTCTCATTCACTCATTGAGTCCAACCCACAGTCATTATCTCTTTGTGTCTCTCTGTCATTCTTTCCTGTGTCACAGTCACAGTCGCCTCCGACCTAACCTACTAGTACAGTCTCCCCTCTCTATGACTGTCTCGCTCTTGCTCTCTTTTACTGCTAATGTTTCATTCTTTTCTTTCTACTGCTGCTGGCTCTTCTCACATCACTGTGTCTCATTCTTCCTCGTTGTCATTGTCCTTATCACCAGATCACACCTACTTCCACTCTTCCTTTCTCTTTATTCCAACCCTCCCTCCCCTCCCTTTGGGACTACCTACTTCACTCTTTTTCTAGCAGTGTCCTGTCACTATCAACTATGGTCCACTGCGACTGTCCCCGTCTCTGCCTCCCACGTTGCCATTGTTCCCATTGTATAACACAACCACTGCCTACTATTTTCCTGTATTTATTACCTTACCGTCTCTTTGCCACCGCCAGTGTCTTCTTCTCTCTCAGCGTAAAAGTGCGCTAATATATTCCGATGCCAAAATTTTTGGGAAAATTTTAAAAATGCTGGTACCCCACTTTTCAGTACCTTTCTAATGAACAGGAATATACAGTAAAACGTCATTTATACGTTTTTCACTTATGCGTTTTCCTCACTTAGCCTATACTTTTTTTTCGTGACCCGGCAAAATATCCACAGTGTGCACAAGTTATGATGCAGTGTTTCAGGGTGGGTTGCCGGGAAGTGGACCGGTAAGGCTAAATTTTCGTAGATCAAATCTAGCGCCTCGACTTAAATTTGATCAAAGCAAGCGTTCGTCTTATGTTTATTGCATGGAGAAATCAACCGCTTGGAGCGCTAGCATCGCTGCAGCTGTCTGATACACAATCTTTATCAATATGACTCCCAAATTTACATGGTGCGTCGCATATACAACGAAACAGATAGAAATATTCGACGCAGATGATGCACTGTGTAGTTTAAGACACCCAGAATACAAAACAGAATAAAAAGTGAGAGCTATAAAAAAATTGCGGGTGCTGTTAGCCGTGAAGTACGGCCAAGATATACCCCCGAGAATATAAAGGAGGAAATCTACTACTTCTCTGGAAATAAAAATCTTTCGAGACTGCAGTACGTATTAAATTTATTTCCTTCTCATATTCCTCCTTCAGTGCGTTACAAATAGCTTCAAACGTTTCCGTTATTATTTTCCTCTATGTGCGCTGTATCATTAAAGCGCTATACCGGTACTGTAAACTAGAGTAACTAGAAATCGCAGTAGTACGGTAAGTCTGTCGTTTGCGGATGTAGCATTTCTGAGGAGAGTGTTCAGCTTCATAATATGAGGAGCCACTTTCTTGAGCTCATATTGAAATGTACTCTCGTTCATTCCCAAAGGGATTCCCATGTGACTTTACATCCTTGACTTGCAGCTCTAGTAGCAAATTTTGTTGTATATCTTTCGCATCTCGCCCTGAAGTCCACGGCTTCACCCAGGTATGTTTCATTTTCTTCTGCTTCTCTTTGGAAATGTAGTGACGATGCAGTTGCAGTGCACACAACAGCAGACCAGGTATAATTTTACTTACGGCATCGGTGGCGTAGTATGTTGATGTTGGCAACGACCGTTCGTTGCTGGGAACTCATGTCACCACGAAGTAAATAGTTAAATCTGTTCTTGCTCTATGGTTGACAGATTTTTGTATGTACCCTTGTCCGCTCAGTAAATTAGCTATACTCGTAAAATGAACATTTCATAACAAAAAATTTGCATTATATGAAGATGCTGTTGCCAAGATCAGCTCACTAGATGGCCGATGCCGTAAGTAAAATTGAACAGCAGAGAATGGTATTAAGTCGTCGTCGGCCATTATCAAGAAACTGATGAAATATTTGATGAAATTGCAATACACTCTTTTGCGCCACGTCAAAGATCACTGTCAAAGAAAATTTGATAGTATAATACCGGTATAAGCTCCATCTATTAAGAAGGCACCGCGGTTGCCAACTAGAAAATAACATGATTGCGAGAATCCGAATCCAATTAACACTTAATTTTTAATGTGACAGACTTGAGATATTTTTATAGATTGACGGATACGGCAACAACAGTATAAACTGCAAGAATAGAGTTGCCACAAAACCAAGATGTTACACAGAGACTCTATAGTATTGGAACGTACTTTACAAAAATGGTTGAAATGTCTCTGAGCAGTATGGGACTTAACATCTGAGGTCGTCAGTCCCCTAAACTTATAACTACTTAAACCTAACTAACCTAAGGAAATCATACATCCATGCCCGAGGCAGGATTCGAAACTGCGACCGTAGCAGCAGCGCGAAAGTACAGTATAACGTATGAAGCTTACTATTACGGCAGCGGTGACAGCCATAGGGAAGGTTGGTAGTAGGTCTAGCGCTCATTTGTTTTCCAGAAATTACACGACTTCTGACGAACTAGGGCACAATTGGACAAGAATTGTTGCATGTCACTCGGGAATCCCGAAACATATCACACCTGACACTGTATAGACTATAGTATCGTATTACTTTATTTCTAATTATTTTGAGAACTAGTAACATGAGTGGAAGATAAAAGCAAAGCATTCATATCGCAAAAAACCATTACTGCAAAATGATAGTGCAGCATGCCATCATGTTTGTTAACATCGAAAAAAAGGAAGAAATGAAAATAAATATTTTACAGGTAAGATTTTTACATGCCATTTATTTCATGTTGTGCTACCGGAGCCAAAGAACACATTGAGAAATTATTAATGAATTTGTTTCTTCTGACAGGCAATGCACTACATTGCAGCGTCATGGAACAGAGTTTCAGACGATACCATTCGGAACTGTTTCCGAAAAGCCGGATTTGGAAATGAAGCCCATGATCATGGTGGAAATGATCATACTGACGACATTTAACCTAATGATGAGGAATGGAATCGACTTGAGGAGCAGGCATCATCTGAGGATTCCGTGAACGTTGATGAAAACCACGTCACTATAGAGCCCATGACTATAACTGAGATAGTTCAGTGTACACCTCGGGACCTGGTCGAGGAAGAATCTGACGGTGAGGACGACATACAAGATCCTCAGCATTCCTCCGTGACGCTTAACGATGCAGTAAATGCGTTAGTAATAATTACACAATTTGTGATGCTTCACGATATTTCTGACGAAATAATGACAGAGTTATCCCGTTTCGAGGGTACAGTGCTCGCTATTGCCGCGCCAAAGAAAAAAACAAGCAAAAATTACGGACTTCTTTCTACTCTCCTGTGTAGAGGTTTACATTTTCCTTTATATCGTTTTTAAGTATGGTAGCTAGTAAGCCTATATAACGATTTGTAGAATTTAACTTTTTGTGTACTGGATTTTTCATTTGTGTTTACCAATTAATTTGATAGTATGGTGCTATATTTCATTTATACGCTTTTCACACACACATTTTTTCTCTGTAGTCCGTTGAAAAACGTGTAAACCAAGTTTTACTGTATTCTCATTTTTTTGTGCCCGGGTAAGAGCATTTATTTCCCCTGGCTCTCTTTTTATACTCACAGCAGGGAATGTAACGGATACGAAAATAAATGACTGGCCATATAAAATTTAGATAGCTTACTTACGTGTAGTTGAAATAATGCAAAATTAATTTTACTCCTCAGTCAACGGCGATTCCGCAACGGTAACACCGGTCCTCGTCAGATTATCTCAGTTAAGCATTGTCGGTTTTGGCTAGAAAAAATGGCTCTGAGCACAATGGGACTTAACATCTGAGGTCATCAGTCCCCTAGACTTAGAAATACGTAAACCTAACTAACCTAAGGACATCACACACATATATGCCCCAGGCAGGATTCGAACCTGCGACCGTAACAGCAGCGCGGTTCCAGACACAAGTGCCTAGAACCGCTCGGTCACAAAGGCAAGCGGTTTTGGCTAGACTTGCGTCAGCGACCATCAGAGTCTGCCGAGCGCCGTTGGCAAGCAAAGTATATTCAGTCCTTGTGAGGCCAGATGAGAAGCTACGTTCTTGCGGAGTAATGGCTTCAGTCATGAAAACTGACAATGGCCGAGAGAACGGTGTGCTGACCACGTGCCCCTCCATATCCGCGTCGCCTGACGCCTGTCGGCTGAAGATGACACAGCAGTCGGTCATATTGTTGAGCCATCTGAGGCCTGTTTTTACGGAGTATAGTAATTTTGCACCTCAGACCGGATTTTATGTGCAAAAAATTTTCACGTGCTGCAGTACTATAACATGTGGTTCTCAGATGATAATAGAGACACTTTACAGCACATTTCTCTGCGCTACGTTTTCGCTTCACACCATGTTTAATGTGCGTATTTCACTTGTACATGTAGGGTACTTTTGAACCTCTGTATCTCGGAAACGGATAATGACATGAAGAAAAATTTCAAGGTTGTCTGTTATCGGGGTTTTTGGATCACATCTTAAAAAGTACAGTGATTAATTGTGCAAGGCCGTTTCGGAATCCACTGCTGGGTTTTGCTACCTATGTAACTAGTATTTGGGCGGTTTCTCGAAAAGGGAAAAACTTTTTTGAAAACGAGATGATGGTTTTTCTAGATAAATGCCTATAAAATACACTTTTAAAATTTGAGCAATTTTCTGCCGTTGTTTATTATTTAAACTTCGCTTCATATCGGAGTTTAGCTCCGGCCGTTGTGGCAGAGCGGTTCTAGGCGCTTCAGTCCGGAACCGCGCGACTGCTACGGTCGCAGGTTCGAATCCTACCTTGGACATAGATGTGTATGATGTCCTTAAGTTAGTCACGTTTAAGTAGTTATAAGTTCTAGGCGACTGATGGCTTCTGGTGTTAAGTCCATTAGTGTTCAGAGCCATTTCAACCATTTTTTTCGGATTTTAGGTGTGGTAGTAGGGGAACACTGAACCTCTGCAGCTTGGAAATGGATAAAGATATCAAGGAAATCTTCAAGGCTGTCTGAGGTCGGGATATTAAGAATATGTCGCAAAAATTTAAGCCATTTGCTGTGCACAGCCATTTTGGATTCCTTGGCTGGATTTTGATCCGCTGGTCAAGGACAGTAAAGGAAGACTTTTCGTGGGATTTTCTTTGCGATCACCCATTAACTAATAGCGCCTCCATAAGTCCCATCAAGCCCACCGTAGACCACATCAAACGTAAAAAAGAACCAACCGATTTGTTGCATTTGCCTATGTGGGAGGAAGAATGCAATACCCATGCTTTGACGCTGTATTGTAGGTTAGTGACGCTAAGACGATCCTACTGCTGGGCATGCAAATGGTCTCTAGCCCAAAGGGTCCCCAAAATCCTTAACCCTATCTTTTTATCACCAACTGAAACCGAGGTATGACCACCAACAAATCCCACTTTTACGCGCGGCGTTTTGTTATCGAATTAGCTATTCATGCTTTCGCATACTACGCCAGACAGTTCGTACGAGGTGGACAGTTGGTGCTTTCCGTGAAAAGCCGGGGCGGGTCACCAGTGTAACATAGACGGACATTGAAAGGATTCTCGACTGTTTTTCTCTCAAGTCATCATCGTTCATAACGTCGCAGCACGAATGTATTTGTGCTTGACGAGTTTCATCCTCAGTAAGCTATGTAGGAATAATGCCGTTGACCGGTAGGAATCGTCTACTGTCTGAGTAGCATTATTATTCTTTTTCGACTCCTCTTTTCCGTCTGCGACTGAATGGGTGATACTTTGGGGTCTGTTCGAGTTCAATGACCACACTTCCCCACTTTTATTTCTGAAAACATTTAAATCTAACAGCCAGGCGCTACATACATGTTAACTTGGGAATGATCTGAACCACATAGAGATTGACAGGGAGCAGTGCAGGTGCTCTGATGCTCTCATGGCTTAAGATCAGTCCTGTTACATTAGACCCTTCACACCAATTCTGTGTTGTCGTATTTTATCTTACTGCCGGTTCTTCTTCAGGCAGTTGGGACAAGTAGCCTGACTCTGGCTTATCGTGAGTTCAGACTGAGCATTAATTCTTGCTAATATCAATATTAAACATTTAGATTTATAGCTTTTAGTTATAATTGTTACTATATTAACACCATTACCCCTTTCTTTTGGTCCCTTGGAATCACTTGTATCACAGGTAAAACTTACACACAGTAGACATGCTGCTAGAGCACTGAGAGTAAGACTTTTTGGTTCTCAGAAAGAGATTTTCACTCTGCAATGGAGCGTGCGCTGATATGGAACTTCCTGGCAGAATAAAACTGCGTGCCGGACCGAGAATCGACCTCGGAACAATTGCATGTCCCTAGTTCGAGTCTCATTCCGGCACACAGTTTTAATCTGCCAGCAAGTTTCAGACTTTTTTGTTACTTAATATTCCTCTTTTAATCTCGTCCTATCGATTGTTTACTATTCATTCCCCCGTCCAACATCCAAGCTAGTGCCCATGAGTTAAGCCTAGAAGGATATCCCAAGGCCTCACTACAGTATCACAAACAATGATTCAAATAAAAACAGAGAGAAGCGAACGGTTTACTTTAGAAACATTTATTATCCTCCCTGCAAACAATATATGCACAAAATTCGACCCAAAACGAGCAACAGGAAGAAATCTGTTTCACATCTTGATACACAGATGGGACACGAGTGGTTTCGGAATTAGTATATACTTCTTCAGGCGAATTAGCAACCTGGTGTCTTGAAACAATGTTGCGGTCCGTAATTGTGTTATACCGTGGAACCTCCCATTGAAGGTGTAGTCACTGTGCATAAATGTCGCAGATTTGTTTCATAAATTCTGCGTTTGCTCTGGTGTTACTATTGTTCAATGTTTAATCAGTAGCAGTTACATCTGTAGGACACTGTTTTCAAAAACACGTAACACGTTCTTAAGTTTCACACTGTTTATAGACCGGTGTCAACTTCAAAAGTCACTGTTCATCGATAGTAACGATAGTAGACCAGTTTCGCTTTAGATGAATTGGCACTCGTCATGTTTATTCTTTCTTTTCTTCGTGCTGATCTTTCGTCAACTCACAATAAATGAACTTTCCATTGTGATGAATTATTTAGAAAACTGAATATCGTGAATAATATTTCAGTTACAGGTTAAATTATTCACAGTTATCATCACGTTCTTGACTTCAAAGGTCTTCAGTCCCTAACATAAATATAAAAAAAACATGGCCTCCAAGTGCTAGTTCTTTTAGGACTCCCCGTATGTGAATTCAACACAGACAAAACTACGGTTTATTGTGACGTTGGACTAACGTTTATCGAAGGCAATGAATGTAATATATGTTGTGTTTTGCGTTTTAATGTTATTATGCATCCAGTTTAGGGGATAAAAAGGTCGACAAATCATTTTCATCTGTAACATATCATTAATATCATTAACACAAATATCATATGTTGATTTCTTGAAATACACATGAAATTCTTATCTTAGCGTAACATTTATTATCTGGAAATTACTTGCGTTCTGCTGATTAATTTCTCTAACTTACTTCAAAGACCAGTTCAAACAATACATCAACAAAGCACAGACAAATTGTTGTGCAAATTTTATTTTTGTGAATATAAAATATACATTGGTATCGATACCGATTTTTTTTTAAATTCCTTGCTTACTGTAAATGATTTAGTGGAAGATTTGTATAAGAATGTAGTCAGCCGCATTTCAGTGCAATAGAAGGCCCAGAGTTTAAAAAAGGAACAAAATAAAATTGTTTAATCGATAGAATATTTGTCAGCGAAAGTCAGTCCGACACACCATTTTACTCTCCCAGGAAGTATCAGTATTAATTTGATTTAATTATGTCGTGTTTGATGTTTTGGTCGTTAACGCCAATACTAATTTGATGAAGTTCACGCGCCTGTCTATACTGTATCTTCGTTCGACCATAAGGACTGCTCGCTACATCTGCTTTAACCTGCTTGCTGTAGTCAATTCTTGTTCTCCCTCGACATTTTGAACCCCTATAGCTTCCTCCGCTTCCAAATTGTCTATTCCGTAATGTCTCTTTTATCGACCTATCTGTTCTTTTAGTGAGACTTTTTTCTCCACTACTCGCTCCAGTTCCTCTTTATCACTTATCTAATTTACCCAGCCAGTCTTCTGAGTTCTTCTGTAGCATCACATTTCAAAAGCTAGTACTATCTTCTTGTCTGTATTATTTGCGGCACATAGCTCCAATCCAAAGAAATGTTTCAGGAAATCTTTTATAAAACTAACATACACATGATGTTTCAAAATGGCTTTTAAAATTTTGAGCCAGTTTCCTTGCACCGGAAAAAGCTAAAAATATCCAGTAAACATGGGCTCCATAATGAATGCCGTAAGAACTATATACATTTATTCATCGTCCATTTCTTCTACTGGAAGCTATTTGTTTTCCATATATTGGGAGTAGGTAGATAAGAATAAAACCAGAAAAAACTTCCCATTAAATATGTGATCTAAAATGCATGCTTTGAGAACTATGAACACTTGTTCAGTAGAACAGGTGTGTTTCACTGTAGCAGAGATGAATAAGCTCTCATACTTTTTAAGATGCGCGTTTTAGGTCCATTTTTACTGCAATTTTTTTCCTATTTTGGACCATTCTACCTCCACCCAATTTATGGAAAGCAAAGAGCCTGGAGTAGAAGACATATAGTACACAGTATAGAGAATGAACAAGTGTTTATTGCTCTTTAGATATTCAGTTAAGAGCTCAACTTTACTGGAGATTTTATTCTTGTTTTGGAGTAAGGAGCATGCCCTCGAATTTTTGAAACACAATTCCGAAGCGCCTTGCATGTTTAATGAAACATTTCTCTTATGAAGATCTACTTTCCTTGCTACTGCCAGTGTGCATCTTATATTCTCTGTAGTTGTACCACAGTCGGTTTTTTTCTGCACAAACAGAAAAACGGTCTATTAATTTCACCGTCTGATTTCCTTATCTGATTCTTTCAGCCCCACCTGATTTAATTCGACCAGAATCGATTACCCTTCTTTTACTTTTGTTGTTACTCACCCTCTGATTTTCCTCAAAACAACCCATTTCGCCCCTCTGATCTCACAACTCTTTTGTTTCCTCTGAATGAATTACACTGTCACCGACACGACCATAAATTTCTATTTCTCTCACTGAACTTTAATTCCCTTTCTATATGTCGTCTTGGTTTCCTTTACTGCTTGCTCAGTGTACAATTTTAAGAGCATGAGTGATATGCTAAAATGCTGTTTCCTTCCCTTCTCAATTACTGCCTACGTTTCGTATCCTTCGACTCTTTTCACTGCAGTCTGCCTTTCGAACGCTTTGTAGATAATCTTTTGCTTTCTGTATATTACACACACTAACACCGAAATAATCAGGGGTCTAATGATATCGTTAAAATAGTCTTACTGTGACCCTCGATCGTTAACTATACTAATAATGACTTGGTGCTGCCAAGTCTTTACAACCAACTCTGATGAGTCCCTTGGAGGAGCACACGTTCCATATGGCATCTCCCTGCGTGTGTGCGTTTCCACCCACGACTCTCGCAGCTTGTGTTCTCTTTCATGAAGCATGAATGACGCAAGGAGATAAAGAGAGTTGCTGGTTGTAGAGAGCAGGCGCTCGCGATGTGCTGCTACAGACAGACTCCATTCATTGCTGTGTGGAGGGTGGCCAGTGGGTGGGGGGCGGCTGAAGTGTTCTCACACCGACACTGCATCACGCGCGCGCCCCCCAGGAGACAGCCACAGTAACTGCCAAAGCGACTGCCTCGGGTGTCCCGTGACATTCACTCGGCACTCGGATGACAGGCTTGCCTGTGAATACCATATCATCGCATGCTATTTCCTCCTTGGACAATTGTTCTTGCAATACATTTCCTCAGTGACAGAAGTAAATTGAAAGATATATGAAGTGTTATACCAAGGCGTACCAGTCCGATATTTATCAAACTTTGTACAGTTGTTCACTGTATAACGGACATTAAATTACGAAACTTTCATTTAATTCGAAACTGAAGACCCTAGTCTTCAGTATGCAGTGCGACACCTATGGTACGTATACACTCTTGTATTCTATGTGGCATTTAGCCCACTAGCCGAATAAGGGAAAAGCGGTGTAGTCGCAAATTTTTGTGACGGGGTAGGAGTAGGAGGGAGTGTCATGAACGACGTACTAAGAATCCTGACCGCTGGTGTGTGAGAGTGAGGGCAGGACGGTGTTGAAAGTTTACCATTTCATGTTTTTCTTGAACATCTCGGAATCCGCAGCTTCCCTGCCCAGAATTAATATTAATAAGGTAATATTCATTTTTTTTAATCAAAGGCTACCAAACTCTACTTAACATAATGTCTCATTTGTATATGAACCGTGGATTTATTTTCTGAGAAAAGTCTTAAGAATTTATTTTATTTACTAGCGATTCATCAAGAACATTAACACATTTAATCACACTATGTAAGCATGGAAGTAGTTGCCAGGGAGTAACTGATCAAATCGTAACCAAATTCCCTTTAACAAATGGGAAGTTTATTCACTTTAATAGTACCTAAAAGCATTTTTTTAAAAGAAGCAGATTTAAAATTATAATCAGAAAGCACCCTCTAAATATCAAGTTACAATTTATTCAGAGGTAGAAAGAAACAAGTTTTGACCTTATGAGCTTTAGGACAGAGAACCTTGCCGCTCCCTTTTGACACGGTTGTAGTTACGACCGCTCACAACAGCCTCTGAAAGACAATACTAGTGCAAATCTGCAGCACACCGGATTAAATGGTTCAAATACCTCTGAACACTATGGGACTTAACATCTGAGGTCATCAGTCCGCCAGTACTTAGAACTACTTAAACCTAACCAACCTAAGGACAACACACACGTCTATGCCCGAGGCAGGATTCGAACCTGCGACCGTAGCGGTCGGGCGGTTCCAGACTGAAGCGCCTAGAACCGCTTGGCCACACCGGCCAGCCACACCAGATTACTTTAAACTAAAAGTTTTAACAATTTATACAAGCACACAAACTATGCAACTCCATAGGAGGGATGGAAATGGTACAAAACACTAAAAATTAAAATATTAACTTTGCCACCGACCTTGCAACTTGGTTTTAACTTCTAAGAAAAGTCTTACGTTGAAAGGATGGCAACCTTATATAATAAAATTATAATTTAAATAAAGGCCCATGAAATGCAATCTTATATAAAATTCTACAGGGTTGGCCAAACAACTTCACACGCGCTACACTACACAGATATCGCCTCTCAAGATGATAGGCAAGATCAAAACATATTTCAGGAATCAGGCCGTTACATTCCAAGCAATAAATTCGGTAACACACCAAATCCGACAAACATGACAGAGGCAGCTCCGGACGACAGACAGACACTAACTGCATAACAAATGTGCACGAGAGACATACTAGCAAGCTGGGGACGAAAGACAACCCAGACTGACGTACTGGCGAGTTTCTTCTTTTTTTTTCTTTATTATGATTTTAAACACCTTATACAAAGGGGGGCTGTCAGCAGCATAGTACGCCGCTCTTCAGCCTTGAGTTTGACAATAAGTATTACATAGAGGTGGCACAGAGAATACAGTCAAAACGGCGGGCAAAAAATGTAGACACTAAAAAACAAAAAGGCATGGAGCCGTTCACACTGGACGAGAACCATCACTAACACTAGTTGACACGGCGCACATAACATGGATGATGGCGACGGCACACATGAACGGTGGTGGCGTGACGGCGAACAACACTACACACAAACGAAGGCACACACACGAGACACTGATGGCGATGATCTTCGGCGCGCGAATGTTCACTGAGCGTGTGCGAGTCCGGGGACCTGCCAAGAGAGGAGGAGGAGGAAGGGGAATGGGAGAGGGAGAGGGGAGAGCAGAGATGCCACGGGCAGGGGAGATAGGGGGAGGGAGGAAGAGGCAGGGGAAGCCCAGGGGAGGAGGGAGGAGACAGGGGAAAAGGAAAGAGAAGGGAAGGGAAGAGAAGGGAGGGAGGGTGTCTAAAGAAAAGGACACAGGAAGTGGGGGGGGGGAGGATCAAAGTTGATAGGAGGGGTAGATGGAGGGGAGGAGGACTTCATCAGGGACGGGGAGCTGGCGGAAGCCACCTTGGGAGAGGGTAAGGAGGGTGGAGAGATGGAGACCGGGTGGGACGTGGGAATACAGACGTGGCAGCGGGCGGGGGTGGGAGAGGATGGGTGAGACAAGCGGATGAGGAGGATCGAGTTTGCAGGAGGTGTACTGGCGAGCTCATAGCGCCCCTTAAATGCACGTGAACAGGAAACCTTTCCCCTTTCCCACCAGAGGGAGACACCGAAGCTGCGATTGCCACAGCGGCGCCACCTCCAGAAACGGAAGGTGACTGCTTCACACTACGCACTGCGGCGCGCTCTTCAAAACATCAATTTTTACCGCCACTCAGTATAAATCAGTGTTAAAAGATATGGATTAAGACCAACAAATGCTACTAAACATAATGATGTAATTGTAAATCAGTGGTAAGCGATGTGGATTAAGGACAAATAATTAAATGTTTGTACCACATATAAGTGCAGAAGAGGTGTTTAAGGGATAAATTGTCTTCCGGCGGGGGGGGGGGGGGGGGGGAGGGTAACGAGGTGGAGGGGCAGGTTGAGCGCGAAGGACGATAGAGTGATATTTTTTGCAGGCGTGAACTTACTTCCTTCATAAGTGTGTCAACGGAAGAGGAAGCAGCTGATTCTCCACTCTATCCACCCCACTGCGTCACAAGGAACAGCTACAGGGCCCACGAGAACTATGGGAACTGGAACGGACCTGTGACATCACAGTAGTCGCCTTCTCCACGATACTTTTCAAACGCTCGGCTCTTGTAGACCTCACGGGAAATCGATATGTATTGAAAAGCTACCTACTAAAAGACTTAAGTTTGGCGTATGTTATCGAGAGCCTGCATGGATTTAAATGCACAGTCAAGAATTATCAACCTGGTCTGAAATAATTATTCGCTACCCGACAGGAACGGTTGCTGGCACTCGAACGAGCTGCAGTGTGACGGCTGTGGCGTACGTTCCACGGCCTGTCTTTCTCGTGGGCCTCGTAGCAACTACAAGGTGTTCCACGAAGTTATAGACACATTCGGTAGCGCACCTTATGAGTCATTAGTGACACGGTGTGTGGAGTATTCGGGGATGTATTCTTCAGAAAGTCCATTAACACTAGATCGAATTAAGATATGAGTTTCTAATAATACTAACGCAAGTAACACAGATAGACGGAATTTCTGCACAAATCTTGAATGGGAGTTCTAGCATTCTTCCGGGACAGGCAACTTGCCCCACCACGAGTGCTGCTCACTTTTCCTTCTGCAGAGTATACCTCCCCAGCACTTATTGTCATGTTCTTTTGTGTGAGCAGGCAAAAAAATGTAAATAAATAAAAATTTAAAAATTTAAAAAAAGCTTCAATGTGCTCCTCACCATGTAGTGAAGTTACTTTCAGTTTAGTCATTAAGAGCTTATTTGTTGTTGTTACGTGAGTTATGATGTAAACATGTTTGCACAGCTGGAGCTATCAATTGTCTACAACACTCAAGAGCCTGTCACAATTCTCACAGGCTGTCAATAAGTATTCGACAGTGTCACATTTATTGTCTTCATTGTCAGTGGCTGGAATACTTTCACACTCTGTGGATTATCAAATGCATTACCCCAGACGCAGAGCATATTCTGAAAAGTTCCGGCAACGTTAGGCATATCCAAAGTCAGCATGGACTTTCTCCGTTATTTATATGCAAAATGGTTCAAATGGCTTTGAGCACTATGGGACTTAACTGCTGTGGTCATCAGTCCCCTAGAACTTAGAACTACTTAAACCTAACTAACCTAAGGACATCACACACATCCATGCCCGAGGCAGGATTCGAACCTGCGACCGTAGCAGTCGCGCGGTTCCGGACTGAGCGCCTAGAACCGCTAGACCACCGCGGCCGGCTATTTATCTGCAGTAATGTATTTTATCTGTAATTGAAAAACTCAAAATAGTCATGATTAAGGATGTAATTCTTAGCAACGTATTCCACAAACATGAACGTACTGAAGTATCAGCTTTGTAGAATTCGGTGAAGACGTTAATCGTGGAACAGCTACCATTTCAGTCTGCCCATATGTGATGTAATGTTGTGCCATAGTCGCCCTTGCCCTCTGTCCATGTATCGGCAACATCATACACTGTAGATAACAAGCAGTGCTTTCGCATCATCACAAACGAGGGTGGTCCAGAATATGACGAGACTTTCTTTCCTGAGGATGGAGCGGCTTTAGTGACAGTTGTCTGTGCTGCACATTATTTTTATATACACTCCTGGAAATTGAAATAAGAACACCGTGAATTCATTGTCCCAGGAAGGGCAAACTTTATTGACACATTCCTGGGGTCAGATACATCACATGATCACACTGACAGAACCACAGGCACATAGACACAGGCAACAGAGCATGCACAATGTCGGCACTAGTACAGTGTATATCCACCTTTCGCAGCAATGCAGGCTGCTATTCTCCCATGGAGACGATCGTAGAGATGCTGGATGCAGTCCTGTGGAACGGCTTGCCATGCCATTTCCACCTGGCGCCTCAGTTGGACCAGCGTTCGTGCTGGACGTGCAGACCGCGTGAGACGACGCTTCATCCAGTCCCAAACATGCTCAATGGGGGACAGATCCGGAGATCTTTCTGGCCAGGGTAGTTGACTTACACCTTCTAGAGCACGTTGGGTGGCACGGGATACATGCGGACGTGCATTGTGCTGTTGGAACAGCAAGTTCCCTTGCCGGTCTGGGAATGGTAGAACGATGGGTTCGATGACGGTTTGGATGTACCGTGCACTATTCAGTGTCCCCTCGACGATCACCAGTGGTGTACGGCCAGTGTAGGAGATCGCTCCCCACACCATGATGCCGGGTGTTGGCCCTGTGTGCCTCGGTCGTATGCAGTCCTGATTGTGGCGCTCACCTGTACGGCGCCAAACACGCATACGACCATCATTGGCACCAAGGCAGAAGCGACTCTCATCGCTGAAGACGACACGTCTCCATTCGTCCCTCCATTCACGCCTGTCGCGACACCACTGGAGGCGGGCTGCACGATGTTGGGGCGTAAGCGGAAGACGGCCTAACGGTGTGCGGGACCGTAGCCCAGCTTCATGGAGACGGTTGCGAATGGTCCTCGCCGATACCCCAGGAGCAACAGTGTCCCTAATTTGCTGGGAAGTGGCGGTGCGGTCCCCTACGGCACTGCGTAGGATCCTACGGTCTTGGCGTGCATCCGTGCGTCGCTGAGGTCCGGTCCCAGGTCGACGGGCACGTGCACCTTCCGCCGACCACTGGCGACAACATCGATGTACTGTGGAGACCTCACGCCCCACGTGTTGAGCAATTCGGCGGTACGTCCACCCGGCCTCCCGCATGCCCACTATACGCCCTCGCTCAAAGTCCGTCAACTGCACATACGGTTCACGTCCACGCTGTCGCGGCATGCTACCAGTGTTAAAGACTGCGATGGAGCTCCGTATGCCACGGCAAACTGGCTGACACTGACGGCGGCTGTGCACAAATGCTGCGCAGCTAGCGCCATTCGACGGCCAACACCGCGGTTCCTGGTGTGTCCGCTGTGCCGTGCGTGTGATCATTGCTTGTACACCCCTCTCGCAGTGTCCGGAGCAAGTATGGTGGGTCAGACACACCGGTGTCAATGTGTTCTTTTTTCCATTTCCAGGAGTGTAGTTAACCTTCGTTTGAACAATTACACAACATCTTACAAAGGTATCTCCTTACTGCTACTCATTCTTTATTTTAAAATAGCAATTGACTCTTTCAATAACATACCAGGTGTGTGAGAAAAGTACTAAGAGTAGTGAGACTGTCAGCACTGCGTCCTACCTGGCAATGGTGTGTTGCTCTACTTGTGTACTTTGGTACTTCTGTACTTCCAGATGTTCGGTCTGAGTTTCAACCCCGTACAGCTATCACGTGATTTTTTAGAGCGCCGTCAGTGAAGACGTGTCTTTGTTGGGTGTTACGAAAATGGAACAGTGGAATTTGGAGCAACGCTAAGCCATTGAGTTTTGTTTTGGGGAATCCGCAAGTGTAATATCTGAAAATTTGAAAAAGGTCTATGTGGAACATTTCTTATCAAGAGAAGCAGTGTCCGGAGCAAGGCTGAGACACAATGAAGATAAACCTCACAAATCAAAGATCAAAACAATGGTGATCTGCCTTTTTACATCAGGGGTATAGTGCATAAAGAATTGGTTCTTTGATGGCATACTGTCAACCACGTGTTTTACAAAGATATCTGTGAAAGGCTCTGGAAATAGGTGCATCTAATGAGACTGGACATTGCAGACAAGTGGATGCTGATCACGGTAACGACAAATGTCACAGGGCCACTTCTATCGCGGAATTTTTGAGCTCAAAAGGCAGTCCAGTTGTTCCCCCTGTTCAACTGATCTTCAGTTCTTATGACTTTTTTCGCGAAACTGAAAGATGTAGTAAAGGGAGATCGTCTTAGGACTCTGGAGGACATTCAGCCGAAGGGAACTGCTTTGAAGTGGACAATTTTTTCGTTTGAAAAAAGTTAAAACTTTGGTAGATAAAAAATCAGTATCAACACATTTCGCACACACCTCTCATAGCTATACAACTGATAAGTGGACGTTCTTTTCAAGTGGTACATAACACGTAGACGAAAAAATGTATTTGGAACTTATTTGGGTGTCACAGGACGGTTTCCCAAGAGCTACATGTTAATGAAACTAGCCGGCTGGATTGCCGACAGCAGTGTTGCATTGCGTAACAGACAGCTGCTGTTCTACGAGTAAATACTGGGAGATTCTGTGTTGTTACGCACTAGCATAGAGCTTCGCACTAGCATGCTGCCTGCGGTCCATGCCGTGCACTTGCAGTAGCGCTCGCTCAAAGCTGTACAGCTTTGTGGCAGCTACTACAGCTTCTGCACCTAAAGGCATAAAATAACAACGTGTGTTACACGCTTTCAGTACCATCGCTACCGCCACGTTACAATACGATTTTCTAAAATATTGAGCGCAAAGCGACAGTTTCAGTTTCGCTTAACATTATGAGATAATAAAAGTAGTCTTCAAATGGATTCCCTGTAACTGCAATATGCGAAGTCTAGAAGTCATCATTTTGTTATGTAATATCTAAAGC
Organism: Schistocerca serialis cubense; assembly: GCF_023864345.2. Classification (NCBI taxonomy): domain Eukaryota; kingdom Metazoa; phylum Arthropoda; class Insecta; order Orthoptera; family Acrididae; genus Schistocerca; species Schistocerca serialis. Next base: position 1,239,212,089 of record NC_064638.1, read on the forward strand.
TTCATCTATACCTGCAGCAACATCTACACTCATATTTGGTAAACCAGCTCAAGGCACTGTGATGCATGGACTTTTAGTAAGTTTCCAAATGGTGTAGACTCTTTCCCGTCAAGGACAGATCGACACAAATATACAAAAAAGTGGAACGTACTCTACATAAACAGGAAGCAACGGAAGTTGCCGTCTCCAACTGAATGAGCGCCTGGCTACTCTTTAGCATTTCGATAAAAAAAAAAAATAGGACGCTACATTTCTGCGAACCTCCTGTATCTCTTCTATAAATCGTACCCGGTCGTAGAGATCAAAGACTACCAATCAGTTTTCATCAGTTCCTATTCATGACTACCTCCTTCGTCGTGGGCGATTCACATTCGCAGGACATATTACAGTTCCCCGTCGTCTGCTGTTCACCCCCTTTATATTGATCCAGATGTAACCAACCCTATCTTTTGCGCATGGACCTAGTAACATGTGATGAGACGTGTAGTAAAGAGGCACAAGTATTCCGTCCTGTTTGTGGTCAGTGTCTTTCATTTGTTTACGCTGAGATTTTGAGTGTAGCTAAAACATGGTTCAAATGGCTCTGATCACTATGGGACTTAACATCTATGGTCATCAGTCACCTAGAACTTAGAACTACTTAAACCTAACTAACCTAAGGACATCACACAACACCCAGTCATCACGAGGCAGAGAAAATGAGTGTAGCTATGAGGCCCTGAAGCATTACATTGATCCCTGCAGCTCTTTCTGCAATTCGATAATGTTTTTGTGATATGGTTCTTTGTAACTTTAAACGACGTTCAGTCAGTAAAATAAATATATTCCAGTAACGAGGGAGAAATTTTGAATAAAGTATTGTTCATTCGGTAAGGACAATCCTCATAATGTTGTTGTAAAAAAGTATTAATATACACTGATTTTGTTCGTTGCTAGGCAGCTGAAGTAATTAGTGTGCCAAGTACTGTGTAATATTTAGCGTAACCACCCCCTTTCACGTTATTACTAAACAGTTTCGTTTCTAACGTTCGGTAAGTGGTCAGATGATAATGAATTGAATTAGTATCATACTCCTTCTGACTTGATATTTATGAAATTTCATTTTTGGATCATCTCAAATGTAGTCACAGCAGCACAGAATGTGGAACGTGGTTCGGTTGGTCAGTCCAGGTCATCCAGAGACAGCCGATGAAAAAATTCATCAATTGGTAATGAAACTTCACAGTACTGTTTTATAGAGTATGCAATCTAAATATTGAATAAAAACTTGTTCAATGATTTTTTAAAGGGTATAATTTTCGCCGTTAGCTATAGAAATTTATTTTACTTTTACAGCATCGGCCTTTGTGCCATTTTGAAGTAGTACTGCATACGATTTTGATTCAGCACATGTCAAACTTTAAAATCCTCTGCTATGTACACATGAATCAAAATCTTTTAAAGTACAACTTGAAAATAGTCCAAAAGCCGAAATTGCAATAGTGAAATAAAAAATTTCTTTAACTGATGGTGAAAATGTCATTAAAAAATTCTACATAACTGATCACCGATCTTGACAAGTTATTATATCATAACCGATTTCGACTAAACAAGCGGTAATCTTCACATCAGCAAAATGTTGTTATAATGAGTAGATGCTCAAGCGTAATATAGGAATGAATCTGTCATCCTGGAATAAATTTCTTGTTATCGTGGTTTTTCAGTTGTTAGTTTATGTTTTATTTCGTCTCCGGCCATTGTGCATGAATTTACGCGTACAGCTCAAATGTTTACATAGATATAGCGACATTAAATTATGATGTAGCCTTATCTATGTAAACATTCAAGCTGTACGCGTAAATTCATGCACAACGGCCGGAGGCAAAATAAAATATAAACTAACAACAGAAAAACCACGATAACAGCAAATATAGAAAATGAAACTACCAGTCAAACATGATACAATTATTGGTTTCAAAGACACAAGAAACGAAAATTAGCACTAGCAAACTATAGCTTGAACCGGAAACATCACTTCATCTACGTAGCTCAGCTTGAAAGACTGAAACCAACACAAACAATAAAAACCTACAGCAGAACAAAAAGCTTAATAGTTATACCAATACACAGCCAAAAGCCGCCCGAGGTAACGAAATACCGTGTCTAAAACATCACTTGGCCGATACCAATACTAAAAGGCAAACATCAATGGCAGTAAACAAAGCTAAAAGGTGATACCAATGTTCACAGCCCAAGGTCCTGAGAACTAATGAAACGCTGCGCAGAAAGTATTAGTAGGTTAACATCAATATAACACACCATCTGAATACTGATCTCTCAAAGGAAGTAGCTCGACAGGCAAGAATTTCATAGCCCTAATGATTTCAAATTCAAGTAAATTGTAACTACTGTTTTCGCTCGTTACTTACTACGACATCTGTAGATAATGTTTAATATCTGAGTGATGAATATCACCCACCACAACAGTACAACGTCACCTTATAGCCAAACCAGGTATCAAATGCTCAAACTGACTCTTGAAATTTATCAGTATTCATAGTTTTATAATTCATTATTCATAATTTTATCAGTATTCATAAATATCCATCCAGACACCAATCAAAACAGTAACGTAGGCCATGTGGTAGCAGACGATGGACTTTTTTTCCGTTCAAAAATGGCTCGAAGCACTATGGGACTTAACATCTGAGGTCATCAGTCCCCTAGACTTAGAACTACTTAAACCTGACTAACCTAAGGACATCACACACATCCATGGCCGAGGCAGGATTCGAACCTGCGACAGTAGCAGCAGCGCGGTTCTGGAATGAAGCGCCTAGAACCACTCGGCCACAGCAGCCTGAATTTTTTTCGAATGTTTTCGCAATATCAGTAAGTTACGCTGCAGCTTCTCGTAACAAAGATTGAACCATAGTTGGTCCGCTTGATGCATTACTGTTGTATACTATGATGGATTAAAAATGACTGACCGGGAAACAATGGACAGTGCTCTTTAAAGAGTTGCTGTTCCTTAAATCTAATATTCAGATTGTAAAGAAAACAAGCAAAGGTTGCTACTTTAGGTACTAGCGCGGAACAAAACTCAAATCGAGTTTTCAACTACATCCAGGTACATACTATGCAAACTATTTTAAGTTGCATATAGAGGGAACTTTTCTACACCTTTTAGGCATTCGCTTTCTGTCCCACTCACTAATCTATCGAGTATACGAGGATCGGAGAAACAATTCAGGTACGTTATTTTCATTGGGTCCACCCTGATATTGGGTTTAGGCGGCTGAGGGAAAAAGTTCAAACTTATGTCTAAATAACCGTACCGGGATTTCAAATTTCCTCTCCAGAACAAGAGACTAGAGAACACCTACTGCGCTTACTAACGTGATTGCTGCTTCTTTGGATTTATTCATTTCCTGTTCGGTTCCATTATTTGTCCTTCCTCTTAACAACCTACAATACATTCGACATGAAGATCTTAAACTGCGTTCTTACAAAATTAGGGGTCTTTAAAAAGCACTAGAAAGTTCAGCTTGCCTATTGAGCCGCGCGAGGTAGCCGCGCAGTCCCAGGCACCTTGTCCCGGTCCGATTGGCTCCCCCAGTCGGAGGTTCGAATCCTTCCTCGGGCATGGATGTGTGTGTTGTCCATAGTATAAGTTAGTTTAAGTTAGATTAAGTAGTGCGTAGGCTTACGGACCGATGACCTCAGTAGTTTGGTCCCATAAGACCTTACGACAAATTAAAAAAAAATATTGCCTATTAAAGCCAACACTGTGACAAAACGCTGCCTGTTCTGGTTTTTTGTCCGTATTTTGTTGTAGATCAGCCGTTCGGTAATATTCAAGTTTGAAAATAATATGTAGAGTCTCCTCAGTTCTGATCCCACAGTTTGCAAATGAAAATATTGTGTAGGTGCTCAATGTGCGGTTGCAGGACAAAATAAGCCTAAAACTAAAATATTGAATCTAAAATATTGTTGCAAGAGGTTGAAAAAATCAGCCAACCAGTTGCAAACCAAAGATTTATTTTGTCGACCTAGGTTTCGGTATTTCTAAAAATATCATCTTCAGAAGGAGTGGATTTCGTTACATCACATGGTGGTAAATTGGTGTAACAGAGCCCACTCCTTTTGCAGAAGATATTTTTAGAGATATCGAAACCTAGGCCAAGGGCTAAATAAACCTTTGGTTTGCAACTGGTTGGCTGATTTCTTCAAACTCTTCAAACTTATAGAGTTGCTAAATCGCAGCCATGTTTAATATTTTGAAATACTGTTGCATTTCAGCCAAAAATTATGGTATGTAGCGCATATGCTACATCATTGGAAAAATACGTTTTTTATCCTGCTAGTGACATGTTTTCAGAGATTTCTTTCATTGACTTTATTTGTAAATTGACAATTAAAGCACAAAATATATTTGCGCAAGGACCACAAAACGTTATTTAATGATTATATCTGAAAATTCAGAGAATTTTTCATACGTGTCGACTTGAAAATATAATATGGCAAGCCATGTAACTTTTATTGAATACAGCAGTACATCTAAAGGTGACACAGATACATGGCAAAATTTTTGAAAATTGTCACCAGGTCTCTGTCAAAAATCATCAGAACAATCTACGTATAGTGCACGTCCTCGACAGTAGAAATCCGCTCCTTCTCTACTTAGCGATCCAGAATCGCCCTGTGAAAGTTTTAATCGTCGGAATATCTGAAATTACTGCGAATCAGTTCCTCGACAGCCTGGATATTTTTTTCTGTGCTCGACGTCACTTTTGATGGCTTTCCACCCCGGTCAGCCATCACCCACGTCTGTGTGGCCTTAAACAAATTGTTGGCACTATTGTACTAAGGCTGGAGGCGATATTAGATTTGATACTAATACAGAAAGTCTTTCACAGAGAATCTGTAGGCAGTTTAGACGTTTTACTCACAAGAATCTTACTGTCCAGCGTACTTCAAATATGGAGTACGTTTTGAGTTGTGTCATTCCACGCCCATATTCTGATGCACCAGTTACTAGTACCGTAGCAGAACTCTGTCCGCAGGACACCTAGAACATGGTTCTCTTCTGACAACGGGTCACTCGAGGGTTGAGATGTGTAACTTGCTTTGGAAGTCACTTAGCATATCGTCTATTCTGCTATTTTTATTTTGGAGTTGCTAAAAGCCGTCCCTATTTTTCTTTGTATCAAAGATATATCTTTCAGTTAGTGTACTGCGCAAGTGTGAAACACCAACATCCAGAACGGTCACATACGAAACGACGTTTCTGAGTTTTATTCTGCGTCTTAGGTGGACATATGACGTGGAACACCCTTACTGCCAGTGATGACGCAGAGTTCGGAGTTCAGAGACGTTTCCTTATGAGAAATACAACACCTTTTACATCACATTCTTCCTTCTCTTCTTCATTCTCCTCTTGTATTCTCTCTTGGAAACATGAAAGTATAGAAGTTTGCCGAATGTAGTGCACAGTGTTACATCGAAATAAATAAATAAATCGGCGTATTAAACAGCAGCGTAATGGGGCATTAGCAAATTGCAACATATTTTAAACGAGTTATAATTCAAAATTACTTAAGATTAACGGAAATGCCCTTCATTTTTGAGGCCATGCTAACACTGCAATAAAAAGCTTTCTGCAATCAGATGCAGAAACCTACTGGAAGTGAAAAGAAACGAAAATAATTGAGGTTTAGAAAGCAAATGATGTAGAATACACGCTACCATCAGGCACAAGAGGTTTAGTTTATTGCCTGTGTTAGAAAAATAAATAAAGCTTCGATGTAGCTTGTATGCTACTACAGTATGAGGAGATAATCATCTTGATGTTGAAGCTCTTTTGTCTGTGTTTGCTTTAACAATAACATATGCTTTTGAGTGGGGTCCGCCTTTGCCAAACACTATTTTGTTTTTGTCCTTGACGTGTTTCACTGCAGTTGCAGCATCATCAGTGGTTTTTTATTGTTATGGCTGTTACACATAAGGAATGTTCTTTACTGTTTAAATACATACAAATGTTAGTTTCTAAATCGTAGTTACAGGTTTTTGAGGAGCACATTAAGTTGTATATAGTTGCATATGGCGAACTGTAAAGAAAAACAGACACTATAAAAACGTAATACGGTTAGAAAACCACACCATGTGGTAAGAAGGTATGAATACACAACTTTATGTACTCCTCGAAAACCTGTAATTACGATTTGGAAACTAATATTTGTATATATTTAAACAGTAAAGAACATTCCTTATGTTCAACAGCCATATCAATTAAAAAAGCCACTGATGCTGCAGCAACTGCAGTGAAACCTGTCTGAGAAAAAAACAAAATTGTGTTCTGGTAAAGGAGGACCCCACTGAAAAACATATGTTATTGTTAAAGCAAACATATTTGCATTGTCGTTCACCTGCAAATACCGCCTCAACTTGTAAAATCGGAGGAGTGGCATCATGCCAGCTATCTGATTATACCTTGTCTTATTTGTCCAATACATCTTGTAAAATATCTCGGCACACTCACAATACCACTTAGTAAATAAATGCCAATGAACTGTCTTATTTCACTGGCACTAGTGTTTATACTTTGTCGTAACACTTGAGGAGAGTGTAGATTTGTCTGCGTAACTAAATTGTGAATTATACACTCATCAAGAAAACTTTCAAAATATTGGAGGGGAGAATGTTCTTCACTTGGTGGATCCGAAACTACACAGCACACTGAGGATCCATAGGCTGCAGATCATTGTATATCCACTTATAGCTCAGGAAATTTGCATTTCCTGCTCCTACAGTTTCAAGGCGTACACATAGGGGAGTTTCATCATCAGTAAGAGATACTTCGAAACTGTCCAATTCAGGTTCCGTCTGTAGAGGCAATACTTGCTGTACTGATGGATCATAGTCACTTTCATCATCGAAAACAATTTCATCATCTGATATTTCAGAGTCATCGTCGCACAGAAAAAAATGAAGAATTTCATCATCCTGTAGAGCTTCATGTTTTCCACGCTTAACGTATAAAGAAACTATGATGCAAGAATGAAAACTACGAAATATTATATAAGAACAAACACAATTCACTCTTATGATACAAATTCATTTTTGCATACCTCATACATACTAATGCATCAATGACTCCAAATGGTGTCATTAAAAATTACGTAATAATTACTCAAAAAATGTGTGCATAACTGTATTGTAAACTTACTGTGTTTCTTTCCCTTGCCCTTGAGGAACTAGGTAAAGTTGGTTCCATAACCAATAATTTCAGTATGAACACAACAAAACTAAACACAACAATCGTTGTGCACTAACAAATGCAGTAGCACAACTCATGACGCTTCTGTGTTCTGCACTTCAAACAAATTGCGAATCACGAAACCAAACGACTCTGCAATCTGATGGTCAAACCTGAAACTACGCGAAACGATGCCAAACGGTATCATTGAAGCATTGGAAGCTCAAAAAAGCTAGGAATACTTAATGATGCCATTTGGAATCGCAGACGCAGAAAGGGTTAAACCGTACGTATGTACATAAAACTAGAAAAATGTAATCAACGAAGTAAAAAGCCCAGAATGATGGCCGTAAGCTACCAGGTATATCTGCTATGGGTAAGGCTATTAAGGGCCCAGAATTATTTTACTTTTTAAATATTAACAGACATAGATAAAGGACTACAAGAAGATAATCGTTGAAACAACAAGTAGCAGGTGTTACTAACAACGCTAATAATCAGTCGCCAGTCCTGCTCCGACTTAACATATACATACATAAAAGGGGCTTAAACAGCAATACAGAACTATGTAATCAAACAAGTCACAAGCACAGAGTACAACTGCTAGTGGCTGTAAAACATTTGGTCATCACAGTATTTTCAACTGTACGGTGATTGAACACTCAACAGCGCTGTGTCAAAAGGCTCTTCTTGTGACTTGCCGTTAATCAAAATGCCATTCAACGGCGCACGTTAACAACAACAGGAAATATCAACGGCGCTCTTTCAAAAGGTAGTAATCTTGCCAAGTTAATAATAATCACAGAGCAACGACGTATTTGGTAACAACAGTAATTTCAACTGTACGCTCATTGAACACATAACGTCGCTCTGTCGAAAGGCTCCTCTTGTTGCTTGCCGCTAAACAAATTGCCATGCAACGGCGCACGTTGACAACAACAGGAATATCGGGGAACGCCACAGGAAAGCCACGACACGAATCTGCAAGATGCGAACTTGCAGATCAAGTTGACAATATACCATTTGACGGTGAACACACGCAATCGACCACAGGCAGATTCAAACTGTCGAACGGTTATTGTCGCTCTACTAGGGGCAATCTCACTGATGCCACCTTGCGGGCAGCAAAATAAATAGCAAACAACCGGCACATACTAGCCACCAAGAGTCTACTGTGCGTGAGGCAGCTTCGGATACCGTCCACGCGGGACATCTGCCACCAACTGCCTGTACGGTAGTCATCTGTCTCTCCGAAAGCCGCCAGCGATCGCACGCTAAACACGGTGACCCCCTCTGGCGATGCGCCAGAGGAAGGAGAGCACTGCTCATAATGGTCTTAGGAAGAATTCAGTGTTTTGAGTAAATATTGCCTCCAAGGCTTGTAAGATAATGCTGTCTCTAGCATGTAGCAGGCAGATATCAGCATCCTCCGAAGCCGTGAAGAAAATCATGGAGCAGTTCTGGGATGCACTTAAGAAAAGCCTCCTTAACATCGGCATCAGTTCTAAAGTGACGACCAGTCTGGGGTATCCTTCACGTTCGGAAGAGATGAAAATCGGCTGTTGGAAGATATGAGCTGTGTGGAGGGTGTTCCAGCATAGTAAAACGGGAAATACTGACGAAATCACATGTAATCTAAGCCGCATGGGTTGGATACTGTTGTGTGACAACACGATATCTTTGCAAGCAATCCCGGTCATTTTCATCGAATCATATTCTACAAGTGAAGCGTGTCCTGAAAGTTGGTGGCAACAGATTTCTTGGCGTATACCATAGGTTTGACTTCTCCTGTTAGTGGATGAGGGCCGGATGTCTCTTACTCGAATGCCACATGAGTTGTTTCCGCTGTAACGATAAGGTGAAGCAACGGAACACCATCCGCCGGATTCTGCATTAAGTGCTGGGAAACCAGGCCTTTCAAGCAATTTGCCGTAGTACAGAGCGAGAACGTGTCTCTCAGTAGTACAATGTGTTGTGCACAGCATCCATTGAAAACGTGGAGTTCATGCACAATTTGAGCCACGTGTACATGATCATAGGTTTCAATCAATTTTTCGGCATGACAGACGTTGTCATCTGATGTGGATGTAGTTTTGCTCCCTAACAGTTGCTCCTGTTACACATGTTAAATTTAGTGACTTTGCTTCCCACAGTAAACATTGACATGAAACATTTACAGGACGTTAAACTATATGTTCTGAGTCTACTGAAGTACAGTAATTGTATTTCAGTCACTGCTTTCGGAAATAAGTTTTTTTTAACTACACGGTAAAAATTTTGCGTATTTTTTTGGACGTTATCCTAAATATTTTTAATTATGCATAACATCATGTTCTTTTTTAGTTCAGTAGACTCAGGTTATGTATTTTTATCACACCCTGAAAAGTTGAATACCCTAATCAAATGGTTCAAATGGCTCTGAGCACTATGGGACTAAGTCCCCGAGAACTTAGAAACCTAACCAACCTAAGGACGTCACTCACATCCATGCCCGAGGCAGGACTCGAACCTGCGACCGTAGTGGTCGCGTGGTTCCAGACTGTAGCGCCTAGAACCGCTCGGCCACTCCGGCTGGCTGAATACTCTAATCGACGTGGAAAAAAAATGCAACAGAAAATGTAAATCATCAGGAACGGCTTCTGATGTTTCAAAAGTCTGTAACTTAATATATGCTTATTTTTTTATTTTTAGTCACTCAGAAGCACTCTGCACCATATTGTATATCAGGGCCGCACAAGGTGCATGCACCGGCGCATCGCACAGTGCAGAGTGCAGAAGGCGGCTGCGCTCTGTTGACGACGGTGCAGACCCCCCACTCCTCGGCTTTGCGCGACAGCGCTGCCTCTCACCTCCTTAGCTTGTGTCGCTCGCGCCGCCTGTCTCGACCTGTTTCAAAGCTTTTACCCGTTGTCTTCGTCATTGCCAAATACTAATGTACACTAGGTGGAGAGCTTAGTTTGGTGTACCGGTACAAAAGAGATTTATATAATAACTGTAATGGTAACAATTTTAAATTTGGTTTCAACACAAACGTATCTTCCAATGTGATCTTTATTTTATTTGCAATTATGCTATTAACAAGGGGAGGCCGCCAATTGTGAAATTCAGATTCGATTCATACTGCGCGTAGTAAAAGCTCATGGCCAGAGGCGTAATGTGGCAAAGCACCAAGATGCACTTCCCAGCCGTTGTCGAGAAAATCGACGGTTAAAAGACACCGTTGCGGTGAAATACTCTCTACGATTAATAATTTTCTACAGCGTCGTGGCACAGCGGTAAGCGCTCGGGTTCGTAATCCGAAGGTCGCCGGATCGAATCTCGAGCGATGCAACCTTTTTTTTTGTATTTGTTTTTTGTAATTCAAATGTGTATACACACACACACACACACGCACACACACACACACACACACACACACACACACACACATATATATATATATATATATATATATATATATATATATATATATATTTCCCGGCAATCAGTTGCAACAATTATGCATATAGTAAGTTGTTGAAAGTCGTTTGTCGTGGAAAAACCGCAAACAAAGTTGTATTTCACAAATGTTATTAATTGTCTTCATAATGTTAACCACGTATAGTTAACGGAAGACGTAGAAACGATATTCCGAAACGAATGCGTGTAGTGTAAGTCAAACGTTCGAACTGGAATAGAGACCCCACGAACACAAATGAGCTGTGGCAGGTATGAAATATAAACTCCGTTATTCGCTCGTTACAGTTGAAGGACAAATGTTGAATGCGCCGAAACGAGCCGCCGCATAACAGCGTAGTTGCCTGATAACTTCGAAAGAAGGTAGATGCGGTCCCTAGCGCAACTAGTAACATCGTCGAAAATCAGTGCGGATGTGAGAGCTTTGGTACACCCTGTTAAACAAACGGAAAAATGGAGGCGGTACAATTGGAGAGCGATCCGCCTTCACCAGCATGCATAAGCAATTCATTAATAGTTTACATATATCTTGGTGCTTTGCCACATTACACCTCTGGCCATGCGCTTTTATTATGCGCAGTATTAATCGAATCTGAATTTCACAATTGGTGGCCTCCCCTTGTAAGATCTTGAACAAGAGATTGGCTGACAGCAATTCTGAGAGAATTTTTAGGTTACAATTAGAAATACTCGCACGCAATCTAGTTTTTGTACAAGACAAAACCGAAAAAAACCTTTCACATACAAAAGTGGAACCAAACATAGAAATAATCTTGGCTGCTTCTCTGTGTAACTTGGGAAATTCTTCCTTCGGCAAATTCTGGTAGAATTGGAGCAAACCTTTTGTATTGTAAAACACATCCTTTCTGTGAACACCGCTTTGCAAATCAATTAGTTCGAAATGTAAAATCTGAAGGCGCAGTTTCAATATCCATCGAAAAAGGTTTCACAAAAACATCGAGAATTGGCTGCAGGTAGGTAATTTCCTGAAACAATAACAAAGCCAATGTTAATAAATGAAAGTAATGTAAGCCGTTGTTCCGAAGTACTAAAATTCGTTAGATTTTAATAAACATGTAATGTGTACTATTGGTTTTAATGTAATGTTACACTTGCGTATTTAACGCAATCTCCTTTTTTTAGCTGTATGTCATATACCAGCACATTACCTGGAATCGGTCGTTAAAAGCATTTTCAAGGGATTGTAGCACCTCGACGTATTTTTCAAAGCGCGGTCCTTCCTGCACAAATGCTGTCAAACAAAAACATAGTACCGTTTTGATTAGAGCGGTTACAAAAGTCAGGCTGTCTTAATAAAGGTACAATTTATATCTCGCTTACCTAGTTCAGGAAAGTGTTGCGTATTTTTCTCTGAAAGGTTGTTTTTGAGGAGCTTCAGTTTATACTGGAAAGCGTTTGTTTTGCTGATCATATCGTTGATGAGATTGTTTTCTCTTTGAGTTTCAGACTTAAATCATTTAGGTAGACCATACATACTGCCTGCTTCATTTTCAACAAATCCTCAGTATTGTTTCTAATGGCCATCCCATAATACTGCTATAGTTCATCAATCATTTTGTCTGTCAACCAGCCACGTCCGCTTTTACCATTGCAAAGTTTTTTGTCTCTCAAACTTTGTTTCAACTTCCTCATCCTGATGCCCATTCTCTTCTGGACATGACCTCTGTAACACAGCAATCCACAGCCATCTATATAAAAAGTTGCTGATTTAATCAGATCTTGAAGTAACGCAAATAAAAATTTTTACATTTCCAACCAGTGTAGACTATATTTAAAAAAAATAAAATAAAATACATCCATGTGAGTTTATAAGTGATATATATATATATATATATATATATATATATATATATATATATATATATCATTATATTCGGAAAATGGCGAATTTTATAATGAGATAAAAATCGGAAAATGTGAAAAAAAATTTAATGAAAGAATTTAATGAAATTCTTGGCGCCAAACCCACATGTGCTTTTGTGACTTCGCAACCGCTCTTTAGGAGGTCTGTTCAAAAGTTCTGGAACTTTGTTCATAGAGTTTTTCTACGCTTACCTTTTACTTATTATTTATGGTCTCCGAAATAATCTCCTTCACAACTGATACACCGCTCCCAACCCCATTTCAGCTTCTTGAAGCAGTCTTCGTACGCCTCTTGCTGGACCACGCGAAGCGTCGTTTACGAATTTTATTTTATCTAGTTTATCTTTGCAAATCTTCGTCATTTCTACGGGATTTGCAATATTGGATATAAAAAAAAGTCCGCAGGGGTCAGGTGTGGAAAGTATGACGGATGCGGCAGCACACTGATTATGTTTTTTATGCAGCACCAACAGGGATGTATGTGCAGGTGTGTTATCGTGGTGCAAGACCCATGAATTGTCTTGCCACACATTTCAGGCGGTTTCCTTCTCACTTTTTCTGGCAGGCATCGCAATAGGTCGCGATAGTACCATAGATTAACAGTTTGTTCCTGTTGTATGAATTGATGATGAACTAACCCTTGAAAATAAAAGAAAACTATCGGTATGGCTTTGTCACTTGACCTGACCTGACGAGCTTTTTTGGGTCTTGGAGAACCCTTCCCGATCGATTGCGGATACTGAACCTTGGTCTGCACACCGTAACTGTACACCCACTATCATCACCAGTCATGATTCTCTTAAGAAACACCTCGTTCTCATTTGCGCAGTCCAAAAGATCTTATGACATAATCCAACTGAAAAGTTACATTCTTCTACAATCTCTCGGGAATCAGTTTTCGATTGACGCGCATAGTTTTGTTGAAGTTCACGACATGAGCGTCTTCGGTAGACGCCATACTGCTTTCTGAAAGACGGTCTTCTTTAACTTCAGTCAGGCTCCTTTTAAATCTTGTGAACCATCGAGTAAGGCTTAAGCACATATCACCGTAGGCTTCCTGCATCATTTGGTGTGTCTCAGTAAAGATTTTCTTGAGTTGCACGCAAAATTTAATGCAGACGCATAGGTCGTCTAATTTGCCATCTGGAAATTCGCGAACTGCGTGACACAATTTTCTACTCCATACAGCAGATAACAATAAGTAAAAAACATATAACAACGTAACTTCGGTATTTACACATTAAACACAGACATATGCAGAGATTCAAATGGCTCTAAGTACTATGGGACTTAACATCTATGGACATCAGTCCCCTAGAACTTAGAAATACTTAAACCTAACTAACCTAAGGACATCACACAACACCCAGTCATCACGAGGCAGAGAAAATCCCTCACCCCGCCGGGAATCGAACCCGGGAACCCGGGCGCGCGAAGCGAGAACGCTACCGCACGACCACGAGCTGCGGACTGCAGAGATTCCAACCGCATTTTCTTCCAATCCACCTTGGCGCAAAATTACGAATGTTCCGAAATTTTTTGAACAGACCTCGCGTATATTTCCACTTCTTGGGGATCAACTGCAGCAGGGGACTTTCTGATTAAACGCATAAACGTTATTGCACTGCACAGTTCAGTCGCCTACCGTGTATAAACCAACGCTTCCATCTTGAAGCTCGTATTTTGAAGCGCTTCGGCACATGTACATCGATCTGCAGTGTTAGAAACCTTGAATGTGCCTTTATCACCACATGATATTTAATACGTACTGAACATTAATTCACTCCTGACACGTCCTTGTACTCATCCTCGTTCATCCACAGACGGAGATCGTGAGGAAGATGCTGTCCTGCAGCTGTCAAGCCAGATTTGTTACAAGAGCCACTTACTGAGCTGTTGGAGACTGCTTGTCTCAGCTCCACGTGAACAGCGTTGTCACATTTTCCGCGTCCAACTTAATCACCGCGGCGCAGTAGCAGGTGGCGGCAGCCCCGTGTGACGCAGCGTCGCATGCAGGAGGCGCGCCCGCCATCCATTGTCGCGGATCAGGCGTCGCGTCACGCGGCTATTGTTATGGCCGTCATGGCCACTGACGGGCCATCGATCGGCCGTCGTATCTCGCCCGATAACCGGTAATAGCGGCGGTGTTTCACGGCGCGCGGGCGGCGTGTGTCTTCTGGTTGCGAGGCGAGAGAGCCAGGGCGGCGAGGTGAAAGTAGGCAGCGGCAGTGCTTGCAGCATGCAGCAGCCGTGTCGTCTAAGGGGATGTTTGCTGATGCGCCATTCCCTGAGCACCGCGACGTGTGTAACGCCTCTTACGTCAGACACGAAAGTCATTGTTACTGTAGCCCTTTTGTGGTGTGCGTACTGCAAGACCTTCAGTACACCCACCATCAGATTATTTGACTTGTCGCTCTAGCGAAGTAGGCGAGTGTCAGCAATATGTCTCGTGGTCTTATCGTGGCGTGTTTATCTTCTGCCATTAAGTCAGACGATAGAAATGCCACTTGCACGCTTAGAGTAGCAGATTGACGGTGACCAACTTTAAACAGAACTTGATTAATTTTGACACACATTTATTAAAATAATAAAACTCATAAACCTTACTTAACTTGATTCTGGATGCTATTTACAATTGACAATCTGAAGTTCCTCTGTTCTTGGTACGTTAATCTGTGGTGTCACCGCCAGACACCACACTTGCTAGGTGGTAGCTTTAAATCGGCCGCGGTCCATTAGTACATGTCGGACCCGCGTGTCGCCACTGTGTGATCGCAGACCGAGCGCCACCACAAGGCAGATCTCGAGATACGGACTAGCACTCGCCCCAGTTGTACGGACGACTTTGCTAGCGACTACATGGACGAAGCATTGCTCATTAGCCGAGCCAATAGTTAGAATAGCCTTCAGCTAAGTCAATGGCTACGACCTAGCAAGGCGCCATTAGTAACATTGCATGTATCTAAAGAGTCTCACGTGTATCGCCACAATCTCCAGATGTAACAAAAGGATGGATTAAAGTTAAGTATTCCAGAAGCTACGTACTTTTCTTTATAGCATTCATTACGTATCCTGTTTCAGACCCCACGCCATCCTGCTTTAACTTAGCGCGTGGCTTTCGGCTTCCTCTCATTGTGTCTAGGCTGCCTTGTCTAGACACAACAAATCTTATTCTCACATATCTCTGATACTAGACAAAGTGTCTATGCATTTCTCTTCATGGCTATATACAGGAATATGATAATCTTATTAGGCGCAGACTGACTTGACTACAGACTAATGCAGACTGGTACAGACTAATGCAGACTGACTAATCGGAGGTCTGTACCTCGTTATAATACCTCGCGCGTTCAGGTACCACTGCGCGAGTGCGTTCCGCGAGGAGAAAACGTTCTACGTTAGCAGCAATCTCATTGGCCGCGTTACATATCAATACGCGGATCGGCGGAAGCAGAATTTGGTCCCTCTCTAAGACAGCGCCATCTCGTAGTGCGGAGACGGACGAGCGCTGCGCCTGCGCTGTTGTGCTTAGCGGGGTGCGCTCTAGTGGGAAAGTTGTATACGCGCTGACTACGCGGAACTATGTATACAACACCTTTTTCCTCATAAAATCTTTGGTTCTGAAGGTTCCGTCAAGATGCTGCACTCAGCAGTAATCTCAGTTCTTTGAATAAGTGGCTGTCGCCGTTTTCGTGATTATTCTTCTGATAAAAGTTAGCAGGCGAGGAAGTTCTGCAGTTCGACGGACATGCTGTTACCGAGCGAGCTATCTCGTTAACGACTAAAGGATCACATCACAGCTTGCACATAACAGTAAATCTCTCGTACCCAACTTAAAGTTTTATGACAACGTAGTTTCCCACGGCGATTATCTAGAATAAATGCTTCACAGAGTTTCTTTCACGATTTGTATTTCAAAGGACGTCGAAATCTTGACGCTGAATGGAGGTCCGACAGGAAATGAACACGTGAAGCTCGTACCGCGAGTTCTGTTCATCCTCCGCAGTTCTATAACATTGCTCAGACCTGATGCGACCTAATATATATTTGCTCGCAGCAGGTCTGAGCATTAACTTATCATCATTGAGAATTGTTCCCCGGTTGTTGGTTTGATAGCGTAGTAACCATAATTTACTTTTGTCCTTTTATATTCATTCGTCCGACTTAAGGTTTGGGAAGACAAGAAACGTCGCTATTTA
This sequence comes from Schistocerca serialis cubense, assembly GCF_023864345.2. NCBI lineage: Eukaryota > Metazoa > Arthropoda > Insecta > Orthoptera > Acrididae > Schistocerca > Schistocerca serialis. Next base: position 1,239,228,865 of record NC_064638.1, read on the forward strand.
TGATCATTGTAGGGCCGACAACGGTTTCCGATATTCCGCACCCAACCATGATCTCGTACCGTGTACCCTGGGAGCGTATTTGGGTTGAGAGAGTTGTCTATTCTGAGGCGTGCCACACACTATCTCTGTCGGAGCTTGTATTGCTCGATTCCCCGGACCCTGGCCCAGCCTTCCCACCCCCATTCCTACTTAACGATAAATTCAGACTTGATTTGGACCATATCACATTACACAGGATGACAGTGTTCATAAATAGACAAAAAAAAGAAAACACGAACCACCGCGAAGTGATTGTCCGAAAGGGACGGAAATTGGTAAATGTGATGTTCACGTGCAGCCAAATAAATGGTTACAATTCCAAAAAAAATCTGTGATTTATTCAATAAAAAGAGTGTCACAAACTGAGCAACTCAATAATGTATTGGTCCTTCTCTGGCCCTTATGCAAGCAGTTATTCAGCTTGCCTTTGATGGTTGGTTGGTTTGGGGAAGGAGACCAGACAGCGAGGTCATCGGTCTCATCGGATTAGGGAAGGACGGGGAAGGAAGTCGGCCGTGCCCTTTGAAAGGAACCATCCTGGCATTTGCTTGGAGCGATTTTGGGAAATCACGGAAAACCTAAATCAGGATGGCTGCACGCGAGATTGAACCGTCGTCCTCCCGAATGCGAGTCCAGTGTGTCTTTGATGGACAGAGTTGTTGGATGTCGTGCCGAGGGACGTTGTGCCACATTCGGCCCAAATAGCGAGTTAGATCGTCAAACCTCTGAGCTGCTTGGAGGGCCCCGTCTATACCGCTCCAAACGTTCTCAAGCTGGGAGAGATGTGACGGCTTGTTGGCCAAGAGAGAGTCAGGCAAGTACGAACATCTCGCCATGCGCGGGCGGGGATTATCTTGCTGAAACGGAAGTTCAGGGTAGCCTGCCATGAAGGGCAACAAAACGGGACTAGAATATCATCGCCGTAGCATTGTGCTGTAAGGATGACAACCAAAGAAGTTGTACAATGAAAAGAAATGACACTCTTGACTATCACTCTGGTTGTCGGGCATATGGCGGGCGCCAGTCAGGTCCATATCCCACCGCTGTCTGGGAGGTCTTCAGACACGTCTTCGCTCGACGTCAGGGCTCTGTTGGAAGTGGCGGTTATAAATGATGACTACTGTCAATGAGATTCCAGGCCGAAGACGTGTCTGGAGACGCACTGGACAGCAGTGGGATACCAACCTGTCACCCTTTTGAGTAATGCTATGTTTCATTGTTAAGATTAAAACAGAAGAGCAACGGAGTTTTAACTTGTTCCATAAAAACACGGGAGAACTGCCGGATATCAGTAACTTCCTGCCACGATATTTCGGCGCAGAGTCTTCTGGCCATCTTCAGGTGAATGCCACTGTAGTAGTACCGGCGAGTACGCGCTGAGCTCCGCTATTTAAAGCCTTCTGACAAGGGAACCTCCCCATCGCACCCCCCTCAGATTTAGTTATAAGTTGGCACAGTGGATAGGCCTTGAAAAACTGAACACAGATCAATCGAGAAAACAGGAAGAAGTTGTGTGGAACTATGAAAAAATAAGCAAAATATACAAACTGAGCAGTGCACGCGAAGATAGGCAACTTCATGGACACTCCGAAATAAGGAGCGCTGTGGTCCCGTGGTTAGCGTGAACAGCTGCGGAGCGAGAAGTCCCTGATTCAAGTCTTCCTTCGAGCAAAAAGTTTAATTGTTTATTTTCAGACAATTATCAAAGTTCAGGCACTCACGCATAATCAACTTCACTCTCCAAAATTCCAGGACCAGATTTGCTTGGACATATGCAGAATTTGACGTTCTACACACGGAAAAATTTGAAAACGTAAAAAACATATGTTTTGACAGAGCACAGGAAAAAGTGTGCGAGTGTGAGACTTTTGGATTCATTTCTTGCAGTTTATGTCACAAACTCTTATGTTTCATCACTTTTTTGGGAGTAATTATCACATCCACAAGAAAACCTAAATCGGGCAACGTAGAAGAATCTTTTTACCCATTCGCCAAGTGTACAAGTTAGGTGGGTCGGCAACATATTCCTGTCATGTGACGCACATGCCGTCACCAGTGTCGTATCAGACGTGTTTTCCTGTGGAGGAATCGGTTGACCTATGACCTTGCGATCAAAAGTTTTCGGTTCCCATTGGAGAGGCACGTCCTTTCGTTTACTAATCGCACGGTTTTGCGGTCCGGTCGTAAAACACAGACACTAAACTTATTACAGTGAACAGAGACGTCAGTGAACGAATGGATAGATCGTAACTTTGCTAAAATAAAGAAAAATTTTTCGCTTGAGGGGAGACTTGAACCAAGGACCTCTCATACCGCAGCTGCTCATGCTAACCACGGGATCACTGCGCTCCTTATCTCGGAATGTCCATGAAGTTGCCTATCTTCGCGTGCACTGCTCAGTTTGTATATTTTGCTTATTTTTTCATAGTTCCACACAACTTCTTCCTGTTTTCTCAATTGATCTGTGTTCGGTTTTACAAGGACTATCCACTGTGCCAACTTATAACTAAATCTGAGGGGGGTGCAATGGGGAGGTTCCCTTGTGAGGTGACATTGCGCATGCGCTGCTCAGCGTGCTCGTTCATAACGGCTCCGTGCGCTGCGCCTCGCGCCCTCCACTGCGAAAGCCTGGCGTATCGGTATCAGGTCGACTTCCATCTTTATGCAGATAACTACGTCGACTACGAAGTTTCTCTATAACAGGATTCCAAGCAGACTTCAGCTGATAACCGCTATCTCGATTGATGAGAGTCTCGTTGTCAGACAATCTTATTTCCACAGATTCATTGATAATCGAGCTCCAAAAGTTTGATGTATGGGCCAAAATTTTTGTGTCGTTGTAATTCATGGAATGGTCTGTGGAAATACAATGTTCGGCGATTGCGGACTTGGTGGGTTGGAGAAGGCGAGTATGCCGTTGGTGTTCCACAATGCGTTCCTGCACAGTTCGTGTTGTTTGCCCTATATATGATCTGCCGCATTCACACGGAATTTTGTAAACACCTGGTTTACGCAGGCCCAGGTCGTCTTTAACGGATCCCACCAGTGATGAAATTTTGGAAGGAGGGCGAAAGATGACTCTCACTTGATACTTTCTCAATATTCTGCCTATCTGTGAAGAAATATTCCCAATAAATGGTAGATAAACAGTCGACCTGAAGGCCTCTTCCTCTTCCTTGTTCCATCGTTTGTAGGTCTTCATCACTCTGTTCACTTGCCTAGGTGAAAAGCCATTCTTCAAAAATACTTTTTGCAGGTGTTCCAGTTCCGCTTGAAGACTGTCGGCGTCAGAGATAGTATGGCCACGGTGGATCAAGGTTTTGAGAACGCCCATTGTTTGTGTTGGATGGTGGCAACTAGTAGCTTGTAGATACAGGTCTGTATGAGTGGGCTTTCTGTACACCGAGTGACAAAATGTGCCGTCACTCTTCCGTCGCACCAAGACGTCTAAAAATGGCAGACAACCATCTCTCTCTATCTCCATGGTAAACTTTATGTTTTCATGTATGGAGTTCATGTGACAAAAATTCTTGGAGACAGTCCAGACCACGAGGCCACACTATAAAAGTGTCGTCAACGTACCGCCAAAATACTGTCGGTTTAAAAGTGACAGAGTCGAGTGTTCTCTCCTCAAAATCCTGCATAAAAAGATTGGCCACCAGGGGAGACAAAGGACTCCCCATGGCGACACCATCAGATTGTTCGTAAAATTCGTTGTTAAATATAAAATATGTAGAGGAGAGAGTGTGCTCAAATAACGCTGTAATGTCTGCACCAAACATATTGCTAATGAGGTGTAGTGAGTCCACCAGAGGCACCTTTGTGAACAGTGAAACCACATCAAAACTGACCAATAAATCACTACTTTGCAGTTGTAGTGACTGAAGTCGACTGATGAAATCACCAGAATTCTTTAGGTGATGTGCACACTTGCCTATCATTGGTTTGAGCAAAGATACGAAAAAATAATTTTGCTAGGTCGTAGGTGGCTGCTCCAATGTTACTCACAATTGGACGTAATGGCACATTTTCCTTGTGGATCTTAGGCAGTCCATATAGCCTAGGTGGAACTGAACTGTTTGGTTTCAGCCTCTTGATGACCTCCTTCGTATCATATGGAGTGTAAGTTTAGACGTCTTTTTCAAGTACGACCTGACTATTGAGGAACTGTTACCCAGAGCTTTGACGGACAGTTGTTTACCTGAACAACTTCTAGAAATTCAGCAAACAGAAATAAGACACTATCATAAATATATATGTTTACATGAAAATACATGTTATTGCTAATTTCGGAATTACCTAATACTTACCCAATCGCCGTCATTATCATAGCTTGACACCTTTCTAGCATGTCATTCACGAGATTTGCTGCATATTTTTTCGGTAACTGCCTCCATAATGCCCAACTTTTATGTGCCAGGTGCTTCAAAATATATACTGGCTTTCTTGAAGTTTTATCTTAACATAAGACCAAGAATTTTAAATCGGATTTGCATCCAGAGAAACTGCAGGCCAGTCAATCGTGGACACCCCATTGTCTTGTTCCAACGATGCGCGGAGATGGCTGCGATGTTTTGGATCAATATCCTCTTGAGGCAACAAACTTGCCTCATTCCAACCCAACAGCTTTTTAACGGACCTCAAAAAGCATTTTGGTAAATGTAGCACATTTTTGCAACGTTTACATTGGCTGAAACCGACAAAACAAAACATTCAACTGTCACACCGTTTATTTATACACTTTGCAATAGCGCGTTGAGTACAGATTCGAGACCTCTACTAGAGGTGATTTCCCTAAATCACTCCAGGCAAATGCCGGGATGGTTCCTCTGAAAGGGCACGGCCGACTTCCTTCCCCATTCTTCCCTAATCCGATGAGACCGATGACCACGCTGTCTGGTCTCCTTCCCCAAACCAACCAACCAACCACTACCAGAGATGACGGTTCGAACTTCGCTTTTAAGATTATGGCGTTCACTTTCTTGTGGAACTGACTGTATGCCGAGATGAAGAAAGTATGTGGCCAGCGGCATAATTGGCCTGTAGGGTTGGTAACAGAGGATCATCATCATCAGTTATCTGCTATATTTGCAAGTCCTTTGCCTCTCCATTTTCTGCGATCCATTGCTTCCTTCTTAAGGCTGCTGTATGTTGTACCGTCCATCATGTCATCCAATATCTGGAATCTCTTCCTTCCTCGCTTCCTTTTCCCTTCTACATAACCTTCTAAAACTGTTTTTATCAGTCCGTCATTCTTTCTTAATATATGCCCAATCCTATTTCTTTTTCTTTTCTTTATTACATCTAGTAACTGCCTTTTCTCTCCCACTCTTCTCAGTACCTCTTCATTTTTTACTCTGTCCATCCAACTTATTCTTTCCATCTTCCGCCATTTCCAGATGTCAAAAGCCTCCAGCCTTTCTCTGTCTTTTTTCATCATAGTCCATGTTTCAGCACCATATAGAAGAACACTCCATACAAGACATTTTATGAGTCTCTTTCTGAGTTCTCTGTCCAGACCGCTGCAGAAGATTCTCCTTTTCTTATGAAACGCCTCTATTTTTGCCATTGCTATCCTTGTTTTAATTTCTGTGGTGCACTTCCAGTCGGTGTCTATCCTGCTTCCAAGATACTTAAAATTTTGCACCTGTTCTAGTGTTTCTCCATTCAGCACAATTTTTATTTCCTTATTTCCTCCTATTGCCAATACTTTTGTTTTATTTATGTTAATTTTCATTCCATATTTTTTTGCGTTAGTTGTAATGGTGTCCACCAAATCCTGTAGCTCTTTCTCCCCTGTGGCTAGAAGGACCATGTCATCAGCAAATCTCAAGCACCCTACTCTTCTTCCTCCAATCCCTACTCCTTTGTCGTCTAATGAGCATTGGTCAATCATATTTTCCAAGTACAGGTTGAAAAGAATAGGTGATAAATAGCATCCTTGTCTTACTCCTTTCCCTAGTCTGATCCAGTTTGTACTTTCTCCTCTCACTTTAACTGAAACTTTTTGATTAAGGTACAATGCATTTATAAGTCTTCTGGTTTTCCAGTCCACTCTCTTTTCCCTGGTAATAGTCGCCAGCTTGTCCCAAACCACATTGTCAAATGCCTTTTCTAAATCGATGAAGCACATATATAGGTCTCTTCCTTTTTCAATAAACCTTTCTCCCAAGATTCGCAGGAGCCCTATTGCAACTCTGGTGCCCGTATTCCGTCTAAAGCCAAACTGCTCCTCGCCGAGATTCTCCTCTATTACTTTTTCAAGTAAGGATACAACAACGTAAATGAATACAAGATTGTTGTCGTAACTCGTACCATTGTATCAATATGAAACGAGCCAGGCCGATGTTTAGCTGGCGCACTGGCACTCCATGGGAACAGAGAGGGAGAGAGTGACGAGTGTGGAGGAAACGACTGGGATCCCCAGACAGCGGGCTCGCCGCGGGTACCGGCGGCGCATTAATTCCTGGCCAGGCAGCGGCCCTGATCGGGCCGGCTCATTTGGTTTCCGGCGCGGCAACCGCGGGCCGTTAGGACGCCAAAGGAAGTCGCCCTGATTTAGGGCTGCGGGCCGGGCAGCGCTTACTGCGCCCGCGGAATTCCTATGAGCAGGGCGGGGGGCGAAAATCTCTACGCCGGCGACGTGATCCTACAGCAGAAGAGGCACGTGACCGCCGTCAAGATGAGCTGACCACCGCCCAATGGAGCGCGGGCGATCCGGCACTTGAGGGGCCCAAACGCCACCGTGCACTGGGCTCTGCCAGTGGACCAGTCGCTCCCAACCACGGTGATGAAATCAGATTTTTTCGGGGTAAACATTACGGTTCCAACATGACATAGTTCTGACTCTAAAACATATTAAACATTGGTCTGGCATTTGTTACATCATTATTACCGTCGTGTGGGTATGCATTGGGGGATTATACACAGGGTAGGCTCAAGGTTTTCCCCTGATTAAAAAAAATGTTCTATGGAACAACGCTAGCAACAGCTATTATTTGTTTCGAGGGGTAACTTAATTCATAAAATATTAACGAATACGTTTCCACATGTGTTGTTCGTTACCCGTTAAACGTTTACTTGATACTCAATTGGTCAACATGTCTTTACCCGCAATTTCTTAGGCAACAGCTGTGCCGGTACATCCCGTCACCACGAAACAAATGCTAAATGATACACATCCGTGATTCTACATCTGAGATACTTTGCCGGCCGCGGTGGTCTAGCGGTTCTAGGCGCGCAGTCCGGAACCGCGCGACTGCTACGGTCCCAGGTTCGAATCCTGCGTCGGGTATGGATGTGTGTGATGTCCTTAGGTTAGTTAGGTTTAAGCAGTTCTAAGTTCTAGGGGACTGATGACCACAGATGTTAAGTCCCATAGTGCTCAGAGCCATTTGAGCCATTTGAGATACTTTACGAAAAAACTGCTTCTATTTTGTTCCAGTGGTAATGATAGCACAATAATCAGTAACGCTTCAATTACGTGGTATTCATTTGGGTGCCTGCTGTTTTTCAGTCTCAGAAGTATTTCAAGGGCAAAGATTTTCGCGTATGTAACGTCCATAGAGGAAAAGCGAGGCCTACGAGAAAGACAGCCTGCGGCGCGTACGTGATGAAGGTAGGCCGAGCTTGCTCGCTCATCTCAGCAGAAAAACTGCCTTTCTACACCTGTCAACTCGTAACTGGGTGGGTATGTACAAACGACAATTGCATCTTCCTCTGGAATCGGTTATTATGGAATCTCACTCTTATTAGTCCTCCAATGATAGGAAGTGCATAGGCCTGCTAATTATTTGTTGCGGCTGTACCGGGGTACAACAAAATTAAAATCATGTCAAAATGATTATCAGATGCATAAGGCACCACATATTGTATTAAATGAGAATATTTACGCAGAACAGACCAAATGCGACAAGCAAGCCGTTATACTATTTATGACCAGAACCAATCTTAAATTTCGTTGTACGAATAGTACTGAGTAACAATAAATAATAGCAGATTCTTGTAGAAGATGCTATTCTCGTTAGTACATGCACGCCCAGCTGCGAGTTAACAGTTTAGAAACGCATTGTGTCTGCTGAACCCAGCGAGCGAGGGAGATCAGGCCTACCCGAGGCCCACGATAGCCGCGCGGCATTAGCCGAGCGGTCTAGGGCGCTGCTGTCATGGACTGTGCGGAGGTTCGAGTCCTCCCTCGGGCATGGGTGTTTGTCTTTGTTCTTAGGATAATTTAGGTTAAGTAGTGTGAAGCTTAGGGACCGTCTACCTTAGCAGTGAAGTCCTATAAGATTTCACACACACATTTGAGGCCCACGAGACGAGGCCCACGAGAAAGACAGGCCGCGGCGCGTACGTCACGAAGGTAGTCCTCAGCTCGCTCACTCGCTCAGCTCAGCAGACAAAATGCGTTTCTAAACCTGGTAACTCGCAGCTGGGCGTGTACGCACCAACGAGAATTGCATCTTCCACTGGAATCTGCTATTCTGAAGTCTTTCGCTTTGTCTCTTTTCTATTTGTTTTGTTTTACTATTACTCGCGTATCAACTGATGTATGAGATAAAATATGTTAGTACGAAAAGAGACCCGAAATACCTTTTAGTGATGCTGTGCTATACATTTCTTTGGATCATTAATTTTCAACAAAACAAAATATATTATGTTCTTATTGTTCTGGATTTGGCTTTCTATTAAAGGAACATTTTTTTCGTTACTGTAACTCGTTATAAAGTTCAACATATCTTCCTTACTTTATAGTTATTAAAAAAGTTAATGAAAATTACTTCGTTATCAATACTGACGTTACGGTACGCAATGATTGTTCAACATCATAATTTTGCAGTGGATTTTTGTTATCAGTAAAACAACAATAAGTACCACGACTAACACGAGAACATGAGACTGTTATCGGAGAAAAAAAAGTTTTTACTATAAGGTTGCCAGACCAGAACTATGCACAGCAAGATTTCTTTTATGTTATGAAAGTAAATTATCTTTTTGCACTGTTAGTAATAGATTATCAGCAGCCCGCATCAACCTGTAAAACACATCATAAAATCTGCTGCTCTGCTCTGCAATTCCGAAAGCTGAAACAAATAATTTTACTTCACTATTACCTGCCCGCTTCTTTGCGGTATGACAGATTTTATTTAATGCAATTTGAATGCGCCGCGGCAATGGCTCGTTCGTTCGTAGCGCAGCTCTGCACCACGAATAATATTTAAATAACTGAAAATGTCTTAAAGGGATGGGATAAAATACCAGGTAAGCTTATTACAAATCACAATGCAAGGTTTCACTAAGTAACTCTATTCAAAACATTTAAACAATTCAATTAATTACACACCTTTCCAAGACTTTACTTAATGGCGTCCCTCTTACAAACTTGACAAAAGAATGCTACGCTAGCGTACAATATAACGCCACAGGCTATCCTACTCACGTAACTCGAAGAAGACGACAGAGAAATTAATGTTCGTTTGTATTATTTATACTGGTCACATATTCTCATCTTTGTTTGATATTTATCGTCTGTGGCGGTTTCAGTACTCGCCGGCACAGATATTATCTAAAATAAATAAACAAAAACAGTACATAATTTTATACAAGAACAAAACATGATACACAATGTTTTCTCTTTATTACATAATATGTCTTTTGCTAAGAGACGTTACAAGTCTTACTGATTAACAGTACGACAGCAAAATTTAATACAAGATCAATACTCGATATAAATAGTATAACGGCTTGTTCATACCATTTAGTCTCTTCTGCTTAACAGTACTCATTACTAGCTGGAAGTGGTGCCTTATGCAACTCACAATCATTTTAGTATGCTTTTATTTTATTGTACGCCAAGATTCAGTTTTCGTTTGCACAGACACGCCTAGTTACAACAGTCGTAGAAACGTAGTTTGTCTGCTGATTTGAGCCAGCGAGCGAGCGCAGGACTACCAACGTGACGTACGCGCCGCGGCCTGTGTTTCTCGGAGACCTCGGCTAGAAGTCGCCAGCTGTCATCGCTTGAGCCTCGTGACGTCACAGTTCAGTTGTGTGGCCTAGTTGCCTAGGTGGCGTTGGACCACTGCCGCGCCGCCTTATCACAGCACACTGCATAACTGGACTCTAATGCATATAGTGGATGGATGCTGACCTTGTAGATCTGACAAGGGGAGGCCGCCAATTGCGAAATTCAGATTCGATTCATACCGCGCGTAATAAAAGCTCATGGCCAGAGGTGTAATGTGGCAAAGCACCAAGATGCACTTCTCAGCCGTTGTCGAGAAAATCGACAGTTAAAAGAAACCGTTGCGGTGAAATACTCTCTACGATTGATGATTTTCTATAGCGTCGTGGCGCAGCGGTAAGCGCTTGGGTTCGTAATCTGAAGGTCACCAGATCGAATCTCGCGCCATGCAAACAACTACTAAAAAAAGAAGTTGCATGGCGCGAGATTCGATCTGGTGACCTTCAGATTACGAACCCGAGCGCTTACCGCTGCGCCACGACGCTATAGAAAACTATTAATCGTAGAGAGTATTTCACCGCAACGGTTTCTTTTAACTGTCGAATTTATCGAAAACGGCTGAGAAGTGCATCTAGGTGCTTTGCCACATTACACCTCTGGCCATCAGCTTTTATTATGCGCAGTACGAATCGAATCTGAATTTCACAATTGGCGGCCTCCCCTTGTGAGTGACAGTAGTGTGCTAGAGAAAAGAAATCTTTGTGACGCCTACAGACGCCATGAGGTAGTTATTACTATCCGAAATTCATCCACATCACAGCTGTATTAGTCGTAAATGGACCATGATGCGAGTACAAAGCCACTAGTCCTTTGGTATAACCTTGGAATGAGGTGGCACAGAGATTAGCCCATCCGTCTGCGATTCTGGAGAAGTGGGGGCTAAAATCCTCGTTCTCCCAATTACGTTTGAAACGTCCCCTTTTGAACAATTATACATGACTGTGCTTAACCTGACACACAATATTTTTAGCGCAACGCAATCTGACTTTCAAAATTCCCTACAAAAGAATGGCCCTGACTAACATTAAACTATACCTTTCACAAATCACTTACCTCACAAAAATCTTCGCTGCTCAAGCTACTGCAATACAGCGAGTGCCACTACTGCCAGCTAAATAAAAGATTCAAACTACGGAAGGCACTAACTACTGATAGGGAAAGTTAGCAAATGAAAGATATTAATAGAGAACAAACAATGTAGTTACCTTGATATCATCATATATAAATATAGCAGTTCATGACAAATTTCAAAACTCCGCCATCTCTCTCCCCACATCCACCACTGCTGGCGGCTCACCTCCAACTGCGCAACGCTACGCGCTGTTCACAGCCAGCTGCCTAACACTACAATGGCGAGTATTACAACAATGCAAAGCAGCCACAGACTGCACACAGCACAGCCAGTGATTTTCATATTGAGCGCTACGTAACGTTGCCAATAAGAAAACATAAACAGCCTACTTACATAGAGAAAACATAAACAGCCTACTTACATAGAGAAAACATAAACAGCCTACTTCCATAGCCCCCATGCTCCCCACAAAAAATTTTACAAATTTTTTTTTGGGCAGTGGCCAATAATGATTTGATAAAATTTTTCATAATTACAATAACAAAGAAATCAAATGCACACACTTATTGACACAATGTTGGTCAAAAGCTCACATTTTCTCACAGTCTATAAAGACAGTCCTGATTCATCACAGTAAAATTACAGTGTTTTTCTTTTTTTTTCAAAGTCTGAACAGTAAAAGAGAATGCACACAGAAGTAGTGGATTTCCATGCAGTCTTGAAGAAGTACTGTTGTCCTTCCAACTGAAAGACAATGCTGACTCTTGACATGCTGACAGGTAATGGGCCACAACAGAGCAAACCCACAGCAGAGTCATTCGACGTTTCGAAGAATACTGGTAGGTAGGTCATCACAGAGTAGACCCACTGTAGTCCTGGTAGAGATTACGGTGTTGGTGGGCCACCAGAGGTGCAGACCCACTGTAGTCCTTTTAGAAACAATGGCATTGGTGGGCCATCAAAGATGCAGACCCACTGCAGTCCTTGCAGAAATAATGGTATTGGTGGGTCATCAAAGATGCAGACCCACTGTAGTTCTTGTAGAGATGGCTAGCAGCCATCCGTTGCGACTGTGCAGGTGCACAATCACCATCGAAGATTCTTGCGGAGAATATAGCAAGTCCATAAACCACCACTTGTGCACTCACAAAGTTTTCGGAACTGTCCTTAGAACCAACAACGCTGTTATCCAGTCCCTTGCTGAATTATTAACACACGTGCAAACACTAACAGTCCCTACTTCTCACATATTGTCCATATACTATGACCAACTGAAACGTGTGCAGTGAAATGTAACTTACAAGTTACTTAATTTGATGAACTGGTGTCAATTACAATTTTATAACATAAGAATACAATTACAAAGGTACAAAATACATCATTAAAGAACATAACAATACAGATAACATTCGTGGTACAGGCTTTACAAAAGAATCGAACTAACATATACATCAGTGTTACAGGAATTATGACATAAATAAATACATAAAAGATCAGAATAACCTTTGAAACATCAACTTCACACATGAGCATTAAAACAAAACAGAATAAATAATGTATAAACATCTTTACAAAGAAAATAACATATTATCAGAAAAATTCTACAACATAGCTCTAATCAGCTAAACACATAAAGACAGGAAAAACATAAATACCCAAGGGTACACAAACATATAGCGGAATAATACAAGGAAAGGACAGGGTTTGTTTTACTGCAGTATTTTGCAAACAAAACTTTCTTTGCATCTTGGAGATCTCCCTTCATTCATCATTTTTCCCAAAAGTCCTATCTAAGCCTGCCTTCTGTATTTTGTTCACATCCTCTGTCAAAAATAGTTTTTCTCCCTGCTTTCTGTATTCTGTTCACATCCTCTGTCAATAATAGTTTTTCTCCACTGTACAGTATCCTTTTTATTTTGCCAGACCATTTTCTGATAGCTTCTCAATGCATTTCTTATAAATTTATAATAGTTAGTTTCTTATATAGTCTACTCCTGTTAAGCTAACTTAAATCTACTCAGCTCAGATGCTAAACTAAGGGACGAGGCAATGCAGCAGCACATAACAAATTAACACAAACAGCAATGCAAAAAAAATGGAAAATTGCAAAGCAAGCTACAGTAAATATAAATTACCAAGCAATGCAACATTACAACTAATATGAGGCAATGCGCAGCAAACAAAAAAATAAATCTGGCTTAGCAGAGTAACACAAATTAAAGTTCAGTAGCACTATGCCTGGCAAACAGCAGCTTATATCTAAACATGACATAGCTCAAGCAGAAAAATATTACAGTAAAGACAACAATGCAGATAAGGGAAGTGTATAATCACATCTTAATGTCTAAGTAATTAAAGTGGTGCACCACAACAACTTATTGTAAAAGAAATATTACCATGTACTTGAAAAGAATATTATGTATGCAGTTACTGTTACTAGTCCCTTCTTATTGTTCTTTCCTTTACAAGTGCTCCTTTTTTGAAGAATGTGGATCACAAAATTATTATTTAATAGATCTGTTGACAGAAAGTGTTCACATTAGCAAATGCATTTAATTTTATTTTATAAAACCAATGCTGCAACGCAGCTGGAAAACAGATGTCAAATGAAATAAGCAATTACGCAAACCAAAGCATAAAAATATCATTCAATAGTCATGTGGCATCTCGTAAGTCAGTAGCTCTCAACTCTCGTAGAAAGACACTTGTCATAATCAGGTGTGCAGATGTACGAATATTTCCCATCAATTCATAAGCATTTCAGTAATTAGCACAAAGTACGAGTAACCATATGTTTTCAGGTAATGAGCGTGTAATATTTGCGATGCTTTCTACAAAGGAACGTCAATAGCCAGGATAATGGCCTCCCTTTTTTTTTCTACCTGTGCTGCTGAAAGGCTAATGGCTTTTTTTCGGGCGGCTGTCGCCCAGGTGGGTGCCCGCGACGCATTACGTGCAGGTGGTCACTTAACTTTCTTACGGAAATATTTACGACAGCGGTTTCCGCTACAGTGACAGTCTCACATAAAAATATTTCACAGGTCAAGAATTAGCGTTGCAAATGTGTAGAAACAAAATGCTGTTGATATAACAGTGTCCAAAAAAATTTTCGCCAGCATTGTGATACATTCACACATATACACACATTTCATAACTCTTAAAGTACGATTCTTGGTTTCCAACAACCTTTCCCACAAATCAGAGTCCCTAATCACTACTCATTATTCCTTACCTTATTACACATATACATATTCGTATTCATCAACACATAATAACTACATAGCATAATCAGATTCCTCATATAACATCAGCTTATTGACCATAAACATACCTCAACAGCATAATGCACATCGTCGTCGTAAAAATAACATCATTACACCTCAGTCAAATCTCAAAAACGTTGTAGCTTTCTGCAATAATTTCAAACCCTAAAAAATATTCTCTGCTCATTTCAATAATGTCATCTACCTCAAACGTACTTTAAAAATCATGATCCCATACCAAATACATCATTCAAAGCTCTCATAGTATCACAATGGGTCCGAAAAAATATGAACTGTTTACAAAGTACAGACAAAATACAGTTTCATAAGTGTGAAGTTATCCAACTGTGTAATTGTGTAAACATTTATCACTGATGTAGTAAAAAGAATGTTTGTTTCTCTGTCAAATAATCAGATAGCTGTGTAATTCTGTGTTAGAGAAATATGGTACCGATGTGTAAAGTTGTATAAGCAAATACCATATTAGCTAGGGTTCCTTGTGGTTGCCACACACATGGTACACAAAGTAAGCGTGTACCCTCCTGAGGATTAATGTAATTATACCCTCAGGTGTTACAGATTACACCAATGGAATGAAATATATCACGGAAAACTTTCTTTGTAATTCAAAAAATCTTTAAAAATAAATGTTTTAAGTACAAAATTAATCACTCAAATACGTGTACTGTAGCGCTAAATGTGCGTCTTGTTGCAACATAATCTGTGTGGAAGTGTCGTAGTTATCGTCCTCCGAAAGCTAAGTTCTGCAGAAGTCAATGTACTTACCTCATAATACACAAAAGTGAAATGCTTTGCGTATAAATGTCTTAGTTATTACGCTTATTGCCGTGATGAAGAAAGTACTGTACTGTAACGTATTGTTGTGCTACGGAAAAGGCAGTCTCATTGTAGCTATACTACAAAAGTTACTACTAAAACCTGTTTTACTTTCCAGAATAAAACAGAAAACTGTGCAGACATAAAACAGAAACACTGCAAAAGCAACATTGTAAATTTTCACTCATTAGTAGCGTCGTGATAAAACCGTGTAGTTGTCACATAAACTAACCACAGTGTCGTCTGGTATCTCACAGAAAATACTTTAAACCCAGAATGTATTTTCAAGTAAACCAAAATGTTGCATTAAAATCTCATTAGCAGTACTGGTAAATGTTCTAAGTATGTGAGCCTGATAGTCGTTACGTAATCGTGCAACTAACAAGCAAGAATGTACAAATACAGCACTGTGTCGTCTGTTCACTATAACAATGCATTTGTAATTTCTGTTTAAAAATGTTCCCTAGGTTCTAGACTGGATATTTAACTTCAAACATAGTTGTATGTTAACAGTTTCTGAAGTCTGACACAGCATACTAGTAATGTAAAGTGAAAAGTTTTATGACAAAGACAAAGTTAAAAAGCAGATTATCTTTCAATAAACGGTTTTACATGTGAAATGTGGTGTAAACCTTTACTCTTCCTAGTACGCAGAGTTTCAACTTCAACGCAGTTATCATGTGGTCTACGTCAGATTCTGTAAGGTCCATTGTAAACTAGAAAGAATCTTTGCATTTGCTTTACCGTGTAGTTTTCTCCTTTTGTCTGCTGCAGATTTTATATTTTTAAGAGCCAACTCAATTATGTCTTTGTGTCGAAGTTTACGTGTATTTGGGAAAGGTACAAGCTCTCTGATTCTGTTCGGTGGTTCTTCATTCTTTAGTACAAGAGTAGGTGGTAAATCAGTGGAATCATGAGGCATTTCATTCAGCACATTTTGAAATAAGTGTAAATATCTGTCCCAATGCTGATGCTTTCTGTGACAATAAAGTCTGCAAAGCTTATTGATTTCTTTCATAATCCGTTCAGACGGGTTACAATGTGGTGAGTACAATGAAATAAAAACAGGTTTGATTTTATGATTCCGAAGCATGCGTGACCAAACAGCAGATCTGAATTGAGGTCCGTTATCTGAAATGACTTTGCTAACGTGTCCAACTTCACGTAAGAAATTTTTAACAAAGGCGTTGGATACAGATCGTCCAGTGGCTTTACGTAACGGAGTGAAAGAAACAAATTTTGAAGTAAGTTCAACAGCGACTAAAACGTACGAAAATCCATTAGATGTTCTGACAAGCGGTCCCAAGAGATCAACAGCAGCAAATTCTTTTAATTTAGAAGGAATAATAGGAAATAACGGAGCACGATGTGAGACAGTAGATGGTTTCGCCTTTTGACAAAGTTTACAAATAGACAAGACTCTTCGAATTCTCTTTTCCATATTGTTAAAATAACAAATCGTTCGAAGAATATGATAACATTTTCGTGGACCAAAATGTGCGTAGCTGAAATGAATGTACCAAATGAGCTTATTAACAAAATCGTCTGGAATGCAAAGTACCCATAGCTTGTCATCAACAGTGCAGCGTTTGAAGAGTATGTTGTTTCTAACCAGGTAATAATGCCGAATCTGTGTGTGTGTCTTTTCATGCCATTTGCTCTTGATGTCTTTCCAAATCGGATCTTTATCTTGTTCATGAGCAATGTCCTTTAAAGATGTGGTGATGAAGTTTTCAAAGGCGACTTTCTGAATGTAAAGAATACTGAAATTTTTCTCGAGGTTGCCTTCTGTGTTACTTTTCTCAAGCCCAGCCGGTGCGCGTGACAGTGCGTCCGCAACAATGTTCTCCTTGCCGGGAATGTAGACTATTGTGAAGCGGAATTCTTGCAGAAACAATGCCCATCGTTTTAACCTGTCATGATTTAATTTTGAAGACATAAGAAATTGTAATGCACGATGATCACTGTATACTTTTACGTGCTTACCAGAAAGAAAGAAACGGAATTTGTTAAATGCCCAAACGATAGCCAAAGCTTCTAATTCAGTAACGGAATAATTTTTTTCAGATTTTGTTAGCACTCGGCTAGCAAAAGCAATGGTTTTCTGAACGGTAGTGTCATTTTCTATGGCTTCTTGAAATAAATGGGCACCAAGACCGACTTTAGAAGAATCCGTGCTCAGGCAGAAATCTTGTGACAGATCTGGATGAGCTAGTATTGGCGCGTTAAGTAGCGATTCTTTCAAAGAATTGAATTCCAACTGTGCTTGTTCGTCCCAGTTCCAAATAGTATTTTTTCCAGTGAGAGAACAAAGTTTTGGTGTAACAAGAATTTGCATATTCAGAAAACGACGGTAAAAATTTACGAGACCTAGAAAACTGCGGACTTGTCTTTTTGTAGATGGAACTGGAATGGCTCTGATTGCTTCTAACTTTTCAGGATCCGGCTGAATGCCTTCAGAAGAAATAATATGTCCCAAAACTTCACTTTTGTCCTACCGAATTCAGACTTTTCCAAGTTAACTGTAATTCCAGATTCTGCAAAAATATGTAACACGCTGTTGAGGATGCGATTGTGTTGTTCCCATGAGGCTTCTGCTATCAGAATATCGTCTACATATAAGGTGATGTGACGTTTTAAGAATTCAGGTAATATGGAATTTAGCCCGCGAATGAATGCTGCTGAAGAAATGTTCAAACCAAAAGGGAGTTTACGAAACTGATAACAAACGCTGAAACAAAGGAAAGCTGTGTATTTTCAACATTCTGGATGAAGTTCGATGTGATAAAAGCTGGATCTGAGTTCAATGGAAGACAACACTTTTACACCATTAAAATTTTGAAGAAGTTCTTCCATCGTCTGCGGCCTGTCTGTTTCAGGAATAATGACAGTATTGATTTGTCTCGAATCTAAGACAAGTCTGATCGATCCATTTTTCTTCTCAACAACATATAACGGATTGTTGTATGAGCTTACTGCAGGCTCAATAATGCCCTCGTCAAGCATAGATTGTATTTCTGTTCTAACACGGTCCCTATAATGTGCTGGAATTACGTATGGTCTAACACAAAATTTAGTATGCTCGCGAACAAGAAATTGGTATTGAAATCCCCTGATTGTTCCTGTTTTGTGAGTAAAACCTGTGGAATGTGCTTGTAAAATCTCAAAAAGGTCCTGCCTATCAGTGTCATTACAATTCTCAATTGCTTGAATTTTATTCTGAATTAACTTATTAATGTCAAATGCGCCGTCGATATCATCAATGTCAGTACTTGCAGAATGATTGTTAGTGTCAAGTTCCGTCGAAAATTTCGAACTGTTGTCTAACAGGAGGTAAAGCCGATTAATTTCTTCGTCATGGTTTGAGAGCCAATCTTCAAATTTCAAAGCTACTGACTTACCTTCTTTTTCTAAAGTTATTTCAGCATCGTGAAAGTTTAAGATTGCTTTGTATTCATTCAAAAAGTCTACTCCCAGTATATTTTCCGTCGACAATAATGGAACAATAAGAAAGTTCATAGAGAAGCTGTGGCTTTGACAAAAGAATTCTAAGTTGGTTTGTTGGCGTACATCTACACTTTTTCCAAAGATTGCACCTTGTAATTTAATCTTACGTAACGGAAGTGTGGGGCAATCGTTCGATTTGTTGCATTTGCTAAAGGCTGTTTCACTGATTACTGAAATGGGACTGCCAGAGTCAAGTACTGCCGTAAATTTTACGTCATTTACTGTAATGTAAATCACAGGATATGCAATGTTGTTATGTTTTACGTCGTGTTCTTGGAGTAAGATGTCCCTAATGTCTTCCATTTTTACGTAATTACTAGCTACGGCAGCTGCGTCGTCAGTTTCATAAGTACGTTTTGTGGCAGCCAGCGGTGTGAGTCATTGCCTATGGTCTCTTTGTTGGCGCGCGTCGTTATTGGGATTTGGAGACCTAACTTCTACAAATTCACCGTGACGAGAAGGCCCTGCTCTGTTTGAATCCCGCAGTTCTGATGCAATTCAGGTCTGTCGTTACGATCACATCGTCTGTCGTCATGTCGGTAGTTCCTGTAGTTTCTTTCTTGTCGGTTAAGTGGTGGAGAATTTCTCCCCGAATCGTAACTGCGCGCTGGACCGTTGCGTCTAAAGTTATTCTGTCTCCCGTAATAATAATTATTTTCGTTCCCATAATGTCTGTTTCTCTGATTGTCTCTGTGATAGTCACTACCGCGCAGAGGTGATCTTTCACTGTAATTATTACTACTCTGCCAACGGTTGTCGTACGGGTGGTGTCTATTTTGGTCACGATTTGCGTTGTAAGAATAGACCTGTCGTGTCCAGTTATTGTTTCTGTCGTCACGGAATTGTGACGGAAGTGACCTGTAGTGATTGTTTTCCTGTTTCCGCATCCCGCGACTGTCTGTGTCAATTTCCAGTTCTTGTAACAGTCCCTGAAAAGCCTCAATGTCTTCTTTACAACGTCCTGCTAAAATAATATGTCGTAAATGTTCAGGCAATTTGAGTAAGCAAATGCGGATGAGTTCTGAGGGGCTGTATGGGTTTGAAAGATACTGATTCTTATGCAACATGTCTTCAAAATATTTCACAAGACTGGAAAATTCAGATTGTTCGAAATGTTTCATCATTATGATGCCATGTTTTACTCGGTCTTGTGTGGCTTGAGACCAATATGCTGAGAGGAAGGCATGGTAAAACTCTCCTTCACTGTGGCAATCGTGAATTACCGATCACATTCTTACAGCTGGTTCATTCTCCAAGTAGCCACACATAAATTCTAATCTGTGTTCTAACGACCAGTTGGGAGGAAAACAATGAGAGAATTGATGGAGCCATGCTTGTGAATGAATGTCGTTGCCAGAATTCTTAAATGTTTTGAATTTACGTGTAGTAACAAACAGCTTATAGTCAAAATCGTCATGTCGGCGAGTCGCATGTCGGTCATTGTTACTTCGTTTCGGCGGTTCCATCTCAAAATCCAATGCGCCTTGCCAATTTCTTTCATAATTTCCGAAGTGTCCTGTGTTATTATTTTGTGGTTGTTCCGTATTTCTGTGTCCCTCTTCCCGTATTGGAGCGCGAGTGTCCTCTGAAATACGTAATTCTTGTATTACCTGCGTCAACTGATCTTGTACTTCCCGGATTTCTCTTTTGTACTGTGTATTGATTTGATTTTGATTTTGTTTGACTTTTCTTATTTGTTCATACTCTTCTGTGTCAGTGAAGGCTACGGGTCTTGTGTCATTCAGATCATCATCTACCTTTATAGATAAGTTAGTGACCTGATCCGAAAGTTCGGCTACTTTCTCCGATAGTGTACTTATTTCCTCCATGTGTCTTTCTGAACCAATTTTCAGGGTATCTACTGTGTCCTTTAAGTTTTCCTGAGTTCTTGCAAGTTGCGTAACCGAATCGGTAGATGCAACTGAGTCAATTTTAGCTTGCAAGGTCTCATGATTTTCATGAACAATAGTTTGCAGTTCTTTTATGGCTGCTTCGTGATTCTGTAATACATTTTCATGACGCGAAAAAATAGGTTGGAAATGCTCACAAATTTGTGTTTTTACGTCATTACAGACCTTTTGACATTTCGATTCGATGTTATGTAACTCAGAGGTTAAATCGTCACGTGTTTGTTCAAGTGTAGTGTCTAACTTTTGAAGATTTTGTTCCATTGTGTCTAACTTTTTGAGATTTTGTTCCACTGTGTCTAACTTTTTGAGATTTTGTTCCACTGTGTCTAACTTTTTAAGATTTTGTCCCATTTTTCTCTGATTTTGTTCCATTTGTTGCATTAATTGCAATAATAATGTATTAGTGTCTGGAATCTGTTTCTCTACGCTTTTCGGCAGTGCATTTGCACCGGCAACATTCACATTTTGACAAGCAGAAAATGCGTCTTGACTTATTTGAGAAAACGGTGATAACCCAAAACCTGAATCTACAGTATTTGCGAAGTTGTGTCCTGTCATTTCGGATTCCTGAGGCGAGCTGTTGCCGACCGATCGATCGATAATTCTTCCCTGTTCACTACCTGTTTCACTGTCTACACCATTGTTTGCAGCCCGCTCCATTTCCCTATGCACAATTACGAAATTACTACTTTGAACATCAGTTAATTCATTACTCGGTGGCGCTAACACACTGCTTTCATTTTCACTGTCATTTCTCAGTTTACTTTGGAGCCTAGTATTACGTTTTTCACACGCCATTATTGTCACAATATTTCACACGACAACACAGAAAAGCACAATTTGAAGAGCAAAAATAAGAGAACACATTAACATAACACTGAAAATAATATCTAGTTAATTGCAGCTGCGAAATACTTGGTGCAAATCTACATGCATGCCACAACTGTTTTACTGTACAACAATGAAAGACTGCAACTACAAAGGAGATTTTCTCTACAATTATGCGCTAGCAATAAACAAAATCTACACTAATTACACAAACTACAACAAAAAATCAGAAGATTCCAGTGAGGTATCCTCGGCTAAGGGTCGACATATGAAACGTCCCCTTTGAACAATTATACATGACTGTGCTTAACCTGACACACAATATTTTTAGCGCAACGCAATCTGACTTTCAAAATTCCCTACAAAAGAATGGCCCTGACTAACATTAAACTATACCTTTCACAAATCACTTACCTCACAAAAATCTTCGCTGCTCAAGCTACTGCAATACAGCGAGTGCCACTACTGCCAGCTAAATAAAAGATTCAAACTACGGAAGGCACTAACTACTGATAGGAATAGTTAGCAAATGAAAGATATTAATAGAGAACAAACAATGTATTTACCTTGATATCATCATATATAAATATAGCAGTTCATGACAAATTTCAAAACTCCGCCATCTCTCTCCCCACATCCACCACTGCTGGCGGCTCACCTCCAACTGCGCAACGCTACGCGCTGTTCACAGCCAGCTGCCTAACACTACAATGGCGAGTATTACAACAATGCAAAGCAGCCACAGACTGCACACAACACAGCCAGTGATTTTCATATTGAGCGCTACGTAACGTTGCCAATAAGAAAACATAAACAGCCTACTTACATAGAGAAAACATAAACAGCCTACTTACATAGAGAAAACATAAACAGCCTACTTCCACGTTCTCTGTGGTTTCTCCAAATGCGATTGGTAGGGACACATATTCACCATAGATACACAATCAAGCGCCGAAGAAACTGGTATAGGCATGCGTATACAAATACAGAGATACGTAAACAGGCAGAATATGGAACCGCGGTCAGCAACGCCCATATCAGAAAACAAGTTCAAATGGTTCAAATGGCTCTGAGCACTATGGGACTTAACTTCTGAGGTCATCAGTGCCCTAGATCTTAGAACTAGTTATACCTAACTAACCTAAGGACATCACACACATGGTTAGACACTGGACTCGCATTCGGGAGGACGACGGTTCAATCCCGCGTCCGGCCACCCTGATTTAGGTTTTCCGTGATTTCCCTAAATCGCTCCAGGCAAATGCCGGGATGGTTCCTTTCAAAGGGCACGGCCGACTTCCTTCCCCGTCCTTCCCTAATCCGATGAGACAGATGACCTCGCTGTCTGGTCTCTTTCCCCAAACCAACCAACCAACCAACATCACACACATCCATGCCCGAGGCAGGATTCGAACCTGCGACCGTAGCGGTCGCACGGTTCCAGACTGCAGCGCCTACAACCACTCGGCCACTCCGGCCGGCTCAGAAAACAAGTGGCTGGCGCTGTTCATAGATCGGTGAGTGCTGCTATAATGACGAGTGATTATGGTTTAAGTGAGTCTGAATGTGGTTTTATAGTCGGTACACGTGCGATGGGACACAGCATCTTCGAGGTAGAGATGAAGTGGGGATTTTCTTGTACGATCATTTCACGAGTGTACTGTGGCACTGTGAACCGGTAAACCATCAAATCCCTGACGTCGATGCGGCCGGATATAGATCCGGCAAGAACGGGTCCAACGACGACCGAAGAGAATCGTTCAACCTGACACAAGCGCAACCCTTCCGCAAATTGCTGCAGATTTCACTCATGGACGATCAACAAGTGACAGCGTGGGAAACGTTCAACGAAACATCATCGATATGGGCTTTCGGAGCCGAAGGCCCACTCGTATACCCTTGATGACTGCACGACACAAAGCTTTAGGCCTCGCCTGGGACCGTCAAAACCGACGTTGGGTTGTTGATGACTGGAGACATGTTGGTCCATCACATTTCGGGCTTGCAGCCGGATCACGTTGACATCTTGGCACGATATTTCGGCTAACAAACATGTAGCCATCTTCAGGTGAGTACGAGACTGAAGATTACTGGTGCGCGTCGTTCTATATATACCGAAAATTGGCGCGGCGGCGCCTGCGCAGTGGAGAAGGCTAATACCGCGCCCCCTATCTAATTTGGCGCGCTCTGCAGCAGAAGCGGGCCGCGCATGCGTAGTGGTCTACCTACTTTAGCGCTATCTGTCATAAAGCGCCTTCCCGCAGCTGAGGCGCGGTAGTCGAAAGTATAAAATCAATTTTCGTCAGCCGTCGCACTAGATGCAGACCAATGTCTCTGTAAAGCGATTAAAGAAATTACAGTATCCCATGCTTTATCCATCTGAAAGCCGCCGTCTCGATTAATAAAATCTTTTGCCAATCGTATCTCCACGGACTCCTTGATAATGGATTTCCAAAGAGGGACTACCATTACGCCCTATTGTTAGTAATATCGGTGCGCCAACCTGTGACTTAGCACAACAGCTGTCTTCGTTACTGAGACCTTATGTGGGCAAGTGTCCACATCACATTCGTAATTCCGCCGATTTTATTAGTAGACTGAAGTCGCTCCAACTCCACAATTCTGACTTATTGGTGAGTTTTGATGTCGTCTCTTTATTTACTAAGGTTCCACTGATGGATTCACTGGTACTCATTAGCAGAAGGTTCAAACCCGACATTGCAGCATTATTTCATCATTGCCTGTCCTCAACTTATATCTTATTCAATAATGAATATTTTGAACAAGTTGACGGTGTTGCCATGGGCAGTCCTTTGTCCCCTCTGGTAGCAAACCTTTTTATGGATGACTTTGAGAAGAAGGCACTCGAGTCGGCTAAATTTAAACCGAAAGTCTTCTGGCGTTACGTGGATGACACATTTGTAGTTTGGCCCCATGGAGAAGAAAAACTGGCAGGATTCTTAAAATATCTGAATTACATTCACAAGAATATTCAGTTTACCATGGAGGTCGAAAAAGATAGATGTCTGCCGTTTCTGGATGTCCTTGTCAATCGTAGAACCGATGGGTCTTTGGGGCACTCCGTCTACCGGAAGCCCACACACACAGATCTGTATTTGCAGGCGACGAGCTGCCACCACCCTGCACAAACCATGGGTTTGCTGCGTACTCTGGTGCACCGGGCACATGTGGTATCTGATAAGGACAGCCTTCCTAAAGAATTAGAACATTTGCAATCCGTCTTCAGGGAGAATGGATATTCTACACGCCAAATCCGCACAGCTGTAACAAAGAAGAAATGTAAAGACAAACAAGAAGAAGAAGAGAAAGAGGTGGTCAGGTCCAGGGCGTTTCTTCCGTATAGGAAGGATTTTAAAGAAGCATTGTGTTAAAGTGATCTTCCGACCACCTACGAAAATATCGGCTTTGCTTGGCTCTGTGAAGGTCGATCTGGGTCTGAGGAAAGGGGGTATTTATAAGATCCCTTGTCAATGTGGCAAATCCTACATTGGCCAAACTACTCGCACAGTACGGGAGAGATACGTGGAGCATGAGCGCCACACACGTCTACTACAGCCCAACAAATCAGCCATAGCAGAACACTGTATTTCGACGGGACGCTCCATGGATTATTGTGGAACAAAAATTTTAGCGACAACTAGATCTTTTTGGGAATCCATTATCAAGGAGTCCGTGGAGATACGATTGGCAAAAGATCTTATTACTCGAGACGGCGGCTTTCAGATGGATAAAGCATGGGATCCTGTAATTTCCTTAATCGCTTCACAGAGACGTGGGTCTGCATCTAGTGCGACGGCTGACGAAAATTGATTTTACGCTTTCGACTACCGCGCCTTAGCTGCGCGAAGGCGCTTTACGACAGATAGCGCAATGTAGGTACACCACTACGCATGCACGGCCCGCTTCTGCTGCAGAGCGCGCCAAATTAGATAGGGGGCGCGGTAGTAGCCTTCTCCACTGCGCAGGCGCCGCCGCGCCAATTTTCGGTATATATACGAGGGCAGTTCAATAAGTAATGCAACACATTTTTTTTTCTCGGCCAATTTTGGTTGAAAAAACCGGAAATTTCTTGTGGAATATTTTCAAACATTCCCGCTTCGTCTCGTATAGTTTCATTGACTTCCGACAGGTGGCAGCGCTGTACGGAGCTGTTAAAATGGCGTCTGTAACGGATATGCGCTGCAAACAACGGGCAGTGATCGAGTTTCTTTTGGCGGAAAACCAGGGCATCTCAGATATTCATAGGCGCTTGCAGAATGTCTACGGTGATCTGGCAGTGGACAAAAGCACGGTGAGTCGTTGGGCAAAGCGTGTGTCATCATCGCCGCAAGGTCAAGCAAGACTGTCTGATCTCCCGCGTGCGGGCCAGCCGTGCACAGCTGTGACTCCTGCAATGGCGGAGCGTGCGAACACACTCGTTCGAGATGATCGACGAATCACCATCAAACAACTCAGTGCTCAACTTGACATCTCTGTTGGTAGTGCTGTCACAATTGTTCACCAGTTGGGATATTCAAAGGTTTGTTCCCGCTGGGTCCCTCGTTGTCTAACCGAACACCATAAAGAGCAATGGAGAACCATCTGTGCAGAATTGCTTGCTCGTCATGTGGCTGAGGGTGACAATTTCTTGTCAAAGATTGTTACAGGCGATGATACATGGGTTCATCACTTCGAACCTGAAACAAAACGGCAATCAATGGAGTGGCGCCACACCCACTCCCCTACCAAGAAAAAGTTTAAAGCCATACCCTCAGCCAGTAAAGTCACGGTTACAGTCTTCTGGGACGCTGAAGGGGTTATTTTGTCCGATGTCCTTCCCCATCGTCAAACGATCAACTCTGAAGTGTATTGTGCTACTCTTCAGAAATTGAAGAAACGACTTCAGCGTGTTCGTAGGCACAAAAACTGAACGAACTTCTCCTTCTTCATGACAACGCAAGACCTCACACAAGTCTTCGCACCCGAGAGGAGCTCACAAAACTTCAGTGGACTGTTATTCCCCATGCACCCTACAGCCCCGATCTCGCACCGTCGGATTTCCATATGTTTGGCCCAATGAAGGACGCAATCCGTGGGAGGCACCACGCGGATGATGAAGAAGTTAATGATGCAGTACGACGTTGGCTCCGACATCGACCAGTGGAATGGTACCGTGCAGGCATACAGGCCCTCATTTCAAGGTGGCGTAAGGCCGTAGCATTGAATGGAGATTACGTTGAAAAAGAGTGTTGTGTAGCTAAAAGATTGGGGAATAACCTGGTGTATTTGAATGCTGAATAAAACAACCCCTGTTTCAGAAAAAAAATGTGTTGCATTACTTATTGAACTGCCCTCGTAGAACGACGTGCACCAGTAATCTTCAGTCTCGTACTCATCTGAAGATGGCTGCATGTTTGTTAGCCGAAATATCGTGCCAAGATGTCAACGTGATCCGGCTGCAAGCCCGAAATATGATGGACCAATCAATACGCCGGGAAAACTTCAAGATACGCGACATGTTGTCTGGTCGGACGTGTCTCGTTTCAAGTTGTATCGAGCGGATTGAAGTGTGCGGGTATGGACACAACCTCAAGAATTCATGCACCCTGCATGACACCAGGGAACTTTTCAATCTGGTAGAAGCCCTGTAATGGTGTGCAGCGTCTGCCTTTTGAGTGATTGGGATCCGTGACACGTTTAGACACGACTCTGATAGGTGGCACGTACGTAAGCATCCTGTCCGATCACCTGCATCCATTCATGTCCGTTGTGTGTTCCGACGGACTTCGGCAATTCCAGAAGCACAATGCAACTACCCAATTGCTACGCAGTGGCTCCAGGAACCCTCTTCTGAGTTTAAACACTTCCGATGGCCACCAAACTCCCCAGACATGAACGTTATCGAGCGAGCGTATGTTGTGGGATGCCTTGCAACGTGCAGTTCAGAATAGATCTCCGTTCCCTCGTGATCATACAGATTAAAGGACAGCTCTGCAGGAATCACGGTGTCAGTTCCCTCCAGCAGTACTTCAGACACTAGTCGAATCCATGCCTCATCGTGTTGTGGCACTTCTTCATGTTCACGAGTTCCCTAAACGATATTAGGCAGATGTACTAGATTCTTTGACTCTTCAGTGTATAATAAGTGTTGTAACAATGGTTATTGCAAACAACATAGTCAGAAATCAAGGAAGTGGAAGCTACAAAGAGTAACTCATCTTACTCAAAAGCTATTTAGGGTCCTATGGTGTACTCCAGACAGTTTTGTACATAAAAAGGAAGTCTAGCGACTAGAATGCACCCGTATTCGTAAACTTTAATTAAGTACTTGAAACTTCTGATGCAGACACCTCTGAAGCTCTGATCTTAGTGTGTTGATAAATGTATGGGGTAAACCATTACACATGTGAGCTTTGAAGGCTTAAAGAATAATATAAATGCAGGCCAATCTATGCTTTTCCTCTGGCTGGTACGCCTCTGGGCGGTACTGTAACACTACAAACCAGAGTCTTCATGTGTTTTTTCATCTACTTGATTTCTCGAGTTTACAATTTCTTAACTGCAGGTAAGTATTTAATGTTTATGAAAATGTAAAGTATATTGACACAATTAGTAAGAATTAATAGTGTCAGATCATTGTAGTAAACACGCTGGCAATGTCAGGGAGGTTTTTATTGCGTAGGGCACAGACAGTATCTTTAGTGTAACAATAACATCGT
Source organism: Schistocerca serialis cubense (assembly GCF_023864345.2). Taxonomy (NCBI): domain Eukaryota; kingdom Metazoa; phylum Arthropoda; class Insecta; order Orthoptera; family Acrididae; genus Schistocerca; species Schistocerca serialis. The sequence continues at coordinate 1,239,257,064 of NC_064638.1, forward strand.
TGGCGCGAGTGCCCACAGTCACAGAAGTGAAGACAGAGAAGTAGTTGCGAAATATCTGTGGTGTGGAACAGACGTATGTGTTGTAAGTGTTGGGGTGCAAATGCCAAATAATTGACGTCGAAAATGTCGTAATATGTTGTCACGTAAATTGCAAGCGCAATATATGGTCGCAAGAAGATTTTGGAAGAAATTAAGAATACCATGTGGCCCCAATATTTCATGCTGCTTGCTAATCAAGAAGAGCCTGTTGCCAACATTGGATCTCATAATAAGCACTTACGCACACCAGAGGCAACGTTTCGTAATAAGATTGAGCCAGTATATTTGTAGCTGTGTAATAGGTATGCCAGCGGGTTCAGAGAAACTTCATTAACTCAAATCGTTGACTATCAGCAGGTTCCTACCTCTTAAACATAAATTTCGAGAAAGTCACAAGTGAAAGAAATATTCAATACAAGCCAAAGATATTTCAATTTACAATCAGTAAAGTATCCATTGCGTCCATAAGCAGCAGTAACTGTACTGGTCCTAGTAATATTGCTCTACTACTGCATACGGTCTGTTTAAATTGAAAGATATTTAAAAACAGATTCATATTCTATGAAAAGTACATGCTGGCATTCTTGTAGTGAAAGTAATTCAAGAATTGTATGTTGTGTTTTGTAAATGATATTATGTGCATATATCCACACAACATTATCGCTGAAAAACAATAAATGAAAGCTTTTATTGCATCTATGTGAAATGCAGTCAGTTACAGAGTATTAAGTAAATAGTGATAAACAGCTTTTGCCAAGATTGAACATTTTTCACATAGCGAGTACTGTCGTGAGTTTCCATAATTACTCGTCATTCGTTGTTGGTGGTGATAATTATGGTAACTAACATAATTTCGTTCCACAATAAAGTCTTTTGTGTTCATGTAACACACGTATCTTTTACATGTAAGTCGTCATTCGTTGTTGGTGGTGATAATTATGGTAACTAACATAATTTCGTTCCACAATAAAGTCTTTTGTGTTCATGTAACACACGTATCTTTTACATGTAAGTCAGCGCGTGCGTTTTGTTCAGTTGCTGCTTTGTCTTTCTCACGCAATATTTACATTTTTTCGAAGTCATTAAAACCATTAACCTAAACCAATTTATGCTCGTTTTGGGAGTTGGTGACCGTTTTATTCTGCAATCTTAATTCATTTAAATCAAATATTGCATTCAAAATTTCTGCTAAATACTTTTCGCATTCGATGTCTTGTTTACACTAAGCAGAACACTGGGTACGCGTTTCACCATAAAACCTTGCCTGCACCGTAGAGTCTAGGTACATTTGTAACGTGCGCGTGGAGCACACAATACTCATTAAAGCCTCTACTATGGTAAGTGAACGGGGTTCACCTTACGAGACAGGATTTTTGTATAGATATTGACCGCGTGTACCTGAATGGAGGCAAATCAGACTTACACCTACTCTGTAATAACAATGATACGTCAAGGAAGTTCGAAATGCAACTACACGTCAGGACGGACAAAAATCAACACAGAAGATGTTACCAATTAGTTAATAATACGGTCGCCACCCTAATTAGGCATTAACTGAGTTTCTTCGCTGTACAAGTTGGTGTATATTCATGCAAACCAACACGTAGTAACACTGCATAATATAGTAAATTTTAGAACCAGAAAATCTACTGAACTGATAGTTTCACGTTCTGTACTTATATGGAAAAACCATAAATACATAACACTACACTATAATGTATACTACAAAACTTAGTACTGTCTATTGATCTGATTAAAATCGGGCATAGGTTACCCTAGAAATAGCACTTTCGAGTCACACACACAATGTCAATTTTGATAAAGATAAAACACTTATAACTTTTGGCTTTTATTGACTTTAACTTTTGCTGGTCAAATCAATTTAGAACACTTCAGAATTCAAATGAATAAAAAAAAAGTGGGGGGGACCCTGAAACTGTTATGATCACTGTATTAAAAAAATTTAATTACTGAATTCATTATGCGCTCAAGATTTCCAGTATATGAGTTACTACTCTTTTTATCTTATTTCCTGCTTATTTAAATACCTTTTTATCTGTCTCGAAATAATTAAACTTTATTACTAAATCAATATTAAAGTTATCTTCCAACTTTGTCAGACCTTCGTTATTCATTTGCTGGTTCATTAACAACACAGTTCTTTAAACACCATTCTTACATAGTTAGGTCTGCAAGTAATTATAATTAACACAAAATTTAATTTTTCATTTCGGGACACTGGGATTCACATCTGGAAAGGACCCTATCTAGGTTAGTTGTGAGGATAATTAAATGAGAGGAACGTTCTGGTAAAATTTAAGTTGTTATTTAGTTGTTATTGAACAGTATGGAACAAAAGTAACACTGGTCCATACGAATACAGTACTAAAAGTTTCAACCTGTTTGTATCGATGCGGCGGTTGGCGGGTGGCGAGATGGCAAGGCACAGAGCGCACATACAACCACAGCTATGGCTCTTGACGTATCGGCACTGTAATTCTTCTTAGCGTCGCAATACTTTTCCGTTTAGTGCCTATGGAATTTTGCCATACTGCATGGGCGTTGGAACGGCATACCCGAGGCTCAATGAAACTACGTCTTCCAGGAGAGCCTCCTCGCTCCAGAAGGTGTTACTCAAACCAGTGCCAAACTCCAACTACTACTGCTGAGCCCGTTGTGCCGTGCAGTGCCCGCGTGCATTTTCCCGCGCTCGCCTGCCATCCACCTTTTACCGCTCCCTTACAGAAAGGGTATTCACCCGAGGTTTTACATTCTACATATTCTAACACATTGCCTACGTATGGACCAGACGCACAGTTACAATTTTAAACATGTTACAACAGTTTCAACATTTGTTACCTTTCAATTCTACTACAATATTGCTTGACATTTGACATAAACATTAACATTCACATTGAACTTTGTTTACAGTTTTCTTAACACAATGCCATGAAACAAGAAAACAAATAAAATCAGAACATCAATTACTCAAGTTTAACGAAAAATCAGATGAAAAAAAATATTACTTATATGTACAATAGTACAACGTCGTTGTTGTTACACATTATATTACAATGATGGGCATTCAAATTCCAATGCTACAAGTTCAGCAAATAATTTCCTCCGCTTACACAGAATAGCAGGAAGAATGAATGATTACCGTTGTATGTGTCTTGAGGACGTAGAGGCTACACAAAGCTGCTACCTCGAAGACAGAGCACAGTACTCAGGCTTGACACGTGAGAAATGTAAGAGCTCCTGCCCAAATCAGCAGCGATGTAGCAAATGGCATCACATGCTTTTTTTAGGTGGCATTTGCAAAGTATATTTCTTAATGGCTATTCTACTACACACTTCGTGGAATGCTATTTACAGAAAGAATTTTGGTCTATATAAATACCTGATACATGCCACTACAGGACACTACTTGTAAAGTAATTATACCATAACAAAAAAAAAGGAAACATAGCATACAACAATTACATACATCACGTACACAATGTCTATAGATAGTCAGGTCCTACATATTTAAATGGTTCAACATCACACTTAATACTAGTGCACTCTTGACGGTTGATAACAGCACTGCAGTCAACGTCGGAAGGTGTATCTTCGCATTAATCAATAAAAGATATTTGTTGTGTCCTGTATGTGTTAACGCGAGAGCAGCAGATGATTTACATCTCCTTCATCATTGCATAAATCCCATAATTTGGATTTCTTAAATCCTATTCGGAACAGGTGGACTGGGAATTTGCCATAATTTCAGCGCATGCGCTTAATCATTATTAAATCGTCTGCTCCTACTAAGTCAGTAAACCAAGGGCATAAGGCATTTTTGGTTGACGTTAGCTTTACAGGTCTCCTTTCGATAGCTTGGTCGAAACCCATTGCCTGTGTCAGCCGCTTCACTCTTTTTCATGAAGCTCAGCATTTCTTGATAATGAAGTCTTTCATTTAGGATTTCACCAAAATTCATAGCACACTTCACTAAACTGCCAACTATTTCACTAGGAGAGATGCCTCGTTGCCTGGAATCCACAAGAAATTTTTACTATACCTTCTTGCTTATTTGTAACAACTTCTTTAATAAGGGCAACGGCCTTGCCGCAGTGGAAACACCGGTTCCCGTGAGATCACTGAAGTTAAGCGCTGTCGGGTGTGGCCGGCACTTGGATGGGTGACCATCCAGCCGCCATGCACTGTTGCCATTTTTCGGGGTGCACTCAGCCTCGTGATGACAATTGAGGAGCTACTCGACCGAATAGTAGCGGCTCCGGTCACAGAAAACCATCATAACGACCGGGAGAGCGGTGTGATGACCACACGCCCCTCCTATCCACATTCTCACCTGCGGGTGACATGGCGGTCGGATGGTCCCAGCCTGAAGACGGAGTGCTTGCTTTTCTTTAATAAGCCCTATAATTATAGGCTACAGAATTTTGTTCCATTTTGGTGTTTTAAGGTTCTTTAGTACACTTAGGGAATTGGGGTCACCATACTTCCATGTCTTCCGTTCAACAGTTTGTTGACTAGTTAGGTAGAGAATATAATAGGACTTGATAATTTTCTGCAGCGATGTATATCGCACATACTAGTTTATCGCCTTCGATGGTCTTGTATCCATCAGCGTAAATCTTCGTCGAATTCAGAAAAATAGTATTGGCCATAATGTTGATTTCACTCTTCAGATTTGGAGAAACATTGTTGAGCTGTGGGCCGGCCGCGGTGGCCGTGCGGTTCTAGGCGCTGCAGTTCGGAATTGCGCTGCTGCTACGGTCGCAGGTTCGAATCCTGCATCGGGCATGGATGTGTGTGATGTCCTTAGGTTAGTGAGGTTTAAGTAGTTCTAAGTTCTAGGGGACTGATGACCTCAGATGTTAAGTCCCATAGTGCTCAGAGCCATTTGAACCAATTTTGTTGAGCCGTGGCGACTGGCGCTAGTTATGCTCCACTTGCGTCGCTGATATCGACACTAGTCTGGTCTTGTATCTCTGACTGTTCCGCCTTTGGTTTTCCGGCTTGGCGTGTGGCCGGGCTCTCTCCGGTCGGCGTTCAACGAGGCAACATGTTTGGAAGGAGCCCTTCGTCTTGATCCGCTGTGCCTGGACCTCGCCGTCCTCGCCTTTTTGCCGCGCGCCGGGTGTACGGTGCTGATCAGTCGACGCTTTTGCGTGAGAAACGGTGGCGGGTCCTTCACCTCAGGTTGGACATCATCTCATCGCGTAACTGGAAGCATTAAGTTACTTATGATTTCTACGCTGCTGTTAATCTCTGAATATTTGTGTAACTTGTGGCGGCATGTTGTATGTGCCGGAGATCAGCTAAGGATGGTTCTGAATAAGAGAGTGTTATACTGAACTTTCGAAGTCTAAGGCTTCGAAGTGTTGTTTCCGTGGAGTGGTGCCTAATTATTTCGGCAAATGCAAAAGGGAATGGAGTTTACTGCATGTTTCAAAGTCTCCTTGCAGTGTTAATTTGATATAGTATGTTAATTAGTATTAGATTTTCTTTTTATATGAAGGGCTGAGCGTTGTTAAGTCAGTGTAATATTAATTGTTCTTTTATTTTGTAAATGTCTCACTTTGGTTTTCAGTTACGTTGCAGCTTTTCACGTAGTTGCATGGACTTGAAAAAGGTGAATCGCGAATTGAATTTGCCTGCCGCGTGAATTATTTGCTGAAGCGGAAATAGTCTGGTATGCGAGGCAGATGGGGTTTGTCGCCATGGCGGGCAGACTGAGATCGTGTGTGTGTACTGCGCGTTTTCTGCCCTGGCTTGCATCCTGATCATCTTCGAAATTGCTTGACGGTTGCTTTCTACTCGTTCGTTCCGCGTATCACCGTGTATAAGCCGTGCTCCCACCCTTTAGTTAAATATCCGGCCTGTCCGCCGGGATGGACGAGACATTTTCGTAAGTAACTCAAGGTGAATCATTAGTGTTGTGTAAATTTTGATTACGTAAGCAATAAACTTAACAGTGTGCTTATGGTGGTGATTGTCCGTCATCATTTTGCAATCTACATCTACATCTACATCCATACTCCACAAGCCATCTGAAGGTGTGTGGCGGAGGGTACCTTGAGTACCTCTATCGGTTCTCCCTTCTATTTCAGCCTCGTATTGTTCGTGGAAAGAAGGATTGTCTGTGTGCTTCTGTGTGGGCTCTAATCTCTCTGATTTTATCCTCATGGTCTCTTCGCGAGATATACGTAGGAGGGAGCAATATATTGCTGGACTCTTCGGTGAAGGTATGTTCTCGAAACTTTAACAAAAGCCCGTCTAGTGAGCGTCTCTCCTGCAGAGTCTTCCACTGGAGTTTATCTGTCATCTCCGTAACGCTTTCGCGATTACTGAATGATCCTGTAACGAAGCGCGCTGCTCTCCGTTGGATCTTCTCTATCTCTTCTATCAACCATATCTGGTACGGATCCCACAACGCTGAGCAGTATTCAAGCAGTGGGCGAACAAGCGTACTGTAACCTACTTCCTTTGTTTTCGGATTGCATTTCCTTAGGATTCTTCCAATGAATCTCAGTCTGGCATCTGCTTTACCGACGATCCACTTTATGTGATCATTCCATTTTAAATCACTCCTAATGCGTACTCCCAGATAATTTATGGAATTAACTGCTTCCAGTTGCTGACCTGCTATTTTGTAGCTAAATGATAAGGGATCTATCTTTCTATGTATTCGCAGCACATTACACTTGTCTACATTGAGATTCAATTGCCATTCCCTGCACCATGCGTCAATTCGCTGCAGATCCTCCTGCATTTCAGTACAATTTTCCATTGTTACAACCTCTCGATACCCCACAGCATCATCTGCAAAAAGCCTCAGTGAACTTCCGATGTCATCCACCAGGACGTTTATGTATATTGTGAATAGCAACGGTCCTATGACACTCCCCTGCGGCACACCTGAAATCACTCTTACTTCGGAAGACTTCTCTCCATTGAGAATGACATGCTGCGTTCTGTTATCTAGGGACTCCTCAATCCAATCACACAATTGGTCTGATAGTCCATATGCTCTTACTTTGTTCATTAAACGACTGTGGGGAACTGTATCGAACGCCTTGCGGAAGTCAAGATACACGGCATCTACCTGCGAACCCGTGTCTATGGCCCTCTGAGTCTCGTGGACGAAGAGCGCGAGCTGGGTTTCACACGACCGTCTTTTTCGAAACCCATGCTGATTCCTACAGAGTAGATTTCTAGTCTCCAGGAAAGTCATTATACTCGAACATAATACGTGTTCCAAAATTCTACAACTGATCGACGTTAGAGATATGGGTCTATAGTTCTGCACATCTGTTCGACGTCCCTTCTTGAAAACGGGGATGACCTGTGCCCTTTGCCAATCCTTTGGAACGCTACGCTCTTCTAGAGACCTACGGCATACCGCTGCAAGAAGGGGGGCAAGTTCCTTCGCGTACTCTGTGTAAAATAGAACTGGTATCTCATCAGGTCCAGCGGCCTTTCCTCTTTTGAGTGATTTTAATTGTTTCTCTATCCCTCTATCGTCAATTTCGATATCTACCATTTTGTCATCTGTTCGACAATCTAGAGAAGGAATTACAGTGCAGTCTTCCTCTGTGAAACAGCTTTGGAAAAAGACATTTAGTATTTCGGCCTTTAGTCAGTCATCCTCTGTTTCAGTACAATTTTGGTCACAGAGTGTCTGGACATTTTGTTTTGATCCACCTACCGCTTTGACATAAGACCAAAATTTCTTAGGATTTTCTGCCAAGTCAGTACATAGAACTTTACTTTCGAATTCATTGAACGCCTCTCGCATAGCCCTCCTCACACTACATTTCGCTTCGCGTAATTTTTGTTTGTCTGCAAGGCTTTGGCTATGTTTATGTTTGCTGTGAAGTCCCCAGATCTAATTATTATCTTTAAAATACTGTTTGTAATATTAATTCATGATCCAGTCGTATAGTTTTTCTAAGATTGGTGAAGGACAAGCGTCCAAAATTTAAAAACTTGATCTTTGGTAGATCCATTTCAATTTTTTTTTTTTTTTTTAATGGGGGTACACTTTTAAGGTCAGTTGTATATTTTCTTAAGAGGACAAAGGTTTGAAATAATTTTTATATTGTTATTCTGACTATGTAATTCTACAATAAAAAATTTGTTCTTTAGTTGAAATTAAAGGTAATTTCATCCCGATCAGTGGGTTTCTATCTCCTCTTTCCAGAGGCGTAGCGAAATTTTTCTGTGTCTGACCATTGATTAGAGGGTGTTCTGTCTGTGAGATTCACTTCGAAATGGATTTTTTCGTAAGTTGTATTCCTTCTGATACCCTGTGGCGATTCCCCTGCCTCAACGTGGTGAGCGTTAGTAAGACTGGATAGCATGGCTCTAGTGCGTATTCAAATTCTCCGATACTGAAGTTTTCGTAGCTTCGATAACGAATTCCTTGCCTCATCATGACAAAACAAGCCTCCACAGACAAGGCTGAGCCCTCAAAAGTCCTATATAAGGTGAGCAGAATCTTAGGGTGTGCTCACCACTATGTGTTGGCCACACGTATCAGTGCGTTCATCCTTGTTTCTATCTTAGAAGACATATACACACACCAAAAATAGTTTGGCATCACCTCGCTTCCGAGAGTTCCTGAACCTATACAGAAAATTGGAATAGAGATCAACATTATTTCCGGCCTTTTTGTCGATCATGAAAACCGCAACATTGCATGTTGTACCACCATACAGCGAGACCTTCAGAGGTGGTGGTCCAGACTGCTCTACACACCGGTACCTCCAATACCCAGTAGCACTTCCTCTTGCATTGATGCATGACTGTATTCGTCGTGGCATACTAATCCACAAGTTCATCGGGGCACTGTTGATCCAGATTGTCCCGCTCCTCAACGGGGATTCGGCGTAGATTCCTGAGAGTTGTTGGTGGGTCACGTCTTCCATAAACAGCCCTTGTCAATCTATCCCAGGCATGATCGATAGGGTTCATGTCTGGAAAACATGCTGGCCATTCTAGTCGAGCAATTTCGTTATCCAGAAGGAAGTCATTCACAACATGTGCACGATAGGGGCCCGAATTGTCTTCCGTGAAGACGAATGCCTCGCTACTATCCTGCAGATATGTTTGCAAAATCGGTCGGAGGATGGCATTTACGTATCCTACAGCCGATAAGGCGCCTCCATGGCCACCAGCGGCGTACGTCGGCCCCACATAATGCCACCCAAAAACAGCAGGGAACCTGCACCTTGCTGCAATGGCTGCACAGTGTGTCTAAGACGTTCAGCCTGACTGGGTTGCCTCCAAACAAGTCTCCTACAAGTGTCTGGTTGAAGGCATAAGCGACACTCATCGATGAAGAGAACGTGAGCCAATCCTGAGCGGTCCATTCGGGGTGTTGTTGGGCCTATCTCTACCGCGCGGCGTGGTGTCGTGGTTACGAAGATGAATCTCGCCATGGACGTCGGGAGTGAAGTTGCGCATCATGCAGCATATTGTGCACAGTTTGAGTCGTAACACGACGTCTGTGACTGCACGAAAAGGATTATTCGACATGGTGCCGTTGCTGTCATGGTTCCTCCGAGCCATAATCCGTAGGTAGCGGTCATCCGCCTTGGGTGGCTTGAGCGAGGCTTGTCATCGGCAGTTCCTGTCTCTCTGTATGTCCTCCATGCCGAGCAACATCACTTTGGTTCACTCCGAGACGCCTGGACACTTCGCTTGTTGGGAGCCCTTCCTGCCACAAGTCACAGTATTTCACCGCAACGGTTTCTTTTAACTGTCGATTTTCTCGACAACGGCTGAGAAGCGCATCTTGGTGCTTTGCCACATTACACCTCTGGGCATGAGCTTTTATTATGCGCAGTATGAATCGAATCTGAATCTCACAATTGGCGGCCTCCCCTTGTTAGTTGTACAAGAAACTGATGGCTGGCAAGGAGACTGCGTCATTCGACTGCTCGTTGCAGATTAAATGCTGCTACTGGTTGAGTTGCGAGCATTTATGCTTGGTTTGGCTGGGTGTGCTATGGCAGCAGTAGTCTCGCCTCAAACAGTCGGCTGTTGAAGCGCTAGTTTGTGTTACGTCATTAGCGACACAGCCAGACACTGACGACAGATCTCTGCATCGCTGGGTGCTGCAACGGCACTACTGCAAGACCCAGCCACAGATATACGCGGAAGGCTCACTTGTTCCACAACATTGTCTGCGAAGACCTACCTGAAGCTCAGACTGCCACGTGGAGTGGCTGCGCGGTTTAAGGCGCCATGGACGAATTGCGCGGCCCCTCCCGCTAGAGGTTCGAGTCTTCCCTCGGGCATGGGAGTGTGTGTTGTTCTTAGCATAGGTTAGTTTAAATAATGTGTAAGTCCGGGGACCGATGACCTCAGCAGTTTGGTTCCTTAGGAATTCACACACATCTGAACATCTGAAGCTCAGACTGCAACACAACCAATGCAACCTGAATTACCGTGCAACAATAAACCGGAAGCAGCCACTGTCTAATTCTGGCACTTGCTGGTGGATATTTATTCTCCCTGTGCAGGGTATAGCAGCATATGATATTTGTTTGATCAGAAACCCAATGAAAACTGTTTCCTTACACACGTCACTCTGTTCATTCCTTTTACGTTTGCACTGCAGTGCTAACCAACCACATGTCAGTTTTCCATATGCCTTCACTGTGCTGTAGTATTAATGGTCACCACTGTATATGCAGCCAGGTTGAGTACAGGGTTGGTTTAAATCCCAAACAATACAAGCAGCCACTTAGGGCATCAAGCTGAGAGAAGTGCGACATTTGCACATTGCAGTTAACACTAAAAACTGGCATGGATGTAGGTATGTAACAAGTAACAATAGGAGCTAAACTGTTCCAGTAAAAAGAGTCGTCACACGAGCCATTTGCGAAGCAATTACTAATGTGCGCCTTCTGTATGAAGCATTGTCCTAGTTCGTATAAACGTGCACGAAATGTAAACTTCCTCAAATCCCCATCTAATTGAATGCAGACTTCACCGAAGGCCTACTTTAAAGACATTACTGATTCAGAATGTTACGTTTTACAATTTGCTGTACACTCGTACCCATTAGATGAGGTGTTCTATGTGTCGTCCTCACATTTGGAAGAAGTCCTGCGCTTCTCTCACCAGTCAACTACGAGTTCTATCAAACAGACTCTGTTCATCTCGCAAGTCTAGCTTGTCAAAACTGTACAGTTCGCTGATCTAGTTCTTCAACCGTAACAAAACGAGTGCTGTTCACTTTAGAGACGACCCCACACAAATAAATCGCCACGACTGGGATGAGAAGACCTTGGAGGCACACGCTGCGCTCGATTTTTCCGTCCTGTATCATAATGGCACGTTAGACGTTTATACCAGCAGAAAAATGTACCTGTGCCCCATCATGTAGTCCATATTCCCCAACAAGCAGAGGCAGACCTTGCATGAAATTTGTGACCAAGTGGAAGGGACCTCGATTGGAAAGTTTACGTTTCGTATACGTACCAACTAGGACCATACTTTACGCTAAAGTCAGGGACTGCTGGTAATCACAAATTCGCAATTATTTCACAAACAGCTGGTTTCAAGGTACATGTTTACTGATTTGTTTCAGTTTCTGTTATGATATACCTTCACATGTTTTGCTTGTTAATTTTCATCTGAAGAGATAGTAACATCATTAAATTGTTTATAGCTAAATAAATAAAATATCTTGTGGGTCACAGCTTGGTGCAATTATTTGCGGTTGATGCTACCTCGCTTTTTCTGAACGTGACGAATACCTAACAAACTCTTTGAATACTTCAAGACAAGGCTACTTACACCTAATTTTACTAAGACCAGAGTATGTCTTTTCCACCTCTCTAATCGTCTAGCATCAGCAAAGATCAACCCACAGTTTATTCGTCTTCATATAGTCAGATACTACCGTAACCTAACATATTGTCGCATTCCGACACATGTCTTATTCCCAACTTGGAACGAAGATGTGGCCTGCATGGTTCAATCAAGGACGTTGACAACAGTGTGGGCCGAGATTTACAGTGTCACCTTTACCCGAAGGAAGGGGAGAAAGTCTCCTAGTGTCTTTACCATGAGCGATTCGGAAACGGAGAGGCGAAGTGAAGATTTGTAGGAAGGGAATAAGAGTGCAAACACTTCAGGATTCAATTTAAGAACAGTTAATCTTCCCAGTTACTTAACCTTATCCAGAGAGCTGTCTTACACTGACTGTATATCTCCCAAAATCAATGAGGACACGTAACACGCTGTACACGGTGGTCAGAAACTGTATGAAAAGCTTGGAAGTGTGTCGCAGGGTATATTGTGTTGAGAAATATTTGTTAATTAAAAAGTTAGATACGTTGTACCATTTGCGAGTTATTTTGCACTGAAATTAGCCAGTCAGGTCGTTGCACACACAAATTCAAATAGCTTCCTGAGACTCTGTCACCAAACATGTTCTCTGTTTGGTTTCCTCAAGCCGAACGAACGTAGCTTTTGCTTTCCTAGCATAAATTTATCACTTTCGAAAAAAGTCACATTTTCAGTGTAAATAAGTGGTAACTTGTGACTTTGCACGCGACCGGCATACTTCAATGCTACATATATCGGAAACAACGCAACTAACAGAATTTTCTTCTTAACAGTTATTTTCAGCACACCCCTCCCCTGCAACAGTTTTACAGGAAATCTAGATTGTTTCTGACCACTCTGTGTGTATGGCCTTTCCAACAGACCCCAGTTCCTGAGTTCTACCATTGACTTTCAGAGGCAGATGCTCTGCTTGCATTTCGTTACGTCGATACAGAATCAACTACCTTAACCACAATTACGGACAAGTTTAAGACCGCACTTCCTCATATATTCTGAAGAAGAGTGCCCATTTGTTTGTGTGTAATTCGTACAAATCTATAGTTTTATGCCGATCTTGATGAAAATTTGCACACTTTACCTTCAAGATAAGAGGATGATCACTGTCTTCATAAGCTCAGTTGAAATGCTTATGTATGTAATACACATACAGGAAAACTTGTTACCAAAAATCTGTAAAAATTATTGACTGATTTACTTCAAATTTCCACTCGATCCTCTGGTGAACGGTTGTTACTTCAAAATTATTTACTTTAATTTGCAATTTAAAAGAGAATCAAAGTACAATCAATGATGTAGTTGTACCAATAAACTTTTGGCTTGGAAACGGTGTATTTTTGCAAAAATCAGAACCGGATACCTAGAACCTGTTTTTGATTAATGTGACAGATGAAAACGTATTCATGCGTCGCATTCAGTTGACACCCATTGAGTCAAAAATGTCTTTCGATTTAAAGCGATGACAATTTCCCATGCGGCTTGCATTCGGTATGAGTATCAACAAAGCACAGACCCAATCACTTTGCTTGGCAGATGTTAAACGTCCTGGGCAGCGCCGGGCTCTGCAGTAGTATCAAATCTTGATTGTTGCTAACAGAGACAAACCCTATAGCGTTATTTTACCCTAACAGGCAGAAAATTCAAGATACTGACTGTTGCTGGATACATATCGGACACATTTCTGCCTCGAATGTGTACAGACGGATTATAGTATTACTGCAGCAGCATCGACGTGCTACTCTATAGCGATTCGAGGTTTACTAGTGGCACTACTCCCTTCGATTCTACAGTGGTACTGGCTGTTTATAATTGCCACTCTTCGTTGTTTTACGTCCTCTGCGCTGGCCGCTTATTTACTGGTTTTCCAGGGATTCTGGTGTAAATTTCTCCCGTAGGGTTGTTTTTCCCCTGACTCATCCGAAGGAATTTTCTGAGGACTGCGATTCATCCAGAACGTTCTAAAATATTTTCGAACATTATTGCTATATAACAGCGTCTGCTAGTCGCCAGGGGGTGTTGTAGTCACTAGGCATTACAGCACCGTCTTTTGTTCAGCAGGTTGTCAACAAATTTTACGCCATAGTGATCACATGTCTCATTAAAAAAAAAAAAACATGTTCAGATGTGTGTGAAATCTTATGGGACTTAACTGCTAAGGTAATCAGTCCCTAAGCTGACAGACTACTTAACCTAAATTATCCTAAGGACACACGCACACATCCATGCCCGAGGGAGGACTCGAACCTCCGCCAGGACCAGCCGCACAGTCCATGACTGCAGCGCCCTAGACCGCTCGGCTAATCCCGCGCTGCCTCAATCAGGATGCCCACATGACACCTCTTCGTGTGCGTTTTCTTTATATTACTCTTAATAAAGTTTCGCTTCTTTCCTCACATTAACAAAATTTGCCAATCACGGTATACCTTGGTGTCACATTGAGCATAATGCTGACATATCGTAAATACCTTTGCGAAACGCCTAAGAATGTAGAAACACGAGGTATCCTGGTGAGGAAGCTTGCAGAAAATACATCAGTTCTCCGTGGAGCATCGCTTGCCTTGGTATACTCTGCAGCAGAATATTGCGCACCAGTTTGGCTCCTCAACGCTCAATTGAAGAATGTTGACCTCCAGTTGAATGCAGCTGTGAACATCATTAGTGGCACAGACACATATACACCTGCATGCTGGCTGTCAATAATGTCGAATAGCTACATAGTTCACTTTCATCGAAAGGCTGTTCTCTACAACCTATGAAACAAGTTTCTGGAAATGAGTCAATCCCTGTTCACAATAATTTGTCTAACTGGGAAAGGTCTAAAAATCCAGAAGACCGCATACGAAGAAAGAGTCCAAATACTTTCCACTGGTTCAACCTGGACGCTGAATGAAAACGGTAGTGGCAAGCCACGAAAACCCGAAACCAATGCTAGAGTGCCAGACTGTCACCGCCCTACGGATGAGTGACTACAGAGTAACAGTTACAGGAATGTAGAGAGTTTGTGCAAATACAACATGCACAAGTAGGACTTTTGTGCTGACGGTATGGATGATAGCGTTGATAGTCAGGCAGCGAGCCCACACTGAAAATGAATAACTTAAGAAACGTTTCACTGGTGGTACCAGGAATCAATAGAGGTGCACATAGTACATAATTGCATATGTTTATTTTTTGTTTAAATATGTATTGGATTTGTTGTAATTGATGCACATGATAATAATAATAAAAAAGACTAATGGCTGTGCCAGTTTAGATTGGTACTGCCACTAGTGAAAGCTATATTTCAGACGAAATTGTGATACTTATATTTATAACATTACTAGCTGATATAGGACCACTTTTCATGATTTTTTTATTTTCATTTGTTTTCTGTAAAAATTTCAGATCACTCGAGAATATAGAAAAATGAATGTTCAACACACACACACACACACACATGTATATACACCCCTGGAAATTGAAATAAGAACACCGTGAATTCATTGTCCCAGGAAGGGGAAACTTCATTGACACATTCCTGGGGTCAGATACATCACATGATCACACTGACAGAACCACAGGCACATAGACACAGGCAACAGAGCATGCACAATGTCGGCACTAGTACAGTGTATATCCACCTTTCGCAGCAATGCAGGCTGCTATTCTCCCATGGAGACGATCGTAGAGATGCTGGATGTAGTCCTGTGGAACGGCTTGCCATTCCGTTTCCACCTGGCGCCTCAGTTGGACCAGCGTTCGTGCTGGACGTGCAGACCGCGTGAGACGACGCTTCATCCAGTCCCAAACATGCTCAATGGGGGACAGATCCGGAGATCTTGCTGGCCAGGGTAGTTGACTTACACCTTCTAGAGCACGTTGGGTGGCACGGGATACATGCGGACGTGCATTGTCCTGTTGGAACAGCAAGTTCCCTTGCCGGTCTAGGAATGGTAGAACGATGGGTTCGATGACGGTTTGGATGTACCGTGCACTATTCAGTGTCCCCTCGACGATCACCAGTGGTGTACGGCCAGTGTAGGACATCGCTCCCCACACCATGATGCCAGGTGTTGGCCCTGTGTGCATCGGTCGTATGCAGTCCTGATTGTGGCGCTCACCTGCACGGCGCCAAACACGCATACGACCATCATTGGCACCAAGGCAGAAGCGACTCTCATCGCTGAAGACGACACGTCTCCATTCGTCCCTCCATTCACGCCTGTCGCGACACCACTGGAGACGGGCTGCACGATGTTGGGGCGTGAGCGGAAGACGGCCTAACGGTGTGCGGGACCGTAGCCCAGCTTCATGGAGACGGTTGCGAATGGTCCTCGCCGATACCCCAGGAGCAACAGTGTCCCTAATTTGCTGGGAAGTGGCGGTGCGGTCCCCTACGGCACTGCGTAGGATCCTACGGTCTTGGCGTGCATCCGTGCGTCGCTGCGGTCCGGTCCCAGGTCGACGGGGACGTGCACCTTCCGCCGACCACTGGCGACAACATCGATGTACTGTGGAGACCTCACGCCCCACGTGTTGAGCAATTCGGCGGTACGTCCACCCGGCCTCCCGCATGCCCACTATACGCCCTCGCTCAAAGTCCGTCAACTGCACATACGGTTCACGTCCACGCTGTCGCGGCATGCTACCAGTGTTAAAGACTGCGATGGAGCTCCGTATGCCACGGCAAACTGGCTGACACTGACGGCGGCGGTGCACAAATGCTGCGCAGCTAGCGCCATTCGACGGCCAACACCGCGGTTCCTGGTGTGTCCGCTGTGCCGTGCGTGTGATCATTGCTTGTACAGCCCTCTCGCAGTGTCCGGAGCAAGTATGGTGGGTCTGACACACCGGTGTCAATGTGTTCTTTTTTCCATTTCCAGGAGTGTATATATGATTTGATGAGTCTGAATTTATTATTTTTTTCATGTTGCCATTTTGCTATTTCCATTAGTTTATATGTTGAATGGTTTCTTCAAGCCTTCAGCTGCCATATTCTTTATTTCCAGTACATTGTACAATTTCGGCCTAAGGCCATTTTCAAGTATTTTATAGATGATTTTTTAGTAACAGATTTTGTCACATGCGTTGTTGCTTCTATGACATTATTTTAAGCTCATAAATTAGTTCGAGGTATAAATATATATATATTATCGCTTTTGTTCCCTTTTAGGAGAGCGACTGAATTCCTAATTTCATCTCTCTTCTTCTTTGCTTCCCAGAAACTCTTCATCCTTTCAGAACCCGCCTCCTTCCGTTCTCCCGTCCATTTTTACCAGGCTGGCGCGATGCTCTTTCCTCAAACTTCACACTTGTGATTTTATTCCGGCAGTCAGTGCGGCCTTCGAGATTTTTCATGTTGACCTGCTGCAGATCCCCCTGGACTTCTGTCAGCCATTCTGTGCCACATTACTCTTCGTTATAATATTGAAAAGCCTACTTGCTGTTCTGGAGTCGTCCATCCTGTAGATATCTGCATAAAATTTGGCCCGGCGTTTCCTCATTTCGTCTGTTACTTTATTTCGTGGTCTCTTCATCCAAATTTTGGTGATTGCCCCGTAAATCGTCCTGAGAATTTTTCTTTCCTGCTTTTATATTTCCCTAATTTTTGAATGACCATCAATCATCATTGTTTCAGCTGCGTGGATTGCTTCTGGGAGAATCACTCTTCTATAGTGCCTTATTTTGCGTCTGTCGAAATGCACTTCTTGTTGTAATGCGTCCATGTTAGCTTGTAGGCCTTCTGGAGCTTGGTGATTCATTGTTCATTGGCGATTCGGTTTAATCCTGAGGACTGTATAATTTCTCCGATGTATCTAAAATGGCAGACTTTTGGAATTTTACCATGTTCTGTGATTAAGGAGATTTATTTTCTGGCTGTCTTTCCATATATTTGTTTTTTGTGAAATTTCATGTGTCATTTCCACTGCGTGAGTCACTTGTGTTCTGTTACTGGTCATAATTGCTATATCGTCAGCGGAAGCAAGGCACTTGACTTCAATCCGTGCTCTTGTTTGATACCAATTGGGACGTCCCTTACATGAGATTCCCTCTTCCTGATAATCTTTTCTAGAATAATATTGCCGAGCGGTCTAAGGCGCTGCAGTCATGGACTTTGTGGCTGGTCCCGGCGGAGGTTCGAGTCCTCCCTCGGGCATGGGTATGTGTGTTTGTCCTTAGGATAATTTAGGTTAAATAGTGTGTAAGCTTAGGGACTGATGACGTTAGCAGTTAAGTCCCATAAGGTTTCAGACAAATTTGAACATTTGAACAATATTGAAAAGTATTGGAGATAGTCCGTCCCCCTGTCGGACTTCAGTTTTGATTTCGAAGGGTTCTGATATTTCGTCCATGAATTTCACTTTGGATGTTGTTCCTGTAAGTGCCTGTTCTGTGATTTTTCGTGTCTTTCGGTCGATCCCAAATTCTTCCATTATTTTAAACAGGGTTTCGCAGTCCATTGAATCTTATGCTTTCCTGAAGTCGATGAATCTAATTACTGTGTTTCTACATATCTTAATGTGTAATATCGTCTTCAAGCACCAGATCTGTTCCGCACTTGATCGTTGTTTTCTGAATCCGGCCTGGTATTCACCAATTAGTGGATCTGCTAGGAATTCTATCCTGTTTAAAAGTGCTTTGGAAAGGATTTTGTAAGCGACTGGGAGCAGGGAAATTCCTCTGTAATTGTTGACGTCTGTGTTGTCACCCTTTACGCGTAGCGGGTCAATTAGAGCTCATTTCCAGTTGTCTGGCAGTTGGTCCGTCATCCACATGTCTGATATTATATAATGTAGTTTTTGCTTAAGTATAGGATAATTTGGTTTCCAGAATTCAGCAATGCTTCCATCTTCTCCTGGTGCTTTGTTATTTTTCAACTGTTCGACTACCTCCATAATTCCTTCGAGATCCCGGGCAAGTGAGTCTGGGTGTGTGAATACTGGAGAAGAGAAGACAAGTTTTTCTTGGAGTGGTTCGCAGTTGAGGAGGGAACTGATATATGGGGCTAAGATTTTGCAGTTATTTTTCATATTAGTTCCCATAGAGCCATCGGGTTCTTTGAGGCACAAGGTAGGCGCTTGGTAACTGTAAGTTTTCTCTGAAAGTCATATACAAATTTCTTGTTTTACTTTTGATGAAATCTGTCAGCATTTCGCAGAGTCTGTTGTTGTCATATTCCCGTTTTTCTTTTGTAAATATTTTTTAGGTCTGTTTTTGGGTTTTAAGAAAGTTCTCTCAGTTTTCTTCAGTTTCGTGACTGCTAAATTTTTTTCCGCACAGTTATTCGGTTGTCGACCGCCTGATCGCCGATTGCGTTCCACCAGCGAAGTTTGTTGGTGCGAGGGGGTTGTCCTAATTTGATGGCTTCCTAAATTTTCTCTGTTAGTTTCTTCCAGTCTGTTGATTTTTCCTGATTGATTTGGACTATGATTTTTTTTTCTTTTGTTGAGTTTAAGATATTCCAGATCTGTTGATACTTTTGGGTGGCCTTTTTAGCATTCCGTTGGGTTAGAATTTTGTTTTTATTTGATGAAGATGATCAGATTCTAAGACCCCTTTGCATATTCTGACGTTTAGATTTTCTTTTATGTTTTCCTTGGAAACTGCGACATGGTCAATTTGGTATTCGCCCTATCTAAGACTGGGTGATCTCCATGTGGTTAATTTATGTGAAGATTTTTGAAATTGGATACTCATAATTTTAAGTCCGAAGTTTCTACAGAAGTCGATTAGTTTTTCTTCAACATTCTTGTCTGTACGCTTGTCTTTGGTAAGAAGACCAGTGACATCTCTGGATTTTTTTCCTTGCATAACTGTGCATTAAACCAGTAAGACTTTCACATCGTGTCTTGGGATTTTATTTGTTGTTCCTTCTAGTGTTTCCCAGAAATTGTCCACTGTTTCAGGGTCGATTTTATTATGGTGATTTCTGGGGGCGTGCACATTGATAAAAGTGTAGGCCTTATTAGCTGATTTTACCGAAAGCAGGGAGACTCTTTCATTGGGAGACGTGAATTCAATAACTGAGTTGAGTATGGAAGCGTGTACGGAGAGTTCAGTTCCGAAAAGTAGTAGTTTCTCTCTTACTTTTACGGCAGCTTTGCCCTTGTATATCCGGTAATTCTCTGTGTTGAAGTATCCTTCTCCAACTTCTCTTGTATCTAGGATGTTCACATTAAATGTGCCAATAAAGCTTTTACGTTACGTTTTGAGAGTGTGAGAAGTCTTTTAGAAGCTCCGATTCTTCTCTGCATGGTGTCCGTGATCCCCCAGAATTCGATGATCAGGTGAATCCATTCTATCGACTGATGCCTGGGGTAGTCACTTTGTGGTCATCTTTCACATCATGCGTTCAAGTTGAATTTTGGTTTTTGTGGCGACCTCTGTTGAGACCACAGATATACGACTCGATTTTTGAGTTCTATAAGATTCTCGCGCAACCGCATCAACTAGAGGAACAGACGCTTACCACTGGTCGCCAGATGCTGAACAGACACCATTGGGTTTGTGTTTTTTATTGGTGTTTGGTCCACCCTGTGAATTTCATTTCCCAGTTCCCCAGTACCACCTATATATAGAAAGCTTTCCACTATCCGCCACCCGCCGGGGAGGTAGCCTATGGGGGTACCAACAACCCCCCCCCCCCCCATGGGATATATATATGTACACCACTGGCCATTAAAATTTCTACACCACGAAGATGACGTGCTACAGACGCGAAATTTAACCGACAAGAAGAAGATGCTGCTATATGCAAATGATTAGCTTTTAAGAGCATTCACACAAGGTTGGTGCCAGTGGCGACACCTACAACGTGCTGACATAAGGAAAGTTTCCAACCGATTTCTCATACACAAACAGCAGTAGACCGGCGTTGCCTGGTGAAACGTTGTTGTGATGCCTCGTGTAAGGAGGAGAAATGCGTACCATCACGTTTCCGACTTTGATAAAGGTCGGATTGTAGCCTACCGCAATTGCGGTTTATCGTATCGCGACATAACTGCTCTCGTTGGTCGAGATCCAATGGCTGTTAGCAGAATATGGAATCGGTGGGTTCAGGTGGGTAATACGGATCGCCGTGCTGGGTTCCAACGGCCTCGTCTCACTAGCAGTCGAGATGACAGGCATCTTATCCGCATGGCTGTAACGGATCGTGCAGCCACATCTCGATACCTGAGTCCACAGATGGGGACGTTTGCAACACAACAACCATCTGCACGAACAGTTGGACGACGTTTCCAGCAGCATGGACTATCAGCTCCGAGACCATGGCCGCGGTTACCCTTCACGCTGCGTCACTGACAGGAGCGCCTGCAATGGTGTACTCAACGACGAACCTGGGTGCACGAACGGCGAAACGTCATCTTTTCGGATGAATCTAGGTTCTGTTCACAGCATCATGATGGTCGCATCCGTGTTTGGCGACATCGCGGTGGACGCACATTGGAAGCTTGTATTCGTCATCGCCATACTGGCGTATCACCCGGCGTGATGGTGTGGGGTGCCACTGGTTACGCGTCTCGGTGACCTCTTGTTCGCATTGACGGCATTTTGAACAGTGGACGTTACATGTCAGATGTGTTACGACCCGTGGATCTACTCTTCATTCGATCCCTGCGAAGCCCTACATTTCAGCAGGATAATGCACAACCGCATGTTGCAGGTCCTTACGGGCGTTTCTGGATACAGAAAATGTTCGACTGCTGCCCCGGCCAGCGTATTCTCCAGATCTCCCACCAACTGAAAACGTCTGATCAATGGTGGCCGAGTAACTGGCTCGTCACAATATGCCAGTCATTACTCTTCATGAACTGTGGTATCGTGTTGAAGCTGCATGGGCAGCTGTACCTTACACGCCATCCAAGCTCTGTTTGACTCAATGCTAAGGCGTATCAAGGCCGTTATAACGGCCAGAGGTGGTTGTTCTGGGTACCGATTTCTCCGGATCTATGCACCCAAATTGTGTGAAAATGTGATCACATGTCAGTTCTTGTATAATATATTTGTCCAATGAATACCCGTTTATCATCTGCATTTCTTCTTGGTGTAGCAATTTTAGTGGCCAGTAGTGTAGATAAATGATTTGTAAGTTCAATAAGGCAGTTATACAGCTGGTTGAGTGACTTCAATGGTTTGTACAGTTTTTTCGACAAACTGTTTCCCTTTGGCATTACTGAAAAGTTAAACACTCATATTTGTTCTTACTTGTGCTTTCCACACTCGTGACGAACCATACATTGATTTCATCTGCTGGAGTTCCATTAATTACCGATTACCTCAGGATATAGGACAGTCTCGAATCTTCTGGACGATTGCGTAATATTTTAGAACATGCTACACCATTCCCCAACATTCTTAAACATTTTAGAAGGAACACTCTGGCCATTCGTGACCATTTCGACACTAGATTTCATGCTGCTTTTACCCTCTTATTATAAGAAGTCCGTTGGTGTCATGCCCTCTTCTGACGCCAGTATCTTCGAACCCAACCCCTGCAACTGCAAACCAAAAACTCGTCATGGATGAGGAACAGATGGCTATTGAACCATACAACCCCCAAAGGGTTGCAAGAGTGGGGGGAGGGGTGCAGGCATGGTCTGTCAGGGCTATAGCAGGACACATGGACAAACGATGCTTTCATTTCTACCATCATCGGAAATGAGTAACTTCAATAGACAATCATATCTTCATAACTAACACTTGCAGTTCCAAAATAAAACCTTTATAATAGTGAGGGATGGATGGTTAAACACCACAGGGCTGAAAAATTCTCTTGCAAAGTTTCGGTGAATACACAGACAAAACACAATTTCTTTTATATATGCTATGCTTTTCCCTATGGCTCTGCCCGTATTTGCATTCAACACACAAAATCCTCCATCTCTCTGGCCATTTCATCCTCCAACCTATACCTGTCTCCTACTGCTCCCCAGTCTCTCTGTCTCTTCACCTGATCTTTCCCCTCTCTTTGTGCTTTTCCTCTGAGGTTCCCTGGTATATGTCTATATGTCGGCAGCGCTATAGACTGTAATTATTAACGCTGACAGCGCTCTGCACCCTCGGTAAGAGACTCTGTGGTTGGACGGACTAGCAGTTAACATTAGCAGCCAGACGGCTTGTACGTGTGTCCTCCATGGAGACTCAGTGTTGGTATGACATGCATTGTAAAATGAAGATGGATGTAGTTGGTAATGTTTTGATAGTGATATTATTGACAACTATATAATTTTGGGAACTGGATGTCACATGAATAAGGTAAAATCTGCTAAATACATTATTTGCTCTTCAACAAAATCTTTCTCTTACTAACCATATGCTTCTTAGTACACAGACAAGTGACCTAGTAGATAGTGTCGGAAGTTCCATGAGGCTTTTCGCGGATGATGCTGTAGGATACAGAGAAGTTGCAGCATTAGAAAATTGTAGCGAAATGCAGGAAGATTTGCAGCGGATAGGCACTTGGTGCAGGGAGTGGCAACTGACCCTTAACATAGACAAATGTAATGTATTGCGAATACATAGAAATAAGGATCCTTTATTGTATGATTATATGATAGCGGAACAAACACTGGTAGCAGTTACTTCTGTAAAATATCTGGGAGTATGCGTGCGGAACGATTTGAAGTGGAATGATCATATAAAATTAATTGTTGGTAAGGCGAGTACCAGGTTGAGATTCATTGGGAGAGTGCTTAGAAAATGTAGTCCATCAACAAAGGAGGTGGCTTACAAAACACTCGTTCGACCTATACTTGAGTATTGCTCTTCAGTGTGGGATCCGTACCAGATAGGTCTGACGGAGGAGATAGAGATCATCCAAAGAAGAGCGGCGCGTTTCGTCACAGGGTTATTTGGTAACCGTGATAGCGTTACGCAGATGTTTAATAAACTCAAGTGGCAGACTCTGCAAGAGAGGCGCTCTGCATCGCGGTGTAGCTTGCTCGCCAGGTTTCGAGAGGGTGCGTTTCTGGATGAGGTATCGAATATATTGCTTCCCCCTACTTATACCTCCCGAGGAGATCACGAATGTAAAATTAGAGAGATTATAGCGCGCACGGAGGCTTTCAGACAGTCGTTCTTCCCGCGAACCATACGCGACTGGAACAGGAAAGGGAGGTAATGACAGTGGCACGTAAAGTGCCCTCCGCCACACACCGTTGGGTGGCTTGCGGAGTATAAATGTAGATGTAGATGTAGATGTAGATGTAGTAGTTAGATCCTACAGTAGTTAGAATCTTTTTATTTAGCTGGCTATAGTTGCTGCTTACAGGAAACCACCACTGGAATCACTTCCCTAGACGCTCGTGTGGTGGACCTCTCTGACGACGCTTCCCCCACGATAAGGCCTGCCGTAAGGAAGAACAAAAAGTTTTTAAGTTGTTGCTTACTGTAATTGCTATAGTTTGTGTTATGAAGATTTTCTGTGAGGTAAGTGACTTATGAAAAAGTATGGGTTATTGTCGCGATTTCTTCCAATTCAGGACCATTGTTTTGTGTTAACTGTTTGAAGTCAAGCTGACATTTTAGAGCAGTCATATTGCGTTGCGCTTGTATATTGTGGGTAATAAATGAATAGGTTGAGTTGTCTTTGTCAGAGAAAATTATGTAGGTCAGTGTTGAAATTATAAAAATAAGTAACGAGACAGCAGGTTCAGTTGCATGCAGCAGTTTAAGACGCTCATGCTAAGACGTTTAACCTCCACCTTCTCTCTCTGATCATATCCTCTGTCTCTCTCTCTTTCCACCTCTGCCTCTACCTCTTCCTTTCCAGCTTCCCATACCTCAGTGCATTTTTCAAGTGCCTCACACATCTCCCCCTCCTCTCTTCTCTCTGTCCATTTCCTCCTCACCCCGCGCTCTGTCCATCCCCTACTCTATTCATCTGAAGATATCCCCAGCTATTCTCATTGGCACAGGTAGCACATTTAATACAGTTCAATACAGTTAAATAAAGCAGGCTGATACTATTCCTACAACATGAAGGGCAGGCCGTACAACAGGGGCTTGAAAATCATTTCTTTCCCCCTGACATGCAGACCGCCATTCAAGTCAGGTCGATAAGGCAGGCAGACACTACTCGAACACAACAGTCCTGTCAGGAATGGTAGCCTACAGTGCGGGCCAAGAAAACGGTTTCTGGTCCCCAACGTATGGTTTGAACTCCAAAGTAGGTTGATTTGCGAGTATGATACTGTTGATGCACAAAATACCTTCTGGGGTATGGGTGATGGTCATGGACATATACCCAGACACTCCACATACAGGGTGGCCTACTCAAATGTTTCAGCACAAATATCTGTGCGACAACTATTGACAATGCTTTTCAAGAGTATGAATATAAGGGGAAAGAGTGGGGGCTCATGAAACTAAATAATATTATGAGATACTCTAAAAAATAAGTAAATATTATTTTCAACACACACTTATGTTTTTCTATAACAGACACACTATATTATTTCTTACACAATCAGCAATGTGAAAAATCACAAAAAGAATGTCGTCAGATGCATTGCAATACGTCAGTTACATCTCGAGAAAATGCAAAGTGAATTTCATCCTCTAAATAAACGAAAAGCGCCGCTATTACACATCCTGAGACGCAAGGGTTAACGTCATGTTGCTCGTAGTTCGATGTGATGTACGTACTGTAACGTGACGCATGCCATTGTTACTGCTACTTGTATATACACTGTTATTAAGTGGACTGGAAACAATACAGATGTACAGTCACGCACAATAAAAAATAAGTAAAGGGTTTACTCTTTTGTGCTTAATTGATGTTTACTGCAGTACTAGAATGGACATGACAGTAACGCAAAAACCGAATTTCACGAGCCTGGGTAAACATTATTAATGGCTGACCAAGTATCTAACAGAGGGTAAATGGTAGTTGTATATAGTTGTGCTGTGTGTAGTATCGTGACTGGATATCCGTATTGTTTCCAATCAATTAATAACAGTGTAAATATCAGTAGGTACATCGTAGTACGTCAATCATATCGCGACTATGAGCAATATACGATTGACGCTTGCTTCTTGCGATGCCCAATAGCAGCGCGATTTGCTTATTTAAAGGGTCAACTTCAGTTGGCACTTTCTAGGGATGTAATTGACGTATTGCGACCGAGCCAAGGCCATTCATGTTAGTGATTGCGTAAGAATTGACATTAAAATTGCTACACCCAGAAGAAATGCAGATGATAAACAGGTATTCATTGGACAAATATATTATACTTGAACTGACATGTAATTACATTTTCAAGCAATTTGTGTGCATATATCCTGAGAAATCAGTACCCAGAACAACCACCTCTGGCCGTTATAACGGCCTTCATACGCCTGGGCATTGAGTCAAACAGAGCTCGGATGGCGTGTACAGGTACAGCTGCCCATGCAGCTTCAACACGATACCACAGTTCATGAAGAGTAGTGACTGGCATATTCTGACGAGCCAGTCGCTCGGCCACCATTGACCAGACGTTTCCAATTGGTGAGAGATCTAGAGAATGAGGGCAGCAGTCGATGATTTTCTTTATCCAGAAACGCCCGTACAGGACCTGCAACATGCGGTCGTGCATTATCCTGATGAAATGTAGGGTTTCGCAGGGACCGAATGAAGGGTAGAGCCACGCGTTGTAACACATCTGAAATGCAACGTCCACTGTTCAAAGTGCCGTCAATGCGAACAATAGGTGACCGAGACGTGTAACCACTGGAATCCCATACCATCACGCCGGGTGATTCGCCAGTAGGGCGATGACGAATACAAGCTTCCAATGTGCGTTCACCGCGACGTCGCCAAACACGGATGCGACCATCATTATGCTGTGAACAGTACCTGGATTCATCCGAAAAGTTGACGTTTCGCCATTCGTGCAGCCAGGTTCGTCGTTACATACACCATTGCAGGCGCTCCTGTCTGTGATGCAGCGTGAAGGGTAACCGCGGCCATGGTCTCGCAGCTGATAGTCCATGCTGCTGCAAACGTCATCGAATTGTTCGTGCAGATGGTTGTTGTCTTGCAAACGTCCCCATATGTTGACTCAGGGATCGAGACGTGGCTCCACGATCCGTTACGACCGTGCGGATAAGATGCCTCTCATCTCGACTGCTAGTGATACGAGGCCGTTGGGATACAGCAGGGCGTTACGTATTACCCTCCTGAACCCACAGATTCCATATTCTGCTAACAGTCATCGGATCTGGACTAACGCGAGCAGCAGTGTCGCGATACGATAAACCGCAATCGCGATAGGCTACAATCCGACCTTTACCAAAGTCGGAAACGTGATGGTACGCATTTCTCCTCCTTACACGAGGCATCACAACAACGTTTCACCAGGCAACGAACTCCAATTGCTGTTTGTGCATGGGAAATCTGTTGGAAACTGTCGTGTCAGCACCTTGTAGGTGTCGCCACCGGCGCCACCCTTGTGTGAATGCCCTGAAAAGCTACTAATTTGCATATCACTGCGTCTTCTTCCTGTCGGTTAAATTTCGCGTCTGTAACACGTCATCTTGGTAATGTAGCAATTTTAATGGCCAGTAGTGTATTTAGTTTCATAAGCCTCACTGCTACTTTCATAGCTATGAAAGCCGTTTTTCAGTATCTATTGTTGTTCCAAGGATACTTGCGCCGAAAGGCTTAAGTGGATCACACTGTGTGTAACAGATATTGATTAAGATGAGTTAAAGTCCAAGTGGGGAGAGGCAGAGGGTCGGTGATAGTGGGGAGTGGCAGAGAGTCAATGATACGTCGATTATGTGCAAGAATTTTCTGGTACCGGTCCGGGATGGGGAAATGTCCGATTCTGCTGTTTCTGATTTGTCCCGAGGCCAGTGGCGCGTTAGGCGCCGGGGCGCCGCCACCTGCCGCTGGCGCGACCTTCACCTGTTCGCGTCGCGACGCGCGCCGCCGTCGCGACGTGAGTAGAGTGCCTCGACTCGCGCCGGCCTGCCGCTATTACCCCGCGCTGCGGGCGGCGGGGCACTTCCTGCGCCGCGAGTGCGTTTCTGCGTCGCGCCTCAGTCTCGCAGCTGCCGGCAGCCGCTGCCGCCTGCTGGCTGCCTGCCCGTGCTGAATAATAGATGGCGCCCCGAAGAGCCTCCGATACCCGGCGGCCCGCACCGGCCGCGCCCGCCCGGCCGTCCTCCTCCTTGGTCAATACCGCCGCCTCGACAAAAGAAACAGCTTTCCCAGCCACTGCGCCCGTAAACACAACGCCAGAAGCCGCCGTCGCTGCCTCCTCGCCGAGTACACTCTCACGCTGTCGTGTGGAACGGGCGAGTGGACTCCAAATCAGATCCTCACGTCATGGAGAACTTTCTTCTTCATCAACATCTTTCGATTCTTTGACGCCTCTTTTATCTGTATCCATCACAAGCTAACTTCTTCATGAAACTTCCTGGCAGATTAAAACTGTGTGTCGGACCGAGACTCTGCCAGTACAGCTGTGAGAACGGGGCGTGAGTCGTGCTTGGGTAGCTCAGGTGGTAGAGCACTTGCCCGTGAAAGGCAAAGGCCCAGAGTTCGAGTCTCGATCCAGCACACAGTTTTAATCTGCCAGGAAGTTTCACATCAGCGCTCACCATGATGCTGATTGAAAATCTCATTCTGGAAAGATCCCCCAGGCTGTGGCTAAGCCATGTCTCCGCAATATCCTATCCCTCAGGGGTGCTAGTTCTGGAAGGTTCGCAGGAGATCTTCTGTAAAGTTTGGAAGGTAGGAGACGAGGTACTGGCAGAAGTAAAGCTGTGAGGACGGGCCGTGAGTCGTGCTGGGGTAGCTCAGTTGGTAGAGCACTTGCCTGCAATAGGCAAAGGTCCCGGGTTCGAGTCTCTGTCCAGCACACAGTTTTAATCTGCCAGGAAGTTTCATATCAGCGCACACTCCGCTGCAGAGTGAAAATCTCATTCAGGTAACTTCTTCATGACTGTGTGGTATGAGTACTTTCGGGCACATCCGAAACAGCAGACACCATTTTGATCCAGGAGCCACGATGAATTGAAGTACAAAGTAGTTACAGACATTGGCTGTGAAATGCACTGAACGTAAAGATTCCTTACTAGACGACCACTGCTTGATCAACCCCTTGCCACAGACTACCCAAGCTAGTCTCCCGTCAGCCCCTCCAAGAGAACACACACACACACACACACACACACATACACACACACAATGGTCATTTTTTCCACTGTGCTCAAACTTTAGAAATTGATTGATGAGAGGATACTGAGCAAAAATTTTCTAATTAACTTACGTCCAGAAATTAATGGTTTCTTTGATAGAGACCATTTATTCAATCATCCTTTGTTATAGGGACTACGGTCTAATACGCTTACCATGCAGCTACAGTTACAGTATGCATGGTTTGGTACTGCTCCTAATACGTCATGCCCTAGCGTCCACTCTCACCATAGTGATTGGTAATGTTGTGTCCAATTCAATTCTCTTGCTGACTCATCTTGTAGTGGATGTCATACAGTGTTACCATATTCTAATCGAGAGCTTGCTGACATGGTGTTTACTTACAAAAAGGAAATGGCAACGGGCGGCGGGCAGCAAGGTTCTACCAGGAGACCTATCAGCATTCAACGTTTGCAACAGTGTTTCGCCGTTTGTCCCAGACAGGGTTCTTTCAGGAAGTAGGAAACCTTGAAGGACGTACCCGAAATGTTGGTGCAGCAGACTTTGGAGAGAAATGTGATTAACACTGTGGAAGGCGAGCGCCGTGTCAGAACCAAGCTCTTGACCAGCCAGTACAGGGTAAGCTGGACGGCCATGTGCAACATTCTCCGTGACAGTTCTTACTACCTTCATTACTTACAGCATGTGTAGGGCTTGCGTCAGACTTTCCATTTCGGGGGCAGTTTTGTCACCGGCTTCTTCACCAGGAAACATCGATTCTGACATTTTTGCTATCCATAATGTTCACATATGAGACCACCTTCACGCAGACTGGTATCTTCAACTTTCATAACAGTCATCTGTCGGATAGCATGAAGAACCACCATGGTATGGTGAATTATCAGCATCGGTGCTGCCAGAATGTGTGGGCTGGGTAACTGGCGACTGTATTTTGGGACTAGTCATCCTTCCACGTCGCATAATAGGTCGGCACTGCTAGAAGAAGTGACATTGATAATGCGAAGGGTTATGTGGCAGGTACATGTTGGTACTTCAGCCCACTTCACAGTTAACGTCCGGGCGCACCTCAATCGTGTCTTTCTTGGTCAATGGATCGGACGAGGGGTCTTGTTACATGGCCTCCTCTTTCACTAGATCTCAAATCATGCGATTAACGGTAACGGGGCCTTCTCAAAAGTACCGTGTATCACAGACCCCATTCCAGATGCGGAGCAATGGAGCGGCGTTTTCATGCTGCCTTTGACACTGTTCGGATGCAGCCTGGCTGATGTGAACGTGTGACACAAAACATGCTATGGCGCATACACGCTTAAGTTGAGGCACGTGGAAGTCATTTTCCACACACACTTTAACTATGACTGCGGCGCGTATTAGACCGCAGTCTCTGGAACAATGTATTATTGAATAAATACACTCCTGGAAATGGAAAAAAGAACACATTGACAGCGGTGTGTCAGACCCACCATACTTGCTCCGAACACTGCGAGAGGGCTGTACAAGCAATGATCACACGCACGGCACAGCGGACACACCAGGAACCGCGGTGTTGGCCGTCGAATGGCGCTAGCTGCGCAGCATTTGTGCACCGCCGCCGTCAGTGTCAGCCAGTTTGCCGTGGCATACGGAGCTCCATCGCTGTCTTTAACACTGGTAGCATGCCGCGACAGCGTGGACGTGAACCGTATGTGCAGTTGACGGACTTTGAGCGAGGGCGTATAGTGGGCATGCGGGAGGCCGGGTGGACGTACCGCCGAATTGCTCAACACGTGGGGCGTGAGGTCTCCACAGTACATCGATGTTGTCGCCAGTGGTCGGCGGAAGGTGCACGTGCCCGTCGACCTGGGACCGGACCGCAGCGACGCACGGATGCACGCCAAGACCGTAGGATCCTACGCAGTGCCGTAGGGGACCGCACCGCCACTTCCCAGCAAATTAGGGACACTGTTGCTCCTGGGGTATCGGCGGGGACCATTCGCAACCGTCTCCATGAAGCTGGGCTACGGTCCCGCACACCGTTAGGCCGTCTTCCGCTCACGCCCCAACATCGTGCAGCCCGCCTCCAGTGGTGTCGCGACAGGCGTGAATGGAGGGACGAATGGAGACGTGTCGTCTTCAGCGATGAGAGTCGCTTCTGCCTTGGTGTCAATGATGGTCGTATGTCGTATGTTTGGCGCCGTGCAGGTGAGCGCCACAATCAGGACTGCATACGACCGATGCACACAGGGCCAACACTCGGCATCATGGTGTGGGGAGCGATCTCCTACACTGGCCGTACACCACTGGTGATCGTCGAGGGGACACTGAATAGTGCACGGTACATCCAAACCGTCATCGAACCCATCGTTCTACCATTCCTAGACCGGCAAGGGAACTTGCTGTTCCAACAGGACAATGCACGTCCGCATGTATCCCGTGCCACCCAACGTGCTCTAGAAGGTGTAAGTCAACTACCCCGTCCAGCAAGATCTCCGGATCTGTCCCGCATTGAGCATGTTTGGGACTGGATGAAGCGTCGTCTCACGCTGTCTGCACGTCCAGCACGAACGCTGGTCCAACTGAGGCGCCAGGTGGAAATGGCATGGCAAGCCGTTCCACAGGACTACATCCAGCATCTCTACGATCGTCTCCACGGGAGAATAGCAGCCTGCATTGCTGCGAAAGGTGGATGTACACTGTACTGGTGCCGACATTGTGCATGCTCTGTTGCCTGTGTCTATGTGCCTGTGGTTCTGTCAGTGTGATCATGTGATGTATCTAACCCCAGGAATGTGTCAATAAAGTTTCCCCGTCCTGGGACAATGAATTCACGGTGTTCTTATTTCAATTTCCAGGAGTGTAGTCTCTAACATGGAAACCATGCATATCCGGACGTAAGTTAATTAGACCTTTTTTGTTCCGTATCCTCTCATGCATCAATCCCTAGAGTTTTTACACGGTAGAAAAAGTCAGCCTGTATGTATAAAATCAAGACGAGACTGGTCTGTGTCTATGCAGCTGCCATGACGACAGCGTCCAGGTGGCTCACTCGTCAGAACATCTGGGTTCGAATCCAAGAGCGGCAACTTTTTCAACTTCCCTCAGCCAATACTCGCTTACAGCCCTTGCGTGTAATTCCTTTGTATCTTAACTTCTTTATGTTACGGACTCCTGCATTATACTAGAAATGTTCAGTGAGTAATGCTACAATTTTTTTCTAAAACGGTGAATTTTTATCCAGGTTTCCAACACACAGTATTATTCCCCACTCTTGCTTGCAATACCCTATTGTTCAACATAACCTCCGTTCAATGCAAAAGCCTCACGCAACCATACTGGGAGAGCCTGCACTCCTGCATTGTACCACTCCACTGGGCGACGTCGGATCCAACGTCTTCCTTCCTCTATAACATTCTCATCATCCAGGTACTGCTCCCCCTGGAGTGTATCCTTCATTGCGCCAAGCAGATGTAAGTCGGAAAGAGCGAGATCCGTGTTGTAGGGTGGACGAGGAAGAACAGTGCAATGCAACTTTGTGAACTCTTCTTGTGCGTGCAGACTTGTATGAGGCACTGCGTTGTTATGAAGAAGGAGAAGTTTGTTAGCAGTTTAGTAGCAACGAACACGCTGAAGTCGCTTCTTCAGTTTTCTTTGGGTATCACAATACACTTCAGAGTTGATCGTCCCACCATGAGGACGGTCGTCGAGCAACGTAATTCCTTCAGATTCCCAGAAGACCGTCTCCATGTCTTTATCGGTTGAGTGTTACGGTACTGAAGTTTTTCTTCGGAAGGGAGGTTGTGCACTGGTGTGGCGCTACTCCTTGGATTGCCGTGTTTTGTTTCCAATTCGAAATGGTGAACCCATGTTACATAGGGTGTGACGATGTTCGACAAAAAATTGTCACGGTTAGCCTCCCAACGTGCAAGCAACTCAGCACTGTTGTTCCTTCGTTAACATCTGTGGTCTTCTATTAGACGGCAGGTAACCCAGCGGGCACACAGCTTTAAGTACCCTAGCAGGTGGATGACTGTGTCACCAATAAGAATAGAGACGCCAGTTGTACAGCGAAGTGTTGTGTTACGATCCGTAGATTGGCTCGAATGAGAGTGTCCACACGTTCCAACATTGCAGGAGTCTGAGATGTCAGCGGCAGGCCTGCATCTCGGAGATCCGACTGGTTTGCGCGTCCGTTGCTGCAACGCTTACAGTCGCCTCGTCCAACGGCTCGCCTTGCTTTTGCCGACTACCAAGTCTTCGTAGACACTCAGCAAGTGCCTAAAGATACCTGCAATGTTCACGTTTTCTGGCTAAGGAAACTAAATGAGAGCTCTCTGCTTGAGACGCACCTCCGTTACCGACGCCCTTTTGATGGCTACGAATTGCACCATCACCTATCGGAACTGCATGAAACTGTAGACGCTGGAGAGGGAATATTTCACGATGTCTCACAACAATTTCCACATTATTTCATCCGCAATTGGCCTAGAAAAAAACGTGTCATATTAATTATTAATCGCTTCACGCTCATGGTGTTTCGGGGCCACACCGACAAGTTTTTGAGGTGAGGTAGGACACACAGAGAGGATCATTTTTTATGGGGGAACATAGAGTCCTTAACATTATAATAATAAATGACTAAAATTGCACAAAACTTATTGCTCATTATTATTTGTAAGTTCTGACAGTAATGTTAATGTATTGTTTAAACAGTCCGCAAGGTGTCTAAATACATGCTGTACACCTTTATATAAATGCCCGTCCAACACCGGATAGCACGGCATGATTCTGTCGAATTTTATGGAATGCATCAGTGTTCTGGGCTATCAGGTTATCTGTAGTGGCAACTGGAG
This sequence comes from Schistocerca serialis cubense, assembly GCF_023864345.2. Taxonomy (NCBI): domain Eukaryota; kingdom Metazoa; phylum Arthropoda; class Insecta; order Orthoptera; family Acrididae; genus Schistocerca; species Schistocerca serialis. Next base: position 1,239,290,928 of record NC_064638.1, read on the forward strand.
CAACACAGACCATGCCCCTGACATGTCCCCAAAGAAAGTAATCAAAGAACGCCAAGTCACGCGGACACGCTGGACACACGACGGCTCCTCCTCGGCCTATCCAATGTTCCCCAAAATAGAAAGTTAATTGAGTTCGTACAGCAACACTGAAGGCTACTGTGCCTTCATTATTCTGGAACCAGACGTCTCCGTGCGCAGCAAGCGGTAGATTGACCTGCAGTTTCGGAAGTGTAGTCTGCAGGAGCTGTAAGGAAGCTGCTCTAACTAATCTTAATGACAGTATTATAGGTCGTACAAGATGATTTCCCACTATATCGTCTCTCTATCTCTTTATTCAACGTATCGGTTTGTTACGTTTGGAGTCGTGATTCGTGAATGAAAATATTTATAATCGTGATGTCACGTATATTTCGCAGACTCGTAGTAGAGACTAAAATATACGCTAATAAACATCAATGTTGCTACGTAGACAAATAATTCTGAATAAAGTTAATAAGTAAGAGTGTAACAATTTACCTATGTTGTCAATACAGAAGGCTAACTCAAAACTAAGCGTGGTTTGCTTACAATTGTAATGGTTAATATCCGATAAATAAATATTGTTGTAATGAGAGACACAACATAGTAATCTACGTAGTGCGCTACTACTCTGAATGGGAACACTGACCTTTGATATTGTTAATTATGATTTGAATAACATTTTTCGGCAGTGAAAACAAGATTTTTACTAGTCAGGAATTTACTCATCAGCAAGCCAGAGCGTCATATTATTATTTATTAACTTTGGGTTCATTGTGTATATTTAATGAAAAATTTTCTGCAAAGATATTTTCTTTTCCTATTAGCAAAATGTCTGAAGTATCTCTTCGTGTTATCTTGTGGGGGAAGCACTAAAATCATATGATTAATTATATATCACATAATAACTGCCAATGCGCCTTTGCGACAAAAGAATGGCAGATTTCCAATGGTTAAGATTGAATTCTAACAATAATTAATGACTTCCAGCTAATTATATTCACAAGAATGGAGAGGTATGAAATGAGACTAAAAGGAAAAATACTTTTTACGAATATACTGGGAAAAACATACACACAATTTCCAAAATCGTGCTTTCAGAAGCAATCTAGAACAAAATCGTCTAATATGTTCGAGAGCTCACACCAGAGTGATCATTTTATTCATCCAGGTCTTTATTCCAAAAAAAATGGTTCAAATGGCTCTGAGAACTATGGGACTCAACTGCTGAGGTCATTAGTCCCCTAGAACTTAGAACTAGTTAAACCTAACTAACCTAAGGACATCACAAACATCCATGCCCGAGGCAGGATTCGAACCTGCGACCGTAGCGGTCTTGCGGTTCCAGACTGCAGCGCCTTTAACCGCACGGCCACTTCGGCCGGCTCTTTATTCCAGAATTATAGAATTTTAATCAAATAATATACACATAGTCTTTCTTACTATTAGCATTTGTTACACAAGAATACATTTACTACTGATATTTTTAAATTCAAAATGCACAGAAGTGTAGAGTTTCCTAATTCCAAAATAATATTTCATCATTGATAGCGGTTTTACATACATAAACACCCTTTTTTATTCCTTATTGACACAGTTCATTTATGGTTATCGTAACATTTTATTACTGTTTTTAGAAGGCTTTCCAGGAGGCGGTACAACGTCTCTGAAAAGTTAAAAGCAGGACTTGTGCGAAAGGCATGCTTTTAAGTTTCCACTGAACAGTTACTTCCTAGGTTTATGCAGGATCAATAAGTTATGATTAATAATTCACGTTTTGGCTGAAGGCCTTTCAGAATTATTATGTGAATATGATTTCAGTACATTGTGTCACTTGCTATTCCTTAACTAGTACAGTTATCTTCTAACTTACTTTACTGTGACCAATACCGTTAGTCCGGAATTAAGTTAACAAATTGCCAGAGATTAGAATAATTTACTTCCGCATTCGGAGAGGCCCAGGGAAAACCCCAGCATGAAACCAGGTTGGAAGCCTTCGGACTAATTGTATATGAGTTTGGCAACATCATAGATAAAATCAATCACACTTTTGAGAATACATTAATTTTCAAAGGTGCAAGAGTCTGTAATTGCATTTTCATGAAAGATTCATTAAAATGATTAACCTGTTCAGTGGTGCCTGGCGCAGTATGTAACCCATGTGCACAGTAGTGGATAGTTATAGTTTTATTACAGTTTATTGTAGTTTAATTATATATTTTAAATTGTTCTTTTCGCAATAGCAAGGTATATAGTACATTTTAAAAGTTTTCAGGCGTTCAAATCTTTACAAAAGATATTTTGTTTTTCTAAGTTTGTGGTATACAGCGTTTATACATTAATAACGAGATTTCAAAATTCGCAATCGGCGTGTGTCGTTGGCAAGAGGCGTCGATAATCTGGAGATAGTTGTCTGCCCCTGCCTGTACTTCAGTTCGCAGTCCGCCTGGACAGCTAACGTGGAGCGGGCAGCTGTTGAGCTGTTGGCCATGAGTGTGAAGCGAGGAATACGGCATCTGGACTCGCTGCAGGAGCTCGTCACTGCTTTCTGCTGACTTAGGAAACATCTCACCCAGAAACAGAAACATGAAAATTACTGAAGAGGCATCAGAATGCCTATATGACATAACATCGGCTGTGTAGTGGCAGCTTCTGACACAGAATGTAACAGCAACACTAAATGTAGTGGGAAGAGACAGAAGGCACAGTATTAAGACTCGTCCGAGATTTCCAAGTGATTTATTGTTTCCAACTACAGTGCCCCCACTCCTCTCGGTCTGCATCACTGGGTGCTGCAATGCTGAGGACACCACATCGCTGACTGTGAAACGGCTTGGTACAGAATGGCTGCCTCAGCGACCCTGGCATGCACTGCTGTGAGTCCTGTGTGTCAGCCTAGTACGGCCACGGAGTAGCGTCGTCGTCAGGATGTGCCAGCAGCCAACTCAACGGCCTTCACCTCTGGCGCCCCAGCGCCGTTCACCGGGAGCTGCCGGCAGCCCACTGCGCACTTCTTCACCGTTGTGATTCAGATCATGGGCGACAATAAGTGCCTGAGATCCGACGTCCGAATCTGTGGCCCTTGCCTCGGGATGCCTCCAGCGTAAGTTGGGAGCCAACAAGTCTGCCTGCGGTAGCGAGCCGTGGAGTGGCCCATCGCTGGCTGGATACCGACCCCTGACCTGCCGTAGACTGAAATGCTGGCGCCCCATCTGCTGCTGCAGGTAGCCGGTGGTGTGACACGCCCCACATCCAGGAGAGCTGTCATACTAGAATGCCTTGTTAGAAAACTGGCACCAATTTGTACGCAGCTGTGTGCCTCTATTTTGCTAATGCGCCACTCCAAACCACGTACTCAGAACCCCTAGGTAGGCCAGTCGGCCCCTTCTGCCTGCAACTTGCTTCATGCAAACCGCTGCGTTTTCAGCGGGCCTATGTCCCTTTGGCCTCCATTCTACTTTGCAATCACTGGTAGCGTAACTGGAAAGATCTTGTACTGCTTAGTACCCTGTTAGCGTCAAACAAAAATTTTTATCACATCTGTTTGTGAAGTTTTTAGGTCGTTTGTGATTGTTTTTTGTAGAAATATCGCGATAGTTAGATCCAGTTCGTGAAAACAGATCACATCTTTATATTAGTTATTGCTCTGAACGCACTGAGCATTAGCTCCACAGTTTCCACTGTATCTGTGAAAATTATTCACATTATCACTTCACAATGAAAGTTGCAAATACCTGCATTATCTTATCGGTCGCAGAAACGTTTATTTTACTCTCAAAAGTTTTCATAATTTAGTTTTAGCGATGCCAGACGCCATTATCTGGAGGTCCATGAAGCTCCAGTGCTCTGTCGGTGTAACAGTCTGTCCTGTAAGTCTCCACACATACCACCTTTGAGCTTGTTCACGCGTCATTTTTAGCACTGTTAGTTATTTATATGTCGAACATATAATTTTGCTTATGACATTTATGACAAGTTTTTATATACAGTTTGTGATTGCACGATGTACGTATATTAGTCATCTGTATATTGTTGTTGCATATTATAATCCTACAGGCGTGTACATAAACTTTTCGTGAAACATAATAAACTCACATAAGCTTACACAAGTATCTCCACTCCAAGCTTTATGATCAGTTGAACCATCTGGAATCTGCCGCTCAAGGCTCGGTCTTGACGTATACAAAATAACGACTAGTGTATCATTCTTCGTGTTCAAGAACACAACTGCATCTGTAGAGAACACCAGTGCATGTTCCTGTTTACTCAGAAAAGCGACCTACCGGTGCCTAATTGAAAATAATGTTGCCGCCAGGACAACATCAGAAACGCTAAAGCTAACGGCAAAACTGCCGTTAGATCTGGTAAGAAAAACTTCATCTCAAAGCAATCCGAACTCTGATAATCCATGGCGCATCTTGTTATGTTTGTAACGCACGCAAGGTCATGTATGTACTATACGAATATGTGATAAAAATGGTGGTACCTATTTAAACAAATGCAGTTTCTATCAGTTTGACCAATGGCGCCATCTGTTTTCCCCCGTCATGCTCCAACAGATTTGTTCTTCTTATTTTTTCGTTTGATGCTAATTTCGTGACATGTTTGGCCCAGGTAACTATCAATGGACGACCCTGTATATCTATTGTTGATATTTTTTACGTTAAAAACAAATAAAACTGTAGAGTTTTCTAATTCGAAAATAATATTTCATCATCGGTAGCGCATTCACTTAAATAAACATCCCCAGTTTTTATTCGTTATTGACACAGTTTACTTGTCGTTATCGTAACACTGTACTACTGTTTCTAGCAGGCTTTCCAGGAGACGGTATGCCACCATTCCCGCCCATACATCTATGGAGAACCTTCGTTATGCGGGCTCTCATAGCCCCAGATGTGACTGTTCCAGCTGTTAAAATGCCCGACACTTGTAAAAAAGGCCTCATCCGTAAACAAAACATGTGTGTGGAAGGCAACGTCATTCTATTTATGGTGTATGAATCACTGCATAAACTGCACGCGACGTGGTACTCACCTGATCCAAAAACCTGCACCCCTTGAAGATGGTACACGTGTAAATTGTGCTCCTGCAATACTCTACAGACAGACAGCTAATCTGTTCCCATAACACGGGCTATAGCATGCGTGCTGTTTGAAGGTTTATTCCTAAGTCCACGCATCACTTCAATCCCAAAGCCTGGTGTCTTCACGTCTCTCCCGCCACCACGAACATGCTGAGGATGCAAACATCCGATTACTCGTACTCGCCCATAAACTGCACCGAAAGTGCTGTGGTGTGGATGTCTTCTGTTAAGGAACCAATTTCTGTACATCTCTAGCATTTCCCCCTCACCCCAGCGCAACTCTTAATCATGTCAGTGAGCTCAACAAAGCCATACTCCGTGTTTCATTGAGTACTAACACCAAGAAAATCTGAATAGTGGGCCAGTAAGGTTCACGACACTCAAGCTACAAGGTGAGTGACAGGGCTGGTACGACACCACAGAATGACAATCTCACTAGGAGCAGTAGCTAGTTGGCAGTGTGCATCATCATCATTTGCATAACTAATAAAAGGCGGTTCAAATTATTTACGCTCCTTGACAAAAAATGATCTTCTTTGTGTGATCTATCATCCCTTAAAGTTTGTCTGGTAGTCAAGTGTGAAAGAGACTACATAAAGAGCGTGGTGCGGACTGGCGTAACGCATGCAGAGGCATCAGGAAAGAACAGCGCGAACGTTCAAAGCTGTCACAGTTGTCAGTTAGACATGCTCGACGTGAAGTCAGCGAGTCGTGTTTGCATCCGATTACACTACGGAGGCCTGCAAAGAGGAAGAGCGAGTTGTAGTGCGTTTTTTGACTACGGAGCGAATGTCAGGAAGTGAAATTCATACCCAAATGTCTGCTGTGTACGGCGAACACAGTACGTCGCGTGCGCGCTTGCATGAGTGGAACTAACGATTTCGAGCAGGTCGGGTAACTTTGAAAGACAGCAGTCAGAGAGCTCATCGTGTCGCAACCCTTCTGTCATTGCTGCGACGGATCCTGCGATCAGAAATGACCGACGGAGGACGGTGGAAGACATTTCGCATCATTCATGTTGGGAATCAGTCACGTTACCGCTCACGGTAGAACATGAGAAGTCCAGGAAAATCTGTGCACTTTGGATTCCCGACAGCAGAGCGGGAGCAACACAAGTTGAGCACAATGTCGACATCAATGGAGCACCTGCAACGGTATCACGTTAAAGAATATTATTTGGTGACCCGTATTTCTGCGGTAAATGAAACATGGTGACATCATTTTGAGGCGGAGGGCATGCACCAGAACCAACAATGGGAGCATATGGATTCACCCCCACTAAAGAGTCCAATGCCGTGCACGTCAGCTCTGGCAAAGTCATGATGAGCTTTTTATTTGACAGCAAGGGCTCGCTGCTCATTAACTTTCTGGAACACGGCGCCACACCTAACACACAGCTATACATGTACACTTTGCAAAAGCTGAAGCGCCCCCAGGATTGTTGACGGGCGGCATCGTTCTGTTACGGGATAATGCTCGCCCACTTGTTGCCATGTTTGTTTCGACAACGCTTCAGGTGAATGATTTCAATTATTTTCCCTTATCTATTTTTTAGTTGGTCCTTAAATGCGTAATTATCTTTTTTACCCCGATTTAATTATGAGAACAACAAATTAACGAAACTTCCTGGCAGATTAGAACTGTGTGCCCGACCGAGACTCGAACTCGGGACTTTTGCCTTTCGCAGGCAAGTGCTCTACCATCTGAGCTACCGAAGCACGACTTAAGCCCGGTCTCACAGCTTTACTTCTGCCAGTATCTCGGATTCTGGAAACAAATAAACGACCAAATGACCTTTTACCGACCAAATATACAAATTCTCTTCATTTGATCTTAACCAGTATTAGTCACTTACTTTCCTTCTAACAACACTACCGCAACCCCAAGTGTATAGCGCTGACGTACTGAAAGGTTCCATGCCCTCTTTTGCATGTCACCTCTCGTTTACATCATTTTTATTAATGTTCTGTCACTGCACGGTGGTAACAGACCGAATAAGGTTATTGTAACGAATTTGTACTGACAGCTCAAAAATACTTTTCACTTGATCCCTATGCATGTTCGGTTGCTTCCCTGTGTGGCCTGTGTGAGGCGAGCATTGGAGGACGCGGCACACTGCATTTCCGGTTGGGGGCTGCACTTCTCCGAATTCTGAGGGGTTCGTACAATGGGCTTAAGCGTCTGGCGGAACGACTGACGTCGGTCGAGTTTCGCCTATTGTATGCAGGGCAAAACAACCTGTGAGACGTAGTAGTGTCGCCGCAGTTTATGTGTTTACCTTTCCGGCGCGTCCGGAACGAAGACTCCTGGCACCAACTGACTGCATTGTCCTCCTGACTCTGACAAGGGAACCTCCCCATCGCACCCCCCTCAGATTCAGTTATAAGTTGGCACAGTGGATAGGCCTTGAAAAACTGAACGCAGATCAGTCGAGAAAACAGGAAGAAGTTGTGTGGAACTATCAAAAAAATAAGCAAAATATACAAACTGAGTAGTCTATGGGCAAGATAGGCATCATCACGGACAATGTGAGATCAGGAGCGCCGTGGTCCCGTGGTTAGCGTTAGCAGCTGTGGGATGAAATGTCCTTGGTTCAAGTCCTCCCTCGAGTGAAAATTTTAATTTCTGTATTTTCGCAGTTACGATCTGTCCGTTCGTTCATTGACGTCTCTGGTCACTGTAATAAGTTTAGTGTCTGTGTTTTGCGACCGCACCACAAAACCGTACGGTTAGTAGACGAAAGGACGTGCCATTCCAATGGGAACCGAAAACATTTGATCGCTAGGTCATAGGTCAACGGATTCCTGCACAGGAAAACACTTCTGATATATTCTATACGACACTGGTGACGGCATGTGCGTCACATGACAGGAATATGTTGTCGACCCACCTAACTTGTACACTTGGCGACTGGGTAGAAAGATTCTTCTACCTTGCCCGATTTAGGTTTTCTTGTGGATTTGATAATCAGTCCCAAAAAAGTGATGAAAACATAAGAGTTTGTCACATAAACTGCAACAAATGAATGCAACAGTTTCACGGTCGCACAGTTTTCCCTGTGCTGTGTCAAAACATATGTTTTTAACGTTTTCAAATTTTTCCGTGTGTAGACCGTCAAATCCTGCATATGTCCAAGCAAATCTGAACATGCCCTGGAAATTTGGAGAGCGAAGTTGATTGTATGTGTGCGCCTGAACTTTGATAATTGTCTGAAAATAAAAAAATTAAAATTTTCATTCGAGGGAAGACTCGTTCCACAGTTGCGCACGATAACCACATGACCACGGCGCTACTCAGCTAATACTCTCCTTATTGTGGCCTATGTTAAGCATGGACTACTCAGTTTGTACATTTTGCTTATTTTTTAATAGTTCCACACAACTTCTTTCAGGTTTCTCGGTTGATCTGTGTTCAGTTTTTCAAGGCCTATCCACTGTGCCAACTTATAACTAAATCTGAGGGGGGTGCGATGGGGAGGTTCCCTTGTGAGAATACTTGTGGACTGTACCCTTCTGTGTGTGACTGTCTGGCGCCGGATGGATGGTGGTCTAGGCAGGTTGTTTTCGTAGTCGGTTAAACGGCAAGTTCAGTGCCCTCAACTGAACAGCAGAAGCATGATTGGTCAACTTAAACTGAGGCTAGTTGACATCATAATGCCGTGCTCGTAATTGAAGGGAACGGTCGCTTTTGGCGCGTATGATGTTCTGAGACAGTGTGGGGGAATTTTGGAATCAGCACTGAATGCTGATTCGCGGTTTTCTAGGGGAGTAGGGAGTTGAGCAATGTTGGCGCATTGAGATTCGGGATCTGATCTTCTTCGGAGTCGGACGGTCTTGCGACTTAGTCGCACTTTTTTCCGGCAGAACTTAGAATTCGCGGACAGCCTTCTAGGTCAGGGGTTGAAACAGAGTTGCTGCACACCAGAAGTCGGCACCTACATCATCAGAAACCTGCCTATCGACGACCTGCTACAGATTTCAGGATTGGTAAAGTATTTTGCGGCTCCGGCATTGTAGGACCTTATCAATTTTATACTGAAGTCCTCAGCTCGCTTTGCCACAAGTCCACCTTGCCTGTTTCTCCATATGATTCCATGTGATTCCATGTGAGCTCTCACTACTAATTGTGATATGCAATATAGTCGAAAGAGTAATATTTGATTGATTAGGACCTCCAGTCATTATCGTCAAGCTATTGCATCGCAGAGAGTAGGAGCCCTGGTTCTGGAACCGACTCTTATTCGCATATTAGTTCAGAATACCCCATCCTTTAACCCACTGTTTGTGTCGATAATCATTTTCCTTGATGTTGTGATGTATAATAAATCTCATTGTAATATTTAAGCTGAATATCGTTTTGTAGATATATGTACAATCCCATTTCCTGTTGCTTATTATGATAAAGCTCTCTTTTTTTTCTCTGAGTAGATTACGGTTTTTATTACATTATTGTGAGTGTGCACTCCTTATTTTACCAACTAGCAGGGTCCACCATCATTTCCCTCCGTTACCGTGGCGTGCATAATCAATCAGGTGGTAGGTAAGCGGTGGGGGTGGGGGTCGAGTGCATGTCTTGTTCTCACGCAAAATTCGTCAACATTAAAGAGGTACAAACTCTTCTCGACCCCGGCACCTCGCAATACTAAGTTCACCTTTTAGTATTTACTTACTAACAGCCGCTCACACAGTTGCAGATGATGTACGCTGAGAGGAAACGGCAATAGGAAAAAGCACAAAATATATGCCGCAAAGAGCGACAGTAATTCTTAAAAACACTCCATAACATACAACAAATAAGGTAGTATGAAAGTATCTATAGAAAACTATATTTCAAAAAACGAACAGTAAAAATGTAAAAGTGTGGTTCAAAAAATTCAAATGGCTCTGAGCACTATGGGACTTAACATCTATGGTCATCAGTCCGCTAGAACATAGAACTACTTAAACCTAACTAACCTAAGGACATCACACAACACGCAGTCATCACGAGGCAGAGAAAATCCCTGACCCCGCCGGGAACCGAACCCGGGAACCCGGGCGCGGGAAGGGAGAACGCTACCGCACGACCACGGGCTGCGGACGAAAAGTGTGTTACTGTGTTTGTACAACTATGCAAGTTTCTGTATGTTTTAGATTTAAAAAACCCACTGATGATGGTGGTATTTGTCGCCGAAACCAGTTCGGCAAATGAATAAGTAAACAAATAACAAGGTGTTTTTTATCAAAGCGGGCTCACAACTCTGATATTGTTGTTGTTTTTCTCTGCAGACACGGACCAAATGCAAGAGTTCCAAGATAAAATTATTGCCACCTTTAACGAAATAAATGCATCAATAATGGTGTCTTTAACTACCCTACGCTAAGGGGATATTTGTAAACGTCCTTTTCTTTCTGTAAAATTACGCTTCCAGAGGATTTTGTATCACAATATTTCTATCAGTGACCGGAAATGTTACTGTCTACTAAAATGAACAACTGACACAAATTGTTTATCTTAGTTTAGTCCGTTGCAGCAAGTGTAACTTCCTTTAACTTAAGATATTTCAGTATAGTTAAACGTAGCTTGTGTGCGAGTGCCAGCAACAAAACCAGTAATTCCCCCCACAAACGTTAAGAAAAAAAGGAATGAAAATGCTACTTGCCACTGCCTCTTCGGTCCCTGAAAATTATGTAACCTAACGAAGGTCTACCTCTTCATGCGTAGGCGACATGTGACTCAACGCAGTTTCTTAATTAAAATTTCACCACTCGTCATTGATATGTCTATTAATGACTAGTGGTGAAATTTTCATTACGAAACTGTAGTGGATCACATATCGTCTTCGTTTTGCTACGTGTTGTTCGTTCGATGGTTCCTCGTTATCGGGTGCCGCGAGGTAGTGGTTACACGGGTGGGAAGATGTAGCGCAAGGAACAGCTCGATCAAGGGGTTAAATATCGCTCTAAGCGATAGTTTGACCCTTGGAATGTCAAAGGTCTACTGCTAGATTGAGCCTTGGACGCAGTAAATGCCTGGTATTAAGGACAAACCAACAACTGCATGACGTACCTTACATGTATGTCCGTTGTACCTGTATCTACCACAGGCGACTCTTCTTCCTTTTGTTTAAGAATTCGACGTTGGACACTTATGTCTTACAAATGTTCATATTCTATAAATTGGCATTCGCTAATTGGGCCAAATAATTATCAGACACTTACTACTGCCAGTAACTGCTGGCGTTCCGTAACTTGACAGTACAGCTATGAATTATTTGCTCACATTGAAGCAAGTTTCTTAAGAACTACACTCCTGGAAATTGAAATAAGAACACCGTGAATTCATTGTCCCAGGAAGGGGAAACTTTATTGACACAATCCTGGGGTCAGATACATCACATGATCACACTGACAGAACCACAGGCACATAGACACAGGCAACAGAGCATGCACAATGTCGGCACTAGTACAGTGTATATCCACCTTTCGCAGCAATGCAGGCTGCTATTCTCCCATGGAGACGATCGTAGAGATGCTGGATGTAGTCCTGTGGAACGGCTTGCCATGCCATTTCCACCTGGCGCCTCAGTTGGACCAGCGTTCGTGCTGGACGTGCAGACCGCGTGAGACGACGCTTCATCCAGTCCCAAACATGCTCAATGGGGGACAGATCCGGAGATCTTACTGGCCAGGGTAGTTGACGTACACCTTCTAGAGCACGTTGGGTGGCACGGGATACATGCGGACGTGCATTGTCCTGTTGGAACAGCAAGTTCCCTTGACGGTCTTGGAATGGTAGAACGATGGGTTCGATGACGGTTTGGATGTACCGTGCACTATTCAGTGTCCCCTCGACGATCACCAGTGGTGTACGGCCAGTGTAGGAGATCGCTCCCCACACCATGATGCCGGGTGTTGGCCCTGTGTGCCTCGTTCGTATGCAGTCCTGATTGTGGCGCTCACCTGCACGGCGCCAAACACGCATACGACCATCATTGGCACCAAGGCAGAAGCGACTCTCATCGCTGAAGACGACACGTCTCCATTCGTCCCTCCATTCACGCCTGTCGCGACATCACTGGAAGCGGGCAGCACGATGTTGGGGTGTGAGCGGAAGACGGCCTAACGGTGTGTGGGACCGTAGCCCAGCTTCATGGAGACGGTTGCGAATGGTCCCCGCCGATACCCCAGGAGCAACAGTGTCCCTAATTTGCTGGGAAGTGGCGGTGCGGTCCCCTACGGCACTGCGTAGGATCCTACGGTCTTGGCGTGCATCCGTGCGTCGCTGCGGTCCGGTCTCAGGTCGACGGGCACGTGCACCTTCCGCCGACCACTGGCGACAATATCGATGTACTGTGGAGACCTCACGCCCCACGTGTTGAGCAATTCGCCGGTAGTCCACCCGGCCTCCCGCATGCCCACTATACGCCCTCGCTCAAAGTCCGTCAACTGCACATACGGTTCACGTCCACGCTGTCGCGGCATGCTACCAGTGTTAAAGACTGCGATGGAGCTCCGTATGCCACGGCAAACTGGCTGACACTGACGGCGGCGGTGCACAAATGCTGCGCAGCTAGCGCCATTCGACGGCCAACACCGCGGTTCCTGGTGTGTCCGCTGTGCCGTGCGTGTGATCATTGCTTGTACAGCCCTCCCGCAGTGTCCGGAGCAAGTATGGTGGGTCTGACACACCGGTGTCAATGTGTTCTTTTTTCGATATCCAGGAGTGTAGTTTACAAATGTTTATTCATGGACGCAAAAAGACACGCATATCTGATAACAAACTCAAGCCCAAATCGTCCATGTCGTGATTTGAATTCGAATCCAAGAGCTGAGAAAAAGGCTTCTTTGTGTCTTGGCCCACGCAGCCTCCTAAAATCAGTAGCCACATAGGCTTGCTGGCAGACTTGTAAAGGCAAAAGTTTAGATTACGTCTTTCTTAAGTTTGCTGCTATTGGAGCTCCTTTTGTCGGAAATACGTGAATCATCATAAAAGCGGCAAGCAAAACTCCCATCGTGGGCAATCAGTTGCTATGGCTCTCTGAAAACGTTCACTTCGAGACAGGGCAGTTGCTCAGTTTGAAAAAGGCTGATTTTCCATTTGAGATGGTGACAGGTGGTATGACGCACCAACTTTTACTACTGTAGAGATGTGGCTGCGGATTTATATTGAAAGAGGCACTACCAACAAAGTTCCCGATCCAAGCAGGAAGAGACTGAGCACACACGAAGAGGACAGAGAGTTAGTCCTTAAGAGCTGACAGCTTCCTTTCCTAAATACGCAGCGGTTTCCCAGTTCCATGTGACACATTTAGCCGAACGTTGAGGGTACCTTCATTGCACGCACGAAGATCGGCAGTGAAACAAGAACTCAGCGAAGAAAATATACTATGCTGGCTGGTACTCGTGGAGCTCTATCTGAACGCGGAGTGGAAAACGTTATTTTCGCTGATGTTTACCAGAAACAATGACGGACCAACAGCGGTTTGCAGGCCGCGAAGCACAACGCATCGTGAAGAATACGTCGCGACGACAAGAAGAAGCTTACTGCTAGAGGTTTCCTGCTGGGACTTCATTGCTGAGAAAGGTACGGGCGTGCTTCACAAAACTGAGGGCTCTCCCGATACCAGGCAGTACGCCCACATTTTTAATAATGTGATGCTAACATCAGTGCGAATGTTATACAGTGAAGGAGAATTCACTTTACAGGAATGTCCTTCTTCTGTGCAAAGTCCACTTTCGTGCAGTAGCAGCTGTCCATCATGGGCATCAACATAATTTACTAGTCACTATGGGCTCCTGAGATAAATCCAATCTAGAACATGTGGACAGAGGTAGCACAAACAGCAGCTCTTAACCAGCAGCGTACAAAAAAAAAAAATGGCTCTGAGCACTATGGGACTTAACTTCTGAGGTCATCAGTCCCCTAGAACTGAGAACTACTTAAATCTAGCTAACCTAAGGACATCACACACATCCATGCCCGAGGCAGGATTCGAACCTGCGACCGTAGCGGTCACGCGGTTCCATACTGTAGCGCCTAGAACCGCTCGACCACTCCGGCCGGCAGCAGGGTACAGAAGACGGTCTTTCGTACTGCTCTCTTGCAGCCAAAGAGGAAGTTGACTCTCCTGTAAATTAAGTTCATGCAATGCCAAGACCCCATGATTGAAATACGAAATAGTGGGGGATGTAAGACAAGATTTTACAGCACTGAAAACATTTTATTGTTTCTACTTATTCTTTTTCCACAATTTCTTTCAGTCAGAACCTGTAAAATATCACTTAGCTACACATAAGTATAGAACCTGAGATGACAAAATTTAGGTTAGTTTTACTTTAAGTTACCTTTTTAATTGAAAAACTTTTCTTAAAAATGCTTTCATTTTCCTCTTCTTCTTCTTCTTCTTCTTCTTCTTCCTTTCTTCCTTGCTTCCTAAGCTGAAGCCTGTTTCCTTCAGTTTCTCTTTGTCTACCCTGATGCTGTCACTCCCCCTTTAATTTGGACAGGCTATCCACGCTATTATGTGTTAGTTATTTCAAATTTATCTTCCTCTTTCGTCTATTGCTACCCGCTAAATCCTTCCAAGAAATATTTAAGAGATTTCTTGGAATGTTTTTCACCTACAATTTCCTCCCCCACTTCTCGATCTCTCACCTACTGATTAATAAAGTCCACTTTACATCCATTTCTAAGGCTTTCACTTCTCTCTCTCTGTTTCCCCTGTAATCCTTAGCAGGATTTTCATTTCCGTTGGTTTACAGAAGTTGGTCTCAGTATTATTTTACATATTCTTGGCATTGTGTCTTTTCCTATACGCTTGTTTTTCCAAACACTATCGTTTAAACTCCGCCCCATTTTGTTTGCTTTCGCTACCTCTTCTGTAATCTGCTTTTCAACATCTCCACTGCTGGACAGTTTAGTGCCAAGATATTTAAATGTTATTATCTGTTGAGAACTTTTCCATCTACTTCCTGTTTTCATCTAACTGATACAACAGGTGTCGTCATACATCGTGTTTCTTGGGTACATATGACCATAGCCTGGGGATTGGCTGCCACGTTAAATACATTAAAAGGTTATGCAGGTTAACTTTACTTCTATCCAGCAGAGCTACGTTGTCAGCATAGCAAATGATTTTTATTTCTTCGCCCTCTATTCAATAACCACTACGACCGAATGCCTTATTTATCACCTCGTCCATGACAATATTAAAAAGTAGTGAGCTCAAGGAATCGCCTTGTGTAATACTGCAGTTAACTTTTGTGCAGCTAGTTAACCAGGAACAGTTGTTTTTATTAAGTTTTAAGGGATCCTCGTATTGCAGAGTAGGTTTAAAACATCTGTTAACTGAATCCTATCAAAAGCCTTCTGTAACTCAATAAAACAAAGATAAGCTGTTTTCTTTATTATTCAACGGACTTCTCCACAAACTGTTTAAGAATGAATACTGGATCTGTGCATGACCTACCGGATCTAAAACCATACTCATCCTATGCATGGGTTGTAATGTTTTAAGTATAAGAATTTAAGTAACTTTTACATATTACTTTTCTTTTTCATTTTCTCTAAAAACATGAAAAATAATAAATTAAAGGGTGTTTTAATACTTCTTTTGTTATTTCAAATTTATCTCCCTCTTTCGTCTATTGCTACCCGCTAAATCCTTCCAAGAAATATTTAAGAGATTTCTTGGAATGTTTTTCACCTACAATTTCCTCCCCCACTTCTCGGTCTCTCACCTTCTCTCCCACACACACACACGCAGCCACCCAACCAACCCAACCACCCACACACACACACACACACACACACACACATCTCAATTGCCTTTTGCTTCATTATCCAAAACTTAGTAAAAAATCGAACAGTTTTCCTTAAAATTATACTTTTTATTTTAATGTCTCCTTATTTCCTCTGTAATTTCCTTCTCTATCATTCAGCCCAAAATCTGTGAAACAGTTTGCTTTTAAATCCCCTGTTTCATTACCCAATCTACCTTCTGAACTCATCCTTGCCTCATCAAGTTTCTCTCTCCCCTAAGACAAGAGTAACTGGGACATACCTTTTTATAGAGTCTACCCGTACTTCTACAGCTTGTCAGTCTTTTCTGTCAGAGTTCTTAACTTCCAGAGAGTCATAAGACGCAGAGACTGTTTCCAGTAGCGTATCGGTTCCTTCAGACTCTTTAATATGTTGTGTTGTTGTTGTTGTGGTCTTCAGTCCTGAGACTGGTTTGATGCAGCTCTCCATGCTATTCTATCCTGTGCAAGCTTCTTCATCCCCCAGTACCTACTGCAGCCTACATCCTTCTGAATCTGCTTAGTATATTCATCTCGTGGTCTCCCTCTACGATTTTTACACTCCACTCTGCCCTCCAATACGAAATTGGTGATCCCTTGATGCCTCAGAACATGTCGTACCAACCGATCCCTTCTTCTGGTCAAGTTGTGCCACAAACTACTCCCCAATCCTATTCAATACTTCCTCATTAGTTATGTGATCTACCCATCTAATCTTCAGCATTCTTCCGTAGCACCACATTTCAAAAGCTTCTATTCTCTTCTTGTCCAAACTATTTATCGTCCACATATCACTTCCATACATGGCTACACTCCATACAAATACTTTCAGAAACGACTTCCTGACATTTAAATCTATACTAGATGTTAACAAATTTTTCTTCTTCAGAAACGCTTTCCTTGCCATTGCCAGTCTACATTTTATATCCTCGCCGCTCTATTTCTGAGTGGAACAGAAATGTAAATGACTATCAGTGGTACAACATACCCTCCGCCACGCATCAGACTTTCTTTTTAAGTTATTTCCTGTTGGTTTCATATAAAATATTTCTCAGGGCTATCGGTACGTTTATGAGACTCATGGAGCAGTAATTGTTTTAACAGACTGCTAAATCATGTGGAAGTGTTAAACACGTCCCAAAACAGTAATGAAGCCATAGGCTATTCTGTGAGTTTAATAATGCCTTTAACATAACTCTTCAGCACATTTTCTTGTCTGCCAATATTATTACTCGCCAGCTCTTTTTTAAATGAAATACGTTGTGTAGGCAACAAGTGCCAAACGTGAACAAGCAACAGTCATGAAAACTTACGAACTTACAGGTGTCATCACCGTGGGTAAACAAGAGAAAGTCATTGAGTAGTAGAAAAATGGAACAGAAACTTACATCAGAAATACCAGCAAAACAAGAAATCAGATAAAAAAGAGAAGTGACGACGTTTATTCGCAGTTGAACAGCGACGTTAATAACGATTAATTCCCATCGCTAGTTATTTGCTCTATAATGCAGCCTTCGGTTACTTACACAACCCTCTTCTATCTCCATACACTATATTTTGATGAACAAAATCGCTGATAACCTACCAGTACCGGAAGCTTCCTCCGTCAAGTAAAACGCATCTGCGCTAAATCACAACACTCGCCTCCTGATTTCGCTGACTGGTGATGAAACTCAGCTCACACACACAAAAACAGAGCTTATCCTGGTAGTCTTCCCACACACACAAAAAGCTTTGAACCATCCCCATGGATCCCAAATGTCAGTCTTTATAAACTGATATATTACGGAAATAATTCTGCGTCCATTTCAACATCCATGCTTTTTGGCTAATCGGCGCTGTAGCTACAGGTCGTCTGACAGCTGACGGCATCCACGTGCCTTTCAGTTAGTCCAGCCCCCTCCCATGTCTCTAAAACCACTAGTGTACAGCGAGATGCCTCCTGATCAAAGCTCAAGTAACTCTCTTATTATAAATATCAGAAAACGACCATCATTAACGGCTGTAATCAAATCCGAGGCACCCAGCTTATCTGCCAGCCTATGCCGTCAGCTCACTAATCTCCGTGAAACTGACATGTATCATCCCATTTTTAATGGAAATCATATTTCAACTAAGAATCAGAAACTGATCGGGACCCATATTGCCTCTACCAGTAGTTCCTAGAGACACGTAAGTTAAATTTTGCAGAGTACATAAATACACTCATGCTCATAGATTAAGGACAGTGCTGATAGTATGGTGAAACAGCGCTCTGTTGCACGGTTTGCGGGTCCGACAGGCACTGGTGCAAGAATGGGAGGCTATACCCCAGCAGCTGCTCGACCACCTGATCCAGAGTATGCCAACCCGTTGTGAGGCCTGTGTACGTGTGCATTGTGATCATGTCCCATATTGATGTCGGGGTACATGCGCAGGAAACAGTGGCGTTCTGTAGCACATTCGTTTCGGGTCGGTTTTCTCAACGTATCACCAATACCGTGGACTTCCAGACCTGTGTCGTATATGTTCCCTATTTGCCTATGCTATTAGCGCCAGTTTTGTGTAGTGCCACGTTGTGTGGCACCACATTCTGCAATTATCCTTAATTTATGAGTATGAATGTATTACGAGGGAAGTTCAATAAGTAATGCAACACATTTTTTTCTGAAACAGAGGTTGTTTTATTCAGCATTGAAATACACCAGGTTATTCCCCAATCTTTTAGCTACACAACACTCTTTTTCAACGTAATCTCCTTTCAATGCTACGGCCTTACGCCACCTTGAAATGAGGGCCTGTATGCCTGCACGGTACCATTCCACTGGTCGATGTCGGAGCCAACGTCGTACTGCATCAATAACTTCTTCATCATCCGCGTAGTGCCTCCCACGGATTGCGTCCTTCATTGGGCCAAACATATGGAAATCCGACGGTGCGAGATCGGGGCTGTAGGGTGCATGAGGAAGAACAGTCCACTGAAGTTTTGTGAGCTCCTCTCGGGTGCGAAGACTTGTGTGAAGTCTTGCGTTGTCATGAAGAAGGAGAAGTTCGTTCAGATTTTTGTGCCTACGAACACGCTGAAGTCGTTTCTTCAATTTCTGAAGAGTTGCACAATACACTTCAGAGTTGATCGTTTGACCATGGGGAAGGACATCGAACAGAATAACCCCTTCAGCGTCCCAGAAGACTGTAACCATGACTTTACCGGCTGACGGTATGGCTTTAAACTTTTTCTTGGTAGGGGAGTGGGTGTGGCGCCACTCCATTGATTGCCGTTTTGTTTCAGGTTTGAAGTGATGAACCCATGTTTCATCGCCTGTAACAATCTTTGACAAGAAATTGTCACCCTCAGCCACATGACGAGCAAGCAATTCCGCACAGATGGTTCTCCTTTGCTCTTGATGGTGTTCGGTTAGACAACGAGGGACCCAGCGGGAACAAACCTTTGAATATCCCAACTGGTGAACAATTGTGACAGCACTACCAACAGAGATGTCAAGTTGAGCACTGAGTTGTTTGATAGTGATCCGTCGATCATCTCGAACGAGTGTGTTCGCACGCTCCGCCATTGCAGGAGTCACAGCTGCGCACGGCCGGCCCGCACGCGGGTGATCAGACAGTCTTGCTTGACCTTGTGGCGATGATGACACACGCTTTGCCCAACGACTCACCGTGCTTTTGTCCACTGCCAGATCACCATAGACATTCCACAAGCGCCTATGAATATCTGAGATGCCCTGGTTTTCCGCCAAAAGAAACTCGATCACTGCCCGTTGTTTGCAACGCACATCCGTTACAGACGCCATTTTAACAGCTCCGTAAAGCCCTGCCACCTGTCGGAAGTCAATGAAACTATACGAGACGAAGCGGGAATGTTTGAAAATATTCCACAAGAAATTTTCGGTTTTTTCAACCAAAATTGGCCGAGAAAAAAAGGTGTTGCATTACTTATTGAACTGCCCTCGTATCTGGTAACGGCCTTGCCGAAGTGTTAACACCGGTTCCCGTCAGTTCACCGAAGTCAAGAGCTGTCGGGCTGGGCTAGTAATTAGATTGATGACCATCTGGTCTGCCGAGCGCTGTTGGCATGCGGGGTGCACTCAGCCCTTGTTAGGCAAACTGAGGAGCTTCTTGAATGAGAAGTAGCGGCTCCGGTCTCGGAAGGTGACGTATTACCGGGAGAGAGGTGTAGTGACCACATGTCCGTCCACATCCGCATCCAGTGAAGCCTATGGGCTGTGGATAACGCGGCGGCCCGTCGGTATCGTTGCGTCTTCATAGCCTGTTCGGTTGGAGTTTAGTTTTAGATAAATGGCTGGCCGATGTGGCCTGGGGGTTCTAGGCGCTACCGCTACGCTCACAGGTTCGAATCCTGCCTCGGGCATGGATGTGTTTAAGTAGTTCTAAGTTCTAGGGGACTGATGACCACAGATGTTAAGTCCCATAATGCTCAGAGCCATTTTTGATTTAGATAAATATTATCAGAGCATCCAGCTATAGTTCCTCCCACAAAATACTGAATCAAAGCTCCCAGAGGACTTATGAACATATTAAGTATGATATGTCACAAGACAAACTTGCAGTCGGTCACTTTGGGAGTTTGGCACAAAAGCGAAAAACTCCTCTATTTCGACTTTTGCATGATTTGTTCGATTGCCAGTGTCATGAAACGTTGTTAAAAATTTTCGGTTAATTCACTGAAGTCACCAGTTGAAACAACAACGAACCATTCCTGACCATTAAAGACGCCGATTCATTCACCGCGCGCTCGGGCTGATGTGAATGTAGTGCCGAGCATACAGGTGCTCACTCAGCCAGTTACAGACATGAGGTACAGCATTCAGTGTCATAGTGCAGGGCCAACGAGCTGTTTAAGTTACAGATGAATTTGTACTGTTATAAGTATCGAATATTGTACTTCAAGAGAACAGTTTGGTACGTAACGCATACAGTTGTCAATTATGCAGTACTCCTGCGGCAAAGAAGTGTGCCAAAGTTAAGTGAATCCCACATTCACTTATAAATGAGCAATCAAAGAACCCACCGTTATGACGGAGGAAAGTAGTTTCGTCGGGTCACAACACTTCCAATAGGTGGATAACATATTCGTAGGTGAGCTGCTTCGTCTCCATAGTGATAAATCTATGACGAATGGTGATGAATGAAATGGGTGTAGATTTGTATTTCAATTACCACCATCCAGTATTGGCTATTCTCACCGTATGTTCTCCCTTCGCTCTGACGATTAAATGAATGTACTGAGTGTGGAGAAGATGCTTCCAGTATTCCAACGCCACCACTGAAAAAATAACGGAATTAAGCGATAGAAAATCTGTATAACGTAGTAGTAATGAATGGTATAATTTAGAGTTACTACTTATTTTAGGT
Source organism: Schistocerca serialis cubense (assembly GCF_023864345.2). Lineage (NCBI taxonomy): Eukaryota > Metazoa > Arthropoda > Insecta > Orthoptera > Acrididae > Schistocerca > Schistocerca serialis. The sequence goes on from NC_064638.1 coordinate 1,239,312,183, forward strand.
GAAGGTGCGGCAAATATCAGTCATTACCCAGGTTGTTAAAAACTGTGCTAGTTAGTATCGCAAATAAACAGCATGTAGGTAATCACCCCACATTGCAGCACGAAATGGTCCACTCCCACACATCGAACCCTACCCCTAAATCCTTTACACAAGAAAAATATACCGAAAGAAATGCAAGGTCAAAATTTTAGCTCGTAAAGCGCACTGTAAATATTTTTAAAAAATGCAAGAAGTTACTTTTTTTGCACGAAGAACCGCTTATAAAAGTGGTTTGAGCAGCCCTAACGTCCGAATCGACGAATAAGCAGACGCAGCCGTCCGTGACAGGAGGAAGCAGAGCCGCGTGGCGTGATATGCAAAAGTACACACACGTGGATTTTAAGCACTGAAACCACACCGAAAAGTCTGAAATCGTTAATTTTTGATTAACTTTCAGTTCGTATCTACAGCTAAATTGTTGTAGACGCAATTGTTACATAAGTTGCTAGCAGAGAAAAGAAGATCGAGGCAGCGTATGATGTTACATTACAGACGACTTCCATCAGTCGGAATTTTAATCTGTTGGCATTAGATATTTTATAGCAATTAATGTAGAACAATTCTTACGATAAATATTTTTGAAGAACGTATATTTTGCTAATGACGAAAAGATTTATTATTTATTCCCAGTAGTCGCCACAAAATTGCTAAGTATCTATTGGACAACGAAAACATTTTCCTTACACCAGGCACATCTGATAAAACAAAAATTAATGCATTCATGCACTTCAGAAAAATTAATAGTTTTATTTAGAGGGAATATAAACGGAGTAAGAAACGGTCGAGGTATAACACTCCTGTCTGCTACTGTTATACCATAACCTCAAAACTGGAGGCAATTTGCAAAACAGAATTATTTTGTTAGATTAATAATGGTATAAAGCAACAGAACAGTGTTACTCTCTGAGAGGGATTTTGCTAGGTTGACCGTGTTGTTCCTAACGGAGGTGGCTTGTCGGAAATGAAAGTCAGAATTACGTAAATACTTGAATAGTAACAAACAAAATTTTGCCTAGCTATACTGTTTATAGAATAAGGGAAACGGTCGCCAGCCTAATTAGGCAAGAGAAAGATTAATGTTCTCGTTTATGAAAGTAGGTATAAGTAATTATAATGGACAAACACAACCTACACTTGGTCACACGCGAGTGCAATGAACTCTGACACACACATATGTTTTAAGATTGAAACTAACAGTTAGAGCAGCACAAACTATTTGCAAAATTAAAAGAGATACCGAAACACCCTATTACTTTCAGGCTTACATATAGTGAATGGTCTTTATAACATTACTATTAATATGCGCTTCTAATACACCATATACACAAACACTTAGCAAACATGAGTATATAACGTTTCACAACTGCAGCTTTCTCACTTTTACTACATCGAAACACAATGTTGACAAAATTGGAAGAAACTGACTCGCCTTTTAGAATTTACTACAGACAACTATGTGATCATTTGCTTTATAAGCCTCAGTCTTAAGAAATTTTAATTTGAAGTTGGCAACAAGACATTAATAAGCAGTTTTACTATGAAAATTATTTCAGCAAGCATTATTAACTTTAACTCACTGTCTTGCCACATTAACTTTAACTTTTCTTTACTATGTTCAAGGGGCATTAATTAGAAAAAACTCTAGGCTTTAATTTCTTTTAGTAAGGACCCTCGGATATCACTTTAGCTCAAACGGAGAGGAACCTGAGAGGTGTTATGATGAGGAGAAAAATCAAGGTAGGTACATAAATTCAGATACAAATTACCTTATATTTCAGCACATTAGCACGTCCATTAAGCTGATCCTTCACTGTACATCATTATAGTATTACGTTGCAATGATTGCGCAATGTGGTGGCAACTGCATGTTGGTAGGTGGAATTTTAGGCAGAATTGCTGGACTCTGTCATTTCTTGGTGGCGATGATAGATACAAACTCGAGAATAGTTCCAGCTATTTATCCATCCATCCGAGGCCTTGGAAAGAAGCAGGAAAAGCCTCTCTCAGAATCAGCACAATATGCATCTTTTACATGGCAGAGCACGGACTCGTAGCTCGTCTCCGACTGCTGGCTCGTCCCCGACTGACTATCAGTTCCACCTTTTCTACCTAGGCCAACCACAATTTGCGCGCGCTACACAGTACCGTTCCCGAGGGGAGCCACTACACCTTTTACATACAGAATATCTAAGAGCCCTAAGTGAAGGTCAGCAGTTTACATAAGAGCAAACAAATACATTAAATAAAACAGAACATTTTCACATATTGACACTTCTACAAAAAATTATTCACACAAAATTACAACTATATACAGTAAGTTTTGTTCCCTCCAAATGGGACAAAGAATATAAATTGCAGATACACTACTTTGCATAGAATCAAATCACGACATCAAAGGTTTGACAAAGAAAAGAGTATACAATTTTGTGTTATCTGTTCAAACACATTTACAAAAGATCAACAATGTGACATTAAATAAAGCAAAAGCAAAAAATAAAAAAAATCCATACAGCATAAGAGCTGTGGTGTTACAGAGGGCGTTGTTTTGCATGAATTTGGTGGTGCAAACCGACAAATCAGAAACGACTGAACTTTAACAATAGTGTTACACTGATAAATATGAAATGACGAAGAGCTATCGGAAATTACATTCCGACAGTTTGTTGAAAAATGCTTTACAATATCGAAAAGTTTCTTTATCGAGAGGCTACATAACATTTGTTACACGTGTAAGCCAAATTAAAACAACAGTCTTGTCATCGTCCTCTTAAAGAGGTGTTGTTATGTCCAGCAAATGATAAAAGTAATGAAATATTGTCTGCAAATGGTAAGACAATGTTTCGGATGTAACACTGAAACTTAATCTCCCCCGTTTTTCCAGATTACAAGACTTTGAAAGTAAACAGTCCTGTTTTTAATTTTTTGAGCTAATTTGCCTTTATGGTCCTGAAGATACACATAAAGATGTGGAAACATTAATCCACTGATACGAATCGTTGACACTGTTGCATAGCAATGTGTCATAGAATTCATCGACTACGCAAGCAGCTCTGTATTTCTTTCTCCGGAAGCCATAATGTGCGGTTTTGCATGAAACCTGACTGATGGGCTCTATATGCAGCTTTCATTGGATAAAAAGAAGCTACTTCTTCACGTCAGCTTGGAATTTTCCTATAGTATTATTTATTAATGATATCTCCTCTTGATATTTACTTGAGGTAGACTTCGTAATTTTGCGACTCCCCTTTCTGCATAATTTCCTATACCTATTTAATCAATAAACCAGTAAAGCTCTTTTCCCTGGAAATTCAGAGCACCTTGTCTCGAAGATCTCCCTAGGCAATGGTGCACTGACTTTCACGAGCATTTCTAAATCTTTCGAATAGTTTTTGTTTCACTCTTTTTCGAGTTTCATTTTGGCACATATTTCGTACTTCGTGCAAATCACTGTTCCATTTCTGCAACTCACGTTCAGATTTCAAGAAACGAAACAAGCTTTACTATGTACTTACGTTTTAGCATATTCTTCCTCCTTTACTAGTCGAAAAAATTTACACCCTTTTCTTTCTCAGTGAAAGCTATTACTGTACATGGTTTCTTTGTGCTTGGGTACTACTCTACCTTTATTGTAAACTTTAATTAGCACAACAATCATCGTTCGAACCACAATTCACGGAATCATCCGAGTTATCTCGTGTTTCCTTCAATGTTTTCAAAAAATGTCAGCATCACTGGAACGAATGTTGAAAAATTAACGAAACAGTAACACATGTGTATGTCTTCATGAGAAGTAGATGAATTAGGTTGTATACCAAATTCTTCATATTTCATCTTTGCCAGGTTAATAGCCCCCCATGAACCATGGACCTTGCCGTTGGTGGGGAGGCTTGCGTGCCTCAGCGATACAGATAGCCGTACAGTAGGTGCAACCACAACGGAGGGGTATCTGTGAGAGGCCAGACAAACGTGTGGTTCCTGAAGAGGGGCAGCAGCCTTTTCAGTAGTTGCAAGGGAAACAGTCTGGATGATTGACTGATCTGGCCTTGTAACAATAACCAAAACGGCCTTGCTGTGCTGGTACTGCGAACGGCTGAAAGCAAGGGGAAACTACAGCCGTAATTTTTCCCGAGGGCATGCAGCTTTACTGTATGATTACATGATTATGGCGTCCTCTTGGGTAAAATATTCCGGAGGTAAAATAGTCCCCCATTCGGATCTCCGGGCGGGGACTACTCAAGAGGATGTCGTTATCAGGAGAAAGAAAACTGGCGTTCTACGGATCGGAGCGTGGAATGTCAGATCCCTTAATCGGGCAGGTAGGTTAGAAAATTTAAAAAGGGGAATGGATAGGTTGAAGTTAGATATAGTGGGAATTAGTGAAGTTCGGTGGCAGGAGGAACAAGACTTCTGGTCAGGTGACTACAGGGTTATAAACTCAAAATCAAATAGGGGTAATGCAGGAGTAGGTTTAATAATGAATAGGAAAATAGGAATGCGGGTAAGCTACTACAAACAGCATAGTGAACGCATTATAGTGGCCAAGATAGACACGAAGCCCACACCTACTACAGTAGTACAAGTTTATATGCCAACTAGCTCTGCAGATGACGAAGAAATTGAAGAAATGTATGATGAAATAAAAGAAATTATTCAGATTGTGAAGGGAGACGAAAATTTAATAGTCATGGGTGACTGGAATTCGAGTGTAGGAAAAGGGAGAGAAGGAAACATAGTAGGTGAATATGGATTGGGGGACAGAAATGATAGAGGAAGCCGCCTGGTAGAATTTTGCACAGAGCACAACATAATCATAGCTAACACTTGGTTTAAGAATCATGAAAGAAGGTTGTATACATGGAAGAACCCTGGAGATACTAAAAGGTATCAGATAGATTATATAATGGTAAGACAGAGATTTAGGAACCAGGTTTTAAATTGTAAGACATTTCCAGGGGCAGATGTGGACTCTGACCACAATCTATTGGTTATGACCTGTAGATTAAAACTGAAGAAACTGCAAAAAGGTGGGAATTTAAGGAGATGGGACCTGGATAAACTAAAAGAACCAGAGGTTGTACAGAGATTCAGGGAGAGCATAAGGGAGCAATTGACAGGAATGGGGGAAAGAAATACAGTAGAAGAAGAATGGGTAGCTTTGAGGGATGAAGTAGTGAAGGCAGCAGAGGATCAAGTAGGTAAAAAGACGAGGGCTAGTAGAAATCATTGGGTAACAGAAGAAATACTGAATTTAATTGATGAAAGGAGAAAATATAAAAATGCAGTAAGTGAAACAGGCAAAAAGGAATACATACGTCTCAAAAATGAGATCGACAGGAAGTGCAAAATGGCTAAGCAGGGATGGCTAGAGGACAAATGTAAGGATGTAGAGGCCTATCTCACTAGGGGTAAGATAGATACCGCCTACAGGAAAATTAAAGAGACCTTTGGAGATAAGAGAACGATTGGTATGAATATCAAGAGCTCAGATGGAAACCCAGTTCTAAGCAAAGAAGGGAAAGCAGAAAGGTGGAAGTAGTATGTAGAGGGTCTATACAAGGGCGATGTACTTGAGGACAATATTATGGAAATGGAAGAGGATGTAGATGAAGATGAAATGGGAGATATGATACTGCGTGAAGAGTTTGACAGAGCGCTGAAAGACCTGAGTCGAAACAAGGCCCCCGGAGTAGACAATATTCCATTGGAACTACTGACGGCCGTGGGAGAGCCAGTCCTGACAAAACTCTACCATCTGGTGAGCAAGATGTATGAAACAGGCGAAATACCCTCAGACTTCAAGAAGAATATAATAATTCCAACCCCAAAGAAAGCAGGTGTTGACAGATGTGAAAATTACCGAACTATCAGCTTAATAAGTCACAGCTGCAAAATACTAACACGAATTCTTTACAGACGAATGGAAAAACTAGTAGAAGCCAGCCTCGGGGAAGATCAGTTTGGATTCCGTAGAAACACTGGAACACGTGACGCAATACTGACCTTACGACTTATCTTAGAAGAAAGATTAAGGAAAGGCAAACCTACGTTTCTAGCATTTGTAGACTTAGAGAAAGCTTTTGACAATGTTGACTGGAATACTCGCTTTCTAATTCTAAAGGTGGCAGGGTAAAATACAGGGAGCGAAAGGCTATTTACAATTTGTACAGAAACCAGATGGCAGTTACAAGAGTCGAGGGACATGAAAGGGAAGCAGTGGTTGGGAAGGGAGTAAGACAGGGTTGTAGCCTCTCCCCGATGTTGTTCAATCTGTATATTGAGCAAGCAGTAAAGGAAACAAAAGAAAAATTAGGAGTAGGTATTAAAATTCATGGAGAAGAAATAAAAACTTTGAGGTTCGCCGATGACATTGTAATTCTGTCAGAGACAGCAAAGGACTTGGAAGAGCAGTTGAATGGAATGGACAGTGTCTTGAAAGGAGGATATAAGATGAACATCAACAAAAGCAAAACAAGGATAATGGAATGTAGTCTAATTAAGTCGGGTGATGCTGAGGGAATTAGATTAGGAAATGAGGCACTTAAAGTAGTAAAGGAGTTTTGCTATTTGGGGAGCAAAATAACTGATGATGGTCGAAGTACAGAGGATATAAAATGTAGGCTGGCAATGGCAAGGAAAGCGTTTCTGAAACAGAGAAATTTGTTAACATCCAGTATTGATTTAAGTGTCAGGAAGTCATTTCTGAAAGTATTCGTATGGAGTGTAGACATGTATGGAAGTGAAACATGGACGATAAATAGTTTGGACAAGAAGAGAATAGAAGCTTTCGAAATGTGGTGCTACAGAAGAATGCTGAAGATTAGATGGGTAGATCACATAACTAATGAGGAAGTATTGAATAGGATTGGGGAGAAGAGAAGTTTGTGGCACAACTTGACCAGAAGAAGGGATCGGTTGGTAGGACATGTTCTGAGGCATCAAGGGATCACCAATTTAGTATTGGAGGGCAGCGTGGAGGGTAAAAATCGTAGAGGGAGACCAAGAGATGAATACACTAAGCAGATTCAGAAGGATGTAGGTTGCAGTAGGTACTGGGAGATGAAAAAGCTTGCACAGGATAGAGTAGCATGGAGAGCTGCATCAAACCAGTCTCAGGACTGAAGACCACAACAACAACAACAGGTTAATACTCCAGAACCTGCACAAAGACCGATTCTACTGGCAAGAAAACTGCAAATAATCTATTGTGAACACTTAGTAATACCGCTAAGACAACTACTAATTATTATGGATACTAAATGACTTGCAAATTCGAGCAATTAGTAACCATGAACAACTGTGTCAGAGAAACTCAACACAAGGCGAGATTCGCTTTGCAAATTACGATCGCATTTTGCCGTGGTATATGTGCCGTCAACTAAGGGCACGTGCTCACCGTGTTGCATATGGGCTGTCTGCTACAGCTACGACAGGGGTGTACATTTTGCCAGCCGCCTGGCGAGCTACGAATTAGGAGAATTTCGAAACTGGTTTAAAAATACTTGTAGTGTGTCATAGCAGCTTCATATTGGGTTTCCTGTGGCGTATTTCGTCGTCTCAAATTGGATAGTTACTTGGTAGAGGTATTTTCATCAGCTAGGGCAGATTAACAAGGGAAAACTTATAGAAGGAATGCATAATGTTTTGGTAGCGAAATATTTATTTTTATTTATCTCCCATATATTGTATACCTACAGCTTCACTATTTTCCAATGTCTTAGTGAGTTTTCAGGTTTTACAAGTAATACCTATGAGATACGAAGTCTAAATGTTTGCCTGTCATTCTGGTTCTGTTCTGTTTGTACGACCCAAAAAGTTTTCATTTCAACAACAGTCAGCGAGCAATAATATTTAGTAAAACGTTAATGCGTCAAAAAGCCACTGGAGGCATTTTGACTGGTTTGGTATATGTTGAACTCTTGTAAGATTGCCATCTGACATTTTCGTTTATCTAACAGTGGTAAACCTTTTTCCAAATGCCTCTTCAACAAACCGGTTTTAGCTACAACGGAGAAATATATTAATATCAGAATTCTGTATTGCGGGCCAGATCATAATTTATGACAAATGACAGCTCGGATGGGAGGAAGTCCGGCTGCGGTCTGGATGTAATGTTGTGTGATTGTCTGCCGCTCTTGTGTATCGGTTCCACAACGAGGCGATCGTCTGCTGCACAAAGGTCTAACATACGGCATATACTTGTGAATAACTACCACGTGATTTGTCTGTGTTGTGTGGGCGATAGGGAATTGCAGGTGCTCTTCAAGCACTGTTCACTCATTCTTGCATTGGTAAGAAGAAAGCGTGGGCTGTACTCTGGCTTACAGGACCGCTGTGGTAGTGTGGCACAATCAATATCAACTGCATAGTTTCCACACATTCCAGTGTGGATGCCAATTAGAATCTTCCCATTCGTAATCCGTAATGTGGCTGTGAGGGCCTGGGTGCAAATGTCACTCCAAGTTAAATAAATCTAGTGTTAATTTAAGGACTTGGTTTCATAGAACCCTTCAGCACAAGGAGCCTCGCAATATATCACTAATTACCAGTTATTGAAGGAGCAAAGTATATTATTAATTTCTACTTAAAGTAGTAGTCCATTCTAGTAATTACTTCTCAATGATTCTCTGATAAATGTTGTGATGGCCTAGATACGTGTTTAATAGGAAATCATCAGGCAATAAAATTTAAATGAACTGCACTAGTTGCGAGACATTGCCTTGCTTACAATATGTGATCATAAGTATCCGGACATCTGGCTGAAAATGACTTACAAGTTCGTGGCGCCCTCCATCGGCTACGCTGGAGTTCAGTATGGTGTTGGCCCACCATTAGCCTTGATGACAGCTTTAACTCTCGCAGGCATACGTCCAGTCAGTTGCTGGAAGTTTTCTTGTGGAATGGCATCCGACTTTTCACGGAGTGCTGCACTGAGGAGAGGTATTGAAGTCGGTCGGTGAGGCCTGGCACTAAGTCGGCGTTCCATAACTCCCAAAGTTCTTGTACAGAATTAAGGTCATGACTGTGCAGGCCAGTCCATTACAGGGATGTTATTGTCGCGTAACCACTCCGCCACAGGCCGTGCATTATGAACAGTTGCTCGATTGTATTGAAAGGTGCAATCGCCATCCCCGAATTTCCCTTCAACAGTGGGGAACAAGAAGGTGCTTAAAACTTCAATGTAGGCCTGTGCTGTGATAGTGCCATGCAAAATAACAAGGGGTGCAAACCCCCTCCATGAAAAACACGGTCACATGATAATACCACCGCCTCCGAATTTTACTGTTGGCACTACACACGCTGGCAGATGGCGTTCAGCGGACATTCGCCATACCCACACCCTACCAGCGGATCGCCACATTGTGTACCGTCATTCGTCACTCCACTGTTCAATCATCCAATGTTTACGCTCCTTACACCAAGCGAGGCGTCATCTGACATGTCATAGTATTTGCAGTGGATCGTGATGCTGTTTGTAGTTCCCGTGTGATGGTCTAGATAGATGTCTACCTATTTCACATTACCAACCTCTCCAACTGTCGGCGGTCGCTGTTAGTCAACAGACGAGGTCGGCCTGTACGTTTTTGAGCTGTACGTGGCCCTTCAGGATTCAACTTCACTATCACATCGGAAACAATGGACTAGGGATCTTCAGGAGTGTGGAAATCTCGCGTGCGGACGTATGACACAAGTAACACCCAATCACCTGACCACGTTCGAGGTCCGTGAGTTCTTCGGAGCGCCCCATTCTGCTATTTCACGATGTCTAATGACTAATAAGGTGGCTGATATGGAGTAGTACAGGGCAGTAGGTGGCAGCACAATGACCTAATGTGAGGACCGTATGCTTTTGCGGGTGTCCGGATACTTTTCATCACACAGTGTATGTACCCCATGGTCACTCAGGTAATCCTGTTATTGCTACTTCCGTCTATCTTTTTCGCTGTCGTAAGCGTACTGCGCACAGAACACTTTTCTTTTTCAAAATATTATCACTTTTATGAACAAAGTATCAGGATTGACTGCTCTGCAACAATTATGGATAGACGTTCCTCTCATTATTACAGACTGAACGAAAGTTCACTTCAGAATGATGTATTAAACCCTAATGTCATCGATATTGAATTACTTTATACAGGGCTATTACAAATAATTGAAGCGATTTCATAAATTCACTATAGCTCCATTCATTGACATATGGTCACGACACACTACAGATACGTAGAAAAAATCATAAAGTTTTGTTCGGCTGAAGCCGCACTTCAGGTTTCTGCTTCCAGAGCGCTCGAGAGCGCAGTGAGAAAAAATGGCGACAGGAGCCGAGAAAGCGTATGTCGTGCTTGAAATGCACTCACATCAGTCAGTCATAACAGTGCAACGACACTTCAGGACGAAGTTCAACAAAGATCCACCAACTGCTACCTCCATTCGGCGACGGTATGCGCAGTTTAAAGCTTCTGGATGCCTCTGTAAGGGGAAATCAACGGGTCGGCCTGCAGTGAGCGAAGAAACGGTTGAACGCGTGCGGGCAAGTTTCACGCGTAGCCCGCGGAAGTCGACGAATACACCAAGCAGGGAGCTAAACGTACCACAGCCGACGGTTTGGAAAATCTTACGGAAAAGGCTAAAGCAGAAGCCTTACCGTTTACAATTGCTACAAGCCCTGACACCCGATAACAAAGTCAAACGCTTTGAATTTTCGGCGCGGTTGCAACAGCTCATGGAAGAGGATGCGTTCAGTGCGAAACTTGTTTTCAGTGATGAAGCAACATTTTTTCTTAATGGTGAAGTGAACAGACACAATGTGCGAATCTGGGCGGTAGAGAATCCCAACGCATTCGTGCAGCAAATTCGCAATTCACCAAAAGTTAACGTGTTTTGTGCAATCTCACGGTTTAAAGTTTACGGCCCCTTTTTCTTCAGCGAAAAAAACGTTACAGGACACGTGTATCTGGTCATGCTGGAAAATTGGCTCATGCCACAACTGGAGACCGACAGCGCCGACTTCATCTTTCAACAGGATGGTGCTCCACCGCACTTCCATCATGATGTTCGGCATTTCTTCAACAGGTGATTGGAAAACCGATGGATCGGTCGTGGTGGAGATCACGATCAGCAATTCATGTCATGGCCTCCACGCTCTCCCGCCTTAACCCCATACGATTTCTTTGTGTGGGGTTATGTGAAAGATTCAGTGTTTAAACCTCCTCTACCAAGAAACGTGCCAGAACTGCGAGCTCGCATCAACGATGCTTTCGAACTCATTGATGGGGACATGCTGCGCCGAGTGTGGGAGGAACTTGATTATCGGCTTGATGTCTGCCGAATCACTAAAGGGGCACATATCGAACATTTGTGAATGCCTAAAACAACTTTTTGAGTTTTTGTATGTGTGTGCAAAACATTGTGAAAATATCTCAAATAATAAAGTTCTTGTAGAGCTGTGAAATCGCTTCAATCATTTGTAATAACCCTGTACATTCCTTCCTTTCATTACTTTACACCTTTCCACCAAGCTTTTTATGTTCAAATGGTTCAAATGGCTCTGAGCACTATGGGACTTAACATCTTTGGTCATCAGTCCCCTAGAACTTAGAACTACTTAAACCTAACTAACCTAAGGACATCACACACATCCATGCCCGAGGCAGGATTCGAACCTGCAACCGTAGCAGTCGCGCAGCTTTTTATGTAATGGCGCATAATTTCTTATCACACATCACTTGAATGATCTGAGGATTTATATTGCTTGTAACCTAAGGAATTCTCTGTGGACATTCACACCTTGAAATCAATGTTCTCTTGCTTTCTCATTTTGTTCTTCTGTTTTGGCTTAGCGCCCATGTCGGTGTTCTCAAAGAATGGTATTTTTTGTCTACAAAGATAAAGAGATGTGTTAAATACGCACATGCTTACATTGCAATCACGGTGCACTCTCTAGACAAGTGAATCAGGTCTGATAACTAAGCTTTGCATTTTATGGTACGCTTAAGGAAAAAAGATAATTACTGTAACAACTATTGATCTGTGATTTTCAGCGCATCTGAGCGTTATTAGAAACTAAATTCTAGACCACAAGCCTAGAAACAGACATGAGATTAAGAACCACTGGTTCAGAGTTTTAGTGTTTTGGCGCAGGGCCAATTCAGGAGACACAAGCTACGCTCCTCACTTCCAAGTCTGTTCAGGGAAACCATCGACAGGGCAGACCTGTTGTTCCTCTGGCTAGTGTAACTGGCAACAGCGCATAATATGATTGGCAGCGCAGTGGTCGTCAAGTGACTTCTTAGTGCGGCACAGAACTATCCTGCTAAACTTACTTGTTAGTTGCTTACCAATCAATCAAACAATCCGAGTGATTTACACGTGGTGTGGCGTCGGAACAAGACCACGCTTTCGAGTGCTGCGAGATTGTTCCACGAAGAAAGTACAACTAATCTCGTCTCTTTCTCCGTAATTTATCTATATCAGCCATAGCTGTCGCAAAGGGAGAGCAGAAAACACAGCAATGGCTCACTAGTTAGCGCTCATGCAGCTGCAGTCTGAAACAACGCCTGTGTAAGCTGTGGGTCCAACATGACTGGGAGACAATTATGTTACGTCTCAGTTTTTCATCTTTTCAAACTTCCAGACTGAAAATGGACGACTAAATCTTAAGAGAAACCTCTTCATTGCAAGTCTTCTCTTAGCTTCGATTCAACACCTTCTAGATTTGAAGGTTAAAACATACGAAATTCCTCATTTAATCAACTGTTAATAGTAAAATTTTTGCTCCTTCACGAATAAAAATTGGATCATCTTTGTGTGTAGATAATAGGATCAAATACTTAATGGCAACTGAACAATTCGAAAAATAGGCAGACAGTCTCACTTGTAGCAGACTGAGATGTATTCGTGGAAGCAATAATCACTGGTTTCACGTGATCACCTCACTCTGAACCCCCCAGTGCGTGGATGAAAAGTAATTTATGTTTCTCGATGTAATCTAACTCTGTGTTGTGTTGTTCCCCGTTCCAGCTTAACACTCTGACTGAGAGATGCAGCTGAAATGATTAAATGTAGATAAACTAGATAGTTTAATTTCAACTCATAAAGGATCCTAACAAGTCAAAGCGCCTGGAGGCTATTGTACAGGCAGAATAACACCTTCGAGACAGAGCCTGTGCACATCTACCTGTCCCCTCATATTATTGTTCATCAGCACTTGCTTAGTAGAAAAGTTGTGTTTCGCACAAAATCAAATTTAGGTAGTGTCAAATAGATACCGGGACTAGGAAACCTACGGTTGGAATGATCGCCATGGAAGGATTTGACAAAGTGATTACGAAGAAGTGTTGTTACATAATCTGAGAGTGGAACAGATCAAATATTTTGGCAGCAAAGGAAGTTCATTGCATCTATAAGTTTTCTATGTTTATTTGTCTTAAGCGTCGTACAGGCCTCTAATACAAGCCATACACGTTTTTGTACTTTCGGAATTCATAATCGCGAAGTCAACACCGTCCCGGTGTGCTAAGGTGAGCAGTATCCCTACATTAACCAATTATGATTCTACAGAAAAAATTTATTACTGGACACGGATCAACTCAGAACACTTGAATGTTACCGAAAAAGTTCAGGCAAGGCTGATCAGCTTAGCTTCATCCGTGAGACAAGGATAGAAACGTTGCAACACTTACGCTACTGCCAGCTCCATAAAAACTGACTGGAAATTAAGTGCCATGGTTCTTGACAGAGCGTAAGGGAACGATGCGGGAGACCCGCACCGCCGTACTACGCAAGGTCCTAATGGAAGTGGTTTGCCGTTGCCTTCCTCCGATCGTAACGCCGGTTTTCACATAGCAACTCTCCACGCTCTCCTTTCTCCTGCAGACCTCTTCATGTCCCGGTAATTTCCACTTCCCTATATGTCATCGGTCGTCTTGTATCTCCTCCTATCTCTTAGTCTCCTCCCACAAATTGGATCTTTCAAAAAATACGTCAGCAAGCACTCTTACGATGAAACGTCCCCTTTCAACAATTATACATCTATGTAAGTAGGCTGTTTATGTTTTCTTTATGTAAGTAGGCTGTTTATGTTTTCTCTATGTAAGTAGGCTGTTTATGTTTTCTCAGGCTGTTTATGTTTTCTCTATGTAAGTAGGCTGTTTATGTTTTCTTATTGGCAACGTTACGTAGCGCTCAATATGAAAATCACTGGCTGTGCTGTGTGCAGTCTGTGGCTAGTTTGCATTGTTGTCTGCCATTGTAGTGTTAGGCAGCTGGCTGTGAACAGCGCGTAGCGTTGCGCAGTTGGAGGTGAGCCGCCAGCAGTGGTGGATGTGGGGAGAGAGATGGCGGAGGTTTGCAATTTGTCATGAACTGATATATATATTATGACTTGTGATGATATTAAGGTAAATACATTGTTTGTTCTCTATTAATATCTTTCATTTGCTAACTATCCCTATCAGTAGTTAGTGCCTTTAGTAGTTTGAATCTTTTATTTAGCTGGCAGTAGTGGCGCTTGCTGTATTGCAGTAGCTTGAGCAGCGAAGATTTTTGTGAGGTAAGTGATTTGTGAAAGGTATAGTTTAATGTTAGTCAGGGCCATTCTTTTGTAGGGAATTCTGACTTTCAAAATTCCCTACAAAAGAATGGCCCTGACTAACATTAAACTATACCTTTCACAAATCACTTACCTCACAAAAATCTTCGCTGCTCAAGCTACTGCAATACAGCAAGCGCCACTACTGCCAGCTAAATAAAAGATTCAAACTACTAAAGGCACTAACTACTGATAGGGATAGTTAGCAAATGAAAGATATTAATAGAGAACAAACAATGTATTTACCTTAATATCATCACAAGTCATAATATATATATCAGTTCATGACAAATTGCAAACCTCCGCCATCTCTCTCCCCACATCCACCACTGCTGGCGGCTCACCTCCAACTGCGCAACGCTACGCGCTGTTCACAGCCAGCTGCCTAACACTACAATGGCAGACAACAATGCAAACTAGCCACAGACTGCACACAGCACAGCCAGTGATTTTCATATTGAGCGCTACGTAACGTTGCCAATAAGAAAACATAAACAGCCTACTTACATAGAGAAAACATAAACAGCCTGAGAAAACATAAACAGCCTACTCACATAGAGAAAACATAAACAGCCTACTTACATAAAGAAAACATAAACAGCCTACTTACATAGCCCCCATGCTCCCCACAAAAAATTTTTACAAATGGTGTTGGGTATCAATTTGATTCAGATTTTGTTTCAGTTTCCTAATTTGTGCGTTCTGTTCTGTGTCATTAAAGACTACCGGTTTTGCGTCATTCAGATTATCATCTACCTTCGCAGATAAATTATTTAGCTGATCCGAAAGTTCAACTACTTTCTCTGATAATGAACACATTTCCTCAGTGTGTTTTTCTGAACCAAGTTTCAGAGTGTCCATTTGTGTTGAAATCGAATCTACTGTGTCTTTTAAGTTTTCTTGACTTTTTGCAAGTTGCGTAACCGAATCGGTAGATGCAACTGCGTCAATTTTAGCTTGCAAGGTGTTGTGATTTTCATGAACAATAGTTTGCAGTTCTTTTATGGCTGCTTCGTGATTCTGTAATGCATTTTCATGACGCGAAAAAATAGGTTGGAAATGCTCACAAATTTGAGTTTTTACGTCATTACAGACTTTTTGACATTTCGATTCAATGTGATGTAACTCAGCAGTTAAATCCTCACGTGTTCGTTCAAGAGTTTGCTCCAATGAGTCTAACTTTTTAAGATTTTGTTCCATTGTGTCTAACTTTTGAAGCTTTTGCTGTGTTTGTCTCTGGTTTTGTTCCATTGTGTCTAACTTTTTGAGATTTTGTTCCACTGTGTCTAACTTTTTAAGATTTTGTCCCATTTGTCTCTGATTTTGTTCCATTTGTTGCATTAATTGCAATAATAATGTATTAGTGTCTGGAATCTGTTTCTCTGTGCTTTTCGGCAGTGAATTTGCACCGGCAACATTCACATTTTGACAAGCGGAAAACGTGTCTTGACTCATTTGGGAAAACGGTGAGGACGCAAAACCTGAATCTACAGTATTTGCAAAGTTGTGTCCTGTCATTTCGGATTCCTGAGGCGAGCTGTTGCCGACCGATCGATCGATAATGCTTCCCTCTTCACTAATTGTTTCACTGTCCACGCCATTGTTTGCCGCCCGCTCCATTTCCCTATGCACGATTACCAAATTACTACTTTGAACATCAGTTAATTCATTACTCGGTGGCGCTAACACACTGCTTTCATTTTCACTGTCATTTCTCAGTTTACTTTGGAGCCTAGTATTACGTTTTTCACACGCCATTATTGTCACAGTATTTCACACGACAACACAGAAAAACACAATTTGAAGATCAAAAATAAGAGAACACATTAACATAGCACTGAAAATAATATCTAGTTAATTGCAGCTGCGAAATACTTGGTGCAAATCTACATGCCTGCCACAACTGTTTTACTATACAACAATGAAAGACTGCAACTACAAAGGAAATTCTCTCTATAATTACGCGCTAGCAATAAACAAAATCTACACTAATTACACAAACTACAAGAAAAAAATCAGAAGATTCCAGTGAGGTATCCTAGGCTAAGGGTCGAGTGTCAGTTTAAGCACAGTCCTGTATAATTGTTGAAAGGGGACGTTTCAACGAATGTACCGCCCAGTTCTTCTTCCTTTCTCGTACAATGCGTACGAGTCTTCTCCTCTCATCAAGCATTTCCAACACTCCTTCTTACACGCTCCTTTCATCCATCTTATCCTTTCGATTCTCCTCCATATTCACATCTCAACTTCTTCTAGCTTTCCTTCATCCCCTTGTCTCAGCGTCCATGTTTCGCCCCATAGAGTGCCACAATGCAGACAAGATAATAATTTCATCTTTGTATTGAATGAATAGCAGTGCGAGTTTTCATATCCCGATGGCATTTCAAGTCTTCAGTGACCGTATTTGCAAGATATTTTAATGCTCTTATTTGGCTACTAATAACGTGTCTTAATATTTGCCAAACTTCTCCCTTCGACGATAAACATACGTTTTGTTTTTGCTATTATGGTTCTCATCCCATGTTCCACAGAACCTTCATTCAGATCTTTTAGCATTTTATTTACAGTTCGTTAACTTTTTGCCACTGATAGCTTGTCAGTAGCAGATCTTATACATTTTATTCACTTTCCAACTTAACACATTCTGTTTCTTCCATCTAAAGCTTTCGCAATAATCTCTTTCAGGTATAAGGTTAACAATAACGGGCAACCTTGTAGAACACCCCTTCCAATGCTGTTTCTTTCCGACGTTTCATTTCCAATCCTTATTCTTTTTTCCTGTTGTAAATATAGATTCTGTACCTGATGTGTTGGCGGAAGAGCCAACACCGTGTTGCTAGAGGAGGCCGAAATGCACGCGTTTAAGCTCACGCAGACTGGCGTAAGGTCTGGAACAATTAAAGGAGTTGAGTCTAATAAAAAAGGAACGTAGTTGCTTGAATACTTAACTTTAATCCATAATCGGAGAACATCGCTCTTGTTGATACATGAATTATAATCTCAATATAAACTGGTAATGGCGCCTTGCTAGGTCGTAGCAAATGACGTAGCTGAAGGCTATGCTAACTATCGTCTCGGCAAATGAGAGCGTATTTGTCAGTGATCCATCTCTGGCAAAGTCTGCTGTACAACTGGGGCGAGTGCTAGGACGTCTCTCTAGACCTGCCTTGTGGCGGCGCTCAGTCTGCAATCACTGACAGTGGCGACACGCGGGTCCGACGTATACTAACGGACCGCGGCCGATTTAAAGGCCACCACCTAGCAAGTGTGGCGTCTGGCCGTGACACCACAGTACCAGTCGTCTCTTTCCAGTCTGCTTCTTTTCTCTTCAAAGTATACGCCAGCTTCTCCTAATGCACTCTGACTACAGCTATTTCCAAATCGGTAAAAACATCGTAAATTTATCTACCTTTCTCATCTTACCCCTACGATTCTCAACAAGACCGTATCATCTCCTGTTTCTTTTCCTGTTCTAAAATCGAAGTGTCCCTGCCTCACCTCCCCACTTACGTATCTCTAACTTGCCATATAGCCTACCATTCGGCACTCTCAACAGTACTTCAGCTGCATGGGAGTTTTTGGTATTTCTCTTTCTTTCAATTGGTGTCATTACCGTTGCAATACCTTTGTCGTATGCCTCATCACAGAAGTAGAATCTTTCTTTTCTTTGCCGGGTTTCACAAACTCTTCAACACTTCGATTTCACATGCCTTCCTATTCTTTATCTACTTCAGCACCTTTTCTACTTTCACTCTTCCAGCTTTCTAAAAATGTTTTCCGCTATCCATTCTTTTCTGAAACTTTTGGGCACTCTAATTCCTAGTATTTCTTTGGCAGAGCTCATGAGCCCATCCCTGATTGTTATCCATTTGTAATTTACACATTCTTCAGTTCTACCTCTTTCCCATTTCTCCATGATATATTGAGCACTAAGAAGAACTAGGAGACTTCTTTGCAATATAAGGGTTTTTGGAACAGCATTTCAGGCGTCGACATTGCGCTGCGCTGGGTTCGAAGCAAACATTTTAGTTATGGGAGGGGAAGGTGAAAATGAGGGTCAGTCAAATGAAAACAGAACACCAGCTACAAGGGAACTATGAAGTATTTCTATTCAAAAGTAACCACCACACGCGTTAACACATTTACGCCACTGGGAGACGATACGATCAATTCCTGTTTCGTAGAAGGCGGTCGGCCGCAAACGGATTCACAGCCGCACCCACTGCCGCATTTCTACATCCGAATGAGACTGATGTCCACGCAAGTCTTTTTTCAGGTCGCCAAAGATGTGGAAATCATACGGTGAAAGATCCTGACTGTACTGTGGGTGTCGCTTTGTTTCCGAACCGAATCGTTAAAGCGTAGCACTCGTCAGACTGGCATTATGGAGGCGGGCGTTATCTTGTAACAGGATGATTCCGATAACATGGGGACAAACGGCAAAACCAGCGGTCGAAACATCCCAGATGTCCCCCGCCAAAGAAATCCAAAGCTGTTCACACAACTACCGGTAAAATCATGACGACATTCTTCTTCGACTGCAGGGTCCATCCGCTTGTCGAGTTCCTGGAGCGTGGAACAACAGTCAATGCGCAGAGCTATGAAGACGCAGAAACTGGGACGCAGAAAATGGGTAAGTCAAAATGCCCGGGAATACCGTAGGGCGGAAGAATCCTGTTGCATTATAACACCCGCCCGCACACTACCAGTCTGACGAAGGGTACGCTTCAGCGATTTGGTTGGGAAGCACTGCAACATCCTCCTTAGGGCTGCATGTTTCACCATGTGATATTCACATCTTTGGCGAGCTGGAGAAAGACGTGTGTGTACGTCGGTTTCAGTCGGACGAGGAAGTGCAACTGTGGGTGCGACTTGCTGATCGATCAGCGCCGACCACGTTGTATGAAACAGGAACTGATCATCTCGTCTCCCAGTGGAGTAAAAGTGTTAATGTAGATGGAGATTACTTTTGAATGGATTCATTGCACGGTCTCGTTGTGGCGGATGTTCTGTTTTCGTTTCACTGCCACTTGTAAGTCTACGGTTCGTTTGATGAACAAAGTTTGTAGGTACATGATATTGCACTGGGATGCAACATTTTGATTAACTAGATCAGCAGCAGAAATGTTGTGTTACGAATTTGACAATACTGCCCATTCATAGGAGCATGTAGCTACTTATCACTTGCAACCTACACCCTCAATTATTTGCTGGATGTATTACAGTCTCTGTGTTCTTGTACAGATATTGCCCCCTACAGCTCTCTCTAGTACCACGTCATTCCCTGATGTCTTAATCGATGTCCCATCATTCGGTCCCTCCTCCTTGTCAGTGTTTCCCAAATATTGCTTTCCTCTCCGATTTTGCGCAGGAGCTCCCTCATTACATATGTTATCAGTCCACCAAATTTTCAAAAAAAAAAAAAAAAAAGTTCAAATGGCTCTGAGCACTATGGGACTCAACATCTGAGGTCATCAGTCCCCTACAACTTAGAACTACTTAAAGCTAACTAACCTAAGGACGTCACACACATCCATCCCCGAGGCAGGATTCGAACCTGCGACCGTAGCAGTCACACGTTTCCGGACTAAAGTGCCTAGAACCGCACGTCCACCGCGGCCGGTCCAATTTTCAACATCCGTCTGTAGCACCGTATCTTAATTACTTCGATTGTCTCCTGTTCCGGTTTTCCCACAGTCCTTGTTTCACTACCATACAATGCAGCGTTCCAACCGTAGATTCTCATAAACTTTTTCCTCCAATTACTAGAAGACTTCTGTTGGCCAGGAATGTCCTTTTGCCAATAATAGTCTGCTTTTGATATCCTCCTTGTTCTGTCCGTCGTTGGTTATTTTACTTCCTAGTAGTAGAATTTCTTAACTTCACCTACTTCGTGACCATCAATCCTGCTGTTAAGTTTCTCACTGTTCTCTTGTCTCCTACTTATCATTACTTTCGTCTTTCTTCAACTTAGTCCGAATCCACATTCTTTAGGCGTTAGACTGTTCATTCCATTCAGCAGCTCATGTAATTCTTCTTCACTTCCACTCAGGGTAGCAATGCAATCAGTGAATCGTATCATTGATAACCTTCCTTTTACTTCCACCATTGTTTCTTTGATGTACAAATTGAACAGTAGGGGCGAAAGTATACATCGCTGTCTTACACATTTTTTAATGCGAGCACTTCGTTCTTCGTCGTCCACTCTTATTCCCTATTGGCTATGGTACGCATAGCATGTTAACCATCTATCCTTATAGCTTACCACTATTTTTCTCAGAAATTCGAACGTCTTGCACCATTTAACATAGTCTAACGCTTCATCTAGGTCGACAAATACTATGAACGTTTCTTCATTTTTCTTTAGCCTTGCGTTCATTATCAATCGCAACGTCGGAATTACCTCTCTGATGTCTTTGCCTTTACTAAAGCCAAACTGACCGTCATCTAATTCAACCTCAATTTTCTTTCCCATTCTTCTGTGTATTATTCTCATCTGCAATTTCAATGAATGAGATGTTAATCTGATTCTGCGATAATTTTCGCACTTATCTGCTCTTGCAGTCTTCGGAATTGTGTGGATGATATTCTTCCGAAAGTCAGATGGTATATTGTCAGACTCAAACATTCTACACACCAACGTGAAGAGTCGTTTTGTTGCCACTTCCCCTAGAGATTTTAGAAATTTTGATGGAATGTTATCTATCCCTTCTTCCGTATTTTATCTTAAGTCTGCCAAAGCTATCTTAAATTCCGATTCTAATACCGTATATCCTGTTTCTTCTAAATCGACTTCTGTTTCTTCTTCTATCACATCAGTCAAATCGTCCGCCTCATGGAGGCGTTCAGTGTACCTATTCCACCTATCTGTTGTCTCCTCTGCATTTAATAGTGAGTGGGGTTGCCGTTGACTCTTAGTGTTACCACCCTTTATTTTAATTTCACCGAAGGTTATTTTGACTTTCCTATACCCTGAGTCACTCCTTCTGAGAATCATTTATTTTTCGATTTCTCCAAATTTCTCATGCAGCCATTTCATCTTACCTATTTTTTTATTTCTCAGCGACTTGTATTTCTGTATTCTTAAGTTTCCATGAACAGTCTTGTACTTCGTTCTTTCATACAACAGCTGTAGTATTTCTTCTGATACACAAGGTTTCTTCGCAGTTACCTTCTTTGTACCTATATTTTTCTTTCCAAGTTCTGTGAGTGCCCTTTAGAGACGTCGATTCCTCTTCACCTGTACTGCATACTGAACTATTCCTTATTACTGTGTCTAAAGCCTTAGAGAATTTCGAGCGTATCTCGTCATTCCTTAGTACTTCCGTATCCCACTTCTTTGCGTATTGATTCTTCCTGACCAATCCCTTAAACTTCTGCGTACTCTTCATCGCTACTACTTTGTGTTCTGAGTCTATGTCTGCTCCTGGGTACGCCATATAATCCAGTATTTGTTTTCGGAATCTCTGTCTGACCATGATGTAATCTAACTGTGATCTTCATGTATCACTCGGACTTTTCCAAGTATACCTCCTCTTGTAATTCTTGAACAGAGTAGTCGCTATTACTAGCTGAAATTTACTACATAACTCAATTAAATCGGCTCTCATTCCTTGTCCCAAGCCCATATTCTTCTGTAACTAGGGCGCTCGCAGTGACCGCGTGGTTTGAGGCGCCGTGTCATGAATTGCGCGGCTCCTCCCGCCGGAAGTTTGAGCCCTCCTTCGGGCATGGGTGTGTGTGTTGTTCTTAGCATAAGTCAGTTTACGCAGTGTGTAAGTTTACCGACTGATGACCTCAGCAGTTTTGTCTCTTAGGAATTCACATACACACATTTCCTGTAACCTTTTCTCCTACTCCTACCCCCACAACTGAATTCCAGACCCGCATGACTATTAGATTTTCTTCTCCATTTACGTACTTTATTACCCTTTCAATATCCTCATATACTTTATCTCTTCATCTTCAGCTTGTGACGTCGTCATGTGTACCAGAACGTTGTCAGTGTTGGTTTGCTGTCGATTCTGGTAAGAACAACCCTGTCACTGAACTGTTCACAGTATCACACTCTCTGCCCTACCTTCCTATTCATAACGAATCCTACTTGCGTTATACCATTTTCTGCTACTCTTGATATTACCCGTCATTCATCCGACCAGTAATCCTTACCTTCTTTCTGCTGACCCTTACTATATCAAGCTTGTCCTTTGTGTTCCCTTTTTAGATTTTCTAGCTTCCCTACCACTTTCAAGCTTCTGACATTCCACGCCCTGACTCGTAGAACGTCATCCTTTCGTTAGCTATTGAATCTTTTTCTCATTGTTATCACCCCCCTGGAAGTCCCCTCCCGGAGAGCCGAATGGGGTCTATTCTGGATTTTTTGCCATTAGCATCATGACACTTTTTAATTACAGGCCATATGCAGTGTGGACACACCTATTGTGTCTTTAATGCAGTGGTTTCCATTGCCTCCTGCATCCCCATGCCGTTGATCATTGCTGATTCTTCTGACCTTAGAGGCAGTTTCGTTCCCCATGTACAACAGAGTGTCCCAAAGCTCTGTCCGCTTCTCCGCCCTCTTTGACAAGGCCGTTGGCAGAAGGTGCGTGACTTCTAATGCCAGGAGTCTTCGGCCGCAAATGATGATTATTAATCAAATTTTAAGCTGTAGCGTGTTTCGAACCCGGGACAGGGAACGCTTTGATTACTTATCAACAACTTTATCCCTTATACCATGGGTAGCTGTTAAAACTATGTGGCAACTATGTAAGCATAAATCTACAGCGGAGAAAGAAACTACTTCGCCCTGCAAAATAATATGAACTAATACGAACTTATTTCCAGGCATAGCTCAGCTTATTGTGCTTGTCTTTCATGCCGAAAAATTAATCTCATTAATTCAATACATTTTAAAAAGCCACGCATGTCAACATTTTATTATCATCTATTCCATTATTTTATTATATTATACAACGAAAGAAGGAGAGCTTTAAGAAACAATCCAAACACCAGCAGAGAGAACTGTACCAAATGACGAAAGAACAGTAATTATAGGAAAATCTGATAAAATTGACGGCGAACTATGGAATATCTAGATTAACAACAGAATCAAAACCAACGCAGCCCTTAATGTAACCACCGATAATTTATTTACTTTTTCAGGGTATTAATATACTTATTCAGCAAGTGCCATCGCACGGGCGATACTAACAATATACTCAGGAGTACCCAAGTTCGAGGGAATACAAAAAGTGCAGCATATACTCCAGCAGTCAAAGGACAAATATGAGCAAGCAGAGTATTTGAGATGTAATATACTGACAATAATGCCCTACTGCAGGTTTTCCTCGGAATGAATGAAAACTTTTGGGTTTAAAAATCGGTCAAGAAAACTGGGTCATGTGGGAAAACAAGATAGTTGAATCTAAATCCTTTATTCTTTGTACTGTTTTTAATTCGAGGTTTAATTCAGCTTATTGCTGCGCCTTTTCCCATGGAAGGATGATTCTTTCAACGGGCAACTTTAAATGGTCAACTTCACCTTAGTGTATCTGACGAAATATCTTGTTAAATTTATCAACAGGCTGGCATTCATGGAGTTTGGAAAGCGGACAGATCGATGAAATCATACATAACCCTTGCACAGTCCACAAATGTGATTACATATTTCTTTTATGTCGGGATTTTGTGCCGGATTATTGACCTGAGTTCGAAAATTTGTTTCACACACGACCAATCTCCACGGCACGGAATCTACGCGACCTCCCACAACCCTTCTCCCGCAAGCTGCTCTTCATATGCCGATCTTTATCTTCAGTCAAGGACATTAGGTGATATTGCGCGATAAATAATTCTGTAAGTTACTGTAGGTACTAAAGATAGTTCTTTATTTCCCAACTATAAACAGTACGTCCACCGACAGTCTAAAAAAAAAAAAAAAACACCCCTACGACGACTCCGCAGTGAGAGACGTAAGGCTTAACTGTGCCTTTATCTGACTATAGAGCAACACTAACACCTTATCTAAATGATCAAACAAAACTTCAAATGGGAAACATGAGTAATTGAGTAAAAGAATTAGGTTCCATTATAGTAACAATTATACAGTGGATGTGCTTTGGCTGAAGTATTTGATCAGTAAAAACTCCTAACTGGCTGCGAGTGATTAAGTCAATAATTAGACGGCACACCGGGTGATTGTTTGTAGATTTCACGCGTCTGGGCATATCGAAGATCGCTACGATCGACCGCTGATCGCTTTTAATCTCCAACTAATCTTATGAATCCCATGCGACGAATCGAGTATTCAGTAGGATTTGTAGTTATCCAAGGAGCAGCAATTACTCCGAGAAAAGAAGTTGAAAGACGAATATGCACTATTTTGAGAAGGAATACAAAATTAAAAACAATAACATTCTTAGACTAATTAAATTTTAAGACCTATTAAATGTTAAAGGAACTGAAATATTTACGGTCTGTTTGCGAAATGTAGACTGGAAGGACGTACAAAATACGTGTGCATCAATGAAAAATATAACTTTTTCTGCAAGACAGCCTACAGCTCACAAGAAAAGCCGCCATAACAAGTTTCCTAAATTTATAGTCTCTGTTTTCAATTAATTATTTTAGGTTTGTATTGATTAACACACAGAGATGAACAACCACTGTTACTTCACATATCAGTTTATTTTTCACAATTTATTTTCGCAAAAGTGTGACGATCGATGCACTGGTCGAAACTGCTAAATAAAACACTCGTGTATGAAGCGAGTAATTGACTACAGGCAATGTCGGAAGTGACTTATCACTCGAATGCTAAAACTTTGCTTCCAGTTTACCATTCTTCGGATTAAACTTATAATGTATTAGCTCAGATATTTTAAAATTTTATGGATATTAATGTAGTCAGACAAATATACGAATTCATTCCGTTTAACTTTGTGGTTTCATGTAACGTTTTCGTCTTTTTTTTCTCGTCCAATATTCTTTCGCATCGATTAGCCAGTCACTCGAACGGTTTTATCTCTATTATTATGAGTTGTCTTGAAATAAATGAAAGGAGTGAGACACCGATGTTACTTGTCTTCTCCTGGAAGTTGTTAAGCGAAGAATATGGAAACAGGGGCGCGTTCACGTCTTGTAATGACTTTGCTAAAATAAACGGCGAGTCATAAAATACGTTGGTGTGGACTATCCTATTCTTTAAACTATTTAACCATTTTATGTTTATGTTCAAAAAGAATATATCCAACAAAGCAAGGAAGAGAGTCCTTCCGTTACTCTCGATCGCCGCAGGAGTAGACAACAATCCATTAGAACTACTGATAGCCTTGGGAGAGCCAGTCATGCCAAAGCTCTACCACCTGGTGAGCAAGATGTATAGACAGGCGATATATCCTCAGACTGCAAGAAGAACATAATAATTCCAATCCCAAAGAAAGCAGATTTTGAGAATTACCGAACTATCAGTTTAATAAGACATAGCTGCAACATACTAACAAGAATTCTTTACAGACGAATGTAAAAACTGATAGAAGCCGACCTCGGGGAAGATCAGTTTGGATTCCATAGAAATGTTGGAACATGCGAGGCAATACTGACCCCACGACGTATCTTAGAAGATAGATTAAGGAAAGACAATCCTACGTTTCTAGCATATGTAGACTTAGAGAAGGCTTTTGACAATGTTGATTGGAATACTTTCTTTCAAATTCGGAAGGTGCCAGGAATCAAATACAGGGAGCATAAGGCTATTTACAATTTGTACAGAAACCAGATGCCGGCAAGGTGGCCGATCGGTTCTAGGCGCTACAGTCTGGAACCGCGCGACCGCTACGGTTGCACGTTCGAATCCTGCCTCGGGCATGGCTGTGTGTGGTATCCTTAGGTTAGTTAGGTTTAAGTAGTTCTACGTTCTAGAGGACTGATGACCTCACATGTTAAGTCCCAAACAGCTCAGAGCCATTTGAACTATTTTTAGAAACCAGATGGCTGTTATAAGAGTTGAGGAGAATGAAAGGGAAGCAGTGGCTCGGAAGAGAGTCAGACAGGGCTGTAGCCTATCCCAGATGTTATTCAGTCTGTAAATCGAGAAGGCAGTAAAGCAAACAAAAGAAAAATTCTGAGTAGGAATTAAAATTGATGGAGAAGAAATAAAACCTTGAGGTTTGCCGATGACATTGTAATTCTGTCAGAGACAGCAAAGGACCTAGAAGAGCAGTTGAAGGAAATGGATAGTGTCTTGAAAGGAGGATATAAGATGAACATCAACAAAAGCAAAACGAGGATAATTGAATGTAGTCTAATTAAATCAAGTGATGCTGAGGGAATTAGATTAGGAAATGGAAATGTAAAGATGTAGACAAGTTTTGCTATTTGGGAAGCAAAATAACTGAAGATGGTCGAAGTAGAGAGGATATAAAATGTAGACTGGCAGGGGCAAGGAAAGCCTTTTTGAAGAAGAGAAATTAGTTAACATTGAGTATAGACTTAAGTATCAGAAAGTCGTTTCTTAAAGTATTTGTATGGAGTGTAGCCATGTATGGAAATGAAACATGGACGATAACTAGATTAGACAAGAAGAGAATAGAAGCTTTCGAAATTTGCTGCTACAGAAGAATTCTGAAGCTTAGATTGGTAGATCGCGTAACTGGTGAGGAGGTACTGAATAGAACTGGGGTGAATTTGTGGTACAACTTGACTACAAGAAGGGATCAGTTGGTAGGACATGTTCTGAGGCATCAAGGGATCACCAATTTAGTTTTTAGAGAGCAGCGTGGAGGGTAAAAATCGTAGAGGGAGACGAAGAGATGAATACACTAAGCAGATTCAGAAGGAAGTAGGTTGAAGTAGTTACTTGGAGATGAAGAAGCTTGCACAGGATAGAGTAGCATGGAGTTGCGTCAAACCAGTCTCTGACCTGAAGACCACAACAACAACGTACTGCAATTAAAAAGAAGGGTGTAGTAAATAACGGTTAAGGCACTCACAATCAGGTCTTGTAAAATCCACATCGGGCTTGGAATGAAGATTAAACATTGTCATTTATATTAAAATGAAACATCAGTCGAAGGAACAGCAGTCACTTAACAAAATCGGCAGAACGCTGGAATTGACTAACCCAGAGAGCTGAGGCTCCTACAGTAAAAAAACGTCAAGAGAATCAGCGGAGATTGAAAATTTAGAACGGAAACGAAAGTAATTAATAAGATATGAATATAGTGGGCTTAACTCACCGTTATGAGAGCAACATAATGCTGAATTGCTGAAGATGTTCGTGTGGCAGTAGCACACTGTAGTATGCAGGCAGAAAAAGAGATCGGGTCAAGACCATGATAAAATAAGAAACTTAATATACGCAAAAAATAGGGCATTAATATCCAATAAAGACTAGTTGATATGAGGGCTATTCGGAAAGTAAATTCCGATTGTCGCTAAATGAAGTTACCCACAAACATGTTGGGTAGTGTCTCTAGTAATCCGACGGTCGCGGCAAGAGGCTTTTTTCAATTATGAGCGCACAGAGATCTCATAGAGATGTCTAGAAAGTAGTGTCTCCCACCAAGTATAAGGGCCTGATGAGAGATTTCATCTGATGTCGCGCAGGCCTCATAACATAAGTGTCATGCGTTTCGTTCTTCACAACACAGACCGTAATTGGCTCGTCCTGAAATTGATCTTCGTAAAATGCGTCTTAGATAGGTACGTGCCGAGTGAAACTGTGAGGGACGGGAAAAACCCACCGTGGTTCAACAACAAAGTTAGGAAACTACTGCGAAAGCAAAGAGAGCTTCACTGCAAATTTAAAGGCAGCCAAAACCTCTCAGACAAACAGAACCCAAACGACGTCAAAGTCAGTGTAAGATGGGCTATGCGTGAAGCGTTCAGTGAGTTCGAAAGTAAAATTCTATGTACCGACTTGACATAAAATCCTAGGAAGTTCTGGTTTTACGTTATATCAGTAAGTGGATCGAAACAGCATATCCAGACACTATGGGATGATGATGACATTGAAACAGAGGATGAGACGCGTAAAGCTGAAATACTAAACACCTTTTCCAAAGCTGTTTCACAGAGGAAGACCGCACTGCTCTCCCTTCTCTAAATCACCGCACGAACGAAAAAATGGCTGACATCGAAATAAGCGTCCAAGGAATAGAAAAGCAACTGCAATCACTCAACAGAGGAAAGTCCACTGGACCTGACCGGATACCAATTCGTTTCTACACAGAGTACGCCAAGGAACTTGCCCCCCTTCTAACAGCCATGTACCCCAAGACTGTAGGGGAATGGAAGGTTCCAAATGATTGGAAAAGAGCACAGGTAGTCCCAGTTTTCAAGAAGGGTCGTAGAGCAGATGCGTAAAACTATAGGCCTATATCTCTGACATCGATCTGTTGTAGAATTTTAGAACATGTTTTTTGCTCGCGTATCATGTCATTTCTGGAAACCCAGAATCTACTATGTAGGAATCAACATGGATTCCGGGAACAGCGATCGTGTGAGACCCAACTCGCTTTACTTGTTCATGAGACCCAGAAAATATTAGATACAGGCTCCCAGGTAATTACCATTTTACTTGACTTCCGGAAGGCGTTCGATACAGTTCCGCACTATCGCCTGATAAACAAAGTAAGAGCCTACGGAATATCAGACCAGCTGTGTGGCTGAAGTTTTTAGGAAACAAAACACATCATGTTGTCCTCAAAGGAGAGACGTCTACAGACGTTAAAGTAACCTCTGGCGTGCCACAGGGGAGTGTTATTGGACCATTGCTTTTCACAATATACATAAATGACTTAGTAGATATTGTCGGAAGATCCATTCGGCTTTTCGCGGATGATGCTGTAGTATACAGAGAAGTTGCAGCATTAGAAAATTGCAGCGAAATGCAGGAAGATCTGCAGCGGATAGGCGCTTGGTGCAGGGAGTGGCAACTGACCCTTAACATAGACAAATGTAATGTATTGCGAATACATAGAAAGAAGGATCCTTTATTGTATGATTATATGATAGCGGAACAAACACTGGTAGCAGTTACTTCTGTAAAATATCTGGGAGTATGCGTAGGGAATGATTTGAAGTGGAATGACCATATAAAACTAATTGTTGGTAAGGCGGGTGCCAGGTTGAGATTCATTGGGAGAGTCCTTAGAAAATGTAGTCCATCAAGAAAAGAGGAGGCTTACAAAACACTCGTTAGAACTATACTTGAGTAATGTTCATAAGTATGGGATCCGTACTAGGTCGGGTTGACAGAGGAGATAGAGAAGATCCAAAGAAGAGCGACGCATTTCGTCACAAGGTTATTTGGTAAGCGTGATAGCGTTACGGAGATGTATAGCAAACTCAAGTGGCAGACTCTGCAAGAGAGGCGCTCTGCATCGCGGTGTAGCTCGCTGTCCAGGTTTCGAGAGGGTACGTTTCTCGATGAGATATCGAGGAGATCACGAATGTAAAATTAGAGAGATTCGAGCGCGCACGGAGGCTTTCTGGCAGTCGTTCTTCCCGCGAACCATACGCGACTGGACCAGGAAAGGGAGGTAATGACAGTGGCACGTAAAGCGCCCTCCGCCACACGCCGTTGGTTGGCTTGCGGTGAATAAATGTAGATGTAGATGAAGAAAAGTTCGAAGAACGCTACGACAAATATCTAACTCGGTGCAGCGACTATGTAGAGTGGTGGCTGTAAGTTATAGCTAACTATTGCATATGTAATTGGAATAAGGTCGATATTAAAAAACTTGCCAGAATGTGAAACTTGATAGTCACATAGCCGGAACAAACGCACATGAGAATCAGTGGAACACTGAGCGCGCAACAAACTACAGTCAACGTTAGAAGTGTTTAAGCATTAACTATCGAAAATTCTGATACACGTTATTCCCAGTGTATATTGTCACACTCTCTTGGCGGTCCAGATTCACGACGGAAATCCTCTTTTCACAAGCTGCGACATCGTCGCGAAAAAACACAGTGACTCGTATATGTAATAAGTTTCCTTTAATTTACGTCTATGGTCACAATCTTTTTTAACAGATTACTGGATTCGGTCTTTAATGACCATCATCAGATCTGCAGTAAAAATGGGAAAAATATAACTACACTCGCAAACTGTATACAGCTTAAGAACAATACATAGAGAATATTGATAAGTAATACTGACAAAATTTACATTGTGCGCTTTAAATATGAAGAGGCATTCCTGTTTCATAAAAACAAAGTCCTAATGTACTGCAGTCATAGTGGCATCGTCAAATGTTAAATGCTGAATCAGCACCAGCATCGTCAAATACATATAAATCACATCACATGCACGAGTCATGTTGTCAGTAAAACTACTGTTTAAAACAAGTTGCCGTACACTAGCCACAAGATGTTTGTGTTGTAAGTTGACCAGGTGTTGCTAATGTCAGCATACTCTAGTTTTCAATAATTAATTGAAACAGCGAAAATAAAAGGAAGTAAAATAGTTAAAGTCTGTAATAAGCTTATAAAGTATAAAAGGATGTTACAGTACTAAAAAGCAATAAAAAGAAGGACATGACAAAGGTAATATTGTTTTTTTTCTTTATTGTATTTCAATTCCCCATCGGGGCGGGCTGACAGCAGCATATGCGCTGCTCTTCAACCGAAAGACATAGAACAAACAATAGAAGACATTTAAAAATAACAAAGGAGAGAATATGGTGAACATAGATATAAAAAAGGGGGAACATCATGGAAAGCAATAGACAAAAAACGGGGTGACTGTAAAATGGAGATAAAAAAACTGTTTAAAAGTAGCACACACAAAAAGCCACACACTGCGACAATTAAAAGAACACAAGGCACAGTATGACTGGAGCATAAAAGGTATCGACGGATGGTGTAGGACATAACAAACACTGACGGTGAACCTCAAGGCAGTACACAATTAAAATCACACCTCTCGACGCACAGGAGAAACAGCACTATACACAACACTGATGTGGCACACTGGCGATGATTAAAACGGAGGATCTGCCAGGCGCAAGGAGATGAGGGAGACCGGAAGAAGGGAGGGAGGGGAAGAGAAGGGGGAGATGAGCAGGGGGTGCGCTGAAGAGGGCCAGGTAGGGAGGGATGTGGGAAGGAAAGAGGCAAGTATGGGGTGCAGGGTCTCAGGGGGGAAGGAGGAAAATCCGCTCTGGGAGAAGGAGGGGAGAGGAAAAAGGGGGCCCTGGTGAGGGGGGGGGGGGAACAAGGCCAGGTTATAGTTGGAAGGAAGGGTGGATGTCATGGCGAAGTTCGTCATCTGGGAGGGGGAGGCGTTGGAAATTGCCCTGATGAAGGAGATGGAGGGTGTGGAGGTGTAGAGAGGGAGGGATAGAGAGGTGCGGCAATGGGTGGTGGGTAGAGAGGAAGGAGGAAACCAGAGGGTGGGGGGGATCAAGCCTGCAGACAATGTAAAGGATGTGGAGATGTTGGAGGAACAGGAGGAGGTGGGGGAAGGGGATCAGTTCATTCAGGAGCCGTGTAGGGGAAGGAAGGCGGATACGGAAGGCAAGGCGGAGCGCATGGTGTTCAAGGATTTGGAGGGCCTTGTAAAAGCGGGTGGGGGCGGAGATCCAGGCAACGTTGTCATAACAGAGGATAGGACGGATGAGGGATTTGTAGGTGTGGTGGATGGTAGATGGATGCAATCCCCATGTCCAGCCAGACACGAGTTTCAGAAGGCGGAGGTGGGAATGGGATTTCTGCTGGATGGTCTGGAGATGAGGGATCCAGGTGAGGTGTCAGTCGAGGGTGAGGCCAAGGTATTTCAGGGTGGGGGTGAGCTGGATGAGATGACCATAAAAGGTGAGGTAGAAATCATGGAGGCAAAAGGAGCGAGTGGTGCGGCCTATGATGATTGCCTGGGTTTCAGAGGGGTTGAGATGGAGGAACCTCTGGTTACACCAAGTGGTGAACTGGTTACGGTGGGTTTGGAGGGTATGTTGGGGCCGTTGAAGGGTAGGATAGAGAGCCAGGATGGCGGTGTCATCAGCGTACTGGAGAAGGTGGACTGGTGGGGGTGGCTTGGGCATATCAGCCATATACAAGAGATAAAGGAGAGGGGAGAGGACAGAACCCTGGGGGACGCCAGCCTTGGGATAAAAGATACGGGAGTCGGTGTTGTGGAGGGTGACATAGGAAGGATGGTGCGAGAGGAAGGAAGCGACCAGACGGACAAAATTGATAGGCAGGGCGAAGGTTTGGAGTTTAAAGAGGAGACCGGGATGCCATACACGGTCATAGGCATTTTGGAGGTCAAGGGAAACAAAAATGGTGGAGCGACGGGAGTTGAGCTGGAGGGACAGAAGGTGAATGAGGTCGAGGAGTTGGTCTTCAGCAGAGACGGAGGGTTGGAAGCCACACTGGGTAAGGGGGAGGAGGTGGTATTGAGCAAGGTGCTGATGGATACCATGGGAGAGGATGGATTCAAAGACCTTACTGAAGACGGAGGTGGGGCAGATGTGACGATAGGAAGAGGTGGCAGAAGGGGGTTTGTTGGGTTTGAGGAATAAGAGGACACGGGAGGTCCTCCACAGGTCAGGGTAGAAGCCAGTAGAAAGAATGACATTATAGAGATGGGCGTGGACAGTCAGGAAGGAAT
Source organism: Schistocerca serialis cubense (assembly GCF_023864345.2). Lineage (NCBI taxonomy): Eukaryota > Metazoa > Arthropoda > Insecta > Orthoptera > Acrididae > Schistocerca > Schistocerca serialis. Next base: position 1,239,345,422 of record NC_064638.1, read on the forward strand.
AGGGGCTTTCTCAAAGGTGACGGTAGGTGACACAGTCGTGACCAAGGGCCGTGTTGCGTTTTGACCGGAGGATAAGTTTAATGTCTTGTGCTGTGATGGGAATGTTTATGTCGGAGGGGGCAACTGCCCCAAGTACTGGAGACTAGGAGCAAGTGGAGCGACCGAGGTATCGGCACGTTCCATGACGGTGGAGAAAAGAGAGTAATCAAAGTGGGGATCATCAGGGATGGAGAAGACCTCGGAAAGGTGGGAAGCGAAATGGTTGGCCTTACTGAGGTTGTCAGGAAGGAGGCGATCGTTATGGAGAAGAGGGTAGTGGGGAGTGGAAAGGGAGCCAGTAAGGCGATGGAAGGCGGACCAGTACTTGGAGGAGTTGATAGGGAGGGTGGCGTTGAGTCGGGTGCAGGTCTGGCGCCAGTCTCGGCATTTCGTTGCTGTAATAAGGTTCCGTACATGTCACTGTATTTGCCGGAGGCGTGGAGTGTATCCCTGTCACGAGTGCGCAGGAAGGAGCGATAGAGGCGGCGGGATTCACGGAGGAGGAAGACAGCCCGCGGAGGGAGAATGGGACTGTGTGGGTGGATGGTTTTAGTAGGAACATTGGCCTCCACGGCGTCAGTAATTACCTTCTGAAGGAAGGACGAGGCGTGGATGATGTCGTCAGGATGGCGATACGTAAGAGGGTGGCTTTCGACCTGGGTGGAGATGGAGTAATATTGTTAAAAAGACGAAGAGTTAAAAAAAGCAGTGGTTGACACATGCTCTAGTGCCAAAATTCTAGTCAATGACATAAATATTAAGCACCGTTGATATTGCACCGGGTAATATCAAACAAGACAAAACAAATCACTAAAGGAGCCACAAATGAAAGAAAATATAGTTCTGCACATAATCAGCGCCCTCTGTTAGCGCTAACGCCAGAATTCCGCACAGGCGGGAAGTGGTTGGAGGAACGTGACCGGCAGAGGGTCGCTCGTACCCTGCGGTACTCCGTTGCAAGAAAAGAATGATAAAATTCCGTAACAGTGGATGATATACATTATCAGATTAATCCAGTCTATGAAATGAATAAAGAAGGAACAAGAACCTACTACAGTCGTGATGCACTCAATACTAGGTGAACTTGCGAACACACTATGTATAACAGAGGCTTGCAGTGATTAGGGTGAAACATTGTCGAATAAAGCAAACAAAATCATTTTGTCAGTTAAGCGGTTTATTTGGTTATCTATTTTTGGCTTCATAAATTTCAAGCTTTTCAAACAATTTAAGAGCGGCCGTTTTCATCTTGTGAAGAATAGGCGTACAATTTTCAATGCTTCCTATGGAATGACCAGTATCAGACAAATGTTGTCCTAAAGCCGTTTTGTTTCGTGGCTCGGAGTGTTCTTTAAACCTCAATTTAAAAGAGCGGCCTGTTTGACCTATATAATATTTGTCACAGTTACTTCACTCAATCCTGTATACTCTAGAGCCATCAAATCTATCATAGTTCCCTTTCAATTTATGTTTTATTCGTAGTTTTACGGTGATATTGACCTGAAAACCACATCTGACATCAGACTTTTTAAAACATTTTTCTATTTGCAGGGATATTTTGCCGTTAAATTTCATAAGAATGGTTTTTATTCTATCTTTGCCGGTTCTCTATTGTGTGTGGGTGTGGGTGTGTCTGCTGTTTGTTAAACGTTTCTTTAGCCTATTGTAGGGGCGCGTGACAACGTTTGTAGAAAAGCCGTTAGCTAATGCGATCTGCTTTAAAATAATAAGTTCTTTACGTATTTCGTTTTCGTCTAAAGGTAGACGAAGGAACCGGTGAACCATGGAAGTGAAGAAAGTTTTTTGTATCGGGGAGGATAGCATGAACTGGCATTGATTATACTGTCTGTACAAGTTGATTTCCTAAAAATCGAAAACTTATGTTTGTTATTAACTTATTAATAGTGAGATCAAGGTAGTTAATGGCACATCTTCTTCTATTTCAGTGGTAAAATTTATTTTAGGGTGCATGCTACCTATTGCTTGGGTGAATGTGTTGACGTAACTGGTGTCATCTTCTATCAGTAATAAAATGTCATTGACATACCGTTTGTAATAAATCGTTTTATCTTTTAGCTGTGGAAAGTTGGCAAAAAAATTACATTCTAAATTATTGATAAAATGTCTGCTAAAGTGCCAGCTAGGCTATTACCCATACCAAGCCCGTCCTTTTGATAATAAATTTTGTCATTAAAGGTAAAACAAATTGTAAGATAAAACAAAATCTAGGAGTTCGATTAGATCTGTACACTCTGCAGTACTAATATTTTTATTCGTTTTGTCTAGCTCATCTTAGCAGTCGAAACCCTGAAATAATAAACATTATACCGCACTACTTTCGATCTGGAGACGAAGGACAAACCCATATACACTGGTAGCAGTGGCAGAAGACTAAGATCCACTTAGTCACAAAGAAGCTGATGATAGGGGCTAACAGGAATTGCCCAGGATTATAGACGGAAAACCGTTGTTATATTCAGATGTTCAGGTATAGTATTTAAAAAGGATCGAACAACCGCCATGATACTGCTCCTTTCCATTCATCACTCGGCGAATGTAGGCTGAAGAGTAACAAATGCACTACAAATAACGAATTCAACCATCTGGAGTTAAATTCTATCGATGATTCCTCCAGTAACGTGGTACGGCACGATATTTTCTCTTTCGTGGATGACCACCGTAGGTACTATTTCGTAGTGTTGTATCCTCCATCCATCCATCCATGCTCGACCTTCTCGCCTATCGTTGGTCTCTTTTTTGCGAAAGAGCGTAGATCTGCTGTTTGACATTGTTCATCGAATAAGAAGTTTTGGGGTAATCAGCTGCTAAAATACATAATTTTATGTTCATGAATTCTAAACAAGTTGTTGAAGACTCTTCAGTTATCGTTTCGGGTGAAGATTATTATTCTGGAGAAAAGCGAATAAATATGATAATCGTGATGTCACAAGAAGAGCCTTAAGGCATTTTTCGTTTAATAACTTGAGCCCTCCCGTCATTCATTGACAAAACTGACAGACATGATTGATGAAAAGGACAGTTGCCGGTCTCCGCTGCTTTTGATATAAAAGTAATAATTCCGATGAATATTAAAACATTCTATCAAGAGAAAGAAAGGTTCTTGCTTACTCAAGAGATAGCTTCAAAGATGGCGCTTAGCATTACTTACCACTGCAAGGCTATTCCTGGATGCAATACTTTAGTACCCTAACTACCTTCTCTGTTAAATTTTCTACTGATAACATTCACGATCAATCATATAATGTGGGACGTTCTAACAGTACAAAACCTGCACTCATTTGAAACGTCCCCTTTGAACAATTATACACGACTGTCCTTAAACTGACACACAATATTTTGTTAGCGCAACGCAATCTGACTTTCAAAATTCCCTACAAAAGAATGGCCCTGACTAACATTAAACTATACCTTTCACAAATCACTTACCTCACAAAAATCTTCGCTGCTCAAGCTACTGCAATACAGCGAGCGCCACTACTGCCAGCTAAATAAAAGATTCAAACTATGGAAGGCACTAACTACTGATAGGGATAGTTAGCAAATGAAAGATATTAATAGAGAACAAACAATGTATTTACCTTGATATCATCATATATAAATATAGCAGTTCATGACAAATTTCAAAACTCCGCCATCTCTCTCCCCACATCCACCACTGCTGGCGGCTCACCTCCAACTGCGCAACGCTACGCGCTGTTCACAGCCAGCTGCCTAACACTACAATGGCGAGTATTACAACAATGCAAAGCAGATACAGACTGCCCACAGCACAGCCAGTGATTTTCATACAGAGGTGGCGTTACCAACAAAAAAACCTAAACAGCCTACTTACATAGAGAAAACATAAACAGCCTACTTACATAGCCCTCATGCTCCCCACAAAAAATTTTACAAATTTTTTTTGGACAGTGGCCAATAATGATTTGATAAAATTTTTCATAATTACAATAACAAAGAAATCAAATGCACACACTTATTGATATTATGTTGGTCAAAAGCTCAAATTTTGTCACAGTCCATAAAGACAGTCCTGATCATTCATTACGGTAAAATATAGTGTTTTTCTCAAAGTCTCAGCAGTAGAAGAAAATGCACACGGAAGTAGTGGATTTCCATGCAGTCTTGAAGAAGTAGTGTTGTCCTTCCAACGGAAAGACAGTGCTGACTCTCGACATGCAGACAAGTATTGGGTCACAACAGAGCAAACCCTCAGCAGAGTCATTCGAAGTTTGGAAGAATATTGGTAGGTAGGTCACCACAGAGCAGACCCACTGTAGTCCTTGTAGAGATAATGGTATTGATGGGCCACCAGAGGCGCAGACCCACTGTAGTCCTGGTATAGACGGCCAGCAGCCATCCGTTGCGACTGTGCAGGTGCACAATCACCATCGAAGATTCTTGCAGAGAATATAGCAAGTCCATAAACCACCACTTGTGCACTCAGAAAGTTTTTCTTTTAATTGTCCTCAGAACCAGCAATGCTGTTATCCAGTCCCTTGCTGAATTACCAACACACGTGCAAACACTATCAGTCCCTACTTCACACATATTGTCCATATACTATGACCAACAGAAACGTGTGCAATGAAATGAATGCTTACATGTTACTTAGTTTGATAAACTGGTGTCAATTACAATTTTATAACATGAGAATACAATAACAAAGGTACAGAATACATCATGAAAGAACATAACAATACAGATAACATTTGTAGCAAAACAGGCTTTACAAAAGAATAGAAATAGACATATACATCTGTGTTACAGGAATTATGACATAAGTACATACATAAAAGATCAGAATAACTTTCGAAACACCAACTTCACACATGAGCATTAACACAAAACAGAATAAATAATGTCTAAACATCTTTACAAAGTAAATAACATATTATTAATGCCAATTATATTCGAGGATAAAAGTATTCCTCATCATAGTGAATGTAGCTTAATATTAAAAGAGAAAAAAATTCTATGAAACTACACAGAGACAGGAAGTAAACAAATACACAAGGGTACACAAACACATACTGGGATAACACAAAAGGAAAGGACAGGGTTCGTTTTCAGTGTAACATTTGGTACTGCAGTCCATCCCAAAACTTCATTCCATAGATCTTTCGTCTTATTTCAACCTTTGCTTCCACCAAAAAAATCTTATCCAAGCATGCTTTCTGTATTCTGTTCATATTTCTTTCAAAATAATTATTTCTGATTGTACAATACTCATTTGGGCCCAAATCCATTTTATATAACTTCGCAATGCATTCTTTACCTATTCTCCATAGTCAGTTTCTCATATAGTCTACCCCCTCTTAAGCTAACTTAAATCTACTGAGCTCAGATGCTAAACTAAGGGACGAGGCAATGCAGCAGCACGTAAAACAATTATTATAAACAGCAATGAAAAAAATGGAAAATTGCAAAGCAAGCTACAGTATAAATTAGCAAAAGTCAAATTCAATAACACTATGCCTGGCAAACAGCAGCAACTTATACCTAAACATGACATAGCGCAAGCAGAAAAAATATTACACTAAAATGGCCATGTCTAATACCTATGTCACATCTTAACATTAGAGTGATGCATCACAATTTATTCTACAAAAGAAATTACCAAGTACTTGAAAAGAAAATTATGAATGCAGTTCCTGTGAAGGTAAATGTCGCTTTGTGCTCCCTCATTTTTTTGAAAAAAATTATTATATACTCGATCTGTAGACAGAAAATATTTATATTAGTACATCTATAAAATTGTATTTTAACCAATGCTGCAGTGCAGCTAGAAACTTGATATTAAACAAAATGTGTAAATAAATACATAAAGCAAGCCATATGGCATTTTTCTTAACTAGCAAGGCAATAGCTGTGAAATGTTTCTCATCGTTTCATTAGGCATTTCAGTAAATATCACAAATTACGAGCTCCACAGTATGCTTTCAACAAGGAGATGTCAGTAGCGCAGACAATGGTCTTCCCTTTCTTTTTTTTCTACCTGTGCTTCTGACGAGGCACTCACACTAATGGCTTGTTCTCCAGGCGTCTGACACACCTGGGTGCCCACGACGCATTATGTGCAGGTGGTCACTTAACTTTCGTACGGAAATATTTACGACAGCAGTTTCCGCTACAGTAACAGTCATATATACAAAATTTCACAGGTCGAGAATTTACTTTGCAAATGTGTAGAAACAAAATCCTATGAATATAACAGTGTCCAAAAAAGTTTTCAGTGGCATTGTGATACATTCACACATGATTCACACATGTACACACATTTCATAATTCTAAAGTACGATTCTTGGTTTCCAACATCCTTTTCCATAAGTCAGAGTCCCTAATCACTATTCATTACTCCTTACCTTATTACACATATTTATATTCGTCGACACGTCAACCTTGCGACGACACTTCAATATTTCATCATAATAAATACATAGCATAACCAAATTCCTTATATAGCACCAGCTTAGTAATCATAAACATACCTCAGCAGCATAATACACATCGTCGTCGTAAAAAATAACATCATAACACCTCAGTCAAATCTCAAAATCGTCGTAGCTTCCTCCAATAACTAAAAAAATTCTCTGCTCCTGTCAAAAGTGTCATCTGCCTCAAACGTACTTTAAAAATCATGAATCCATACCAAATACATCATTCAAAGCTCTCATAGTATCACAATGGTTCCGAAAAAATATGAGCATTTCACAAAGTACAGACAAAATACAATTTCATAAGTGTGAAGTTATCCAACTGTGTAATTGCGTAAACATCTGTCACTGATATAATAAAAAAGTTTATCTCTCATTTACATGATCAGATAGCTGTGTAATTTGTGTGTTAGAGAAATATGGTACCGATGTGTAAAGTTGTATAAGCAAATACCATATTAGCTAGGGCTCCTTGTGCTTGCCAAACACATGGTACACAAAGCAAGCGTGTACCCCCCTGAGGATTAATGTAATTGTACCCTCAGGTGTTACAGATTACAGCAATGGAATGAAATGTATCATGGAAAAACTTCGTATCATTGTACTTCAAATATCTTAAAAAATAAATTTTTAAAGTACAAAATTAATCACTCAAATGCGTGTCCTGTAGCCCTAAATGTGCGTCTCATTGCAACATAATCTCTGTGGAAGTGTCGTAGTTATCGTCCTCCGAAAGCTAAGTTCTGCAGAAGTCAATGTACTTACCTCATAATACACAAAAGTGAAATGCTTTGCGTATAAATGTCTTAGTTATTACGCTTATTGCCGTGATGAAGAAAGTACTGTACTGTAACGTAATGTTGTGCCACGAAAAAGGCTGTCTCATTGTTGCTATACCACAAAAGTTACTACTAAAACATGTTTTACTTTCCAGAATAAAACAGAAAACTGTGCAGATATAAAACAGAAACACCGCAAAAGCAACATTGTATATTGTCACTCATTAGTAGCGTCGTGATAAAATCGTGTAGCTGTCACATAAACTAACCACTGTGTCATCTGGTATCTCACAGAAAGTACTTTAAATCCAGAATATATTTTCAAGTAAACCAAAATGTTGCATTAAAATCTCATTAGCAGTACTGGTAAATGTTCTAAGTATGTAAGCCTTATAGTCGTTCCATAATCGTGCAACTAACAAGCAAGAATGTACACACACAATAACACTGTGACGTCTGTTCACTATAACAATGCATTCGTCATTTCTGTTTCAATAAGTTCTCTTGGTTCTTGACTGGATATTTAACTTCAAACACTGTTGCATGTTAACAGTTTCTTAAGTCTGACAAAGCATACTAGAGATGTGAAGTGAAAAGTTTTATACCAAAGACTAAGTTAAAAAGCAGATCATCTCTCAATAAACGGTTTTACATGTGAAATGTGGTGTAATCTTTTACTCTTCATAGTACTCAGAGTTTGAACAATGCAATTATCATGCGGTATAGATTCCAGGTTCGAATCCTGGCAGGGTCGCCATATGAAACGTCCCCTTTGAACAATTATACACGACTGTCCTTAAACTGACACACAATATTTTGTTAGCGCAATGCAATCTGACTTTCAAAATTCCCTACAAAAGAATGGCCCTGACTAACATTAAACTATACCTTTCACAAATCACTTACCTCACAAAAATCTTCGCTGCTCAAGCTACTGCAATACAGCGAGCGCCACTACTGCCAGCTAAATAAAAGATTCAAACTATGGAAGGCACTAACTACTGATAGGGATAGTTAGCAAATGAAAGATATTAATAGAGAACAAACAATGTATTTACCTTGATATCATCATATATAAATATAGCAGTTCATGACAAATTTCAAAACTCCGCCATCTCTCTCCCCACATCCACCACTGCTGGCGGCTCACCTCCAACTGCGCAACGCTATGCGCTGTTCACAGCCAGCTGCCTAACACTACAATGGCGAGTATTACAACAATGCAAAGCAGATACAGACTGCCCACAGCACAGCCAGCGATTTTCATACAGAGGTGGCGTTACCAATAAAAAAACCTAAACAGCCTACTTACATAGAGAAAACATAAACAGCCTACTTACACATTGTATACGCAAAGTTTCTTGCAGTTATATACATTTTCGTTTACAGAAAACAAAACGTCATTTTCACACTGTCATAGTGATTTTTATTGTCCCAGATGCATTTCGCCCTGTACTTGAAAGGCATTTTCTGTGTATGTATTCATATACGATATAGTTTCAGTTTTCAGAAATGTTAATCGTAGATTTACATCGCTTCCACGTTAAATTAATTAGCATATCTAGGCACTTTCGAATATCGCCATATTCGAAGAACAGTTGGGTTATGGATGCATCAGATATGTTATGATAAGAGGATGAGTGGCAAATGAGTAATATTTCGTGTGTAATGCCACATATTGTCATTCAACCACAAAAGTGTTTCCCAACGTTCCTCTATCAAAACATGACAGTGTAGCTGATTTTCACGAAATCTGAACAGAGGCTATGGTGCTTATTCTGCACCAGGAGAAATGTTGGGCAATATGAACCTGCGTCAGTGCGTTGTAGTAGTCACTACCCCCAATGTATGTCTCACAAATTCTGGTTGCCAGTACCGCACGATGAGCTGAGTCTTTTCCTGAATCGTCCCAACGTAGGGTTTGAGTTATTACGTAACCCGTATTTGAGGGAATAGCATCTCCTAATCCGGAGACTGTTAAACGTCTCATTTAACTATTTGTGTTGTTTTGCAAAGCACGAGTCCAGGAGAGAGAAAAATTAGCAACGGTTCTGGATTTGTGGCAATCGGACGTCGCAATATATTCTCCCGTTTACTTTTTTGTTATCTCTCTCTATTTCCGTGCGCTCCGCCATGCTTTCCTCTCCAGCGTGAGTTTTTTCATCTCAGATAGCACCTGCACTCTACGTCACAGTTATTTTCTGAATATATTCCAAGCTCGAATGGACGATAAATAGTTTGGACAAGAAGAGAATAAAAGCTTTCGAAATGTGGTCCTACAGAAGAATGCTGAAGATTAGATGGGTAGATCACATAACTAATGAGGAGGTATTGATTGGAATTGGGGAGAAGAGGAGTTCGTGGGACAACTTGACTAGAAGCAGGGATGGATTAGTAGGGCATATTCTGAGGCATCAAGGGATCACCAATTTGGTAATGGAGGGCAGCGTGGAGGGTAAAAATCGTAGAGAGAGACCAAGAGACGAATACACTAAACAGATTCAGAAGGATGTAGGTTTCAGTAGGTAGTGGGAGATGAAGAAACTTGCACAGGATAGAGTAGCATGGAGAGCTGCATCAAACCAGTCTTAGGACTGAAGACCACAACAACAACAACAACAACAACAACATTCCAAGCTCTGTTTTCCTCTACAATTTCCATGCACCAAAATTTTCCTCTAGTACCGTGGAAGTTACTCCTTACTGCCATAACTAACATCCTATCGTCCTATTCCTTCTTCTTGTTAGTATTTTCCATACGTTCTTCGCCTATTCTGTGGAGAACCTCGTCATTAATTGTCTTATTTGTCCAAATGATTTCCGACATTCTTCTGTAGCAACACATTCAAGCTCTCGATTCTCTTCCATTCCGGTTTTCCCGTATCCCATGTTTCACTACAATACAGTGTTGTGCTCCTAACGTACATACTCATGAATTTCTCCTTCAAAGGGAGGCTTTTGTTTCATACCACCAAACTTCTCCTGGCCAGGAATCCCTTCTTTGCTCGCAGTAGTCTGCTTCTTGTGTCCTCCTTGCTCCGATTGTCATGAGTTATTTCCCTTCCAAGGTACCAAAATTCCTTAACTTTGTCTACGCCAGGACCACCAGTTTTGATCTGTCTTTCTCTAGTTTACTCTTAATGCATATTCTCTACCCATTATGCTGTTCATTTCATTCAACAGATCCTGTCTTACTGTTTCACTGTCACTGAGGTTTGCAACGACGTCGGATAATCGTATCATTGATATCCTATCACTTTGAATTTTAATTCCGCTTTTAATTTTTCTTTTACTCCCGCTGTTGCTTCTTAGATGTAGAGACTGAACAGTAGGGGCGACAGCCTGAATTCCTGTTGCACATAATTTTTAATTTCAGCACTTCATACATGGTGTTACTATCTTATTGTTTTCTTTTGTTTCTTGAGCAAATTGATAATTAGCAGGGCTGGTACGGGACTGGATAATGACCGTGTCGTGTGACTTCCGTTGTCATCTTACATATCTTGGTGTCGCGTCCCCTACTTGGCTCATTTATATTCAAGATCACCCCCACACCTTCCCACCCAGGGAACTGCGCGGAATAGGTCAACGTCACACAAAGGAATTACCAGCACCTCTCCCCCTTCTCCTCCTCCCCCATCCATCACCTCTCGACTAAAGAAAATCATGCATACTCTCCACACATTCATCTTTTATGAATGGGACAATTGAGTGGGTGGACTTCATTCAGAAGCTGAGCAGTATAGGGAGACGTTGTAGGTTGTTACTAATAACGATTTAATAGTGCATCATTAAAAGCACCAGTGGAGACAACTCCCAGGCAGATTTGTAAGTACTCTCATTCTTCCACAATTTTACGTATTTTTCCATATTTTCCATACTTTCCCCAATCTTCACATATTTTCACCAATTTCTGTATATTTTCACATCTTCATCTTTTATAATAATATTTACTCAGTCACTAGTTTACGTATTAGCAACGAACACAGTGGTAGAAATAATGACGTCACGCCGTATAAAGGGTGTCATTGCGGATTCTGTACTCACTACCGACTTTTAACGAAAGATATTTTATATGTAAGAAATACCACGCCGTGATAGTTAAACCTCTGCCAAACCACCACTACAGTACTTGACTGAATGAAGTCAGAGTAAAATTCGGATGCCTCCAAACGAAGATGCTGTGTGCAGCTAAAGATAAAGTCGACCAGCAATTTTAACGACCCCTGCGAAAATCATGACGCCTGCGGAGTGCACCACCCCTCAGGCTCAACGTATGGGTGTATAGCCGCTAACACGAGTGCTTAGAGTACGATAGCGGCAACACTACAGGGCTATTACAAATGATTGAAGCGATTTCATAAATTCACTGTAGCTCCATTCATTGACATATGGTCACGACACACTACAGATACGTAGAAAAACTCATAAAATTTTGTTCGGCTGAAGCCGCACTTCAGGTTTCTGCCGCCAGAGCGCTCGAGAGCGCAGTGAGACAAAATGGCGACAGGAGCCGAGAAAGCGTATGTCGTGCTTGAAATGCACTCACATCAGTCAGTCATAACAGTGCAACGACACTTCAGGACGAAGTTCGACAAAGATCCAACAACTGCTAACTCCATTCGGCGATGGTATGCGTAGTTTAAAGCTTCTGGATGCCTCTGTAAGGAGAAATCAACGGATCGGCCTGCAGTGAGCGAAGAAACGGTTGAATGCGTGCGGGCAAGTTTCACGCGTAGCCTGCGGAAGTCGACGAATAAAGCAAGCAGAAAGCTAAACGTACCACAGCCGACGGCTTGGAAAATCTTACGGAAAAGACTAAAGCAGAAGCCTTACCGTTTACAATTGCTACAAGCCCTGACACCCGATGACAAAGTCAAACGCTTTGAATTTTCGGCGCGGTTGCAACAGCTCATGGAAGAGGATGCGTTCAGTGCGAAACTTGTTTTCAGTGATGAAGCAACATTTTTTCTTAATGGTGAAGTGAACAGACACAACGTGCGAATCTGGGCGGTAGAGAATCCTCACGCATTCGTGCATCAAATTCGCAATTCACCAAAAGTTAACGTGTTTTGTGCAATCTCATAGTTTAAAGTTTACGGCCCCATTTTCTTCTGCGAAAAAAACGTTACAGGACACGTGTATCTGGACATGTTGGAAAATTGGCTCATGGCTGGAGACCGACAATGCCGACTTCAACATGATGGTGCTCCACCGCACTTCCATCATGATGTTCGGCATTTCTTAAACAGGAGATTGGAAAACCGATGGATCGGTCGTGGTGGAGATCATGATCAGCAATTCATGTCATGGCCTCCACGCTCTCCCGACTTAACCACATGCGATTTCTTTCTGTGGGGTTATGTGAAAGATTCAGTGTTTAAATCTCCTCTACCAAGAAACGTGCCAGAACTGCGAGCTCGCATCAACGATGCTTTCGAACTCATTGATGGGGACATGCTGCGCCGAGTGTGGGAGGAACTTGATTATCGGCTTGATGTCTGCCGAATCACTAAAGGGGCACATATCGAACATTTGTGAATCCCTAAAAAAACTTTTTGAGTTTTTGTATGTGTGTGCAAAGCATTGTGAAAATATCTCAAATAATAAAGTTATTGTAGAGCTGTGAAATTGCTTCAATCATTTGTAATAAACCTGTACTACCAAACCCACCAACTGCCGAGAAGTTGCCTTACAATAGGCGTAATCATCTCTATCCTGTTGGCTGACATTGCTGCTGTATCAGTTCTGGCCGAAGACTCTGCCCCCCACAGTAATAATGACAAACAGATCCCAACACGTTGGTGGGAATATTAAAGACTACTGCAAATACACACCTAGATTTCGAGCCACTCGCTTTATAGTTCCCGTACGCTATGGAACACCTCGAGCAGAAATAGGCGCCACTGCATCCGTGGCCACAAACGAGAGACCTCTACACGTCTGCCCAACAATACGTCAGACCATCTTCTTGGTCATGGTACAAAAAGAATCATAATTAAATGTTAAACGCCTCTGGTCAGGTGGTTGGCACGAAAGACACTCAGTCATTCAGGGAGAGGGAGTACCACTTAGACAAGCCAGTCGCAATCCACGGACACCTACACGCTCATCAGAGGAAATCTGAGGATGCCGTTGCTGATAAAGGATGCTAACAGTTTAAGCACAAGGCGCTCCCCTTCCAACCCGTTCTATCTAGATAACTAGAAACATGATCCTCCGCCTCCTCACTCAACTACAGTGCTTTTTAAAACTGGCACGAGTGACATTTTTTCAGCCACGCAGCACTCCCAGGTGGAATGAGGGCATGTAATTATAATTACGATAGCTAAACCTAACAAACCCTGCAATATTATTAGTTTGCTGTGATGCTAAAAGACTCATAAACACAAATCTGCAAGAACACTGACTGCTGACAAGATCCACCAGGAATCCCAGGCAGAATATAAAGACATATAACTCATATAATATAACTGTGCTACATCACTATAAGACTAGTAAATAGATGCGGGAATAATACGAAGTGTATACAGTCTCACCACACCCAACCGAGTCTGAGCAATGGCCACAGTGCAGCAAAATTAAACTGTTTCTAGATGAAAATAAAGAATGCCACCTGCAGATAGACTGATTCTCCAAGGATCAATTAACCTACCACCAACGTGATTCAACTTGCGAACAACACTTGCAGAATGACTGTTGGGAAATGTCTGCACATACCTGACAATCAATAGTACGATGAACGATATACTGGTGATGAGATGCTGCACTTCTCTACTGACCCAGAGTGGTGAGTCCTGTGGAAGCCATGCCTGGAATACAGTGAAGTACTTTATCCCTCGTATCAGTCTCTAGGTGAGAGCCACCTCATTCGCTCCAAGCAAACGGGCGAAAAATGTCCTACGCAAACTGATAAATGGCGGGTGAGGGGCAGGGGGAGGGAGGGGGGGGGGGGAGAAATCACCAACCTGTGGGTCCGTCGAGCCAAGGAACAGAAAGTCCTTTCCCATCCGCCAATGATGTCACACAGCGACCACTAGGAAGTGATATCTCAACAGATCGCAGACACTTACGACGGGGCCTATGAAACTCAAGAGGCCATTATGATAACACTACCATCGCGTCAACTGTCATATCACGAAACGGCCAGAAGAATTTGTGTGAATAAAAGTGTTCTCATATTTTGTTACATGTCTGTGAGATGAAAGATCTACCCATACAGCCTCACTAACAAAAATGCTTCATTTACTAGCGAAAACACCCCTTACTTGAACTGGATATGATAATATCATCAGATGTGATATGTTGCACGTTAAGATTTTGCCACGAATCCCATATGTCACATGATTCTCATATACTGTTAGAGCTCCAACAACATCCCGTCTACGATACCGTCATCAATGAGGAATCGAAAATCTTGTAACATCAGATAAAAGTTCAGTGCCTGATGCTCCTGAGAGAAGAACAGTTTTAGAAAGGTCATTACTAAACCTTTTAATTTTTCTAGCATCTAATGTATTACTCTTATAGAACTCTGTAGCATAATTAGTTTAGGGGTCATACGTCAAAGACACGGTGCGCAATAATTACGTTCCACACTTATTAAGACAACCTGGTATGAGACTCAGTCTGACGAGCAAATCCCGTAATGCGGTTTTACAACCTTACTGACAGCATATCTAATTAATGAAGAAGTTCTCCATACAACCGGCGAAGTAACCAGCGTATGGGAAACACTGACAAGAAAAATGGACAAGATGATAGAATGTTAGTTATGGCACTAGGGAACAACTTCCATGGTGCTAGTGGGAATTTCTGTGCATGAGAACTGTAGGGGAAGGCAGAGATTAAATACATTCAGGATAGGGTGCAACAGCTATCTGGGATGAAAAGGTTGACGCTGGAGAGGAATTCATATCGGAGCGTATCGAATTAAAGAGAGGTGACAAAAAATAAATAAAAAATAAACGGGGAAAATATTTTGATGTTCACTTGCTACAAATACAGAATCCGTTTTTGCTGTAACATACAACTTACTAACTAGAAGACTTTTTCTCAAGGAAGCTGATACATAATGCTGGACCCGGTACCAGTAGCTGCAGTCATCATGCCAATTTTACATGGTCTCGGAACTATGCTCTCTTTGGTTGATTGGTTGGTTGGTTGGTTGGTTTGAGGAAGGAGACCAGACAGCGAGGTCATCGGTCTCATCGGATTAGGGAAGGACGGGAAAGGAAGTCGGCCGTGCCCTTTGAAAGGAACCATCCCGGCATTTGCCTGGAGCGATTTAGGGAAATCACGGAAAACCTAAATCAGGATGGCCGGACGCGGGATTGAACCGTCGTCCTCCCGAATGCGAGTCCAGTGTCGAACCACTGCGCCACCTCGCTCGGTATATGCTCTCTTTACGAAAAACTCTATTGAGAAGCTACGTTTGTAGGCAGCGTACATTTCGTGTAAGATAGGGATCGATCGATGTGTTCCTCTCTAGCACTGTTTTATGTCAGTATCACAAGGCACCATTCTGTGTGTGTGTGTGTGTGTGTGTGTGTGTGTGTATGTGTGTGTGTGTAACGCTCTTATGAGCAGTAAGAGACCTAGGGTTCAGATAAGCATTTAATAAACAAAATAAACCCATGTCTAATATTCGCTCGTTAGTGTGCATATGTAAGCACTGGACTGTCAGTAAAATAGTTTTCTGTGGGAGTAGTTCTTACGATAATTATAGCCCACATCTACCAAACTAATCTAGTAAGTGTCTCATATGATTGATGAAGTCTCGTATTTTGTCGTAACAGAGTACAAAAATCTTAAATATGTTATTTACGTGATAATTAATTATTCATTCGATGACAAATAGTAAGTATTTATTTACAACACAATGTCGACTTTAGCACTGCGTAGGGGAACTGTGACACATCTGAAAAGACAATGTTTTTGCCAGCCGTAGCTGAGAGTGCATAATAATAAAGTTAGTTACCAGTCAAGGTTGTATAGGAAGTAACGTGGGCAGAAGAAATGATTTCATACGTAAATTGAAGGTGGATGACTGCAATCAGCTGCAGCGAGACATTAAGCGGAATCAGCGGAGCCGAACGGAAATGTGTAGCGGACCGGCATCCGAACCCGAGATCCCCTGCTACTAGGCAGGTGCGGTAACCACTGTGCCATCCGGGACACGGCATTATCGCAGCTGCTCGGACTCTCAGTACGCCCCATGGCCGATCCACACTCCCGCCGAGGGTCACCTACCCGCAGTCCCAACCAGTCCGGTACACATTTTCGCCCGTCGCCGCTGATTCCGCTTAATATCCTGCTGCAGCTGATCGCAGTCATCCCCATCCAATTTACATATTGTGACTCACAGCTGCGGGATCTGAGTGGCGTCTCTTCTTTTGAAGGAACAGACACCATTCATTCCAATAAGAATTTATTTCAATCTTCCGGCGGACTAACTCTGAATTCAACCATCAGACTGGCTGCAAAATTGCTGCCAGCATCGTTGTTTATGTGTAAACTTTTAGTAGTACAAGTAGTAGTAGTAGCTTTATTCATCCGTTTATCTCTTCTTACGAGGATATAGGACATGTCATAGTATTTACAAGTTAAGACTAATTTAAAATGAGCTATTTCGTAAACACATATATTTACAGACTTCTAGTTAGAGACAATCATTAAATTTACTCCTAGTATACAATACACTTTTTACAAATAACTTATTAAATAATGTAATGCCACACTGTTCTCACATATCTCACTATCAGTGTAAGTAGGCTGTTTAGGTTTTTTTATTGGTAACGCCACCTCTGTATGAAAATCACTGGCTGTGCTGCGGGCAGTCTGTGTCTGCTCTGCATTGTTGTAATACTCGCCATTGTAGTGTTAGGCAGCTGGCTGTGAACAGCGCGTAGCGTTGCGCAGTTGGAGGTGAGCCGCCAGCAGTGGTGGATGTGGGCAGAGAGATGGCGGAGGTTTGTAATTTGTCATGAACTGCTATATTTATATATGATGATATCAAGGTAAATACATTGTTTGTTCTCTATTAATATCTTTCATTTGCTAACTATCCCTATCAGTAGTTAGTGCCTTCCATAGTTTGAATCTTTTATTTAGCTGGCAGTAGTGGCGCTCGCGGTATTGCAGTAGCTTGAGTAGCGAAGATTTTTGTGAGGTAAGTGATTTCTGGAAGATATAGTTTAATGTTAGTCAGGGCCATTCTTTTGTAGGGAATTTTGAAAGTCAGATTGCGTTGCGCTAACAAAATATTGTGTGTCAGTTTAAGGACAGTCGTGTATAAATTGTTCAAAGGGGACGTTTCATATGTCGACCCTTAGCCTAGGATACCTCACTGGAATCTTCTGATTTTTTCTTGTAGTTTGTGTATTTAGTGTAGCTTTTGTTTATTGCTAGCGCGTAATTGTAGAGAGAATCTCCTTTGTAGTTGTAGCCTTTCATTGTTGTACAGTAAAACAGTTGTGGCATGCATGTAGATTTGCACCAAGTATTTCGCAGCTACGCTTGCAATTAACTAGATATTATTTTCAGTGCTATGTTAATGTGTTCTCCTATTTTTGCACTTCAAATTGTGCTTTTCTGTGTTATCGTGTGAAATATTGTGACAATTATGGCGTGTGAAAAACGTAACACTAGGCTCCAAACTAAACTGAGAAATAATAGTGACGACGAGCGTAGCTTATCAGCGCCGCAGAGTAATGAATTAACTAATGTTCAAAGTAGTAATTTGGTAACTGTGCACAGGGAAATGGAGCGGGCGTCAAACAATGGCGTGGACAGTGAAACAATTAGTGAAGAGGGAAGCATTATCGATCGATCGGTCGGCAACAGCTCGCCTCAGGAAGCCGAAATGACACGACACGATCTCGCAAATACTGTAGATTCAGGTTTTGGATCCTCACCGTTTTCTCAAATAAGTCAAGACACATTTTCTGCTTGTCAAAATGTGAATGTTTCCGGTGTAAATTCACTGCCGAAAAGCACTGAGGAACATGTTTCAGACACCAATGCACTGTTATTACAATTAATACAACAAATGGGACAAACACAGCAAAAGCTTCAAAAGTTAGACACAGTGGAACAAAATCTCAAAAAGTTAGACACAGTGGAACAAAATCTTAAAAAGTTAGACACACTGGAACAAAATCAGAGACAAACACAGCAACAGCTTCAAAAGTTAGACTCATTGGAACAAACTCTTGAACAAACGCGTGAAGATTTAACTACTGAGTTACATAACATTGAATCGAAATGTCAAAAAGTCTGTAATGACGTAAAAACTCAAATTTGTGAGCATTTTCAACCTATTTTTTCGCGGCATGAAAAGGCATTACAGAATCACGAAGCAGCCATAAAAGAACTGCAAATTATTGTTCATGAAAATCATGAGACCTTGCAAGCTAAATTTGACTCAGTTGCATCTACCGATTCGGTTACGCAACTTGCAAAAACTCAGGAAAACTTAAAGAACACAGTAGATTCGATTTCAACACAAATGGACACTCTGAAACTTGGTTCAGAAAAACACCTTGAGGAAATGTGTTCACTATCGGAGAAAGTAGCCGAACTTTCGGATCAGTTCACTAACTTATCTACGAAGGTAGATGATAATCTGAACGACACAAAACCGGTAGTCTTTAATGACACAGAAGAGTGCGAACAAATTAGGAAATTCAAACAAAATCAGAATCAAATTAATACTCAACACCAAAGAGAAATCCGGGAAGTACAAGATCAGCTGACACAGGTAATTCAAGAATTACGTATTTCAGAGGATACTCGCGCCCCAATACGGGAAGAGGGACTTAGAAATACGGAACAACCACAAAATAATAACACAGGACACTTCGGAAGTTATGAAAGAAATTGGCAAGGTCCACCGAATTTTGAAATGGAACCGCCGAAACGACGTAACAATGACCGATATGCGACTCGCCGACATGATGACTTTGACTATAAGCTGTTCATTACTACACGTAAATTCAAAACATTTAAGAATTCTGGGAACGACATTCATCCACAAGCATGGCTCCATCAATTCTCTCATTGTTTTCCTCCCAACTGGTCATTAGAGCACAGATTAGAATTTATGTGTGGCTACTTAGAGAATGAACCAGCTGTAAGAATGCGGTCGGTCATTCACGATTGCCACAGTGAAGGAGAGTTTTACCATGCCTTCCTCTCAGCATATTGGCCTCAGGCCACACAAGACCGAGTAAAACAAAGCATCATAATGATGAAACGTTTCGAACAATCTGAATTTTCCAGTCTTATGAAATATTTTGAAGACATGTTGCATAAGAATCAGTACCTTTCAAACCCATACAGCCCCTCAGAACTTATCCGCATTTGCTTAATCAAATTGCCTGAACATTTACGACACATTATTTTGGCAGGACGTTGCAAAGACGACATTGAAGCATTTCAGGGACTCTTACAAGAATTAGAAATTGACACTGACAATCGCGGAACGCGAAACCAGGAACACAACAATTACAGGTCACATCCGTCGCAATTCCGCGATGAAAGAAGTAATAAGTTGACACGACAAGGCTATTCACACAACACAAATCGTGACCAAAACAGACACCACCCGTATGACAACCGTTGGCAGAGTCGTAATAACTACAGGGAAAGATCACCTCTCCGTGGTAATGACTATTACAGAGACAATAAGAGAAACAGACAATATGGGAACCAAAATAATTATTATCAAGGGAGACAGAAAAACTTTAGACGCAACGGTCCAGCGCGCAGTTACGATTCAGGGAGAAATTCTCCACCACTTAACCGACAAGAAAGAAACTACAGGAACTACCGACATGACGACAGACGATGTGATCGTAACGACAGACCTGAATTGCATCAGAACTGGCGTGATTCAAACAGAGCAGGGCCTTCTCGACAGAGTGAATTTGTAGAAGTTAGGTCTCCTAATCCCAATAACGGCGTGCGCCAACAAAGAGACAGACAATGACTCGCACAGCAGGCAGCCGCGTGCGCCCGCTCGCTCCGAGAAAAGTAACATAAGACGCTAGCCTTGAGAAAAATTTTAGCATTCTTTACCGATGTATACAACATGATAATTGCTTTGAAGTTGAAACTCTGCGTACTAGGAAGAGTAAAGGTTTACACCACTTTTCACGTGTAAAACCGTTTATTGAAAGATAATCTGCTTTTAACTTTGTTTTTGCCATAAAACTTTTCACTTCACATTTCTAGTATGCTTTGTCAGATTTAGAATCTGTTAACATGTAACAATGTTTGAAGTGAAATATCCAGTCAAGAACCAAGAGAACTTATTTAAACAGAAATTACGAATGCATTGTTATAATGAACAGACGACACAGTGTTGTTAGTTGTACATTCTTGCTTGTTAGTTGCACGATTACGTAACGACTATCAGGCTTACATACTTAGGACACATACTGGTACTGCTAATGAGATTTTAATGCAACATTTTGGTTTACTTGAAAATACATTCTGGGTTTAAAGTACTTTCTGTGAGATACCAGAGGACACAGTGGTTAGTTTATGTGACAGCTACACGATGTTATCACGACGCTACTAATGAGTGACAATTTACAATGTTGCTTTTGCAGTGTATCTGTTTTATATCTGCACAGTTTTCTGAATTCTTCTAGGAAGAAAAACATGTTTTAGTAGTAACTTTTGTGGTATAGCAACAATGAGACAGCCTTTTTCGTGGCATAACAATACGTTACTGTACAGTACTTTCTTCATCACGCCAATAAGCATAATAACTACGATATCTATACGCAAAGCATTTCACTTTTGTTTATCATGTGGTAAGTACATTGACTTCTGCAGAACTTAGCTTTCGGAGGACGATAACTACGACACTTCCACAGAGATTATGTTGCGACAAGGTGCACAGTTTAGCGCTACAGTACACGCATTTGAGTGATCAATCTTATACTTAAAACACTTATTTTTAAATATTTTTTTAATTACAAAGAAAGTTTTCCGTGATACATTTCATTCCATTGCTGTAATTTGTAACACCTGGGAGTATAATTACATTTATCCTCAGGGGGGTACACGCTTACTTTGTGTACCATGTGTGTGGCAACCACAAGGAACCCTAGCTAATATGGTATTTGCTTATACAACTTTACACATCGGTACCATATTTCTTTAAGGGGAGTTGGAATGCCCTATCTCGCCAATGTTAAATTTGCTAACTTTGTGTACCTTTTTCTTTGGAACTATTATCTTCAGAACTTTGAAATTCTGGCAGAGGTTTTCAGCATATATTGTGAGCCCACTGAACTAGAACCAATGTTTTCTTTTTGTTGGTATAGTATTTATGAATTTTTTACCATTAAGCCATTTTTTATTGGAAAAAGTATAACATAAACTTCCCTAGTTCAGAGAATAAGCCAGTTCTTGTCATGATTCTAGTTCAGTGGCCTCTTTGAACTGTTTTGCAGCATTTCTGAAAATTTGAATGTTGTTGGTTGAGTGGTTTATGAGATAAAGGTACATGTAACACTAAAAATGTCAAATGCCAGAAAATGCGATTAAAGTAATTTATTATGAAAATTCACAAATACCTTTTATTCTATTATCAAAAGTGTCCAGCAGAGTAATCAGGGTCATCTTCTAGTTCTTCTTCTTCACCTAGAAGCTTTCTTCTCCTTGCTGCCCTTGCTTTTTTTGTATTAAATTCAGCTGCATACTGAGCCTTCCTTACTCGCACGCTGTCCAGAAGCTGAAGACCTCTGATGGTGTTGATACCAGGAGCAATGCCGAGCCTTGCCATGACCTTTAGCCTACCCATATGACCATCATTGAATGAAATAACAGCATCACTGACTCCCCATTTCAATGTTTTTATCCCAACAAATACATTCTTAGGTACACGAGTCCAAATGAGGTTGTTGAACGACTCGTTTTGATTCTGGGTACAACCATGAAGACATTTTCGCAGAAGATCAGGATGCCCCAAGTCTCTATATATTGGTTTAATTACTTCCATAACAGCCAATGGAATATAATTTTTATGGTGATAAGGATCCCCAGTAGCTTGAGATTTTCTATAATTGCACCATGACTGAGGACCATCTGGACAAGCAAAATGTTGAGGATTATCATCAGTTGATGATCGATGTAAATATGTGGCCCATACAGCTTGTCTCATTTCCTGCAAATTATTTGCATTATTTCTTATTGCCATACCATAGTATTGTTGTAATTCATTTATAATTTTATCTGACAGGCGACCTCTAATGGTTTTACCATCTGACAAAATTTTGTCCTTCAGATTCTGTTTCAGTTTCCTTAGACGAGTGCCCATTCGTTTCTGAACATGACCGACACATTCTAGTTTAGTTATTGTCTTATTGACATATGGCATGGATTCTGTAACACTTTTGTATGCCTTGGAGTCCCCATCTCCAAGGAATTTTGTGTAAAATACTCCCCGTTCTTTTTCTGATCTGCTAAACATTTTCACAGCAGCGGCAGCCTCCATGCCTCCACTCGTACCTTCATAATTCTTGCTACATATGTGAGCTGCTTCTATCTTACCAGATGCACAATGGTAACAATGTTTAGTGAGCACTTCATAGTCCAAAACTTTACCGCTGTCCACACTAGTAACAGTAGCAACAGCATTTTTGGATGTGTGACCCCTTTTCTGCCAGGTTCCATCAAAAGCAACAGGGATATCTGGGTTTCCTTCATTTATATATTTTGCTTCACTGGCAGCAGCTTTCATTGATAAATCTGCTACAGACTGAACAGCATCTCCTATCACTTCAGTGTAATTGTCAATTTTAGCAGGTGGAGGTGGAAGATTCATTATGGCACAAAATGTTTGAGCAGCAGTATGTCCTTTACCAATTGCTCTCATTGCATACATTAGCCTGATATTACTCTCAAACAAATTGCTACTGCATGTTTTAGAGCTCCAAAAACAGGTCTCATTTTCACAACTGGCACAAACTATAGCAATTTTGCAGGAAAGTCCTATAGATTTTGTTATGTTCATATCAAAAGAACCTCCACAAAGATTACAACACAAACATTTCTTCATAAACTCAGTAAAAACAGGAAAGTCGACTAAAACATATTGTTCATTAGAAGCTTCATCTGTAATTTCACTTGCACAGTTTGATAACTTCTTTTTTGATGCACTGGTGGGCGTGTCTCCTTCACACATCTCAGCTGTACAAACGTCAGAACTTTCACCAGCATCAACAGGTGCTGAAGCAGAATCACTTGAACAAACGTTATTTGTAAATCTATTACCGCGAAACTTTCGCTTTTTAAATAATGATGCACTCCTAGGCATCGTAGAAACTACGCACTCACCACTGAAAGTCAAAACAAGACAGATAACAAACTCCAAATGAGCGACAAACTAAACTCGAGGCTCAAAACAAACACTCACAGATCAAAAACTGAACAATAAACACAGCTAGTCGTAAAAACAATGGTACCTATGGAAGGATCAAAGATTCTACAACTGAAGAGTGAAATCCACAGCCTTCTATATGTAATGTTTTCGGAAATGCGAAGATTTAAATGTGTACAAATCACAAGATGGGTAACTTTGCTGGGCGCACATGTAATTTTGAAAAATTAAATAAAAATACTTCCAATTGGAATTTCTTAACAAATTTTGCACCATTTTAAGCAGAAAATTTCAAATTAAGTTATAAGGTTAAAAACTGAAAATGTGAATTTTTTCCATTTTCCGGCATTCCAACTCCCCTTAACACACAAATTACACAGCTATCTGATCATGTAACTGAGAGATAAACTTTTTATTACATCAGTGACATATGTTTACGCAATTAGAGAGTTGGATTACTTCACACTTACGAAATTGTATTTTGTCTGTACTGTGTGAACTGTTCATATTTTTTTTGGAACCATTGTGATACTATGAGAGCTTTGAATGATGTATTTGGTATGGATTCATGATTTTTAAAGTACGTTTGAGGGAGATGACACTTTTGACATGAGCAGAGAATTTTTTTAATTATTGGAGGAAGCTACGACGATTTTGAGATTTGACTGAGGTGTTATGATGTTATTATTACGATGACGATGTGTATTATGCTGCTGAGGTATGTTTATGATTAATAGGCTGATGCTATATGAGTTATTTGATTATGCTGCTTATCTGTTATGATGCAATATTGAAGAAGTGTCGACGAATAAGGTAAGGAATAATGAGTAGTGTTTAGGGACTCTGGTTTGTGAAAAAGGTTGTAGGAAACCAAGAATCGTACTTTAAGAGTTATGAAATGTGCGTAAATGCGTGACTGTATCACAATGCTGACGAATATTTTATTTGGACACTTATATTTATAGGATTTTCTTTCTACAGATTTGCAACGCTAATTCTTGACCTGTGAAATATTTTATATGAGACTGTCACTGTAGCGGAAACTGCTGTCGTAAATATTTCCGTACGAAAGTTAAGTGACCACCTGCACATAACGCGTCGTGGGCACCCAGGTGTGTCAGACGCCTGGAGAACAAGCCATTAGTGTGAGTGCCTCGTCAGAAGCACAGGTAGAAAAAAAAAGAAAGGGAAGACCATTGTCCGCGCTACTGACATCTCCTTGTTGAAAGCATACTGTGGAGCTCGTAATTTATGATATTTACTGAAATGCCTAATGAAACGATGAGAAACATTTCACAGCTATTGCCTTGCTAGTTAAGAAAAATGCCATATGGCTTGCTTTATGTATTTATTTACACATTTTGTTTAATATCAAGTTTCTAGCTGCACTGTAGCATTGGTTAAAATAAAATTTAATATATGTACTGATATAAATATTTTATGCCTACAGATCCAGTAAATAATTTTATGATCTATCCAAAACAAATGAGGGAGCACAAAAAGACATTTCCCTTCACAGGAATTGCATAAATAATTCTTTTACGATTTGGTAACTTATCTACTAGCGTAAGTTTTTGTGATGAATCACTCTCATGTTAAGATGTGACATAGGTATTAGACGTGGCCATTTTAGTGTAATATTTTTTCTGCTTGCGCTATGTCATGTTTAGGTATAAGTTGCTGCTGTTTGCCAGGCATAGTGTTATTGAATTTGACTTTTGCTAATTTATGCTGCTAGCTTTGCCAATTTGCATTTTTTGCATTGCTGTTTGTGTTGATTTGTTATGTGATGCTGCATTGCCTCGTTCCTTAGTTTAGCATCTGAGCTCAGTAGATTTAAGTTAGCTTAAGAGGGGGTAGCCTCTAAGAGAATGAGTTGCGATGAATTGGAAGAAATGCATTGAGAAAACAGGTTTAGGTAGGATTTTCTTGGAAATAAATGTTGAGGTAAGAAATGTGTGAACATATAAATACAGAAAGCATGCTTAGATAGAATTTTTTTGGCGGAAACAAAGGATGAAATAAGAGGAAAGATATATGAAGTTTTGGGTTGGACTGCAGTACCAAATGTTACACTGAAAACGAACCCTGTCCTTTCCTATTGGTGTTATCCCACTATGTGTTTGTGTACCCTTGTGTAGTTGTTTTCTTCCTGTCTCTGTGTAGTTTCATATAATTTTTTCCTCTTTTAATATTAAGCTACATTCACTATGATGAGGAATACTGTTATCCTCAAATATAATTGGCATTAATAATGTGTTATTTACTTTGTAAAGATGTTAGACATTATTCATTCTGTTTAAATGCTCATGTGTGAAGTTGATGTTTCGCAAGTTATTCTGATCTTCTATGTATGTACTCATGTCATAATTCCTGTTACACTGATGTATATGTCTATTTCTATTCTTTTGTAAAGCCTGTTTTACTACAAATGTTATCTGTATTGTTCTTTAATGATGTATTCTGTACCTTTGTTATTGTATTCTCATGTTATAAAATTGTAATTGACACCAGTTCATCTTATTATTAACTTGTAAGCATTCATTTCACTGCACACATTTCCGTTGGTCATAGTATATGGACAATATGTGAGAAGTAGGGACTGATAATGTTTGCACGTGTGTTAATGATTCAGCAAGGGACTGGATAACAGCATTGTTGGTTCTAAGGACAATTCCAAAAACTTTGTGAGTGCACAAGTGGTGGTTATGGACTTGCTATATTATCCGCAAGACTCTTCAATGGTGATTGTGCACCTGCACAGTCGCAACAGATGGCTGCTGGCCGTCTCTACAAGGACTACAGTGGGTCTGCATCTTTGATGGCCCACCAATACCATTATTTCTACAAGGACTACAGTGGGTCTGCGCCTCTGATGGCCCACCAATACCGTAATCTCTACAAGGACTACAGTGGGTCTACTCTGTGATGACCTACCTACCAATACTCTTCAAAATTTCGACTGACTCTGCTGTGGGTTTGCTCTGTTGTGGCCCATTACCTGTCTGCATGTCGAGAGTCACCACTGTCTTTCCATTGGAAGGACAACACTACTTCTTCAAGACTGCATGGAAATCTACTACTTCCGTGTGCATTTTCTTTTACTGCTCAGACTTTGAGAAAAACACTGCTATTCTCCTGTTATGTACGATTAGGACTGTCTTTATGGACTGTGAGACAATTTTAGCTTTTGACCAACATTGTATCAATAAGTGTGTGCATTTGATTTCTTTGTTATTGTAATTATGAAAAAATTTTTTCAAATCTGTATTGGCCACTGCCCAATCCAATTTGTAAAAATTTTTGTGGGGAGCATGGGGGCTATGTAAGTAGGCTGTTTAGGTTTTTTATTGGTAACGCCACCTCTGTATGAAAATCACTGGCTGTTCTGTGGGCAGTCTGTGTCTGCTCTGCATTGTTGTAATACTCGCCATTGTAGTGTTAGGCAGCTGGCTGTGAACAGCGCGTAGCGTTGCGCAGTTGGAGGTGAGCCGCCAGCAGTGGTGGATGTGGGCAGAGAGATGGCGGAGGTTTGTAATTTGTCATGAACTGCTATATTTATATATGATGATATCAAGGTAAATACATTGTTTGTTCTCTATTAATATCTTTCATTTGCTAACTATCCCTATCAGTAGTTAGTGCCTTCCATAGTTTGAATCTTTTATTTAGCTGGCAGTAGTGACGCTCGCGGTATTGCAGTAGCTTGAGTAGCGAAGATTTTTGTGAGGTAAGTGATTTCTGGAAGATATAGTTTAATGTTAGTCAGGGCCATTCTTTTGTAGGGAATTTTGAAAGTCAGATTGCGTTGCGCTAACAAAATATTGTGTGTCAGTTTAAGGACAGTCGTGTATAAATTGTTCAAAAAGGGGACGTTTCATCAGTCACGACACACACTGACCCGCAAGGGTAGCCGAGAGCGCTAACGCGCTGCTTCCTGGACTCGGGTAGGCGCGCAGGCCCCAGATCGAATCCGCCTGGCGGATTAACGTCGAGGGCCGCTGTGCCACCCAGCCTGGATGTGGTTTTTAGGCGGTTTTCCACATCCCTCTAGGTGAATACCGGGCTGGTCCCCACTTTCCGCCTCAGTTACACGTGTCGCAGACATTTGAAACACGTCCTCACTATTTACACTAGACACAGACAGTTTGGGTACACTGATTCCATCCTGGGGGGTAAGAGGTGACGGCAGGATGGGCAACCAGACATCCGTAAAACTAACATTGCCAGATCTGTTGTAACCACGGCGACCCTGCGATCGCTGCAGGACTATGGCGTAGGCAAAAGAAAGAAAGAAAGTCACTGCACACACTATACACGCATAATTTCATAACACTTCACTCACTACACACACACACACACACACACACAATCACACACTCACTGGGGATCTCTGGGCCATTTTCTGTACTGCAACTTCCTATTTGCTATCCTGAAAAACTGAGTCAGCATCCCTCCATAATGAGAGAGATGTTGAGCTCAGAAAGAGGAAAAGGTGTTAGTATTTTGCCATCCATAGCTTTTGGTTAAGTATTTCTAGAAAGGAAAAAAGAATGAAAAAAACAGAAAGCGAAGGTGTTATGTGGAATGTAGGATGTTTTATAATGATTATTATTATTATTATTATTATTATTAGTTAATTGTATAACATTTCTTATCAAACCCCTACTTTGTCTCATCTAAGTAATCCTTCAATGTATAAAATGTGTTGCATAACAAGTACTTTTCAGCAGCCTTTTTAAATAAGTGTATTTTTGTAATTTCTGTAATTTCTTTTGATAATTTATTGTACAGTTTTATTCCTTGGTAGAAAATGCTGTTTTGAGTTTTATGTTAATCTTTTCTTGGTAAATGTAGTTTGAGTCTCTCTTTTGTTGTATGGTCATGGACAGAGGTGTTTGTGTAGTAATTACCAATGTTATTATTGATGTGTACAACTGACTGGTAAATATATTCACGTGGAGTAGTTAAAATCCCCAGTGATTTCAACAGATCTTTACAATGAGCTCGACTAGTATTTTTGGTTATTATTCTTATGGTTCTTTTCTGGAGTTTGAAAATTGTGTTCACATTTTGTGCATTTGTTCCCCTAAAAAGAATACCACAGCTAAGAATTGAGTGTACGTATGAATAATATGTAATTAAAAGACGCTGCATGTTGCACACTGATGATAGTATTCTAAGGGCATAACATGCTGATGAAATTATGTCAGCACGTACCTTCGTGTGTTCACACCACTTCAACTGAGAATCAATATTCATTCCTAGAAACTCGGCATTTGTTACACAGTCTATGGAAGTGCCATCTACATTTAATTTAACATTGCCATTTTTCCCCTTCAAACAGATTCGTGGTATTAGTTTTCTTTATGTTCAGTGTCACTTCCTTGCTTATTGACCAGTCATAAACTTCCTTAAGAGTTTCATTTGCTTTCTCTGCAATGACTTCTCTTGTTTTCTCTGTGACAATAATATTGCTGTCATCAGCGAAGAGAATTTTTTCACCATGAATAACATTATGTTCCATGTTGTAACTAGAAACATACAGTGCATGGTTTTAGAAACCATTATAGATTCTGAAACTTATTTCTTTTAAAGTATAGTATTGAGGTATTACATCCTGCCATTACAAAAAACCCATTAAAAAGTCTTTCACAACATGTACATACACAACTATAGTATAACACTTACGTATTGTAATTTTAGGAGTCATAACAGTAAACCCCAGCCCATGAACCAAGGACCTTGCCGTTGGTGGGGAGGCTTGTGTGCCTCAGGGATACAGATAGCCGTACCGTAAGTGCAACCACAACGGAGCGGTATCTGTTGAGAGGCCAGACAAACGTGTGGTTCCTGAAGAGGGGCAGCAGCCTTTTCAGCAGTTGCCAGGGCAACAGTTTGGATGATTGACTAATCTGGCCCTGTAACATTAATCAAAACAGCCTTGGTGTACTGGTACTGCGAACGGCTGAGAGCAGAGCGAAACTAGAGCCGTAATTTTTCCGTAGGGTATGCAGCTATACTGCATCATGGCGTCCTCTTGCGTAAAATATTCCGGAGGTAAATAGTCCCCCATTCGGATCTCCGAGCGGCGACTACACGAATAGGAGCGTGGAATAAAAACTAGTTAAACCTAACTTAACTAAGGACATCACAAACATCCATGCCCGAGGCAGGATTCCAACCTGCGACCGTAGCAATCTTGCGGTTCCAGACTGCAGCGCCTTTAACCGCACGGCCACTTGGAGCGTGGAATATCAGAACCCTTATTCGGGCAGGTAGGTATACGTGGAAAAGGCCTGGAGACACTGGAAAGTTTAAAAAAAAAAATGGTTCAAATGGCTCTGAGCACTATGGGACTCAACTGCTGAGGTTATTAGTCCCCTAGAACTCAGAACTAGTTAAACCTAGCTAACCTAAGGACATCACAAACATCCATGCCTGAGGCAGGATTCGAACCTGCGACCGTAGCGGTCTTGCGGTTCCAGACTGCAGCGCCTTTAACCGCACGGCCACTTCGGCCGGCGGAAAGTTTCAGACAGATCATATAATGATAAGACAGAGATGTAGCGAGTAGGTTTTAAATTGTAAGACATTTCGAGGGGCAGATGTGGACTCTGACCACAACCTATTCGTTATGAACTGTAGATTAAAACGGAAGAACCCGCAAAAATTTATGGAGATGGGACCTGGATCAACTGAAAGTATCAGCTGTTATAGGAAGTTTCAGGGAGGACGTTAGGGAACGATTGACAAGAACTGGGTAAAAAAATACAGTAGAACAAGAACGGGTAGCTTTGCGAGATGAAATAGTGAAGGAGCAGAGGATCAAGTAGGTTAAAAGACGAGGGCTAGTATAAATCCTTGGGTAACAGACGAAATATTGAATTTAATTCATGAAACGAGAAAATATAAAAATGCAGTAAATGAAACAGGCAAAAAGGAATACAAACGTCTCAAAAATGAGTTCGACAGGAAGTGCAAAATGGTTAAGCAGGGATGCCTAGAGGACAAATGTAAGGATGTAGAGGCTTATCTCACTAGGGGTAAGGCAGAGACTGCCGACAGGAAAATTAAAGAGACCTTTGGAGAAAAGAGAACCCCTTGCTTGAATAACAAGAGCTCAGATGAAAACCCAGTTCTAAGCAAAGAAGGGAAAGAAGAAAGGTGGAAGGAGTATATACAGGGTCTATACAAGGGCGATGTACTTGAGGACAATATAATGGAAATGAGAGAGGACGTAGATGAAGGTGAAATGAGAGATATGATACTGAGTGAAGAGTTTGACACAGTACTGAAAAACCTAAGTCAAAACAAGGCCCTGGGAGTAGACAACATTCCGCTAGAACTACTGAAAGCCTTGGGAGAGCCAACACTGAAAAAAAACTCTATCATCTGGTAAGCAAGATGTGTGAGGCCGGCGAGATACCCTCAGACTTCAAGAAGAATATAATAATTCCAATCACAAAGAACGCAGGTGTTGACAGATGTGAAAATTACCGAACTATCAGTTTAATAAGTCACTGGTGCAAAATTCTTTAACGATGAATGGAAAAGCTGGTAGAAGCCGACCTCGGGGAAGATCAGTTTGGATTCCGTAGAAATACTGGAAGACGTGAGGCAGTACTGACCCTACGACTTATATTAGAAGATAGATTAAGGTAAGACAAACCTACGTTCCTACCATTTGTAGACTTAGAGAAAGCTTTTGACAATGTTGACTGGAATACTCTCTTTCAAATTCTGAAGGTGCAGGCGTTAAATGCTGGCAGTGAAAGGTGTAAGTAGGCTGTTTATGTTTTCTTATTGGTAACGCCACGTAGCGCTCTATATGAAAAATCACTGGTTGTGCTTTGTGCAGTCTGTGGGTAGTTTGATTTTTGTGAGGTAAGTGATTTGTGAAAGGTATAGGTTAATGGTAGTAAGGGCCATTCTTTTGTAGGGATTTTTGAAAGTCAGATTGCGTTGCGCTAAAAAATATTGTGTGTCAGTTTAAGCACAGTCGTGTATAATTTTTCAAAGGAGACGTTTCAAAGGCTATTTACATTTTGTACAGAAACCAGATGGCAGTTATAAGAGTCGAGGGACATGAAAGGGAAGCAGTGGTTGGGAAGGGAGTGAGACGGGGTAACAGCCTATTCTAGATGATATTCAATGTGTAGATTGAGTAAGGAGTAGGAATTAAAATCTATTGAGAACAAAAAAAAACTGTGAGGTTTGCCGATAACATTGTAAACTATCAGAGACAGCAAAGGAACTGGAAGAGTAGGTGAACGGAATGGATGTGTCTTGAAAGGAGGATATAAGATGAATACCAACAAATGGAAAACGAGGTTAGAGTAATGTAGTCTAATCAAATGAGGTGATGCTGAGGGAATTAGAGTAGGAAATGAGACACTTAAAGTAGTAGATGAGTTTTCCTATTTACGGAGCAAAGTAACTGATGATGGTCCAAGTAGAGAGGATGTAAAATGTAGACTGGCAGTGGCAAGGAAAGCGTTTCAGAAAAACAGGAATTTATTAACGTCGAGTATAGATTTAAGTGTCAGGAAGTCTTTTCAGAAAGTTCTTATTTCGAGGGTAGCCATGTATGGAAGTGAAAGATGGACGATGTATAGTTTAGACAAGAGGAGAATAGAAGCTTTCTAAATGTGGTGCTACAGAAGAATGCTGAAAATTAGATGGGTAGATTACATAACTAATGAGGAGGTACTGAATAGAATTGGGGAGAGGAGGAGCTGGTGGTAAAATTTGACTAGAAGAAGGGATCTGTTGGTAGTACATGTTCTGAGGTATTTATGGATCACCAATTTAGTATTAGAGGGCAGTGTGGAGGGTAAAAATCGTAGCGGGAGACCAAGAGATGAATACAGTAAGCAGAGTCAGAAGGATGTAGGTTGCAGTAGGTACTGTGAGGTGAAGAAGCTTGCACAGGATAGCGTAGGATGGAGAGATGCATCAAACCAGTCTCTAGACAGAAGACTGCAACAACAACAATAACAAAACAACAACAGTAAATAGAAGTCATGATCAGCAGCATCTTCTCTAGTATTTCTTCCTTAGTAGGCAAGCAGGGGCGTGCTCAAAGCATACGCATCCCACCCGAGATCGCTGCCAAGATTGCCTGGCGAGCCTCGACTCCCTCTGCCCGGTCAGCAGGTGGAGTGGCTCCGAGGCCCTCTGTGCAGAGCGGTGAGCTGCCAGAAAACGAGTCCGATCGGGGTCACGGTTGAGTCGGCTACTCGTTAGATCGTGTGGTGAGGGGAGAGGCGGGGGGGGGGGGGCTCAGGGCGTAAAACAAAATGTCTCTGCCCCGAATGCAAGCAGCATTTTACTTATCACAGTATTTGCTTCGGTCATAAACTAATTCATGGCCACAAGATCAGGAACAAGATGAAACACTAAGTCTTCTCAATTGTTTGTGATTTATAAATCAAGGACTATCGTTAATGAAAAGCACAGCGCTATCAAATTCCCTCTCTCTAGAGTCTCGAGAGGAACGGTTAGTTCCACAAGAAAGTGTACATTGTTGTCTGTATGAAATGAAAGACACCACTATAAATATATGTTTAATGAAAGTACAAGTTATTACTAATTGCACAGTTACCTAATAAAACTAAAACTAATCTCTGTCCGAACAGGCCATGAGGCCCAACAGTACCGACCGGCCGCCGTCTCATCTCCAGCCCACAGGCGTCACAGGATGCGGATATGGAGGGGCATGTGGTCAGCACACCGCTCTCCCAGCAGTAAGTCAGTTCTTAATCAAGTAGCTCCCCAGTTTGCCTCACAGGGGCTGAGTTCATCCCGCTGGCCAACAGCACTCGGTACACTGGATGGTCACCCAATCAAGTGCTAGCCCAGACCGAAAGTGCTTAACTTCGGTGATCAAACTGGAACCACTGTTACCAAAGCGGCAAGGCAATTACCTAATAGTTAATTCAATTGCCGCCATCATCTATTATACCTTGGCGCCTTTTTGGCATGCTTTTTACGAGATATCCTGGCTTATTCTCTCAGCAGCGAACTCCATATCGTCCTGATTTGATATGCCAGCTGCTTCAAAGTATGTAATGGCTTTCCTACAAGCTTCAGCGTCATAAACCACCAAACATTTGACATCGGATTTGCATCCAGAGACATTGCAGGCCAATCCATTTGAAACCTCCCCATAGAACAATTTATGAATTTCTGTGCTTATTTGATTTTCAAACAGCCGAGCAAAATTGAACGTACTCAGATATTACTCTCTTTACTTATCCTGATCAACACTAAACTGACACACAATGTTTATAGCGCAACGCAATCTGACTTACTATATTCCCTACAAAAGAATGGCCTTGACTAACAATAACCTATAACTTTCATGAATCACTTACCTCACAATAATCTTCGTTACCCGAACGACTACAAATCAGCTAGCGCCAATACTGCCAGCTAAATAAAAGATTCCAACTACTGAAGTCACTAACTACTGATAGGCATAGTTAGCAAATGAAAGCTTTTGATAGAGAAGAAACAGTGTATTTACCTTAATGATGTTGAAATGTCTTCATAATATATATAATCATGACGTCCAGTCTTACAAATTTACTCTTTCTGGCGGACACACGTCCAGATCGTCTGCTCTTAAAACTCCGCCATCTCTCTCTCCACATCCACCACTGCTGGCGGCTGACCTTCAACTGCGCAACGCTACGCGCTGTTCACATCCAACTGCCCAACACTGCAATAGGGAATATTCGAACAATGCCAACCAGCCACAGACTACACACAGCACAGCCAGTGATTTTCATACAGAGCGCTACGTGACGGTAACAACATAAGAACCTAAACAGCCCACTTACACATTGAAGACACCCCGTTGTCATGCCTCCACGCTGTTCAGAGATGACTGCTATGTTTCAGATCATTATCCTCTTGAAATACCCGGGTTGCATAGTTCGAACCAAATAGATTCTTAACGAACCTCAGAAGGCATTTTTGAAAACCGAGTGAGGTGGCGCAGTGGTTAACACACCATCCTGATTTAGGTTCTCCGTGATTTCCATAAATCACTTGAGGCAAATGCAGGGGTCGTTCCTCTGACAGGGCACGGCCGAATTTCTTCCCCATCCTTTCCTAATCCAATGAGACCGATGACCTTGCTATTTGGTCTATTCTCCCAAATTAATCCAGTCCAATCCATTTTTGATGAAAACGCACTGCAGAGTTAAAGAAACTGGCACACCTGCCTAATATCGCAAAAGGCCCCTACGAGTATGTAGAGGTGCCTCAACAGGACGTGGGATGGACGCGACTCATGTCGGAAGTAGTGCTGGAGAGAACTGAGAAAACGAATCCCTTAGGACTGCTCCTAAATCTGTAACAGTACGAGGGAGTGGAGATCTCTTCTGAACAGCACGTTGCAAGGCATCGCAGATATACTTAATAATGTGCATGTCTGCGTAGTATGGTGGCCAGCGGGAGTGTTTAGTCTCATAAGAGTGTTCCTGGAGCCACTCTGTAGCCATTCTGGACGTGTGGGGTGTCGCATTGTCCTACTGGAATTTCCCAAGTCCGTCGGAATGCACAATGGACATGAATGGACGCTTACGTACATGTCACCTGTCAGAGTCATATCTAGACGTATCAGCGGTCCCATATCACTCCAACTGCACACGCCCTACTCCGTTACAAAGCCTCCACCAGCTTATACATTCCCCTGCTGACACAGAGGGTCCATGGATTCATGACGTTGTCTCCATACCCATACGTCCATTCACTCGATACAATTTGAAACGAATTTCTTCCGACCAGGCAACATGTTTCCAGTCATCAACAATTCAAACTCGGTGTTGGCGGGCCCAGCCGAGGTGTAAAGCTTTGTACTGTGCAGTCAGCAAGGGTACTGGAGTGGACCTTTGGTTCCGAAAGCCCATATCGATGATGTTTCATTGAATGGTTTGTAACACGCCCGGGAGTACGAATGAGTGGGGTGGTACCTTTAACTGTTTGTCGTTTCGACCGTTGCTTGATCGTGCGCCCTGTCCACACCACGCACCTGGTAATCCCGCGGCGGTCGTACTGTTCTGCTCCACACTGCTGCTGGCTTGCCTGATATTATTTATCGAAATATGCAAGCGAATAAGGGGAGCCACTCAACGTTAAAACACAACACTATTCGGCGTCTGGTATGAACAACTATATTCTGAGACGATTAAAGGAAAATCGTAGGTTGCATTGTTTACATTCTAATTCAGAAGTTTTATCCCAATTAATGGATGATTAACAGTCCACAAAATATCATTTAGACGAGCGTGCGCGTAACCGTCGCGGCGCGGCTGATTGTTGATAATGCTGAAACGCGATGATCGAACGCACGTCCTCACGCTCGCTACAAGACACTGGTACTTGACTGCACTCTTTTATGGTAACTAATTTTTACTGATTCAAATTGGTTCATTCTGGGAGACCGAACACGGCGCGGATGATCGATGGTGTGCGACACGCAACGAGAGGATACATAAATACATTATCGACTGCACTGCTTATTTTTTAATTACTTCTTGACACACTTTCCTTTAAATCACTTCCCTATTTCATCACTTTACTTTAACAGCACTTGTAGCAACTCTTCAACCTGAATACTAAAAAAAACTTCTCATATGCAGAGCTACACACTACGCAACATAACAGTACCGTGTCCCGGGCCCGACTCACTAAAGACGCGGCTGCCCGCAAAGATACTCCACAACTAAGCCAGCGATATGACAATACCCTCACAGGTTCACACGCTGATAGTTGTTGATAGTCCAGCATTGAAATCTGCAGTAATTTGCGGAAGGGATGAACTTCTGTCACGTTGAACGATTCTCATCAGTCGTCGATTCTCCCGTTTTTGCAAGAATTCTTTTTTTTTTCGGCTGCAGCGATGACGGAGATTTGATGTTTTACCGAATACCTGACATTCACGGTACACTCGTGAAATGGTCGTACGGAAAAATCCGCTCTACTTATGTATCTCGGAGATGTTGCGTCCCTTCACTCGTGCGCCGATTATAACACCTCGTTCAAACTCATATACATCTTGATACCTGCCATTGTAGTAGCAGTAACCAATCCAAAACTGCGCCATACACATGTTGTACTACATAGACTCTGCCGAACGCAGCGCTGAATCCTTCCTTTTTACATATACCTGTATTTGAATATGTGGTGTCACCGCCAGACACCACACTTGCTAGGTGGTAGTTTTAAATCGGCCGCGGTCCATTAGTACGTGTCGGACCCGCGTGTCGCCACTGTGTGATCGCAGACCGAGCGCCACCACAAGGCAGGTCTCTAGAGACTGACAAGCACTCGCCCCAGTTGTACGGACGACTTTGCTAGCGACTACATGGACGAAGCATTGCTCATTGGCCGAGCCAATAGTTAGAATAGCCTTCAGCTAAGTCAATGGATACGACCTAGCAAGGCGCCATTAGTAACATTGCATGTATCTAAAGAGTCTCACGTGTACCGCCACAATCTCCAGATGTACCAAAAAGGATGGATTAAAGTTAAGTAGTCCAGAAGCTACGTACTTTTCTTTATAGCATTCATTACGTATCCTGGTTCAGACCTCACGCCATCCTGCTTAGCTTAGCGCGTGCCTTTCGGCTTCCTCTCATTGTGTCTAGGCTGTCTTGTCTAGACAAAACAGAATACACATGCCTATACCAGTTGTTTTGGCACTTCAGTGTGTATATATTAACACAAATAAGTGACGCTTCAGATATTTAGAACTCATTTTCAACTGCAACCGACAAAACAAAAACTGAACTCTTACATTGTTTATTTATACAATGCAAAAGCGCATAGATTACATATTCGAGACCGCTACCCGGATATGTCATTGGGGAAGTTACATTTTGTTGTTGTTGTGGTCTTCAGTTCTCAGACTGGTTTGATGCAATCTCCATGCTACTCTATCCTGTGCAAGCTTCTTCATCTCCCAGTACCTACTGCAACCTACATCCTTCTGAATCTGCTTAGTGTATTCATCTCTTGGTCTCCCTCTACGATTTTTACCCTCCACGCTGCCCTCCAATGCTAAATTTGTGATCCCTTGATGCCTCAAAACATGTCCTACCAACCGATCCCTTCTTCTAGTCAAGTTGTGCCACAAGCTCCTCTTCTCCCCAATCCTATTCAATACCTCCTCATTAGTTATGTGATCTACCCGCCTTATCTTCAGCATTCTTCTGTAGCACCACATTTCGAAAGCTTCTATTCTCTTCTTGTCCGTACTAGTTATCGTCCATGTTTCACTTCCATACATGGCTACACTCCATACAAATACTTTCAGAAACGACATCCTGACACTTAAATCTATACTCGATGTTAACAAATTTCTCTTCTTCAGAAACGATTTCCTTGCCATTGCCAGTCTACATTTTATATCCTCTCTACTTCGACCATCATCAGTTATTTTACTCCCTAAATAGCAAAACTCCTTTACTACTTTAAGTGTCTCATTTCCTAATCTAATTCCCTCAGCATCACCCGATTTAATTTGACTACATTCCATTATCCTCGTTTTGCTTTTGTTGATGTTCATCTTATATCCTCCTTTCAAGACACTGTCCTTTCCGTTCAACTGCTCTTCCAAGTACTTTGCTGTCTCTGACAGAATTACAATGTCATCGGCGAACCTCAAAGTTTTTACTTCTTCTCCATGAATTTTAATACCTACTCCGAATTTTTCTTTTGTTTCCTTTACTGCTTGCTCAATATACAGATTGAATAACATCGGGGAGAGGCTACAACCCTGTCTGACTCCTTTCCCAACCACTGCTTCCCTTTCATGCCCCTCGACTCTTATTACTGCCATCAGGTTTCTGTACAAATTGTAAATAGCCTTTCGCTCCCTGTATTTTACCCCTGCCACCTTTAGAATGTGAAAGAGAGTATTCCAGTCAACATTGTCAAATGCTTTCTCTAAGTCTGCAAATGCTAGAAACGTAGGTTTGCCTTTTCTTAATCTTTCTTCTAAGATAAGTCGTAAGGTTAGTATTGCCTCACGTGTTCCAACATTTCTACGGAATCCAAGGAAGTTACATACAAAATTATAAAATTACGGACTACACATTCTTGTGAAACTGATTGTAGGTGAGCACAACTTTTCGTGTCAGTTGAGAATGTCTGCGTACGTTCATGCTCTTGACCACTCCATAAGTGACCGTCCCTCATCTGGACTCCCCTTCAACTGATACATGGAATTTCATCGACAGTTTCGTCCTCTTGCACCCACGATGGAAAAATGGAACGAGATTATTTGCACGTTTTGAAGCCGTCGATGCT
This sequence comes from Schistocerca serialis cubense, assembly GCF_023864345.2. Lineage (NCBI taxonomy): Eukaryota > Metazoa > Arthropoda > Insecta > Orthoptera > Acrididae > Schistocerca > Schistocerca serialis. The sequence goes on from NC_064638.1 coordinate 1,239,384,415, forward strand.
GAGGCTTCGTCCTCTCCATAACGCTATGAAAATAACACATCACTGAATTCGTAATCTAAGAGAACCGCTCACTAGAGTGCAACCACATACTTACAGAGCTGGGAACATGGTAATGAACGACGTATGATCATACAGTCTCTGTCTTGGCTGATGCGAGTGTGGGAGGAAAGTCGTCGATAGGAATGGTGTGACCAACCCGGCGCTGAGACGCGCCATACGACCATTCATCACTGATATCGATCTCAGCCATCTGCTATTCCATTTAGCCTAATTAAGTAAGTATAACTCTTGCCTTACAATAATCACTGTGTTTGGGTTTGGAAACTTTTATAAAGAACTCACTCCCAAGCTCAACCATTCCTGGTCATTTACGGGAAAAGTGATGAACGGATACACTTTGTATAAAGACAATAAATGAATATGTAATTCCTCGTTTCCCCAAAGGCTCTTTACTGAAGTAGCAAAGTAACGTGCGTCTACTGTGAGCACACATGGAAGTGTGATATTAGTGATATCTTTGGAACGAATCTAACACGTTCCAGTACGCAAACGAATGGCAATCGTGAGCTCTCGCATTCGGTCTGATAGCATTTTGAGCACTAAATGTTGTGGGACACTGTACTACCGCTTGTACTTATCCAGTATACAAAATTACAGCCAAGTAGCGAGGAGCGGTTACAATGATTCGAGCGCTCTGTTTCGTAGGTGGGTGAGGTTTCACGATGTCGATTCCTATCTTCAGTATTTTTCTCAAAACCAACACTGCGTGTATCAACCGAACTACGCACATTTGAGAAAGGTTGCAACCTATGCTACAAAATGATATCAACAAACTTCGTAACGTGTCTTGAGAACCAAATCGAGGAAGGAGTACATGACTGGAAAATCATCATCGAAGTAACAGCGGACGGCGTCTGCTGTTAGGCCACCCACTTGGCAGCAAAAATCGCCAGACGGGTGTGTGAAACGTCGTCATCACACTACGCTACAGTAGCAGGGAAGATCACCGTGTCGGATGATGAAACTAAAACAATATGGATCGGAGAGCGTACCAAAGCTTACAGACATCCATATTTTTCCCTCACTTCATAGGCAAAACGTTGTAGGGTATAATGCACTGTACAGTTCGCTGTATTGTTGGTTCAAAAATTGTTCAAATGGCTCTGAGCACTATGGAACTTAATTTCTGAGGTCATCAGTCCCCTAGAACTTAGAACTACTGAAGCCTGACTAACCTAAGGACATCACACACATCCATGCCCGAGGCAGTATTCGAACCTGCGACCGTAGCGGTCTCACGGTTCCAGATTGTAGCGCCTAGAACCGCTCGGCCACCCCGGACGGCCGCTGTATTGTTGAGCATGAATGTAGGTTTAATTCGTTTTGCCCGCTTAGAGTCTGATCGTCTAAGCTTAGCGACTGATCCCAGTCTTCACAGGTTTACAGTTTTAGACTCGAAGATAGCGACCCATTACATGAGAAGCTACTGACGGTTTTTCTGCACGCGGCTCCGGCGACCTCCTGGGGCAGATCTCACCCCCGACTGGCACGCACGCACACGCACGCTGCCTCGCCTCGGCTTCATCCTCCCCAGTTCCGCCTCTGAAGCCCTCCGTTATTGCCGCAATAAATTTCCGCTATTCCTGACGGTCTATACAGCCGGATCCCGCGCTCAGGACATGATGTCCCTGCCGTAACAGGCCACGCTCCCCCACTCCGTGTTCGTATCCAGGCTACCAGCCTACTACTTCACCTGCCACGGCTCAAACATGACGGCGTAATCACTGATTACGTTAGTGGCATGATATTCCCCTGTGGAAACGAATAAGAGAGAGTAGAAGGACATCTATCTGCTCCACAGAACAAACTGTTGACATTTGAACACGTACCGAGTTATAAATAACCAGTGATTTCCTATGTAAAGGATACACGCAGATATTCAGCAGAAAGGGTAACAGAATTCGCATCTCGTGCTGTCGTCTAGCATTCACTGTAGCCAGGATCCATGAGATAGTCACGTTCAAAGGACAGATGATCGTCTACCTTTATAGAGACAGGGTCAAATAATGGCCCGGAGCCGCGCGGGATTAGCCGAGCGGTCTGGGGCGCTGCAGTCATGGACTGTGCGGCTGATCCCGGCAGAGGTTCGAGTCCTCCCTCAGGCATGGGTGTGTGTGTTTGTCCTTAGGATAATTTAGGTTAAGTAGTGTGTGTGCTTAGGGACTGATGACCTTAGCAGTTAAGTACCGTAAGATTTCACACACATTTGAACAACGGCCCGGGCTCGACCCTCATTCAGAATGAACATGTGGTGACTGAACGACATCCACACCACCGCGCCTGTTCCACCAAATTTCATGGGGCTTAGCGCGGTTGCCGCTCAGGATGTGCGTGGTGCGGTTAGCTAGACGGCTGTCGAGGTGCAAAACTAACACCCTGTCGCGTTACTTCAAGCACCCAGTGGGCGCGTCACCTGTTACTTCACTGTCCTTGTTTTCCGTTTCCCCTCTCCCGGAGCTACAAAAGCTACGTCACACGGCAGGATTTCATGATTACAATTGTCTCCTTCCTTGACTGTCCTTTCTTGTCGACTTCCGGTTGGTTGGTGGTGGTGTTGGGAACGCCATGACCAGATCTGGAATAGAAGGGAGAACCGATAGAGGTACTGCCAGCCGAAGTGGCCGTGCGGTTAAAGGCGCTGCAGTCTGGAACCGCAAGACCGCTACGGTCGCAGGTTCGAATTCTGCCTCGGGCATGGATGTTTGTGATGTCCTTAGGTTAGTTAGGTTTAACTAGTTCTAAGTTCTAGGGGACTAATGACCTCAGCAGTTGAGTCACATAGTGCTCAGAGCCATTTGAACCATTTTTTGATAGAGGTACTCAAGGTACCCTCCGCCACACACCGTCAGGTGGCTTGCGGAGTATGGATGTAGATGTAGATGTAGATGTAGATATAGATCTCTCGTGTTGTCTACTCCTTCCCATTGCTTCCCCCCCCCCCCCCACCCCCACCCCGCCCACGCCGCGACCCTGCCATCACGCCGGAGTGCCCCATACACGTGTACCCATCACCGACTCAATATAGAGGACCCAGCCAACAACTCCCAGGAATGCAGCTTCCTCGTAAAATCTGGTGCCGAGCTTAACCGTGTGAGAACTGGACACGCGAGAACTAAATCCATGCTGTACAAATGGGGCGCCAATGATAACCCAATGTGTGACTCTGAAACTGATGAACGAACATTTCAACATCTAGTCACCACTGCGAAGATTCTGTGGTGACTGGAGAGACTTCGCGGAGGCCAGTCCTGTTGCCATTAGTGGCTGTCATATTTGGACATAACTTTTTGACGAATTGTAGCTGTGATCATATTTCAACTTTGCTCAAATTTAATAATGACTGGTGTTTGTTCTGTTTATATTATTATGTATGTCTGTATATGTATATTTGTATTTATATGTTATGTTATGTAAATTTACGATGTCAATACCGCACTTACAATGGTAAAGCCATACAATAAATAAATAAATAATAAATCTTCCATCCGCTAACAAGGAACTGTCAGCTTTCCTCTTTTGCATTTTCTGCTAATTTGTTGTATCTTTATGGAGACGAAGTTTATGTTTTCCTGTCATATTTCTCTAAAACACAGTTGGAAAAATAAACAAAAAATAAAAATATAAAACTGCTAGACTGATGGGACATCAAACCCACATCCAAAAATAGAAAAAATAAATAAATGGTAAAGGTCTGTCTAGCAACAGAAAGCTTGTTGGATTCAATCCAGGCTGAGCCACTTTTTTCTGTCTTTTAACATAACGGTCACTTCTCAACGGTGTGGAAATTCACCAGAAACGAAATGTGGTTCGGATTCCATGTTACACTGTAGCTCCCCTTGTGGTGTCAGAGCCAGACACCACACTTGCTAGGTGGTAGCCTTTAAATCGGCCGCGGTCCATTAGTATACGTCGGACCCGCCTGTCGCCACTATCAGTGATTGCAGACCGAGCGCCACCACACGGCAGGTCTAGAGAGACTTACTAGCACTCGCCGCCAGTTGTACAGCCGACTTTGCTAGGAAACGTTCACTGAGAATTACGCTCTCATTTGCCGAGACGATAGTTAGCGTAGCTGTCAGCTAAGTCAATTGCTACGACCTAGCAAGGCGCCATTTATCCTTTGCTATGTATCTAATGGAGCATGCACAGTAACAAGACCAATGTTCACCAATTGTGGATTAAAGTTAAGTATTCCAGCAGCTACGTACTTTTCTTTATAGCATTCATTACGTATCCTGTATCAGACCTCACGCCAGCCTGCGTGAGTTTAAGCGCGTGCCTTTCGGTTACCCGTCACTGTGGATTGGCTGTCTTGCCAGTCCACAACACCCCTTCTCCCGGTTGAATAACTGGTTAGGGACTTGCAAGTTTCCGAAGTGGCGCCCAGTTGACTCCATTCACTTCAGAACAACTGAATAGCAAAAAAGAAGAAGAGAAAACATGCGAATCCAAAACGTGTGGTTCTCAGTTCCTTATGCATAAAGTACAACATGGGAAGCAGATTTGCTTCGCTAGTACAAACAAACTTTAACAGCAGTGCAGCATATGACTCAACAATCAGCTTTATCCTTCCCTTGAGACATAGATGCGATCATGTTCCTCTGCGGAAGGGGTGGGGGCGCGGGAGGGGGGGGGGGGCAAATAGATTATTTGTTTGGACACTTTCAAATTATGCACAAGACTGGTAAATGGATCGCGACTGGGGAGATAGAGATTATGCGTTTTAAGTATCGTACAGACATGAGCACGATCTTCTTCAATGAGATTCAGAAATTTCTTGTAGATAAATACACAGGAGTTTGAAATACGTGTACGGGTGGTTCAGCGACGCATTTCGAAACATTATTGTACGGTGCTTTCATACTCCCAAGTTTTGCTTCTCTCAGATTAACAGTCGCATTTTACATTCTCAGTTCACTGAAAATTCTTTAAACAACGGGCAGAGGGTTCTCATCTTCGAAGTATCGTAATAAATATGACCAACAACCAAAGTGTAACCAACTAAGCATGTGATGTGAGACGTACAACTTGCAATAATTAAATATTTTTTGCCCATAGTTTCCCAGCAATCGTTCGAGAACTACTGCGAAGTGTAAATACATGCAAGTCCGAAGGATATGAAGTTTTATTTTTCATGCTTCAGCTATAATGTTTTCCGGAAAACCACTTCAGTAACTTTTGCTTCGTTCACATACAGTAGGTTCTTTCAGTAGTGCAGCAGTTAATTCAACTTTCGGCTTTCTGGTATCATTGAAGCCAATCTAGATGTGGTCGCGATACGGCGAAGAATTTTGCCATAAATAGGCCACGACAAAGAATTCCGGCAATGAGTCTCACCAGTACATCACAGTGACCACTAAACTTCGCAAGAAGATTGCAGTAACAGGAGCTGGTTGGTGTGGCCGAGCGGTTCTAGGTGCTTCAGTCTGGAACCGCGTGACCGCTACGGTCGCAGGTTCGAATCCTGCCTCGGGCATGGATGTGTGTGGTGTCTTTAGGTTAGTTAGGTTTAAGTAGTTCTAGGGGACTGATGACCTCCGATGTTAAGTCCCATAGTGCTCAGAGCCAATTGAACCATTTTTTTGCAGTAACAGGAGCCAATCATGCAGATTATATAAGGGTTTTGTTTTTTTGCCAACCCAGCCAGCCTCCGATCCGCATTGAAACATTTACACACACACACACACACACACACACACACACACACACACACACACATACATGATTCGCATACAGTATATACATTGATTGTAAACCTGTTACAGCACTATTTGCTCCCATTATTGTCATGAGATGTCATTCCAGTCGCCAGTTAACATTCATACCTCCACACAACTTCGCTGCCGAACGCTGCTGACACGGGTGCGTGTGACGTAGGTGGTGTTCTTCCATCTCACTGATACATGTTCAAGTGCACGTTGAGAGTATCTGTCAGGCTTGCTGTTTGCTTTACACGCTCCGAAAGACTCCGGCACAGTTTTTTTTTATTTTTATTTTCATGCCATGACGTCAGAAACGCGACACGCTTAACGTTGACCTTCTAATTACCGGTACATGTGACAGCAGCTATAACAGAACGCCGGCCGAAGTGGCCGTGCGGTTAAAGGCGCTGCAGTCTGGAACCGCAAGACCGCTACAGTCGCAGGTTCGAATCCTGCCTCTTGCATGGATGTTTGTGATGTCCTTAGGTTAGTTAGGTTTAACTAGTTCTAAGTTCTAGGGGACTAATGACCACAGCAGTTGAGTCCCATAGTGCTCAGAGCCATTTGAACCATTTTTTTAACAGAACAATTAATTTGGGCAAGAACCGTTAAATTTTTGAAAGTTAAGACCAGAGGATGAGTCTAATCTCCACCGCCTCTGTGCAGTTATTTCTCGACAAGGTAACGCCAGATCAGTCTCTCCACACGCAGTGGTGACCTACTTTGGGGCGAATAGTATTCAAAATGTTCTCCTGACCAGCACATTTTCCTTATCTCTCTTTCATTGAAAATATTTAGCACCAATCTGGTACGCCAGAATTGATATCAATTACAACTGATGAACTGCAGCATAGAATTGATGCAGTGTGGAAGGACGTACCTGTATTTGTCGCCCAAGGTTAGTTGAACTTGATGAAACGAAACTAAATGATCGTATCGCATTGATGGCCGGGCGTTTAAGTTCGACTGCCGAGGTAGCAAGCCTTTCCAGTTTACGCTACACTTGACAATTTACGTGCCGATGAAATGATGTTGAGGACAACACCCAATCCCGAGCCGAGAGAATCTCCAGCCCGGCCAGGAATCGACCCCGGACCTGCTGCACGGCAATCAGACGCGCTTATCACTCAGCTAACAGGCAGACTGTTTAAATAGATGCCCATCCGCAACCTACGGTATTTTTTCTGCCAGATTTGGTAGTTCTGCATGCTAAATTTCTCACTCAGTATGCTGCCAAAACAGTAAAGAGCTCAATCATCTATTATTCCTGCACAGGATAGACTTTTAGAAATGTCTTGATCGTAAATCAATTTATTTGCTGTTACGTGTTTCGCTACGTTTTCATCAGAACACAGCTGCGGCGAGAACAAGAAATGCAATATAAAAAATGGTAAAGAAAATCTTTTACGTCCGTAATACAGCAATTTCTGGTCACACTCGCAATAAAATACAACGCAAAGCTCACGAAATTGCACACGAGTCACTGGAAACAAGACTCTCGTACCTACAGAGCAAGGAGCCGAACTTCTAAGCAACGGTAAAGCACCAATGAAGAAAACATTACAGATACAGAGTCGTGGTAACAATGATACAGGGAATAAACTGGATGTGAAGGAATATGACCACTATGACAAAGCTGAAGCAACGTATTGATTAACTGTCAACTCAAGTCGCAACTACAGGGAAGCCATGCAAAAAAAAAAAAGAAAAAAAACCCTTGAACTTAGGACTACGTGAACCTAACCCACCTAAGGACATTACATACATCCATGCTCGAGGCAGGATTTGAACCTGCGACCATAGCGGTCGCGCGGTTCCAGACTGAAGCGCCTAGAACCGCTCTGCCACAGCGGCCGGCTAGAAGCCATGCAGATGTCTTATATTCAAATTTCCACAATAGCAAAACATTACAAAGGAATTTGCTTGATGTAAATGTTGGCAGTTTATACAGTACGAATGCAGCATTATGTATAGAATACAGAACAGACACGATATGGGACAGTGTACCGCCAATACAAAAACGTCATAGATAGTTTTTATACGGTTTGCAATCCAGCAGTGATAAAGCAATCCGTCTTCAGGCCACAAGTGGCCCATCGGTATCACCCGACCGCCGTGTCATCCTTAGTTAAGGATGCGGATAGGAAGGGCGTGTGGTCAGCACACCGCTCTCCCGGTCGTGACGATGGTTGTCTTTGACCGGAACCGCTACTATTCGGTCGAATAGCTCCCCATTGGCATCACGATGCTGAGTGCTCCCCGAAAAATGACAACAGCACATGGCGGCCTGGGTGGTCAACCATCCAACTGCCGGCCACGCCCAACAGCGCTTAACTTCGGTGATCTCACGGGAACCGGTGTATCCGATGCGGCAAGGCCGTTGCAGCAGTGGTAAATGCCCTAGGAAAATTCCACTACTCGCAAGTAAAACCATAAATCAGTGGGTCAAAATGTACCTTTTATTGTGTAAGTCCGTGATGGCTGGGTGTTGTGTGCTGTCCTTAGGTTAGTTAGGTTTAAGTAGTTCTAAGTTCTAGGGGACTTATGACCACAGCAGTTGAGTCCCATAGTGCTCAGAGCCATTTGAACCATTTTTTTGTGTTGTTATATTATGAAACAGCCCCTTAGAAAAATTAGTGAATTATTGTGCTGATAAACCTCTTACGTTATTTTATTTTCAAACAGCTGAGCGGAACTGAACGTACTCAGACATTTCTCTCTTTACTTATTCTGATCAACACTAAACGGACACACAATATATTTAGCGCAACGAAATCTGACTTTCAATAATCCCTAGAAAAGAATGGCACTGACTAACAGTAACCTATACCTTTCGTGAATCACTTACCTCACAAAAATCTTCGTTACTCGAACTACTGCAATACAGCGAGCGTCAATACTGCCAGCTAAATAAAAGATTCTAACTACTGAAGGCACTAGCTAGTGATAGGCATAGTTAGCAAATGAAAAATTTTGATAGAGAACAAACAATGTATTTACCTTAATATTGTTCTAAAGTCACCTCAATATTGTTCTAAAATCTAAAGTGTGTCCATCAGAAAGAGTAAATTTGTAATACTGCATATCATGAACTGATATATACACTCCTGGAAATGGAAAATAGAACACATTGACACCGGTGTGTCAGACCCACCATACTTGCTCCGGACACTGCGAGAGGGCTGTACAAGCAATGATCACACGCACGGCACAGCGGACACACCAGGAACCGCGGTGTTGGCCGTCGAATGGCGCTAGCTGCGCAGCATTTGTGCACCGCCGCCGTCAGTGTCAGCCAGTTTGCCGTGGCATACGGAGCTCCATCGCAGTCTTTAACACTGGTAGCATGCCGCGACAGCGTGGACGTGAACCGTATGTGCAGTTGACGGACTTTGAGCGAGGGCGTATAGTGGGCATGCGGGAGGCCGGGTGGACGTGCCGCCGAATTGCTCAACACGTGGGGCGTGAGGTCTCCACAGTACATCGATGTTGTCGCCAGTGGTCGGCGGAAGGTGCAAGTGCCCGTCGACCTGGGACCGGACCGCAGCGACGCACGGATGCACGCCAAGACCGTAGGATCCTACGCAGTGCCGTAGGGGACCGCACCGCCACTTCCCAGCAAATTAGGGACACTGTTGCTCCTGGGGTATCGGCGAGGACCATTCGCAACCGTCTCCATGAAGCTGGGCTACGGTCCCCCACACCGTTAGGCCGTCTTCCGCTCACGCCCCAACATTGTGCAGCCCGCCCCCAGTGGTGTCGCGACAGACGTGAATGGAGGGACGAATGGAGACGTGTCGTCTTCAGCGATGAGAGTCGCTTCTGCCTTGGTGCCAATGATGGTCGTATGCGTGTTTGGCGCCGTGCAGGTGAGCGCCACAATCAGGACTGCATACGACCGAGGCACACAGGGCCAACACCCGGCATCATGGTGTGGGGAGCGATCTCCTACACTGGCCGTACACCACTGGTGATCGTCGAGGGGACACTGAATAGTGCACGGTACATCCAAACCGTCATCGAACCCATCGTTCTACCATTCCTAGACCGGCAAGGGAACTTGCTGTTCCAACAGGACAATGCACCTCCGCATGTATCCCGTGCCACCCAACGTGCTCTAGAAGGTGTAAGTCAACTACCCTGGCCAGCAAGATCTCCGGATCTGTCCCCCACTGAGCATGTTTGGGACTGGATGAAGCGTCGTCTCACGCGGTCTGCACGTCCAGCACGAACGCTGGTCCAACTGAGGCGCCAGGTGGAAATGGCATGGCAAGCCGTTCAACAGGACTACATCCAGCATCTCTACGATCGTCTCCATGGGAGAATAGCAGCCTGCATTGCTGCGAAAGGTGGATATACACTGTACTAGTGCCGACATTGTGCATGCTCTGTTGCCTGTGTCTATGTGCCTGTGGTTCTGTCAGTGTGATCATGTGATGTATCTGACCCCAGGAATGTGTCAATAAAGTTTCCCCTTCCTGGGACAATGAATTCACGGTGTTCTTATTTCAATTTCCAGGAGTGTATATATGGACTGACCTGCCAGAGTCGCGACCTGAACCCAATGGGACGCCTTAGAGATGGCTTAGAACGACGACTTCATTGCAGACTCCAGCGTTTATATATATATATATATATATATATATATATATATATATATATATATATATATATATATATATATATATATATATATATATATATATATATATATATCAGTTCATGATATGCAGTATTACAAATTTACTCTTTCTGATGGACACACGCCCAGATCGTCAGCTCTCAAATTTCTGTCATCTCTCTCCCCACATCCACCACTGCTGGCGGCTCACCTCCAACTGCGCAGCGCTACGCGCTGTTCACATCCAACTGCCCAACACTACAATAGCAAATATTCCAACAATGCAAACCAGCCACAAACTGCACACAGCACAGTCAGTGATTTTCATACAGAGCGCTACGTGGCGTTACCAACATAAAAACCTGAACACCCTGCTTACAATACGTAAATTTGAACCAATCTTCACAGCTGAATTGTGAACAATAAGAATTCTTTACAGTACTCTGTAACGCGAACAGTAGAGAAACAGTGCAGAGGCGATGGTTCTTTGCATAAGCAAGACAATGTTACAAAACAACAGCATCAGTGAGGCATTGCTCTGTGGACAACAACATTCCTGAAATGGACTGACCAGCCAGAGTCGCGTCCTGAACCCAATGGGACGCCTTAGAGATGGCTTAGAACGACGACTTCATTCCAGACTCCAGCGTTTAACATCACTAGCCTCCCTGGTTTCGGTTCCTTTAAAAGAACGGGCCGCCATTCCACAACAGACATTCAGACACCTCATCCAATGTGTCCCAAGCAGGATTCAAAGTGAAATGATAATTAAATCGAGACTCTAAGCTATCGACAATCAGTGATATACATCAACGGGGACAGTCTAAAATGTGTGCCCCGACCGGGACTCGAACTGGCGATCTCCTTACATGGCAGACGCTCTATCCCTCTGAGCCACCGAGGGCACATAGGATATTGCAACTGCAGGGATTTATCCCTTGCACGCTCCCCGTGAGACCCAAATTTCCAACTTAATGTCCACACACTACATTCGTAAGGACCCTGCCCATTACACTCATTACTCGCAGCAGACAATCTTACCGAGGCCCGTAAAAGTTCGGGCAATGCGTGTGCATCCAGCACAGAAGAAGGTCAATGGCCGGTTAGCCTTACCTATATGAAGATGGTATCTGTTCCTTCGGACATGTCCGAAAGAACAGATATCATCTTCATACAGAATTCAAAGTGCCATAAAGGCGAAAGGAGGACACACATCATATTAATGTGCACGAATTAGTGTCTAAATATTTTTGATTAGGTACTGTACAATATGCGATGATCGCAGATAGTCTTGTAACCTGGTGCTATCGGGTTCTTTTACACATATTATCTTGTGTTAATCCATTTTTAAAGACCGAGTGGAAGCTCTGTCTCGATCACTACAATTTGCAGGGTGTCACAGGTATAAGTCCAGATATAGTGACCATTGGTTCCATAATATGCTCCCAGTTCAGTTTTGCCTAGCCGTTCTAGACGCTACAGTCTGGAACCGCGCGACCGCTACGGTCGGAGTTTCGAATCCTGCCTCGGGCATGGGTGTGTGTTATGTCCTTAGGTTAGTTAGGTTTAAGTAGTTCTAAGTTCTAGGGGACTGATGTACTCAGAAGTTAAGTCCCACAGTGCTCAAAGCCATTTGAACCATTTCATTTTGTTCCTTGTTTTTCCTCTGCATCTAACAGTCCTTCCATAAAAAAATCACGTAATATACTATCTGATGTTATCTGCAAGGTCGTAACTTCACCACTAAGTGGATTACACCTGTCAAGATAGCATCCACGCTTCCACACTACAACACTTGACACATACGCAGTGTGGAACAAGCATTAATGGCTTGCTCTTGCCGCACGTACTTGGATTTACTAACCAACCTAAGAACGTACTACTTCTTATCACCAATAAAAAAAAAATCTGTACATATAGCCCTGACACCCTGTATGTTTTAAAAAGTGTCCCGAAGATTTTCTATCATAAATAACAGCAAATAGCTATCTCGGTGCCAAACTACACCCAGCTACCGCACCCTGGCGATACCTGGTGTCTGGTGCGGCCTTCCAGCGGGTTCCGGTGCCAGAAGGGCATATAGGCGAGGCAGCGCGCGGATCTCGCGCGCCGGCCTGATGGCGGGAAACATTATCGCAAACGACGAGACAGCGCAGGCAGCCACTAATGGAGAAGCGCTGTACAGAGTTACAGGGGGCCAACCGCCCCTGGAAGAGCGCACGACCGGGCCAGGCCGCACCGCGCGCCGCGCCAAACAACCACACTCTTACAGCAGACAACACCAGCTGACTGGCGCTTCTCTCACATCTAGCTGATCTCTCAAAGCACGCCTGGGTTCTGAGCACGAATGCGGAAGATTTGTTTGTTTTTGGATCATCAGCCTTCTGACTGGGTGGATGCAGACTGCCACGACTTCCTCTCCTGAGATAATTTTTCATCTAAACATTTACAAAAAAAATCCACCGTTATTTATTGGATATTTCGAATCTCTCCCGAAAGTTTTTGGCGTTTAGGGTTCTCTGTAATATTATGGAAGCTAGACACAGTAATTTTTAAATATTGTCGCAGGAGAAACTGAATAAAGCCATTCTGTAGTGGTTACGATACAGAAATGTTGCACGGAGGGTCGTTAGTTCAAAACTCATCTGGGCTGTAGAATTTTAATTTCTATATAGGGTTTGAGTACATTCTAGAAGTACCCACAGCCCGCCACTGTGGCCGAGCGGTTCTAGGCGCTTCAGTCCGGAACCGCGCTGCTGCTATGGTCGCAGGTTCGAATCCTGCCTCGGGCATGGATGTGTGTGCTGTCCTTAGGTTAGTTAGGTTTAAGTAGTTCTAAGTTCTAGGAGTTTTGCTATTTAGGGAGTAAAATAACTGATGATGGTCGAAGTAGAGAGGATACAAAATGTAGACTGGCAATGGCAAGGAAATCGTTTCTGAAGAAGAGAAATTTGTTAACAACGAGTATAGATTTAAGTGTCAGGAAGTCGTTTCTGAAAGTATTTGTATGGAGTGTAGCCATGTATGGAAGTGAAACATGGACGATAACTAGTATGGACAAGAATAGAACAGAAGCTTCAGAAATGTGGTGCTACAGAAGAATGCTGAAGATAAGGTGGGTAGATCACGTAACTAATAAGGAGGTGTTGAATAGGATTGGGGAGAAGAGAAGTTTGTGGCACAACTTGACTAGAAGAAGGGATCGGTTGGTAGGACATGTTTTGAGGCATCAAGGGATCACAAATTTAGCATTGGAGGGCAGCGTGGAGGGTAAAAATCGTAGAGGGAGACCAAGAGATGAATACACTAAGCAGATTCAGAAGGATGTAGGTTGCAGTAGGTACTGGGAGATGAAGAAGCTTGCACAGGATAGAGTAGCATGGAGAGCTGCATCAAACCAGTCTCAGGACTGAAGACCACAACAACAACAACAAGTTCTAGGGGACTGATGACCTCAGATGTTAAGTCCCGTAGTGCTCAGAGCCATTTGAACCAAGAAGTACCCACAAATGTAAAGAATGATTGTACTGGAATGTTTTGTATACTGTATATATTCTGGCCGGAGGCAGTTCGCTCCGCGCTCTTGAATGTGTAAGTGCTGAATAAACCTTCGTTAAGTGAAGTTAGTCTTAGTCATTCAGCTACTTACATCTTCTTCTATTCTGGTGGAGACGTTGGGTATTGGAACTTGTGATAGCGCGCATTATCGACAATACAGTGGCTCCCACCAGGCCACGACGGAGCCGCCGTGTTCGAGCCATATTCATCAGATCGCAGGCTACCGGAGACAGAAGAAGAACAGGGCGTTACGATGACAGCAGCTGTGTGCCACCACATGAGACATCCTTCCGGGTTCTCTGGTGACGATGGCCAAGACCCAAACAAGTGGCTGAAGGTATATGAGCGTATAGCGAAATTTAACAAATGGGATGACACCGTGTGTTTGGCTAACGTATTTTTCTACTTGGAGGGCACTGCAAAGCAATGGTACGAGAACAACGAGGAGAATTTCACAAACTGGGAAGTATTCCAGGCGGAACTGCGCAAGTATTTCGGCGAGACTAAACGACAGAAGTGCAAGGCTGAAGATAAATTAAAGTGCAGGGCACAGCGTCAAGGAGAAACTACTCAACTAGAGAAAGAGAATGTCTTGCTGTGATCTGGGCCATGAACAAATTTCGGCAGTATCTCTACGCAAGGCCTTTCACAGTTGTTACAGACCATCATTCACTTTGTTGGTTGCCAGGTGCCAGGTGCCATGTGAGCACTACGACTTCAAGAATATGACACTACTGTAGTGTACAAAACTGGAAGAAAACAACAAGATGCCGACTGTCTCTCAAGAAACCCTGTGCAAGACCATCAAGACTTTGATAAAGATAGTGACTGTCTTGCTGCAATCCAGGATCTCTCTGCTGATCAGAAGAAGGACGCCAAGTTACCTCAAATTATGCTTGCCTTAAATCGGTCAGAAGATGTGAAAGGAAAATTTAAGGTGGTTAATGGATTGCTTTGGAAGAAAAGCTTTGATCCGTTTGGAAAAAGGTGGCTACCAGTGATTCCTAAACACATCCGCTTAGATGTTCTACAGAAATTCCATGACACGCCTGAGGCCGTACATTTAGGATTTATTAAGACATACGATATAATCCGCAAGAGATTTTTCTGGCCAGCTTTATTTGGGAGTGTCCGTCACTATGTATCACACTGTCGAGAGTGCCAGAGGAGAAAGGCAGTTCCTCAGTAACCACCTGGTCGACTCATACCAATTCCACCAGCCGAAACACCTTTCCAGCGTGTTGAGATTGACCTCCTCGGACAATTTCCAACTTCTGCTAGTGGGAGTAGATGGATTATTGCTTGCACTGATTATCTGACTCGCTATGCCATCACAAAAACCGTGAAAACAGCCGAAGCCACCGAGTTAGTCAAATTAATCGTGGAAGACATTGTAATAAAACATGGTTCCCCAAGGTCGTTAATTGCAGATCGAGGGAAAGTTTTTCAGTCGAGTCTTGTGACAGAGATAAACCGTTGGTGCAACATTACTCATCAGATGACGACTGCCTACCATTCTCAAACTAACGGGCTTACTAAACGCCTTTATAAGATCTTTTCCGACATGCTGTCAATGTTCGTCAGTGTCGAGCAGAGCAACTGGGATGACGTGCTACCTTTCGTGACGTTTGCCTGCAACACTGCCAAACAAGACACCACAGGATTTACGCCATTTTTCCTGGTGCATGGGCATGAGGCGACTACGACGATGGACACTGTGTTTCAAAATGGTTCAAATGGCTCTGAGCACTATGGGACTTAACATCTGTGGTCATCAGTCCCCTAGAACTTAGAACTACTTAAACCTAACTAACCTAAGGACATCACACACATCCATGCCCGAGGCAGGATTCGAACCTGCGACCGTAGCAGTCGCGCGGTTCCGGACTGCGCGCCTAGAACCGCTAGACCACCGCGGCCGGCAACACTGTGTTTCCGTTACTAACCAGAGTTGAGGAAGATCGGCAGTTAGCTCTACTCTGCACGCTGCAGGCTCAAGAAAACGATGGCCGAATCTACTAGAGACACCGCCCTGTAGTCTATCAGCCTGGTGACCTGGATTGGATCTTCACTCCTGTTCGGTAGGTTGGTCTCTCTGAGAAGCTCCTCAGGCGCAACTTGGGACCTTATAAGGTTGTAAGACAGTTGTCTGATGTTACTTATGACGTTGAAGATTTCGACCCCGACACAAGACGACGAAAGATCAGAGATACGGTCCACGTCGTTCGAATGAAGCCCTACAAGGATCCTGCAACCGAGGGTAAATTCGAAGCTCCAGCGACAGACAACAAGCAGAGAGGTGACGAAGAGCTTAGTGGCAAAAGAAGTTCTAAGAAGATCACTTCCAGAGCGAGCGTCAGTCATCTTGAGTCGGAGTATGCAGAACCGATGACTCGTTCCCGGACCAGGACGACGTAACACCGAGGCGCTGTTCGCATAAACAGGGAGCAATCTCGCAGAAGAGGCTGCCCTGAGTAGAGCCGTGGTGTAGTGGTTACGATACTTAACTGTTGCACTGGAGGTTTGTGAGTTCAAAACTCATCTGGACTGCAGAATTTTAATTTATATATTCGGTCTGAGTACTTTGTAGAAGTATCCACAAATGTAAAGAATCATTGTACTGGAATGTTCTGTAGCTGTATACATAATGTATGTGTTCTGGCCGGTGGCATTTCGCTCCGCGCGCTTGTGTGTGTAAGTGCTGAATAAACCGTCGTTACGTGAAGTTAGTAGTCGGCATTCAGCTACTTACACCTTCTTCTACGTGACAATATTGTCTGTGCTCATAACACAGACAGATGTGTGTTTGAAAATGGCCACGGCTGTAACTGGCAAGTAATGTAATGCAAGATGCTATAAACCGCCTGCAGTTGGGTTTTGTAATTTATTTCAGCATACAGAAATTACTTTAAAGCGATTGACCCAAACGTGAAGAAACTAATTCTCTGATGATAAAATATCCTCCAGCTTCCAAACGCGTGAAGTGGATTGAAATCCTCGATCCACAATCCTTGGCCATTGTCAGGTGGTGATACATGACAATGGCGAAATACTCGGCCGAAAGATAGTGGATTTCAATCCCCTTGACGCAAACAGTCCTGTGGGAGGGACATCCGCAACTGAGCATTATACCAAATTGAAAATACTGCAACAATTGTAAAGTTATATTGTTAAACACACGACCAGTTTCGGGCTCTTATACGTCCATATCCAAGTGTCGGGGTCACAGCACAAAGTTACGAAACCTGAAGACGGGCATATAAGAGCCCGAAACTGGTTGTGTGTTTAATAAAAGAACCTTACAACGCTAGCGGTATTTTCATCCGCTGGCCACTTGACGCAGCTGAAGGTTCGAGACTATTTTATCAGTACATATCGATTCGACCCCATGCATTCGTACAATTCCTTGGTGTCTTTTCATACTGTCCCTTCTTGCAGTCAAGGGCCTCATTTCTTACCTTGGACGCTTTTAATTATCAGCATTCTTCTATAATACCACATCTTAAACGGTTCGATTCTCTTCCTTCCAGTTTCTGTCTTGGTATTTAATTTAGCACAGCCAAGAACGTCTATTTTTCCTGTGCTAATCTATTCCTTACATGATTCTGGCGTTGTCCACCATGGATTCCGGAAACAGCGATCGTGTGAGATCCAACTCGCTTTATTTGTTCATGAGACCCAGAAAATATTCGATACAGGCTCCGAGGTAGATGCCACTTTCCTTGACTTCCGGAAGGCGTTCGATACGGTTCCGCACTGTCGCTTGATAAACAAAGTAAGAGCCTACGGAATATCAGACCAGCTGTGTGGCTGGATTGAAGAGTTTTTAGCAAACAGAACACAGCATGTTGTTATCAATGGAGAGACGTCTACAGACGTTAAAGTAACCTCTGGCGTGCCACAGGGGAGTGTTATGGGACCATTGCTTTTCACAATATTTATAAATGACCTAGTAGATAGTGTCGGAAGTTCCATGCGGCTTTTCGCGGATGATGCTGTAGTATACAGAGAAGTTGCAGCATTAGAAAATTGTAGCGAAATGCAGGAAGATCTGCAACGGATAGGCACTTGGTGCAGGGAGTGGCAACTGACCCTTAACATAGACAAATGTAATGTATTGCGAATACATAGAAAGAAGGAACCTTTATTGTATGATTATATGATAGCAGAACAAACACTGGTAGCAGATACTTCTGTAAAATATCTGGGAGTATGCGTGCGGAACGATTTGAAGTGGAATGATCAAATAAAATTAATTGTTGGTAAGGCGGGTACCGGGTTGAGATTCATTGGGAGAGTCCTTAGAAAATGTAGTCCATCAACAAAGGAGGTGGCTTACAAAACACTCGTTCGACCTATACTTGAGTATTGCTCATCAGTGTGGGATCCGTACCAGATCGGGTTGACGGAGGAGATAGAGAAGATCCAAAGAAGAGCGGCGCGTTTCGTCACAGGGTTATTTGGTAAGCGTGATAGCGTTACAGAGATGTTTAGCAAACTCAAGTGGCAGACTCTGCAAGAGAGGCGCTCTGCATCACGGTGTAGCTTGCCGTCTAGGTCTAGAGAGGGTGCTTTTCTGGATGAGGTATCGAATGTATTGCTTCCCCCTACTTATACCTCCCGAGGAGATCACGAATGTAAAATTAGAGAGATTCGAGCGCGCTCGGAGGCTTTCAGACAGTCGTTCTTCCCGCGAACCATACGCGACTGGAACAGAAAAGGGAGGTAATGACAGTGGCACGTAAAGTGCCCTCCGCCACACACCGTTGGGTGGCTTGCAGAGTATAAATGTAGATGCAGATTTTGACTGAAGGGTAAAATATTTATTCATTATCGAAACACAAATCCAGTTACTGGATATCAACCCCAGATTAGCTACGTATATCACTAAGTTCTGCATGCTAATGATAACTAATAAAACAAGAACATCAAGTTCCATCAACATAATCTATTAGTCACAGATTCATAAGGTGTCACCTACTCAATAGAAACATTTCTAATAAACCATAATGTAAAGCTAATGTAATATATTGTAATGAATTCCCACTAAGCAGTGCATGGCGGCTTAATTAAATATTTTTGAAAATCATTTAAATTTTTAGTAGCTGTCTGTCCGATTACGCAAGTCTCGTAAACGGTTGGCCCTGACTACTATTATTACGCAATCTGACTGCATAGAACAACAACAAAGAATGAAATGAAAATTTCCTGTTAACACAATTAATTAATTAAGTCCCCAGCAACTATAGAACCTACGAAACCAAAGACAAGTGTAATTGTTCTGTGTGTGGGAGTGTGACTCAACGTACACATCTGGCACGGTTCTTCTTCAACAAGACAAGAAATTTTAAATATCATTTATACTGAAGTAATTAAAAATTAGAAATACTGTAATTGCGTAAGAAAACCAGAATTACACTCTAATTCAAGAACACAAGCCAGATGCTTTGTTGACTGAACCTGTAATGACGCATTATTCAGGACATTGAAATAATGAGAAAAAAAGAAAAGGGGTTTGTTACCTCATTTATATTGATGAAAATCACTCTAATCCTTACAATATATCTCCACACCGACTCGTTACTATCACATCTCAACCAGAACTCTCCAATATCACATCTCAGCAAGCACTGCCTACAAACACTCTCTGCTACGAGTTCTTAACAAGTACTGACTGCTACGAGTTCTTAACAGGCACTGACTACCACGAGCTCTCCCCAAGCACTGTGTAGGCGGCTTAATAATACTCTTTGGCGCAATCTCTGGCGCAGTGGCTCAGTGTAGCCACCTTTCATCAACCAGAACTCTCCAATATCACATCTCAGCAAGCACTGCCTACAAGCACTCTCTGCTACGAGTTCTTAACAAGTACTGACTGCTACGAGTTCTTAACAGGCACTGACTACCACGAGCTCTCCCCAAGCACTGTGTAGGCGGCTTAATAATACTCTTTGGCGCAATCTCTGGCGCAGTGGCTCAGTGTAGCCACCTTTCATATGCCCCTCCTCCACAGGCCAGAATTTGATGGTATTTTTGCCAGCATTGGTGGTGAAAATACCACCAAATTCGTCCACAAAAATACAGACAAAAAGAGAAGATAATATTAATACCTAAATATCACATAATTAGTTAAAATTTTTGGCTTTGCACTGACCTTTCAATAACCTAATATATAAAATACAGTCGGCAATACAAATTCTTTCATACATGTGGCTTTACATAATAGTTTACACAATACACAAAAAATCAGTTTATACAAGTGTTCACAAAAAATACTTTTAATTATTAAAAAAAACAAATAGTTGATAATTCCAGCCCAGCAATGGTCAACAGGTGCAAACACCAACAAGTGACAACATTTTAGTAAAAGCAGTTCCATCTGTGGCACCCAGTAGTGTTGAGCAGGTACACACAGCAACAAGTCACATTATTTCAGTAAAAAACAGTCCATCAGTGGCACCCAGTAATGTTGAGCAGGTGCAGACAGCAACAAGTGACATTATTTCAGTAGAAGCAGTTCATCAGTGACACCCAGCAAAGTTGAGCAGGTGCAGACAGCAACAAGTGACATTATTTCAGTAGAAGCAGTTCATCAGTGGCACCCAGCAATGTTGCGTAGGTGCAGACAGCAAGAAGTAACATCATTTCAGTAGAAACAGTTCTAACAGTGGCACCCAGCAATGTTGAGTAGGTGCAGACACCGACAAGTGACATCATTTCCATAGAAGTAGCTCCATCTGTGCACCCAGTAATGTTGAGTAGGTGCAGACACCAACAGTGACATTATTTCAGTAGAAATAGTTCATCAGTGGCACCCAGTAATGTTGAGCAGGTGCAGACACCAACAAGTGACATCATTTCAATAAAAGCAGTTCCATCAGTTGCACCTAGCAGTGATGAGCAGGTCCAGAGAGCAGTCCATAATACTCACTATCAAAATGGCTCTGAGCACTATGGGACTCAACTGCTGAGGTCATTAGTCCCCTAGAACTTAGAACTAGTTAAACCTAACTAACCTAAGGACATCACAAACAACCACGCCTGAGGCAGGATTCGAACCTGCGACCGTAGCGGTCCTGCGGTTCCAGACTGCAGCGCCTTTAACCGCAAGGCCACTTCGGCCGGCAATACTCACTATCACTGATCACACTGTTCATCAGAGTTTATTAGCAGAAATTAAACGTGTCCTAGTGGCACCAATCATGTAGAAAAAGTACAAGTAACAGTCCATAATATTTACTATCACTGATCACACAGTTCATCAGCAGAAATTAATCATTCCTAAGTGGCACCCATTATGTTGAAAAGTGCAGGTAACAGTTCATAATATTCACCATCACTAATCAGACAGTTCAAGCATGAACAATAGTTTGAATACACATACAAATGCTTTTACAATGCTCTTACACTAAACATACAAATTCTAATAAACACACAAATGATATCAGATAATTGTCATATTAACTATTACAAATACACAAACATCAGTAAACCTATAATATTTATGGGTGTCAGTGCAAGCCACTACAACAAATAAAATAATATTTAGGAGATAGGTGGGTAGGATTTGGAAAGGAAAACACACTCACTCATCTTTCATCCACATTAAGTACTACTGTGTAATTGAATAGTGTTAACTGTGTAAATGCAATTCTGTCAAAATTTGATGTTCATCATGTGTATCAAGTAGTAGTGGCAGCAATGTATAACAGTCAATAATAGTTAAGTCAACGTCATAGTCATCATGTCAAGACCAATGTTTGCCAAGCCAGATCAAATGTACTGTTCCTGAACAACTGTCGGTAAGCCAAGATATGCAAATACTTCCTCTCTCCAAAAAAAGTATGTACTGCTTATTGATTTAACAAAGTGTGTGTAGACAATCTTCCTTCCACTTTAGTGTTCTAGTCTGCTATCTTCGTCCTCCTTGTTCCATATAGACCAAAAAAAAAAAAAAAAAAAAAATGCTCCTCACTTACTTTACCTCTTATACACCAAAACTCCAATAATCATCAGCATCACATAATCTCAATACTTCAATAATACCTCTTACGTAGATACATATAAACCTTATCATCAATATCATTTACCTTACCTCTTGTCCACAAAAACTCCAATAATCATCAACTTCATACAATCTCAATACCTCAATAATACCTCTTCAATACGTCGACACATATAAACCTTATTGCCAATATCATTTCACTTCCATAACAACTCTTTCCTCTAGTCAGTCTCCTCGAACAAGTGCAAATAAAATCCTAGTGCAAACTTCAGTTCATCATCCCATACAATCCGAAGACACATTGTCAACACACAATCTCTGTGTAATCCATCTGACCCAAATCTTCTACTCATTATGAATTATAAACAAAAGAAATGCATACATTACCTCTAACAGGCTTAGTGCGAATAACTCTCAGTAATTAAGTACGATTACGGAGTGTGAATGATCATAATATTTCATAGTGTGTACATCACTTCAAGAATTATGGCAGAAGCAAACATGTGGCGTATTTCTTGTGTTAAGTGTCACTTCCTATTTCAATTGCTCACGAAGAATGCAGTGTAATAATTATTAATGGTCTAAACCTAGTAATGGTATGTCATGTCGTTAGCTTCCTTCCTATTAGCATAAATTTATACAGCTTCCATAAAATCTCAGCTCATGTGACTTCTATGAAGGTTCTTGTACTAATGTCGTTCGTCGAATTATAGCAGTTCATTTTCTTATCTTAAAAATATAAGGCACTGAGCGTAAGCAAAACAAGCAATAGCGAGTAAATATACCAGTAGAGAACAGAATGTCAACAAGTGGATGCAGCACAATTCTTGCAACGAGGCTCTGCCAAGCGAACAATCTGTAACTAATACCGTAGTGTAACCTAAACTCTATGTTCGTGCACTGTACATCAGCATTGCTATATACCAAATTAAAGAGTAGTTATCACAACAAACAGAGATGTATAAATATGCAATCCATACGCATAGCAGCAAACGGGTCATTAGCATCATATCAGCATAAGCAAATAAATGTTCATATGTAATCTTAATAAGTAAACATGAAGGCGCAAGCAGATAAATCACAAAGTATAACATACATACATATCAGCACAACTAATCAGGTGACAATTATAATTTAAATAAATAAGCACAGAAGGCACATGATTTTAAAAAAAAAATATGACATCAGTGAAAAAGCATAGCAGCCAAGCGATGCATAATATATACACTCCTGGAAATAGAAAAAAGAACACATTGACACCGGTGTGTCAGACCCACCATACTTGCTCCGGACACTGCGAGAGGGCTGTACAAGCAATTATCACACGCACGGCACAGCGGACACACCAGGAACTGCGGTGTTGGCCGTCGAATGGCGCTAGCTGCGCAGCATTTGTGCACCCCCGCCGTCAGTGTCAGCCAGTTTGCCGTGGCATACGGAGCTCCATCGCAGTCTTTAACACTGGTAGCATGCCGCGACAGCGTGGACGTGAACCGTATGTGCAGTTGACGGACTTTGAGCGAGGGCGTATAGTGGGCATGCGGGAGGCCGGATGGACGTACCACCGAATTGCTCAACACGTGGGGCGTGAGGTCTCCACAGTACATCGATGTCGTCGCCAGTGGTCGGCGGAAGGTGCACGTGCCTGTCGACCTGGGACCGGACCGCAGCGACGCACGCATGCACGCCAAGACCGTAGGATCCTACGCAGTGCCGTAGGGGACCGCACCGCCACTTCCCAGCAAATTAGGGACACTGTTGCTCCTGGGGCATCGGCGAGGACCATTCGCAACCGTCTCCATGAAGCTGGGCTACGGTCCCGCACACCGTTAGGCCGTCTTCCGCTCACGACCCAACATCGTGCAGCCCGCTTCCAGTGGTGTCGCGACAGGCGTGAATGGAGGGACGAATGGAACGTGTCGTCTTCATCGATGAGAGTCGCTTCTGCCTTGGTGCCAATGATGGTCGTATGCGTGTTTGGCGCCGTGCAGGTGAGCGCCACAATCAGGACTGCATACGACCGAGGCACACAGGGCCAACACCCGGCATCATGGTGTGGGGAGCGATCTCCTACACTGGCCGTACACCACTGGTGATCGTCGAGGGGACACTGAATAGTGCACGGTACATCCAAACCGTCATCGAACCCATCGTTCTACCATTCCTAGACCGGCAAGGGAACTTGCTGTTCCAACAGGACAATGCACGTCCGCATGTATCCCGTGCCACCCAACGTGCTCTAGAAGGTGTAAGTCAACTACCCTGGCCAGCAAGATCTCCGGATCTGTCCCCCATTGAGCATGTTTGGGACTGGATGAAGCGTCGTCTTTCGCGGTCTGCACGTCCAGCACGAACGCTTGTCCAACTGAGGCGCCAGGTGGAAATGGCATGGCAAGCCGTTCCACAGGACTACATCCAGCATCTCTACGATCGTCTCCATGGGAGAATAGCAGCCTGCATTGCTGCGAAAGGTGGATATACACTGTACTAGTGCCGACATTGTGCATGCTCTGTTGCCTGTGTCTATGTGCCTGTGGTTCTGTCAGTGTGATCATGTGATGTATCTGACCCCAGGAATGTGTCAATAAAGTTTCCCCTTCCTGGGACAATGAATTCACGGTGTTCTTATTTCAATTTCCAGGAGTGTACAAATAACAACCCAGTTCATTAATAATCATTGTCAAAATCAGTTAACGTACGCAAGCACATCGCTTCACAAGTAAATTCATAGAACATGAAAATTAGCACAAAGTATGAATCACGTAATTGCGAGCAGCAAATTACGTCTAAAGTACGTACCTAAGTGGAAATATGTTACCTGAAAAATAAACTCAATTAATAGTTACCTTTTTAGTTTATTAGTTTCTTCTTCGAAATTACATTCTTCCTGAAATTTTCTCGATAGCAAGTCCTCTTAACGTCAGAGACACACAGAATTTACCTGAAGTTCTTAAATATTTTATAGAACCGTATCCTGAAAAATATTGAATGTTAATAACATAATTCATTAAATCACTATAGCTTTATAGTGAATTTAATCGGAGAAATTAGACTGTGTATTTATTTACGGCTGTCAGTGCATTCGCACTGAGCGCTCGATCAGCTGTAGGCGCGTGACGTAGGAAGCAATTGTTTGCGGTCAACGACTGCCTTGTGCGGCGCGCAGACTTGACTGTTGCTTTGAGTATGTGCCGCCGCCAAAACACAGCGCGGTATCCTTGTATTCTCTGCATGTTTACATGTAGCTGTTAGTTTCTCTAAAGTATGTCATTCCACAAAAATTTTAACGTTAGATATATGATGTATTCCCTTAGAGCTTCATGATTTAAGAGTTTCTACTTCAACAGTGTTATCATGTATAATTTTGCGAATTCTATATGGACCGTTATAAAGCAGAAAAAATTTGCGACACAAGCCTTTTCCTTTGCGCGAGAAACGATGAGACTTAATTAACACCTTCTGACCAACTGACAAGATTTTTAAACGACCAGGATGCTTAGCTGATTTCTCTCTTCTAGCAGCCGCAGATGCAATATTTTGTAGAGCCAGGTTGACAACTTCAGAATGTCGCAGTTTCCGTGAAGGTGGAAAAGGAACGATTTCAGATATGCGATTTGTCAGTGCTTTGTTTTTTAATATCAGTATAGGCGGTAAAGAAGTTGAGTCATTAGGAAGTTCATTCAGAATGTTTTGAAAGATATGAAGATACTGATCCCTCATTCTGTGATTCTGATGACAATAAAGTCGGCACAGTTTATTGATTTCCTTCATCCATCTCTCTGAAGCGTTAGATTGAGGGTGAAAAAGTGAAATGAAAATTGGTTTAATTTTACGACGCCGTAGAGTACGAAGCCAAATTTTAGAACGAAACTGTGATCCATTATCTGATATAACCTTATCAACATGACCAACTTCTTTAAGAAAATGGTTAATGAAAGCATTAGATACTGAACGAGCTGTTGCTTTGCGTAAAGGTGTAAAACACACATATTTTGATGTCAACTCCACTGCTACGAAAATGTACGCAAAACCATTAGTAGAACGAAACACTGGACCGAACAAATCGACTGCAGCCATGTCCTTTAATTTCGCTGGAATGATAGTAAACAACGGTGCTCTGTGAGAAATTGTTGGCGGCTTAGCCTTCTGACATCATTTGCATTTGGCCAGAACAGATCGAATACGTTTTTCCATATTACTGAAGTAGCAATTTTCTCGTAATTTATGAAAGCATTTTCTGGGACCAAAGTGTGCATAACTTAAATGCGTACACCAAATCAGCTTAATAACCCACTCATCAGGAATACAAACTAACCAAACAGAGTTGTCGACCGATTTTCGTTTAAAAAGAATGTCATTGCGAACTAAATAATGCTGTCTAATCGCTACGCTTTCCTTTCTCCTCCACTTCTCTTTAATGTCCTTCCAGATTGGATCCTTATTTTGCTCCTTAGCGATGTCCTGGAGCGAAGACGAAATAAAGTTCTCAAACGCAACACCTTGAATATACATCAAACAATAATTGTTTTCTATGCAGTCCTCTTCAGCACTTTGTTTCAAACCCATAGGTGCACGTGATAAAGCATCAGCAACAATATTTGAAGAACCCTGTATGTAAACAATACTAAAATCAAACTCCTGTAGGTACAACGCCCATCGTGACAATCTGCCGTGAGTTAATTTTGTTGACATAAGAAATTCCAGAGCTCGATGATCGGTGTAAACCTTAGTATGTCTGCCAAACAAAAATGTCCGAAATTTTGTGAAAGCCCAAACAACAGCCAAAGCTTCAAGTTCCGTAATCGAATAATTCTTTTCTGATTTGGAAAGAACACGACTTCCAAATGCAATAGTTTTCTGTACTACAACGCCGTCTTCTTCTATCTCTTGAAATAAATGTGCACCTAGGCCTTTGTATGATGAGTCCGTCGCCAAACAAAAATCTTTAGATAAATCCGGATGTGAAAGAAGTGGAGCAGCAACTAAAGCATCACGGAGTTGTTCAAATTCTGACTGAGCTTCCTCATCCCAACACCAATTAGATTTCTTTCCAGATAGTTCACATAAACGAGGTGTGGCCAAGTTGTCCAATCTAACAAAGCGTCTAAGAAAATTACAGACACCAAGGAAACTACGAACATCACGTTTTGTGGTAGGAACAGCATAATTACGAATAGCGTATAATTTATGTGGATCAGGAAGAATACCTTCTGTAGAAATAATGTGACCGAGAAATTTCACCTGTGAACGACCAAATTCAGATTTTTCCAAGTTCACAGTAATGCCAACTCTTGCAAAGATACGTAATAATGAATCCAAAATTTTGTTGTGGTCTCTCCAAGAACGTTTAGCAATACGAATGTCGTCAACATATGAAGTAATATTGTCACGAAGATAAACAGGTAAAATTTCATTTAAACTACGAATGAATGCTGCTGAAGATACAGTAAGTCCAAACTGTAATTTCCGAAACTGGTAACAGTTCCCAAAGGCTAAAAAGGCCGTGTATTTTCTACAATCAGGGTGGAGTTCTATTTGCCAAAAACTTGCGCGCATATCAATCGTGGATAAAACTTTAATTCCATGGAAATGTTGAAGAAGTTCATCTAAATTTTGTGGGCGGTCAGTTTCAGGAATGATGATATTATTTATCTGTCTGGAATCCAGAACCAAACGAATTGACCCATCCTTTTTAAGAACAACGTGTAATGGACTGGTATAAGGACTGACTGCAGGCTCAATAATGCCCTGATCTAACATGTACTGAAGTTCATTCTTAACCTTGTCTCTGTAAGCCAAAGGAATAGCGTACGTTTTCCCCCGAAATGGTGTGTGTCCTTTTACTTTAAATAAATATTGTAGGCCTTGTATAGTTCCTGTATGATGACTAAATACTGTAGCATGTGAAGTCAAAATGTGGTGCAGCTCTTCTCTTGCAACGTCATCTGGCACTTCAGCTTTCTTAACCTTTTCATTAATTAATTCTTCGCTATTAATTATATCATCCATCGCGTCCCTGTATCTATTGTCATTGTCATGAATGAACACATTGTCGTCATAATGCTCAACGAAAACATCAGAAGTAAGAAACCTTAAACATTTTGTATCTGACTCAGATCTTGTTAAACACTCGAAAAATTTCAAACATTTCGGCATTCCGGCAACAGTCAAATTCACACTTCCTTCTTTAAAGTTCAAAATTGCCTTATGTGCGTTAAGAAACTCCATACCTAATATAATTTGTGTACTGAGTAATGGAACAATAATAAAATTAGCAGAAAATTCGTATCCTTGACAAATGAAATTTAAGTTGGTCTGTTGTTTGACTTCCACACTTTTTCCAGAAATAGCACCTCGAATTGTGGTTTCAGAAATAGGTAACACAGGACAGGCAATAGTTCTTTCACATATACGAAAAACTGATTCACTAATGACATTCAATGGGCTCCCAGAATCTAAAACTGCAGTGAACTTATTCTTACCCACACATACTTCAATAACAGGGTGTAAAAATGCGTCTACATTATTTTCCTTTTCGTCTAGCAAAATGTCTCTCATGTCTTCCAGGCGTACGTAGTGTAAAGTCGTAGTGTCATTACTTTCTGAACCGTCTATATTGCTGCCAGAAGCCGAAGCTGCAAGTCATTGTCGTTTGTTTGCGTCGCGTCTTTGAGTATTCGCGTCATTTCGCGGATCAATTTCTACGATTTGCACTTGTCTCTCTGAAGTTCTGTCACGTGGAGGATGCCAATTAGGTCCTTCCTGTCTGTTAGATGCAAATTCTTGGCCGTGTCTGTTATTAAAATTTCTGTTTTCCTGTCTGTCTGCATAACTACTTCTTGTGTAATTTCGACTGTCACGTCTGAAATTATTGTAGTATCTACTACCCTGATTATTTCTGTAGTAAGAATTTCTATTATTGTATGAATAATTTCTGTCTTGATGATACCGATTACTGTTTCCATATGATTGATCATCCCGGTACGAATTACCGTTATTATAATTGTCTGTGTAATTTCTGTTAGAAGGTCTGTTATTGTCATAAGGCTGGTATCTATTGTCCTGTCTGTTACGTCTGTCATTCTCAAAATTACCCATATAATGCCCGTTCCGATCACTATCTCTTTTCTCTGAAAATCTATTGTAATTACTGTTACTAAAAAAGTTACAAGAAGTCCCGTCGTCGTTGTCATACTCAAGTTCTTGCAACAAAGTCTTAAAAGTCTCGATGTCGTCTTTACATCTTCCAGCTAAAGCAATTTGTCTTATGGATTGTGGCAGCTTAGTTAAACAAATGCGAATTAATTCAGTCATGCTGTAAGGGTTGGACAGGAACTGATTCTTTCGAATCATGTCTTCAAAGTATTCTGCCGGCGTGCGGAACTCAGACTGTTTAAAATTACGCTGCATAATCAGACTATGTTTGACTCTGTCTTGCGTGTTTTCGGACCAATATGCCGATAGAAATGCATGATAAAAATCATTCAGATTATTACAATCTCTAATGAGTGCGAGCATCCGCGTCGCCGGTTCGGTTTCTAGATATCCACACATAAATTCCAGTTTGTGACTTAGTGGCCAATTTGGTTGGAGTGCGTACATAAATTGATCTAACCATGAACATGGATGAATGTCATTTTTAGAATTGCGGAAGATCTTAAATTTCCGAACAGTCAAAAAGTGTTTATAGTCAAAGTTTTCTCCTCGTGGCGACAAAGACCTACCGCGTCTGTCCCAGTCCCAAAGTCGATTATTGTCAAGTTCGCGCGCCTGGCGCTCTCTTGTTGCATCCCGTAAATGAAACAAATTATTTTCTTCAAACCCCTCTGCTATCTGTGATTCCAAATTTCTTTTGCTGTCTTTTCCTACAATTTCGTCTTCGATCTGTTTGACTTGCTTTCGTAATGCCTCAACTTCCCTTTTAACGCGTTCATTAAATTTTCCCTGATTTTCAACATGTCTATTTATGTTCTGGTACTCTTCGGTTTCTGCAAATGGTAATGGAGCTGTATCATCCGAATCTCTGTCCCCATTTAAACTAAGACTTGTCAATTTATCTGAAATCTCCTCAACTCTTTCCGATAAGTCACCTAATTGTTCTTTCTGTTTATTTACGTCTTCTGTAAGTGTCGCGACTCGGGTTTCGGTATTGTCACATTTAGTAGTTAACTGTTCACACTGTTGCGTTAAGTTATTTATTCTGTCATTTGGTACGGATTCCTCGATTCTCTCAAATATTTCTTCCTTATCGTGTGCGCGTTGTAAATTTAACTCTGAAAATTTCTGTACTATCACGCGATCTCTTTCTTCCTGTTCTCTATCCTGTTCCTTTTGTCTAATCTCTACTGCAATTAATCTATTATTGTGAGAATTCAAAATCGGTTGTACTTCTTCTCTGATTTCTTTCTTTAATTCATTTTTCATATTTTTGAAACATGTCCCTATTCGTGAATGTAACCGTGTTTCCAAAGTTCCCATCTCTGTTTTTAATTCAGATCCAAACCGTGTTTCCATTGTTCCCATTTGTGATCCCAGTGAGTCTAACCGTTTTTCCATTGTTCCCATCTGTGTTTTTAATTCAGATCTAAACCGTGTTTCCATTGTTCCCATATTTAATATAGCACTCATCAACTGCTCCATAGTAACTGTTTCAAAATTCTTTTCACCCCTAACATTTCCCACAAAACCAGCCTCCTTCGTCATAGCTGTAAGGCTATCTGTGTTCGATACTATTTCAGAATCTTCTATCGTTAATCTCGTATTCTGTGATTTTCTGATTGAGAAAAATTTTGAAATGGTTCCGGACTGTCTTCCCGACTTATTAAATTGTTTTCAACTCCATTATTCATCATACTGTTGTCCTGTGTTGGCGAGTTCGCCATGTCAACAATTTCGTCATTCTCACTATTCTTCATTTTCGCCTTTTTCATCGACCGCGTAATCATTTACAAAACATAAAAATTCGTCACTGTACGAAAATTACACACAATGACTCTTTATCTCCAACAATACCATTTACATGAAATGTTTCCCACAAACACGATTAATCGAACAATTGAAATAATTGCACTAAATTGTCAAACGCGTATACAAGACAACAAATCAAATTCTGAGAAAAAATACCATTAGAAGAATGACAATTACCAAATCTACACATGCAAAATAGACTACAATTACTAAACTACAAATTACTACAACAATACTACTGTCTACTATTTTTACAATCAGAAGATTTCCAAGGGACGATATGAAGCAGCGGTCGCCACGTGCATGGGGGCTTAATTAAATATTTTTGAAAATCATTTAAATTTTTAGTAGCTGTCTGTCCGATTACGCAAGTCTCGTAAACGGTTGGCCCTGACTACTATTATTACGCAATCTGACTGCATAGAACAACAACAAAGAATGAAATGAAAATTTCCTGTTAACACAATTAATTAATTAAGTCCCCAGCAACTATAAAACCTACGAAACCAAAGCAGAAGTGTAATTGTTCTGTGTGTGGGAGTGTGACTCAACGTACACATCTGGCACGGTTCTTCTTCAACAAGACAAGAAATTTTAAATATCATTTATACTGAAGTAATTAAAAAATAGAAATACTCTAATTGCGTAAGAAAACCAGAATTACACTCTAATACAAGAACACAAGTAGATGCTTTGTTGACTGAACCTGTAATGACGCATTATTCAGGACATTGAAATAATGAGAAAAAAAGAAAAGGAGTTTGTTACCTCATTTATATTGATGAAAATCACTCTAATCCTTACAATATATCTCCACACCGACTCGTTACTATCACATCTCAACCAGAACTCTCCAATATCACATCTCAGCAAGCACTGCCTACAAACACTCTCTGCTACGAGTTCTTAACAAGTACTGACTGCTACGAGTTCTTAACAGGCACTGACTACCACGAGCTCTCCCCAAGCACTGTGTAGGCGGCTTAATAATACGCTTTGGCGCAATCTCTGGCGCAGTGGCTCAGTGTAGCCACCTTTCATCAACCAGAACTCTCCAATATCACATCTCAGCAAGCACTGCCTACAAGCACTCTCTGCTACGAGTTCTTAACAAGTACTGACTGCTACGAGTTCTTAACAGGCACTGACTACCACGAGCTCTCCCCAAGCACTGTGTAGGCGGCTTAATAATACTCTTTGGCGCAATCTCTGGCGCAGTGGCTCAGTGTAGCCACCTTTCAGCAGGAAGTAGCGACACATCATGCGGAAACGCTCATAATCAACATTATCATAAAAGTGGGAATTCTGCTGGTAGGCAGGAGGGTGACTAGGTAATATACCAAAGTATCAGCTACGAAGTAAGTCTAAAGATTAGAAATTCAGTACAAACTCAGCGTATCAGAAAGACATTCATTTCAATCAGAACAACCACAGACACGTACATGTGTATGACACATATCCCTAATGCTTGGTGAGACAGAGTAAAGTGTGACTTTGTCTATACCCAAGGGACTGAAGATGGTACAGTTTAACCCTGTAAGTGGTAGAAACAGTAATATAAAACTTGAAAAATTAGATTCGTGGGGGCGTTTGTATTTGACATTTAAAACGACAGATTCGACAGCTCATATAAGTCTACCAGCAATTTCTTCCTCCAAACCAAATGCGTCAAGAAGAGGATAGGAGGGTCATGGGACTCGTACACCAAGTTCCCTCCGTTACACACCGTGAGGTGGCTTGCGTAATCTAGATGTAGATGTAGTTGATTTCCTTTCGCCTTCTGTTTGGATCGAACTCCCGAATTTCTGAACTCCGGAAAAACTCCAAACAGCCAAGATAGCTAGAAAGTAT